>NC_092768.1:80615770-81297441 GCF_047496795.1 Chiloscyllium punctatum
GATGGGGGAAAGGCGAGGGGTGGAAGGAAGGGGGAAGGAAGGGGGAAGGATGGAGAGGGGGAAGGAAGGGGGAAGATCGGAGATTGGGGGAATGAGGGGGGAAGGAAGGAGATGGGTAGAAGGAGGGGGGAGGAAGGAGATGGGGAGAAGGAATGAGATGGTGGGAAGGAGCGGGGGAAGGAGGGGGGAATAAAGGGGGAAGGAAGGAGGGGGGAAGGAAGGGGGAAGAAAGAGGCGGGGAAGTTAGGAGGGGAGAAGAAAGGAGAGGGGGAAGGAAGGAGAGTGGTGGGAGGAAGGAGAGGGGGGAAGGACAGGGGAGAAGGAAGGGGGAAGTAGATAGGGGGAAGGAGGCGTGGAAGGAAGGGGGAAGGAGATGGGGGAGGAGGGGGGCAAGGAGATGTGGGGAAGGAGGGGGGAAGTAGGGGGGGAAGGAAGGAGGGGGGCGGAAGGAAGGAGATGGGAGAAGAAGGAGAGGGTGGGAGGGAAGGTGGGGTGGAAGGAAGGAGAGGGCGTGAAGGAGGCAGGGAGGAAGGAGATGGGGGGAAGGAGAGAGGGGAAGGAGAGGGGGGAAGAAATGGGGAGGAAGGAGATGGGGGGCAGAGAGGGGGGAGGGAAGAGGAAGGAAGGAGATCGGGGGAAGGAGAGGGGGATGGAAGCAGGAAGGAAGGATATGGGGGAAGGAGGGGGGGAAGGAGAGGGGAGGAAGGAAGGGGGAAGGAAGGAGATGTGAAAGGAAGGAGATGGGGAAGGGGGAAGGAGAGGGGGAAGGAGAGGGGGAAAGAGAGGGGGGAATGTAGTTGGAAGGAAGGAGATTGGCGGAAGGAGAGGGGGGAAGGAGGGGAAGGAAGGGGGGAAGGAAGGGGGAAGGAAGGAAATGGGGGAAGGAGGGGGGGGGAAGGAAGGGGGAAGGAAGGTGGAAGGAGGAGATGGAGGGGAAGGGGGAAGGAAGGTGTTGGGAGAAGGTAAGGGGGCGGAAGAAGGGGGAAGGAAGGTGGAAGGAGGAGATGGACGGGAAGGAGGAAGGGGAAGGGGGAAGGAAGGGGTAAGGAAGGAGATGGGGGAAGGAGGGGGAAAGGAGGGGGGGAATAAAGTGGGAAGGAGAGGGGGAAGAAGGGGGGAATAAAGGGGAAAGGTAGGAGAGGGGGAAGGTAGGGGGAAGAAAGGAGAGGGGAAAGTTAGGAGGGGAGAAGAAAGGAGAGGGGGAAGGAAGGAGAGTGGGGGGAGGAAGGAGAGGGGGGAAGGACAGGGGGAGAAGGAAGGGGGAAGTAGATAGGGGGAAGGAGGCGTGGAAGGAAGGGGGAAGGAGATGGGGGGAGGAGGGGGGCAAGGAGTTGTGAGGAAGGAGGGGGGAAGAAGGGGGGGAAGGAAGGAGGGGGGGGGGGCGGAAGGAAGGAGATAGGAGAAGAAGGAGAGGGTTGGAGGGAAGGAGGGGTGGAAGGAAGGAGAGGGTGTGAAGGAGGCAGGGAGGAAGGAGATGGGGGGAAGGAATGAGATGGGGGGAAGAAGAGGGGGGTGAAGGCAGGAGATGGGGGAGGTGGGGGGGAATAAAGGGGGAAGGAAGGAGAGAGGGAAGGAAGGGGGAAGAAAGGAGGGGGGAATGTAGGAGGGGGGAAGAAAGGAGAGGGGGAAGGGAGGAGAGTGGGGGGAAGGAGAGGGGGAAGGACAGGGGGAGAAGGAAGGGGGAAGTAGATGGGGAAGGAGGGGTGGAAGGAAGGGGGAAGGAGATGGGGGAGGTGGGGGGAAAGAAGGAGACGGGGAGGAACGGGGGAAGGAGGCGAGGAAGGAGATGGGTGGAAGGAAGGAGATGGGGGAAGGAAGGAGATGGGGCAAAGGGGGAGCGAGGGGGGAAGGAGAGAGGGGGAATGAAGGAGATGGGGGAAGGAGTGACTATGTAGGGGGAAGGAAGGAGGGGGGCGGAAGGAAGGAGAGGGGAGAAGAAGGAGAGTTTGGGAGGGAAAGAGGGGTGGAAGGAAGGAGAGGGGGCGAAGGAGGGGCAGAGGAAGGAGATGGGGAAGGAAGGAGATGGGGGAAAGGCGAGGGGTGGAAGGAAGTGGGAAGGAAGGGGGAAGGATGGAGAGGGGGAAGGAAGGGGGAAGATCGAAGATGGGGGAATGAGGGGGGAAGGAAGGAGATGGGGAGAAGGAGGGGGGAGGAAGGAGATGGGGAGAAGGAATGAGATGGTGGGAAGGAGCGGGGGAAGGAGGGGGGAATAAAGGGGGGAAGGAAGGAGGGGGGAAGGAAGGGGGAAGAAAGGAGGCGGGGAAGTTAGGAGGGGAGAAGAAAGGAGAGGGGGAAGGAAGGAGAGTGGGGTGAGGAAGGAGAGGGGGGAAGGACAGGGGAGAAGGAAGGGGGAAGTAGATAGGGGGAAGGAGGCGTGGAAGGAAGGGGGAAGGAGATGGGGGAGGAGGGGGGCAAGGAGATGTGGGGAAGGAGGGGGGGAAGTAGGGGGGGAAGGAAGGAGGGGGGCGGAAGGAAGGAGATGGGAGAAGAAGGAGAGGGTGGGAGGGAAGGTGGGGTGGAAGGAAGGAGAGGGCGTGAAGGAGGCAGGGAGGAAGGAGATGGGGGGAAGGAGAGAGGGGAAGGAGAGGGGGGAAGAAATGGGGAGGAAGGAGATGGGGGGCAGAGAGGGGGGAGGGAAGAGGAAGGAAGGAGATCGGGGGAAGGAGAGGGGGATGGAAGCAGGAAGGAAGGATATGGGGGAAGGAGGGGGGGAAGGAGAGGGGAGGAAGGAAGGGGGAAGGAAGGAGATGTGAAAGGAAGGAGATGGGGAAGGGGGAAGGAGAGGGGGAAGGAGAGGGGGAAAGAGAGGGGGAATGTAGTTGGAAGGAAGGAGATTGGCGGAAGGAGAGGGGGGAAGGAGGGGAAGGAAGGGGGGAAGGAAGGGGGAAGGAAGGAAATGGGGGGAAGGAGGGGGGGGGAAGGAAGGGGGAAGGAAGGTGGAAGGAGGAGATGGAGGGGAAGGGGGAAGGAAGGTGTTGGGAGAAGGTAAGGGGGCGGAAGAAGGGGGAAGGAAGGTGGAAGGAGGAGATGGACGGGAAGGAGGAAGGGGAAGGGGGAAGGAAGGGGTAAGGAAGGAGATGGGGGAAGGAGGGGGGAAAGGAGGGGGGAATAAAGTGGGAAGGAGAGGGGGAAGAAGGGGGGAATAAAGGGGAAAGGTAGGAGAGGGGGAAGGTAGGGGGAAGAAAGGAGAGGGGAAAGTTAGGAGGGGAGAAGAAAGGAGAGGGGGAAGGAAGGAGAGTGGGGGGAGGAAGGAGAGGGGGGGAAGGACAGGGGGAGAAGGAAGGGGGAAGTAGATAGGGGGAAGGAGGCGTGGGAAGGAAGGGGGAAGGAGATGGGGGGAGGAGGGGGGCAAGGAGTTGTGAGGAAGGAGGGGGGAAGAAGGGGGGGAAGGAAGGAGGGGGGGGGGCGGAAGGAAGGAGATAGGAGAAGAAGGAGAGGGTTGGAGGGAAGGAGGGGTGGAAGGAAGGAGAGGGTGTGAAGGAGGCAGGGAGGAAGGAGATGGGGGGAAGGAATGAGATGGGGGGAAGAAGAGGGGGGTGAAGGCAGGAGATGGGGGAGGTGGGGGGGAATAAAGGGGGAAGGAAGGAGAGAGGGAAGGAAGGGGGAAGAAAGGAGGGGGGAATGTAGGAGGGGGGAAGAAAGGAGAGGGGGAAGGGAGGAGAGTGGGGGGAAGGAGAGGGGGAAGGACAGGGGGAGAAGGAAGGGGGAAGTAGATGGGGAAGGAGGGGTGGAAGGAAGGGGGAAGGAGATGGGGGAGGTGGGGGGGAAAGAAGGAGACGGGGAGGAACGGGGGAAGGAGGCGAGGAAGGAGATGGGTGGAAGGAAGGAGATGGGGGAAGGAAGGAGATGGGGCAAAGGGGGAACGAGGGGGGAAGGAGAGAGGGGGAATGAAGGAGATGGGGGAAGGAGTGACTATGTAGGGGGAAGGAAGGAGGGGGGCGGAAGGAAGGAGAGGGGAGAAGAAGGAGAGTTTGGGAGGGAAAGAGGGGTGGAAGGAAGGAGAGGGGGCGAAGGAGGGGCAGAGGAAGGAGATGGGGAAGGAAGGAGATGGGGGAAAGGCGAGGGGTGGAAGGAAGGGGGAAGGAAGGGGGAAGGATGGAGAGGGGGAAGGAAGGGGGAAGATCGAAGATGGGGGAATGAGGGGGGAAGGAAGGAGATGGGGAGAAGGAGGGGGGAGGAAGGAGATGGGGAGAAGGAATGAGATGGTGGGAAGGAGCGGGGGAAGGAGGGGGGAATAAAGGGGGAAGGAAGGAGGGGGGAAGGAAGGGGGAAGAAAGGAGGCGGGGAAGTTAGGAGGGGAGAAGAAAGGAGAGGGGGAAGGAAGGAGAGTGGGGTGAGGAAGGAGAGGGGGGAAGGACAGGGGAGAAGGAAGGGGGAAGTAGATAGGGGGAAGGAGGCGTGGAAGGAAGGGGGAAGGAGATGGGGGAGGAGGGGGGGCAAGGAGATGTGGGGAAGGAGGGGGGAAGTAGGGGGGGAAGGAAGGAGGGGGGCTGAAGGAAGGAGATGGGAGAAGAAGGAGAGGGTGGGAGGGAAGGTGGGGTGGAAGGAAGGAGAGGGCGTGAAGGAGGCAGGGAGGAAGGAGATGGGGGGAAGGAGAGAGGGGAAGGAGAGGGGGGAAGAAATGGGGAGGAAGGAGATGGGGGGCAGAGAGGGGGGAGGGAAGAGGAAGGAAGGAGATCGGGGGAAGGAGAGGGGGATGGAAGCAGGAAGGAAAGATATGGGGGAAGGAGGGGGGGAAGGAGAGGCGAGGAAGGAAGGGGGAAGGAAGGAGATGTGAAAGGAAGGAGATGGGGAAGGGGGAAGGAGAGGGGGAAGGAGAGGGGGAAAGAGAGGGGGGAAGGTAGTTGGAAGGAAGGAGATTGGGGGGAGGAGAGGGGGGAAGGAAGGGGAAGAAAGGGGAGGAAGGAAGGGGGAAGGAAGGAAATGGGGGAAGGAGAGGGGGGAAGGAAGGGGGAAGGAAGGTGGAAGGAGGAGATGGGGGAAGGAGAGGGGGCGGAAGAATGGGGAAGGAAGGTGGAAGGAAGGAGAGGGGGGAAGGAAGGAGATGGGGAGAAGGAAGAAGCGGGTGAAGGAGGGGGGGAAGGAAGGAGATGGGGGAAGGAGAGGGGGGTGAAGGCAGGAGATGGGGGGAAGGCGAGGGGGTGGAAGAAGGGGGGAAGGAAGGGGAAAGAAAGGAGATGGGGGAATGAGGGGGGAAGGAAGGAGATGGGGAGAAGGAAGGAGATGGGGGTGAAGGAGGGGGGGAGGAAGGAGATGGTGGGAAGGAGAGGGGGTAGGAGGAGGAATAAAGGGGGAAGGCAGGAGAGGGGGAAGGAAGGGGGAAGAAAGGAGGGGGAAGGTAGGAGGGGAGAAGAAAGGAGAGGGGTAAGGAAGGAGAGTGGGGGGAAGGAGAGGGGGAAGGACAGGGGGAGAAGGAAGGGGGAAGTAGATGGGGGAAGGAGGGGTGGAAGGAAGGGGGAAGGAGATGGGGGGAGGTGGGGGCAAGGACATGGGGGGGAAAGAAGGAGACGGGGAGGAACGGGGGGAAGGAGGCGAGGAAGGAGATGGGTGGAAGGAAGGAGATGGGGGAAGGAAGGAGATGGGGCAAAGGGGGGAACGAGGGGGGAAGGAGAGAGGGGGAATGAAGGAGATGGGGGAAGGAGTGACTATGTAGGGGGAAGGAAGGAGGGGGGCGGAAGGAAGAAGAGGGGAGAAGAAGGAGAGGGTGGGAGGGAAAGAGGGGTGGAAGGAAGGAGAGGGGGCGAAGGAGGGGGAGAGGAAGGAGATGGGGGAAGGAAGGAGATGGGGGAAAGGCGAGGGGTGGAAGGAAGGGGGAAGGAAGGGGGAAGGATGGAGAGGGGGAAGGAAGGGGGAAGATCGGAGATGGGGGAATGAGGGGGGAAGGAAGGAGATGGGTAGAAGGAGGGGGGAGGAAGGAGATGGGGAGAAGGAATGAGATGGTGGGAAGGAGCGGGGGAAGGAGGGGGGAATAAAGGGGGAAGGAAGGAGGGGGGAAGGAAGGGGGAAGAAAGGAGGCGGGGAAGTTAGGAGGGGAGAAGAAAGGAGAGGGGGAAGGAAGGAGAGTGGTGGGAGGAAGGAGAGGGGGGAAGGACAGGGGAGAAGGAAGGGGGAAGTAGATAGGGGGAAGGAGGCGTGGAAGGAAGGGGGAAGGAGATGGGGGAGGAGGGGGGCAAGGAGATGTGGGGAAGGAGGGGGGAAGTAGGGGGGGAAGGAAGGAGGGGGGCGGAAGGAAGGAGATGGGAGAAGAAGGAGAGGGTGGGAGGGAAGGTGGGGTGGAAGGAAGGAGAGGGCGTGAAGGAGGCAGGGAGGAAGGAGATGGGGGGAAGGAGAGAGGGGAAGGAGAGGGGGGAAGAAATGGGGAGGAAGGAGATGGGGGGCAGAGAGGGGGGAGGGAAGAGGAAGGAAGGAGATCGGGGGAAGGAGAGGGGGATGGAAGCAGGAAGGAAGGATATGGGGGAAGGAGGGGGGGGAAGGAGAGGGGAGGAAGGAAGGGGGAAGGAAGGAGATGTGAAAGGAAGGAGATGGGGAAGGGGGAAGGAGAGGGGGAAGGAGAGGGGGAAAGAGAGGGGGGAATGTAGTTGGAAGGAAGGAGATTGGCGGAAGGAGAGGGGGGAAGGAGGGGAAGGAAGGGGGGAAGGAAGGGGGAAGGAAGGAAATGGGGGAAGGGGGGGGGAAGGAAGGGGGAAGGAAGGTGGAAGGAGGAGATGGAGGGGAAGGGGGAAGGAAGGTGTTGGGAGAAGGTAAGGGGGCGGAAGAAGGGGGAAGGAAGGTGGAAGGAGGAGATGGACGGGAAGGAGGAAGGGGAAGGGGGAAGGAAGGGGGTAAGGAAGGAGATGGGGGAAGGAGGGGGGAAAGGAGGGGGGAATAAAGTGGGAAGGAGAGGGGGAAGAAGGGGGGGAATAAAGGGGAAAGGTAGGAGAGGGGGAAGGTAGGGGGAAGAAAGGAGAGGGGAAAGTTAGGAGGGGAGAAGAAAGGAGAGGGGGAAGGAAGGAGAGTGGGGGGAGGAAGGAGAGGGGGGAAGGACAGGGGGAGAAGGAAGGGGGAAGTAGATAGGGGGAAGGAGCGTGGAAGGAAGGGGGAAGGAGATGGGGGGAGGAGGGGGGCAAGGAGTTGTGAGGAAGGAGGGGGGAAGAAGGGGGGGAAGGAAGGAGGGGGGGGCGGAAGGAAGGAGATAGGAGAAGAAGGAGAGGGTTGGAGGGAAGGAGGGGTGGAAGGAAGGAGAGGGTGTGAAGGAGGCAGGGAGGAAGGAGATGGGGGGAAGGAATGAGATGGGGGGAAGAAGAGGGGGGGTGAAGGCAGGAGATGGGGGAGGGGGGGGGAATAAAGGGGGAAGGAAGGAGAGAGGGAAGGAAGGGGGAAGAAAGGAGGGGGGAATGTAGGAGGGGGGAAGAAAGGAGAGGGGGAAGGGAGGAGAGTGGGGGGAAGGAGAGGGGGGAAGGACAGGGGGAGAAGGATGGGGGAAGTAGATGGGGAAGGAGGGGTGGAAGGAAGGGGGAAGGAGATGGGGGAGGTGGGGGGAAAGAAGGAGACGGGGAGGAACGGGGGAAGGAGGCGAGGAAGGAGATGGGTGGAAGGAAGGAGATGGGGGAAGGAAGGAGATGGGGCAAAGGGGGAACGAGGGGGGAAGGAGAGAGGGGGAATGAAGGAGATGGGGGAAGGAGTGACTATGTAGGGGGAAGGAAGGAGGGGGGCGGAAGGAAGGAGAGGGGAGAAGAAGGAGAGTTTGGGAGGGAAAGAGGGGTGGAAGGAAGGAGAGGGGGCGAAGGAGGGGCAGAGGAAGGAGATGGGGAAGGAAGGAGATGGGGGAAAGGCGAGGGGGTGGAAGGAAGGGGGAAGGAAGGGGGAAGGATGGAGAGGGGGAAGGAAGGGGGAAGATCGAAGATGGGGGAATGAGGGGGGAAGGAAGGAGATGGGGAGAAGGAGGGGGGAGGAAGGAGATGGGGAGAAGGAATGAGATGGGTGGGAAGGAGGGGGGGAAGGAGGGGGGAATAAAGGGGGAAGGAAGGAGGGGGGAAGGAAGGGGGAAGAAAGGAGGGGGGGGAAGTTAGGAGGGGAGAAGAAAGGAGAGGGGGAAGGAAGGAGAGTGGTGGGAGGAAGGAGAGGGGGGAAGGACAGGGGAGAAGGAAGGGGGAAGTAGATAGGGGGAAGGAGGCGTGGAAGGAAGGGGGAAGGAGATGGGGGAGGAGGGGGGCAAGGAGATGTGGGGAAGGAGGGGGGAAGTAGGGGGGGGAAGGAAGGAGGGGGGCGGAAGGAAGGAGATGGGAGAAGAAGGAGAGGGTGGGAGGGAAGGTGGGGTGGAAGGAAGGAGAGGGCGTGAAGGAGGCAGGGAGGAAGGAGATGGGGGGGAAGGAGAGAGGGGAAGGAGAGGGGGGAAGAAATGGGGAGGAAGGAGATGGGGGGGCAGAGAGGGGGGAGGGAAGAGGAAGGAAGGAGATCGGGGGAAGGAGAAGGAGATCGGGGGAAGGAGAGGGGGATGGAAGCAGGAAGGAAGGATATGGGGGAAGGAGGGGGGGAAGGAGAGGGGAGGAAGGAAGGGGGAAGGAAGGAGATGTGAAAGGAAGGAGATGGGGAAGGGGGAAGGAGAGGGGAAGGAGAGGGGGAAAGAGAGGGGGGAATGTAGTTGGAAGGAAGGAGATTGGCGGAAGGAGAGGGGGGAAGGAGGGGAAGGAAGGGGTGAAGGAAGGGGGAAGGAAGGAAATGGGGGAAGGAGGGGGGGGAAGGAAGGGGGAAGGAAGGTGGAAGGAGGAGATGGAGGGGGAAGGGGGAAGGAAGGTGTTGGGAGAAGGTAAGGGGGCGGAAGAAGGGGGAAGGAAGGTGGAAGGAGGAGATGGACGGGAAGGAGGAAGGGGAAGGGGGAAGGAAGGGGTAAGGAAGGAGATGGGGGAAGGAGGGGGGAAAGGAGGGGGGAATAAAGTGGGAAGGAGAGGGGGAAGAAGGGGGGAATAAAGGGGAAAGGTAGGAGAGGGGGAAGGTAGGGGGAAGAAAGGAGAGGGGAAAGTTAGGAGGGGAGAAGAAAGGAGAGGGGGAAGGAAGGAGAGTGGGGGGAGGAAGGAGAGGGGGGAAGGACAGGGGGAGAAGGAAGGGGGAAGTAGATAGGGGGAAGGAGGCGTGGAAGGAAGGGGGAAGGAGATGGGGGGAGGAGGGGGGCAAGGAGTTGTGAGGAAGGAGGGGGGAAGAAGGGGGGGAAGGAAGGAGGGGGGGCGGAAGGAAGGAGATAGGAGAAGAAGGAGAGGGTTGGAGGGAAGGAGGGGTGGAAGGAAGGAGAGGGTGTGAAGGAGGCAGGGAGGAAGGAGATGGGGGGAAGGAATGAGATGGGGGGAAGAAGAGGGGGGTGAAGGCAGGAGATGGGGGAGGTGGGGGGGAATAAAGGGGGAAGGAAGGAGAGAGGGAAGGAAGGGGGAAGAAAGGAGGGGGGAATGTAGGAGGGGGGAAGAAAGGAGAGGGGGAAGGGAGGAGAGTGGGGGGAAGGAGAGGGGGAAGGACAGGGGGAGAAGGAAGGGGGAAGTAGATGGGGAAGGAGGGGTGGAAGGAAGGGGGAAGGAGATGGCGGAGGTGGGGGGAAAGAAGGAGACGGGGAGGAACGGGGGAAGGAGGCGAGGAAGGAGATGGGTGGAAGGAAGGAGATGGGGGAAGGAAGGAGATGGGGCAAAGGGGGAACGAGGGGGGAAGGAGAGAGGGGGAATGAAGGAGATGGGGGAAGGAGTGACTATGTAGGGGGAAGGAAGGAGGGGGGCGGAAGGAAAGAGAGGGGAGAAGAAGGAGAGTTTGGGAGGGAAAGAGGGGTGGAAGGAAGGAGAGGGGGCGAAGGAGGGGCAGAGGAAGGAGATGGGGAAGGAAGGAGATGGGGGAAAGGCGAGGGGTGGAAGGAAGGGGGAAGGAAGGGGGAAGGATGGAGAGGGGGAAGGAAGGGGGAAGATCGAAGATGGGGGGAATGAGGGGGGAAGGAAGGAGATGGGGAGAAGGAGGGGGGAGGAAGGAGATGGGGAGAAGGAATGAGATGGTGGGAAGGAGGGGGGGAAGGAGGGGGGAATAAAGGGGGAAGGAAGGAGGGGGGAAGGAAGGGGGAAGAAAGGAGGGGGGGAAGTTAGGAGGGGAGAAGAAAGGAGAGGGGGAAGGAAGGAGAGTGGGGGGAGGAAGGAGAGGGGGGAAGGACAGGGGGAGAAGGAAGGGGGAAGTAGATAGGGGGAAGGAGGCGTGGAAGGAAGGGGGAAGGAGATGGGGGAGGAGGGGGGCAAGGAGATGTGGGGAAGGAGGGGGGAAGTAGGGGGGGAAGGAAGGAGGGGGGCGGAAGGAAGGAGATGGGAGAAGAAGGAGAGGGTGGGAGGGAAGGTGGGGTGGAAGGAAGGAGAGGGCGTGAAGGAGGCAGGGAGGAAGGAGATGGGGGGAAGGAATGAGATGGGGGAAGAAGAGGGGGGTGAAGGCAGGAGATGGGGAAGGAGAGGGGGAAGGTGGTGGGGAATAAAGGGGGAAGGAAGGAGAGAGGGAAGGAAGGGGGAAGAAAGGAGTGGGGAAGGTAGGAGGGGGGAAGAAAGGAGAGGGGGAAGGAAGGAGAGTGGGGGGAAGGAAGGAGAGGGGGAAGAGAGGGGGGAAGGAGAGGGGGAAGGAGGGGGGAAGGAAGGGGGAAGGAAGGAGAGGGGGAAGGAAGGAGATGGGGTGAAGGAGAGAGGGGAAGGAGAGGGGGGAAGAAATGGGGAGGAAGGAGATGGGGGGCAGAGAGGGGGGAGGAAAGAGGAAGGAAGGAGATCGGGGGAAGGAGAGGGGGGAAGGAAGGGAAGGAAGGGGGGGAAGGAAGGGGGAAGGAAGGAAATGAGGGAAGGAGAGGGGGGAAGGAAGGGGGAAGGAAGGTGGAAGGAGGAGATGGCGGGGAAGGGGGAAGGAAGGAGATGGGGGGGAAAAGAGGGGGCGGAAGAAGGGGGAAGGAAGCAGGAAGGAAGGATATGGGGGAAGGAGGGGGGGAAGGAGAGGGGAGGAAGGAAGGGGGAAGGAAGGAGATGTGAAAGGAAGGAGATGGGGAAGGGGGAAGGAGAGGGGGAAGGAGAGGGGGAAAGAGAGGGGGGAAGGTAGTTGGAAGGAAGGAGATTGGCGGAAGGAGAGGGGGGAAGGAAGGGGAAGGAAGGGGGGGAAGGAAGGGGGAAGGAAGGAAATGGGGGAAGGAGAGGGGGGGAAGGAAGGGGGAAGGAAGGTGGAAGGAGGAGATGGCGGGGAAGGGGGAAGGAAGGAGATGGGGGGGAAAAAGAGGGGCGGAAGAAGGGGGAAGGAAGGTGGAAGGAGGAGATGGATGGGAAGGAGGAAGGGGAAGGGGGAAGGAAGGGGTAAGGAAGGAGATGGGGGAAGGAGGGGGGGAAGGATGGGGGAATAAAGTGGGAAGGAAAGGGGGAAGAAGGGGGGAATAAAGGGGGAAGGTAGGAGAGGGGGAAGGTAGGGGAAGAAAGGAGAGGGGAAAGTTAGGAGGGGAGAACAAAGGAGAGGGGGAAGGAAGGAGAGTGGGGGGAGGAAGGAGAGGGGGAAGGACAGGGGGAGAAGGAAGGGGGAAGTAGATAGGGAGAAGGAGGCGTTGAAGGAAGGGGGAAGGGAGATGGGGGGAGGAGATGGGCAAGGAGATGTGAGGAAGGAGGGGGGAAGAAGGGGGGGGAAGGAAGGGGGGGCGGAAGGAAGGAGATAGGAGAAGAAGGAGAGGGTTGGAGGGAAGGAGGGGTGGAAGGAAGGAGAGGGTGTGAAGGAGGCAGGGAGGAAGGAGATGGGGGGAAGGAATGAGATGGGGGGAAGAAGAGGGGGGTGAAGGCAGGAGATGGGGGAAGGAGAGGGGGGAAGGTGGGGGGGAATAAAGGGGGAAGGAAGGAGAGAGGGAAGGAAGGGGGAAGAAAGGAGGGGGAAGGTAGGAGGGGGGAAGAAAGGAGAGGGGGAAGGGAGGAGAGTGGGGGGAAGGAGAGGGGGAAGGACAGGGGGAGAAGGAAGGGGGAAGTTAGATGGGGAAGGAGGGGTGGAAGGAAGGGGGAAGGAGATGGGGGAGGTGGGGGGAAAGAAGGAGATGGGGAGGAACGGGGGAAGGAGGCGAGGAAGGAGATGAGTGGAAGGAAGGAGATGGGGGAAGGAAGGAGATGGGGCAAAGGGGGAACGAGGGGGGAAGGAGAGAGGGGGAATGAAGGAGATGGGGAAGGAGTGACTATGTAGGGGGAAGGAAGGAGGGGGGCGGAAGGAAGGAGAGGGGAGAAGAAGGAGAGGGTGGGAGGGAAAGAGGGGTGGAAGGAAGGAGAGGGGGCGAAGGAGGGGGAGAGGAAGGAGATGGGGGAAGGAAGGAGATGGGGGAAAGGCGAGGGGTGGAAGGAAGGGGGAAGGAAGGGGGAAGGATGGAGAGGGGGAAGGAAGGGGGAAGATCGGAGATGGGGGAATGAGGGGGGAAGGAAGGAGATGGGTAGAAGGAGGGGGGAGGAAGGAGATGGGGAGAAGGAATGAGATGGTGGGAAGGAGCGGGGGAAGGAGGGGGGAATAAAGGGGGAAGGAGGGAGGGGGGAAGGAAGGGGGAAGAAAGGAGGCGGGGAAGTTAGGAGGGGAGAAGAAAGGAGAGGGGGAAGGAAGGAGAGTGGTGGGAGGAAGGAGAGGGGGGAAGGACAGGGGAGAAGGAAGGGGGAAGTAGATAGGGGGAAGGAGGCGTGGAAGGAAGGGGGAAGGAGATGGGGGAGGAGGGGGGCAAGGAGATGTGGGGAAGGAGGGGGGAAGTAGGGGGGGAAGGAAGGAGGGGGGCGGAAGGAAGGAGATGGGAGAAGAAGGAGAGGGTGGGAGGGAAGGTGGGGTGGAAGGAAGGAGAGGGCGTGAAGGAGGCAGGGAGGAAGGAGATGAGGGGAAGTAATGAGATGGGGGAAGAAGAGGGGGTGAAGGCAGGAGATGGGGAAGGAGAGGTGGAAGGTGGGGGGGAATAAAGTGGGAAGGAAGGAGAGAGGGAAGGAAGGGGGAAGAAAGGAGTGGGGAAGGTAGGAGGGGGGAAGAAAGGAGAGGGGGAAGGAAGGAGAGTGGGGGGAAGGAAGGAGAGGGGGAAGAGAGGGGGGAAGGAGAGGGGGAAGGAGGGGGGAAGGAAGGGGGAAGGAAGGAGAGGGGGAAGGAAGGAGATGGGGTGAAGGAGAGAGGGGAAGGAGAGGGGGTACGAAATGGGGAGGAAGGAGATGGGGGGCAGAGAGGGGGGAGGAAAGAGGAATGAAGGAGATCGGGGGAAGGAGAGGGGGAAGGAAGCAGGAAGGAAGGATATGGGGGAAGGAGGGGGGAAGGAGAGGAGAGGAAGGAAGGGGGAAGGAAGGAGATGTGAAAGGAAGGAGATGGGGAAGGGGGAAGGAGAGGGGGAAGGAGAGGGGGAAAGAGAGGGGGGAAGGTAGTTGGAAGGAAGGAGATTGGCGGAAGGAGAGGGGGGAAGGAAGGGGAAGGAAGGGGGGGAATGAAGGGGGAAGGAAGGAAATGGGGGAAGGAGAGGGGGGGAAGGAAGGGGGAAGGAAGGTGGAAGGAGGAGATGGAGGGGAAGGGGGAAGGAAGGAGATGGGGGGAAGGAATGGGGGCGGAAGAAGGGGGAAGGAAGGTGGAAGGAGGAGATGGACGGGAAGGAGGAAGGGGAAGGGGGAAGGAAGGGGTAAGGAAGGAGATGGGGGAAGGAGGGGGGGAAGGAGGGGGGAATAAAGTGGGAAGGAGAGGGGGAAGAGGGGGGGGGAAAGAGAGGGGGGAAGGTAGTTGGAAGGAAGGAGATTGGCGGAAGGAGAGGGGGGAAGGAAGGGGAAGGAAGGGGGGGAAGGAAGGGGGAAGGAAGGAAATGGGGGAAGGAGAGGGGGGGAAGGAAGGGGGAAGGAAGGTGGAAGGAGGAGATGGAGGGGAAGGGGGAAGGAAGGAGATGGGGGGAAAGAAAGGGGGCGGAAGAAGGGGGAAGGAAGGTGGAAGGAGGAGATGGACGGGAAGGAGGAAGGGGAAGGGGGAAGGAAGGGGTAAGGAAGGAGATGGGGGAAGGAGGGGGGAAGGAGGGGGGAATAAAGTGGGAAGGAGAGGGGGAAGAAGGGGGGAATAAAGGGGGAAGGTAGGAGAGGGGGAAGGTAGGGGGAAGAAGGAGAGGGGAAAGTTAGGAGGGGAGAACAAAGGAGAGGGGGAAGGAAGGAGAGTGGGGGGAGGAAGGAGAGGGGGGAAGGACAGGGGGAGAAGGAAGGGGAAGGAGGCGTGGAAGGAAGGAGGGGGGGCGGAAGGAAGGAGATAGGAGAAGAAGGAGAGGGTTGGAGGGAAGGAGGGGTGGAAGGAAGGAGAGGGTGTGAAGGAGGCAGGGAGGAAGGAGATGGGGGGAAGGAATGAGTTGGTGGGAAGATGAGGGGGGTGAAGGCAGGAGATGGGGGAGGAGAGGGGGGAAGGTGGGGGGGAATAAAGGGGGAAGGAAGGAGAGAGGGAAGGAAGGGGGAAGAAAGGGGGGGAAGGTAGGAGGGGGGAAGAAAGGAGAGGGGGAAGGAAGGAGAGTGGGGGGAATGAAGGAGAGGGGGGGAAGAGAGGGGGAAGGAGAGGGGGAAGGAGCAGGGAAGGATGGGGGAAGGAAGGAGATGGGGGAAGGAAGGAGATGGGGGAAGGAAGGAAATGGGGTGAAGGAAGGAGATAGGGGAAGGAAGGAGAGGGGGAAGGAAGGAAGGGGGGTAAGGAAGGAGAGGGGGAAGGAAGGGAAAGGGGGGAAGGAAGGAGAGTGGGAGGGAAGGAACGAGAGGGGGAAGGAGAGGGGTGGAAGGAGAGGGGGTGAAGGAGAGGCGAGGGAAGGAAGGAGGGGTGAAAAGGAGAAGATGGGTGAAGGAGAGGGCGAAGAAGGGGGAGGAAGGAGGGTGGGGGGAAGAAAGGAGAGGGGGGTAGGAGAGGGGGGACGGAGAGGGGGGAAGGAGGGGGGAAGGAAGGGGGAAGGAAGGAGAGGGGAAGGAAGGAGATGGGTGAAGGAAGGAGATGGGGGAACGAAGGAAATGGGGGAAGGAAGGAGAGGGGGAAGGAAGGAGCGGGGTAAGGAAGGAGAGGGGGCAGGAAGGAGAGGGGGGAAGGAAGGAGAGTGGGGGGGAAGGAACGAGAGGCGGGAAGGCGAGAGGCGGAAGGAGAGGGGGTGAAGGAGAGGGGAGGGAAGGAAGGAGTCCGGGGAAGGAACGGGATGCGGGAAGGGGGGATGGATGGGGGAAGTAAGGGGGAAGGAAGGAGGGGGGCAGGTGGGGGGAGGAAGGGGGAATGAAGGAGATGGGGGGAAGGGGAGGGAAGGAGGGGGGAGGAAAGACGGGGAAGGAAAGGGTGGAGGAAGGAGATGGGAGGGAAGGAGGGGGGAAGGAGGGGGGGAAGGAGGGGGCAAGGAAGGAGAGGGGGAAGGAGAGGGGGAAGCAGAATGGGGGAAGGAGAGTGGGGAAGTTGGGGGGAAGGAAGGAGATGGAGTGAAGGAGGAGGGAAGGAGTTGGAAGGAAGGGGGAAAGAAGGAGAGGGGGAAGGAGGGGGAAAGAAGAGGGAAGGAAGGACGGGGAAGGAGAGGGGGAAGGAAGGAGATGGGAGGGAAGGAGGAAGGAAGGAGATGGGGAAGGAGAGGGGGAGGAGAGGGGGAAGGAAGGGGGAAGGACGGAGATGGGGGAAGGAGGGGGATGGAGAGGGGAGGAAGGAAGGGGGAAGGAAGGAGATGTGAAAGGAAGGAGATGGCGAAGGGGGGAAGGAGAAGGGGAAGGAGAGGGGAAAAGAGAGGGGGGAAGAAAGGGGGAAGGAAGGAGATTGGGGGAAGGAGAGGGGGAAGGAGAGGGGGGAAGGAAGGGGGATGAAGGGGGTGGAAGGAGGGTGGAAGGAAGGAGATGGGGGAAGGAGATGGAGGGAAGGAGATGGGGGTAGGAAGGAGATGGGGAGGAAGGAGAGGGGGAGGAGGGGGAAGGAAGGAGATGGGAAAGGAAGGAGAGGGGTGGAAGAACAGGGGGGAAGAAAGGGGGGAGGAAGGAGATGGGGGAAGGAGGGGGGGAAGGAGAGGGGAGGAAGATAGGGGGAAGGAAGGAGATGTGAAAGGAAGGAGATGGGGAAGGGGGTAAGGAGAGGGGGAAGGAGAGGGGGAAAGAGAGGGGGGAAGGAAGGGGGAAGAAAGGAGATTGGGGGAAGGAGAGGGGGGAAGGAAGTGGAAGGAAGGGGGGAGGAAGGGGGAAGGAAGGAGATGGGGAAGGAGAGGGGGGGAAGGAAGGGGGAAGGAATGTGGAAGGAGGAGATGGAGGGGAAGGGGGAAGGAAGGAGATGGGGGAAGGAGAGGGGGCGGAAGGAAGGGGAAGGAAGGTGGAAGGAGGAGATGGAGGGGAAGGGGGAAGGAAGGGGGAAGGAAGGGGGAAGGACGAGGGGGAAGGGGGAAGGAAGGGGGAAGGAAGGAGATAGGGAAGGAGAGGGTGGAAGGAAGGGAGAAGGAAGGAGATGGGGGAGGAAGGAGAGGGGGAAGGAGAGGGGGAAGAAGGGTGGAGGAAGGAGGGAGGGAAGGAAGGAGGGGGGAGGAGAGGGGGGGAGGAAGGAGACCGGGGAAGGAAGGAGATGGGGGAAGGGGGAAGGATGGGGGAAGGAAGGGGGAAGGAAGGAGGAGGCAGGTTGGGGGAGGAAGGGGGAATGAAGGAGAGCGGGGGAAGGAGTGGGGAAGGAAGGGGGAAGGAAGGAGATGCGGGAAGGAGAGGGGGGAAGGAGGGGGAGGAAGGATGGGGGAAGGAAAGGGGAAGGAAGGAGATGGGAGGAAGAAGGGGGGAAGGAGGGGGAAGGAAGCAGAGGGGGAAGGAGAGAGGGGAAGCAGAGTGGGGGAAGGAGAGTGGGGGAAGGAGGGGGGAAGGACGGAGATGGAGTGAAGGAGAGGGGGAAGGAAGGACTGGGAAGGAAAGGGGAAAGGAAGGAGATGGGAGGGAAGGAGGGTGGGAAGGAGGGGGGAAGAAGGGGCAGGAAGGGGGAAGGAAGGAGATGGGGGAAGGAGAGTGGGGGTAGGGGAGTGGGGGAAGGAGAGTGGGGGAAGGAGGGGGGAAGGAAGGAGACGGGGTGAAGGAGAGGGGGGAAGGAGAGGGGGGAGGAAGGGGGAAGGAAGGGGGTGGAAGGAGGGGGGAAGGAAGGAGATGGGGAAGGAGAGGGGTGGAAGTAGTGGGGGAAAAAATGGGATGAAGGAGATGGGGGAAGGAGAGGCGGGAGGAGAGGGGGAAGGAAGGGGGAAGGAAGGAGATGTGAAAGGAAGGAGATGGGGGAGGGGGAAGGAGAGGGGGAAGGAGAGGGGGAAAGAGAGGGTGGAAGGAAGGGGGAAGGAAGGAGATTGGGGAAGGAGGAGGGGAAGGAAGGGGAAGGAATTGGGGAAGGAAGGGGTAGGAAGGAGATGGGGGGAAGGAGAGGGGGGAAGGAAGGGGGAAGGAAGGACGGGGAAGGAAAGGGGGAAGGAAGGAGATGGGAGGGAAGGAGGGGGAAGGAGGGGCGAAGAAGGAGGCAGGAAGGGGGAAGGAAGGAGAGCGGGCTAAAAGAGTGGGGGAAGGAGAGTGGGGGAAGTCGGGGGGAAGGAAGGAGATGGGGTGAAGGAGAGAGGGGAAGGAGAGGGGGGAAGGAAGGGGGAAGGAAGGGGGTAGAAGGAAAGAGATGGGGGATGGAGATGGAGGGAAGGAGATGGAGTTGGAAGGAGATGGGGAGGAAGGAGAGGGGGGAAGAAATGGGGAGGAAGGAGATGGGGGGCCGAGAGGGGGGAAGGAAAGAGGAAGGAAGGAGATCGGGGGAAGGAGAGGGGGAGGAGAGGGGGAAGGAAGGGTGAAGGAAGGAGATGGGGAAGGAGGGGTGGAAGGAGAGGGGAGGAAGGAAGGGGGAAGGAAGGAGATGTGAAAGGAAGGAGATGGGGGAAGGGGGGAAGGAGAGGGGAAGGAGAGGGGGAAAGAGAGGGGGGAAGGAAGTTGGAAGGAAGGAGATTGGGGAAGGAGAGGGGGGAAGGAAGGGGGGAAGGAAGGGGGAAGGAAGAAAATGGG
The DNA here is from genome assembly GCF_047496795.1 of Chiloscyllium punctatum. Classification (NCBI taxonomy): domain Eukaryota; kingdom Metazoa; phylum Chordata; class Chondrichthyes; order Orectolobiformes; family Hemiscylliidae; genus Chiloscyllium; species Chiloscyllium punctatum. The sequence goes on from NC_092768.1 coordinate 80,633,728, forward strand.
GGAAGGAGAGGGGGAGGAAGGGGGAAGGATGGTGGAAGGAGGAGATGGAGGGGAAGGGGCAAGAAAGGAGATGGGGGAAGGAGAGGGGGCGGAAGAAGGGGAAGGAAGGTGGAAGGAAGGAGATGGGGGAAGGAGGAAGGGGAAGGGGGAAGGAAGGGGTAAGGAAGGAGATGGGGAAGGAGAGGGGGGAAGGAAGGGAGAAGGAAGGAGATGGGGAAAGGAAGGAGATGGGGAGAAGGAAGAAGGGGGTGAAGGAGGGGGGAACGCAGGAGATCGGGGAAGGAGAGGGGGGATGGAGGGGGGAAGGAAGGGGGAACGAGAGGGGGTGAAGGAGAGGGGAGGAAGGAAGGGGGAAGGAGAGAGGGAGGAATGAGAGGGGGAAGAAGAGATGGGGAAATGAGAGGGTGGAAGCAAGGGGAAAGGAAGGGGGAGGAAAGAGATGGGGGAAGGAAGGTGATGGGGGAAGGAGGGGTGAAGGGGGAAGGAAGGAGATGGTGGTGAAGGAGAGGGGGGAAGGAGAGGGGGCAGAATGAAGGAGATGGGGGCGAAGGGGAGGGGGGAAGGAGAGAGGGGGAGAAGGAAGGAGAGGGGGGGTGTAAGGGAGCCAGGAAGGAGATGGGGTGTAGGAGGGGGGAAGGAAGGATGGGGGAAGGAAGAACGGGGGGGGGAGGAAGGAGGCGGGCAGGGAAGGAGGGGGGAAGGACGGAGATGGGGGAAGGAGGGGGAAGGAGAGGGGAGGAAGGAAGGGGGAAGGAAGGAGATGTGAAAGGAAGGAGGTGGGGAAGGGGGGAAGGAGAGTGGGAAGAAGAGGGGGAAAGAGAGGGGGGAAGGAAGGGGGAAGGAAGGAGATTGGGGGACGGAGAGGGGGAAGGAGAGTGGGGGAAGGAGGGGGAAGGAACGAGATGGGGTGATGAAGAGGGGGGTAGGAGGGGGGGAAGGAAGGGGGCTGAAGGGGGTGGAAGGAGGGGGGAAGGAAGGAGATGGGGGAAGGAGATGGAGGGAAGGAGATGGAGGGTAGGAAGGAGATGGGGAGGAAGGAGAGGGGAGGAGGGGGAAGGAAGGAGATGGGGAAGGAAGGAGAGGGGTGGAAGAAGAGGGGGGAAGAAAGGGGGGAGGAAGGAGATGGGGGCGCAGAGGGGGGAAGGAAAGAGGAAGGAAATGAGAGGGGGAGGAGAGGCGGAAGGAAGGGGGAAGGAAGGAGATGGGGGAATGAGGGGGGAAGGAGAGGGGACGAAGGTAGGGGGAAGGAAGGAGATGTGAAAGGAAGGAGATGGGGAAGGGTGGAAGGAGAGGGGGAAGGAGAGGGGGAAGGAGAGGAGGAAAGAGGGGTGGAAGGAAGGGGGAAGGAAGGAGACTGGGGGAAGGAGAGGTGGGAAGGAAGGGGAAGGAAGGGGGGCTGGAATGGGGAAAGAAAGGAGATGGGGGAAGGAGAGGGGAAGGAAGGGGGAAGGAAGGTGGAAGGAGGAGATGGAGGGGAAGGGGGAAGGAAGGAGAATGGGGAAGGAGAGGGGGCGGAAGGAAGGGGGAAGGAAGGTGGAAGGAGGAGATGGAGGGGAAGGGGGAAGGAAGGTGGAAGGAAGGAGATGGGGGAAGGAGGAGGGGGAAGGGGGAAGGAAGGGGAAAGGAAGGAGATGGGGGAAGGAGAAGGGGGAAGGAAGGAGATGGGGGAAGGATGGAGATGGGGGAAGGAGGGAAATGGGGGAAGGAAGGAGATGGGGAAGGAAGGAGAGGGGGTAAGGAAGGGAGAGGGGGTAAGGAAGGAGAGTGGGGGGAAAGGAAGGAGAGGGGGGAAGGAGAGGGTTGGAAGGAAAGGGGGTGAAGGAGAGGGGAGGGAAGGAAGGAGGGGTGAAAAGAAGAAGAGGGGGGAAGGTGAGGGGGAAGAAGGGGGAGGAAGGAGGGAGGGAAGGAAGGAGACGGGGGGAAGGAGAGGGGAGGAGGAAGGAGACGGGGGAAGGAAAGAGATGGGGGGGAAGGATGTGGGGAAGGAAGGAGGGGGCAGGTGGGGGGAGGAAGGGGGAATGAAGGAGAGGGTGGTAGGATGGGGGAAAGAAGGGGGAAGGAAGGAGAGGGGGGAAAGAGGGGGGAAGGAAGGGGGAAGGAAGGAGATGGGGAAGGAGAGGGGGAAGGAAGGGGGAAGAAAGGAGATGGGGAAGGAGATTGGGGAAGGAAGGGGGAAGAAAGGAGATGGGGGAAGGAAGGAGAGGAGGAAGGACGGAGCGGGGTAAGGAAGGAGAGGGGGGAAGGAAGGAGAGGGGGAAGGAAGGAGAGTGGGGGGAAAGGAAGGACAGGGGGTAGGAGAGGGGCAGAAGGAGAGGGGAGGGAAGGAAGGAGTGGGGAAAGGAAGGAGAGGGGGGCAGGAGAGGGGGAATAAGGGAGGGGGAAGGAGGGAGGGAAGGAAGCAGAGGGGGGAAGGAGAGGGGGGTAGGAAGGAGTCCAGGGAAGGAAGGAGATGCGGGAAGGGGTGAAGGATGGGGGAAGGAAGGGGGAAGGGAGGAGGGGGGTAGGATGGGGGAAGTAAGGGGGAAGGAAGGAGAGGGGGTGAAGGAGGGGGGAAGGAAGGAGCTGCAGGAAGGAGAGGGGGGAAGGAGGGGGGAGGAAGGACGGGGGAAGGAAAGGGGAAGGAAGGAAATGGGAGGGAAGGAGGGGGGAAGGAGGGGGGTAAGGAAGGAGAGGGGGCGAGGGAGAGGGGGGAAGGAGAGGGGGAAGGAAGGGGGAAGGAAGGGGGAAGGAAGGAGAGGGGGAAGGAGGGGTAAAGAAGGGGGAAGGAAGGACGGGAGAAGGAAAGGGGGAAGGAAGGAGATGGGGGAAGGAGATGGAGGGAAGGAGATGGGGGGTAGGAAGGAGATGGGGAGGAAGGAGAGGGTGGAGGAGGGGGAAGGAAGGAGATGGGGAAGGAAGGAGAGGGGTGGAAGAAGAGGGGGAAGAAAGGGGGGAGGAAGGAGATGGGGACGGAGAGGGGGGAAGGAAAGAGGAAGGAAGGAGATGGGGAAGGAGAGGGGGAGGAGAGGGGGAAGGAAGAGTGAAGGAAGGAGATGGGGAAGGAGGGGGGAACGAGAGGGGAGGAAGGAAGGGGGAAGGAAGGAGATGTGAAAGGAAACAGATGGGGAAGGGGGAAGGAGAGGGGGAAGTAGAGGGGGAAAGAGAGGGGGAAGGAAGGGCGAACGAAGGAGATTGGGGGAAGGAGAGGGGGGAAGGAAGGGGAAGGAAGGGGGGCCGGAAGGGGGAAGGAAAGAGATGGGGGAAGGAGAGGGGGGGGAAGGAAGGGGCAAGGAATGTGGAAGGAGGAGATGGAGGGGAAGGGGGAAGGAAGGAGATGGGGGAAGGAGAGGGGGCGGATGGAAGGGGGAAGGAAGGTGGAAGGAGGAGATGGAGGGGAAGGAGGAGGGGGAACGGGGAAGGAAGGGGGAAGGAAGGAGATGGGGGAAGGAGAGGGTGGAAGGAAGGGAGAAGGAAGGAGATGGGGAGGAATGGAGAGGGGGGGAAGGAGAGGGGGAAGAAGGGTGGAGGAAGGAGGGAGGGAAGGAAGGAGGGGGGAAGGAGAGAAGGGGAAGAAGGAGACCGGGGACGGAAGGAGATGGGGGAAGGGGGAAGGATGGGGGAAGGAAGGGGGAAGGAAGGAGGGAGGCAGGTGGGGGGAGGAAGGGGGAATGAAGGAGAGCGGGGGAAGGAGTGGGGAAGGAAGGGGGAAGGAATGAGAGGGGGGAAGGAGAGGGGGAAGCAGAATGGGGGAAGGAGAGTGGGGGAAGGAGGGGGGAAGGAAGGAGATGGAGTGAAGGAGAGGGGGGAAGGAAGGACGGGGAAGGAAAGGGGGAAGGAAGGAGATGGGAGGGAAGGAGGGTGGGAAGGAGGGGGGAAGAAGGGGGCAGGAAGGGGGAAGGAAGGAGTTGGGGGAAGGAGAGTGGGGGTAGGGGAGTGGGGGAAGGAGAGTGGGGGAAGGACGGGGGAAGGAAGGAGATGGGGTGAAGGAGAGGGGGGAAGGAGAGGGGGGAAGGAAGGGGGAAGGAAGGGGGTGCAAGGAGGGTGGAAGGAAGGACATGGGGAAGGAGAGTGGGAGGAGGGGGAAGGAAGGAGGTGGGGAAGGAATGGAGAGGGGTGGAAGGAGAGGGGGGAAGAAAGGGGGAGGAAGGAGATGGGGGAAGGAGAGGGGGAAGGAGAGGGGAGGAAGGGGGGAAGGAAGGGGGAAGGAAGGAGATGGGGGAAGGAGAGGGGGAAGGAGAGGGGTGGAAGGGGGGAAGGAAGGGGGAAGGAAGGAGATGGGGGAAGGAGAGGGGGAAGGAGAGGGGAGGAAGGGGGGAAGGAAGGGGAAGGAAGGAGATGGGGAAGGAGAGGGGGAAGGAGAGGGGAGGAAGGGGGGAAGGAAGGGGGAAGGAAGGAGATGGGGGAAGGAGAGGGGGAAGGAAGGGGGAAGGAAGGAGAGGGGGAGGAGAGGGGGAAGGAAGGGGGAAGGAAGGAGATGGGGGAAGGAGGGGGGAAGGAGAGGGGAGGAGGGAAGGGGGAAGGAAGGAGATGTGAAAGGAAGGAGATGGGGGAGGGGGGACGGAGAGGGGGAAGGAGAAGGGGAAAGAGAGGGGGGGAAGGAAGGGTGAAGGAAGGAGTTTGGGGGAAGGAGGGGGGAAGGAAGGGGAAGGAAGGGGGGAAGGAAGGGGGAAGGAAGGAGATGGGGGAAGGAGAGGGGGGAAGGAAGGGGGGAGGAAGGACGGGGGAAGGAAAGGGGGGAAGGAAGGAGATGGGAGGGAAGGAGGGGGGATGGAGGGGGGAAGAAGGGGGCAGGAAGGGGGAAGGAAGGAGAGGGGGGTAGGAGAGTGGGGGAAGGAGAATGGGGGAAGGAGGGGGGAAGGAAGGAGATGGGGTGAAGGAGAGAGGGGAAGGAGAGGGGGGAAGGAAGGGGGAAGGAAGGGGGTGGAAGGAAGGAGATGGGGCATGGAGATGGAGGGAAGGAGATGGGGGTAGGAAGGAGATGGGGAGGAAGGAGAGGGGGGAGGAGGGGGAAGGAAGGAGATGGGGAAGGAAGGAGAGGGTGGAAGGAGAGGGGGGAAGAAATGGAGAGGAAGGAGCTGGGGGGCAGAGAGGGGGGAAGGAAAGAGGAAGGAAGGAGATGGGGAAGGAGGGTGGAAGGAGAGGGGAGGAAGGAGATGTGAAAGAAAAGGAGATGGGGGAAGGAGGGGTGAAGGGGGAAGGAAGGAGATGGTGGTGAAGGAGAGGGGGGAAGGAGAGGGGGCAGAATGAAGGAGATGGGGAGAAGGGGAGGGGGGAAGGAGAGAGGGGGAGAAGGAAGGAGAGGGGGGTGCAAGGGGGAGCCAGGAAGGAGATGGGGTGTAGGAGGGGGGGAAGGAAGGATGGGGGAAGGAAGAACGGGGGGGAGGAAGGAGGCGGGCAGGGAAGGAGGGGGGAAGGAAGGAGATGGGGAAGGAGAGGTGGGGAAGGCAGGAGATGGGGGAAGGAGAGGGGCAAAGGAGGGGGTGAAGGGAGAGGGAAGGAAGTAGAGGGGGAAGGAAGGGGGAAGGAAGGAGATGGGGGAAGGGGGAAGGAAGGGGGAAGAAAGGAGGGGGAAGGTAGGAGGTGAGAAGAAAGGAGAGGGGGAAGGAAGGAGAGTGGGGGGGAGGAAGGAGGGGTGGAAGGACAGGGGGAGAAGGAAGGGGGAAGTTGATGGGGGAAGGAGGGGTGGAAGGAAGGGGGAAGGAGATGGGGAGGAGGGGGGCAAGGAGATGGGGGAAAGAAGGAGATGGGGAGGAAGGGGGGAAGGAGGGGAGGAAGGAGATGGGTGGAAGGAAGGAGATGGGGAAGGAAGGAGAGGGGGCAAAGGGGGGGAACGAGGGGGGAAGGAGAGAGGGGAATGAAGGAGATGGGGGAAGGAGGGGGAATGTAGGGGGAAGGAAGGAGGGGGGGCGGAAGGAAGGAGAGGGGAGAAGAAGGAGAGGGTGGGAGGGAAAGAGGGGTGGAAGGAAGGAGAGGGGGCAAAGGAGGGTTAGAGGAAGTAGATGGGGGAAGGAAGGAGATGGGGGAAGGAGAGTGGGGTGAAGGCAGGAGATGGGGGGAAGGCGAGTGGTGGAAGGAGGGGGGAAGGAAGGGGGAAGGCTGGAGAGTGGGAAGGAAGGGGGAAGATAGGAGATGGGGGAACGAGGGGGGGGAGGAAGGAGATGGGGAGAAGGAAGGAGATGGGGGTGAAGTGGGGGCGAAGGCAGGAGATGGGGGAAGGAGAGGGGGAAGGAGGGGGGAATAAAGGTGGAAGGTAGGAGAGGGGGTAGGAAGGGGGAAGAAAGGAGGGGAGAAAGGTAGGAGGGGAGAAGAAAGGAGAGTGGGAAGGAAGGAGAGTGGGGGGAGGAAGGAGAGGGGGAGAAGGACAGGGGGAGAAGGAAGGGGGAAGGAGATGGGGAGGAGGGGAGGCAAGGAGATGGGGGGAAGGAGGGGGGAAGTAGGGGGGGAAGGAAGGAGGGGGGCGGAAGGAAGGAGATGGGAGAAGAAGGAGAGGGTGGGAGGGAAGGAGGGGTGGAAGGAAGGATAGGGTGTGAAGGAGGCAGGGAGGAAGGAAATGTGGGGAAGGAATGAGATGTGGGGAAGGAGAGGGAGGTGAAGGCAGGAGATGGGGGAAGGCGAGTGGAGGAAAGGAAGGGGGAAGGATGGAGTGGGGCAGGAAGGGGGAAAAAAGGGGGGGAAGGTAGGAGGGGGGAAAAAAGGAGAGGGGGAAGGAAGGAGAGTGGGGGGAAGGAAGGAGAGGGGGGAAGAGAGGGGGGAAGGAGAGGGGGAAGGAGGGGGGAAGGAAGGGGAAGGAAGAAGAGGGGGAAGGAAGTGGGAAGAAAGGAGATGGGGAAGGAGGAGGGAAGGGAGGGGGAAGGAAGGAGATGGGGGAAGGGAGGAGATGGGGAAGGAAGGAAATTGGGTGAAGGAAGGAGATAGGGGAAGGAAGGAGAGGGGGAAGGAAGGAGGGGGGTAAGGAAGGAGAGGGGGGAAGGAAGGGAGGGGGGAAGGAAGGAGAGTGGGAGGGAAGGAAGGAGAGGGGGTGAAGGAGAGGGGAGGGAAGGAAGGAGGGGTGAAAAGAAGAAGATGGGTGAAGGAGAGGGGGAAGAATGGGGAGGAAGGAGGGTGGGGGGAAGAAAGGAGGGGGGAAGTAGAGGGGGAAGGAGAGGGGGAAGGAGGGGGGAAGGAAGGGGGAAGGAAGGAGGGGGGTAAGGAAGGAGAGGGGGGAAGGAAGGGAGGGGGGAAGGAAGGAGAGTGGGAGGGAAGGAAGGAGAGGGAGTGAAGGAGAGGGGAGGGAAGGAAGGAGGGGTGAAAAGAAGAAGATGGGTGAAGGAGAGGGGGAAGAATGGGGAGGAAGGAGGGTGGGGGGAAGAAAGGAGGGGGGAAGTAGAGGGGGAAGGAGAGGGGGAAGGAGGGGGGAAGGAAGGGGGAAGGAAGGAGAGGGGGAAGGAAGGAGATGGGGAAGGGAGGGGGGAAGGAAGGCATGGCGGAAGGAAGGAGATGGGGGAAGGAAGGAGAGGGGGAAGGAAGGAGCGGCGTAAGGAAGGAGAGGGGGGCAGAAAGGAGAGGGGGGAAGGAAGGAGAGTGGGGAGGAAGGAAGGAGGGGGGAAGGTGAGGGGTGGAAGGAGAGGTGGTGAAGGAGAGGGGAGGGAAGGAAGGAGGGGGTAAAGGAAGGAGAGGGGGGCAGGAGAGGGGGAAGAAGGGAGGAGGAAGGAGGGAGGGAAGGAAGGAGAGGTGGGAAGGAAGGAGAGGGAGTGAAGGAGAGGGGAGGGAAGGAAGGAGGGGTGAAAAGAAGAAGATGGGTGAAGGAGAGGGGGAAGAATGGGGAGGAAGGAGGGTGGGGGGAAGAAAGGAGGGGGGAAGTAGAGGGGGAAGGAGAGGGGGAAGGAGGGAGGAAGGAGTCCGGGGAAGGAAGGACATGTGGGAGGGGGGAAGAATGGGGGAAGGAAGGGGGAAGGAAGGAGGGGGCCAGGTGGTGGGGAGGAAGGGGGAATGAAGGAGAGGGCGGTAGGATGGGGGAAGGAAGGGGGAAGGAAGGAGAGGGGTGAAGGAGTGGGGAAGGAAGGGGGAAGGAAGGAGATGCAGGAAGGAGAGGGGGGAAGGAGGGGGAAGAAGGACGGGGGAAGGAAAGTGGGGGGAAGTAAAGGGGGGAGGAAGGAGATGGGAGGGAAGGAGGGGGGGGGAGGAGGGGGGGAAGGAGGGGGGAGGAAGGAGAGGGGGGAAGGAGAGGGGAAGCAGAGTGGGGGAAGGAGAGTGGGGGAAGGAGGGGGGAAGGAAGGGGTAAGGAAGGAGATGCGGGAAGGAGGGGGGAAAGGAGGGGGGAGAAAGGACGGGGGAAGGAAAGGGGGGAGGAAGGAGATGGGAGGGAAGGAGGGGGAAGGAGGGGGGAAGGAGGGGGGAAGGAAGGAGAGGGAGAAGGAGAGGGGAAGCAGAGTGGGGGAAGGAGAGTGGGGGAAGGAGGGGGGAAGGAAGGAGATGGAGTGAAGAAGAGGGGGGAAGGAGAGGGGGAAGGAAGGGGGAAGGAAGAGGGAAGGAAGGAGAGGGGGAAGGAGGGGGAAAGAAGGGGGAAGGAAGGACGGGGGAAGGAAGGAGGGAGGAAGGAGATGGGGGGCGGAGATGTGGGAAGGAGAGGGGGAGGAGAGGGGGAAGGAAGGGTGAAGGACGGAGATGGGGGAAGAGGGGGGAAGGAGAGGGGAGGAAGGAAGGGGGAAGGAAGGAGATGTGAAAGGAAGGAGATGGGGAAGGGGGAAAGGAGAGGGGGAACGAGAGGGGAAGGAAGGGGGGAGGAAGGGGGAAGGAAGGAGATGGGGGGAAGGAGGGGGGAAGGAAGGGGGAACGAAGGTGGAAGGAGGAGATGGAGGGGAAGGGGGAAGGAAGGAGAATGGGGAAGGAGAAGGGCCGGAAGGAAGGGGGAAGAAAGGTGGAAGGAGGAGATGGAGGGGAAGGGGGAAGGAAGGTGGAAGGAAGGAGATGGGGGAAGGAGGAGGGGGAAGGGGGAAGGAAGGGGCAAGGAAGGAGATGGGGGAAGGAGAGGGGGGAAGGAAGGGGGAAGGAAGGAGAGGGGGAAGGAGAGGGGGGAAGGAAGGGGGAAGGAAGGGGGAAGGAAGGAGATTGGGGGAAGGAAGGGGAAGGAAGGGGGAGGAAGGTGGAAGGAAGGCGATGGGGGGAAGGAGGGGGGAAGGAAGGGGGAAGGAAGGTGGAAGGAGGAGATGGAGGGGAAGGGGAAGGAAGGAGAATGGGGAAGGAGAGGGGGCGGAAGGAAGGGGGAAGAAAGGTGGAAGGAAGGAGATGGGGGAAGGAGGAGGGGGAAGGGGGAAGGAATGGGGAAGGAAGGAGATGGGGGAAGGAGAGGGGGGAATGAAGGGGGAAGGAATGGGGAAGGAAGGAGATGGGGAAGGAAGGGGGAAGAAAGGAGATGGGGAAGGGGGTGGGAAGGAAGGGGGAAGGAAGGAGATGGGGGAAGGAAGGTGATGGGGGAAGGAAGGAAATGGGGGAAGGAAGGAGATGGGGGTAGGAAGGAGAGGGGGAAGGAAGGAGGGGGGTAAGGAAGGAGATGAGGGAAGGAAGGGAGGGGGGGAAGGAAGGAGAGTGGGGGGGAAGGAAGGAGAGGGGGGAAGGAGAGGGGAGGGAAGGAAGGAGGGGTGAAAAGAAGAAGAGGGGGGAAGGAGAGGGGGAAAAAGGGCGAGGAAGGAGGGAGGGAAGGAAGGAGTGGGGGGAAGGAGAGGGGAGGAGGAAGGAGACGGAGGAAGGAAAGAGATGGGGGGAGGGGGGAAGGATGTGGGGAAGGAAGGGGGGCAGGTGGGGGGAGGAAGGGGGAATGAAGGAGAGGGGGGTAGGATGGGGTAAGGAAGGGGGAAGGAAGGAGAGGGGGGAAGGAGTGGGGAAGGAAGGGGGAATGAAGGAGATGGGGAAGGAGAGGGGGAAGGAAGGAGATGGGGAAGGAGATTGGGGAAGGAAGGGGGAAGGAAGGAGATGGGGAAAGGAAGGAGAGGGGGAAGGAAGGAGCGGGGTAAGGAAGGAGAGGGGGGAAGGAACGAGAGAGGGGAAGGAAGGAGAGTGGGGGGGAAGGAAGGAGAGGGGTGTAGGAGAGGGGCGGAAGGAGAGGGGGTGAAAGAGAGGGGAGGGAAGGAATGAGTGGGGAAAGGAAGGAGGGGGGGGCAGGAGAGGGGGAAGAAGGGAGGAGGAGGGAGGGAGGGAAGGAAGGAGAGGGGGGGAAGGAGAGGGGGGGGTGGAAGGAGTCCAGGGAAGGAAGAAGATGCAGGAAGGGGGGAAGGATGGGGGAAGGAAGGGGGAAGGGAGGAGGGGGGCAGGTGGGGGGAGAAAGGGGGAGTGAAGGAGGGGGGTAGGATGGGGGAAGTAAGGGGGAAGGAAGGAGAGGGGGTGAAGGAGGGGGGAAGGAAGGAGCTGCTGGAAGGAGCTGAGGGAAGGAGGGGGGAAGGAAGGACGGGGGAAGGAAAGGGGGAAGGAAGGAGATGGGAGGGAAGGAGGGGGGAAGGAGGGGGGTAGGAGGGGGAAGGAAGGAGGGGGGAAGGAGAGGGTGGAACGAAGGGAGAAGGAAGGAGATGGGGGAGGAAGGAGAGGGGGGAAGGAGAGGGGGAAGAAGGGTGGAGGAAGGAGGGAGGGCAGGAAGGAGGGGAGAAGGAGAGGTGGGGGAGGAAGGAGACCGGGGAAGGAAGGAGATGGGGGAAGGGGGAAGGATGGGGGAAGGAAGGGGGAAGGAAGGAGGGAGGCAGGTGGGGGGAGGAAGGGGAAATGAAGGAGAGCGGGGGAAGGAGTGGGGAAGGAAGGGGGAAGGACGGAGATGGGGGAAGGAGAGGGGGGAAGGAGGGGGGAGGAAGGATGGGGAAGGAAAGGGGAAAGGAAGGAGATGGAAGGGAAGGAGGGGTAAGGAGGGTGGAAGGAAGGAGAGGGGGGAAGGTGAGAGGGGAAGCAGTGTGGGGGAAGGAGAGTGGGGGAAGGAGGGGGGAAGGAAGGAGATGGAGTGAAGGAGTGGGGAAGGAGAGGGGGCAAGGAAGGGGGAAGGAAGGAGGGGGGGAAGGAGGGTGGGGGAAGGAGAGAGGGGGAAGGAGAGTGGGGGAAGGAGGGGGGAAAGGAAGGGGGAAGGAAGGGGGTGGAAGGAGGGGGGAAGGAAGGAGATGGTGGAAGGAGATGGAGGGAAGGAGATGGGGGTAGGAAGGAGATGGGGAGGAAGGAGAGGGGGAGGAGGGCGAAGGAAAAAGATGGGGAAGGAAGGAGAGGGGTGGAAGTGGGGGGGAAGAAAGGGGGGAAGAAGGAGTTGGGGGCGGAGTGCGGGGAAGGAAAGAGGAAGGAAGGAGATGGGGGGAAGGAGAGGGGGAGGAAGGGGGAAGGAATGAGATTGGGGAAGGAGAGGGGGAAGGAAGGGGGAAGGAAGGACGGGGAAGGAAAGGGGGAAAGGAAGGAGATGGGAGGGAAGGAGGGGGGAAGGAGGGGGGAAGAAGGGGGCAGGAAGGGGGAAGGAAGGAGAGGGGGGTAGGAGAGTGGGGGAAGGAGAGTGGGGGAAGGAGGGGGGAAGGAAGGAGATGGGGTGAAGGAGAAAGGGGAAGGAGAGGAGGAAGGAAGGGGGTGGAAGGAGGGGGGAAGGAAGGAGGGGGGAAGGCAGGCGATGGGGGAAGGAGATGGAGGGAAGGAGATGGGGTAGAAAGGAGATGGGGAGGAAGGAGAGGGGTGGAAGGAGAGGGGGGGAAGAAATGGGGGAGGAAGGAGATGGGGGGCAGAGAGGGGAGAAGGAAAGAGGAAGGAAGGAGATGGGGGGAAGGAGAGGGAGGAGGAGAGGGGGAAGGAAGGGTGAAGGAAGGAGATGGGGGAAGGAGGGGGGAAGGAGAGGGGAGGAAGGAAGGGGGAAGGAAGGAGATGTGAAAGGAAGGTGATGGGGAAGAGGGAAGGAGAGGGGGAAGGAGGGGGGAAAGAGAGGGGGGAAGGAAGGGGAAGGAAGGGGGGAGGAAGGAGATGGGGGGAAGGAGAGCGTGGGAAGGAAGGGGGAAGGAATGTGGAAAGTGGAGATGGAGGGGAAGGGGGAAGGAAGGAGATGGGGGAAGGAGAGGAGGCGGAAGGAATGGGGAAGGAAGGTGGAAGGAGATGGGGGAAGGAGTGGGGGGAAGGAAGGGGCAAGGAGATAGGCGGGAAGGAGTTGGGGGAAGGATGGGGAGAAGGAAGGGGGAAGGAAGGTGGAAGGAGGAAATGGAGGGGAAGGAGGAGATGGAAGGGGGAAGGAAGGGGTAAGGAAGGAGATGGGGGTAGGAGAGGGTGGAACGAAGGGAGAAAGAAGGAGATGGGGGAAGGAGATGGGGAAAGGAAGAGGGAAGGATGGAGATGGGGGGAAGGAGAGGGGGGAAGGAAGGAGATGTGGGAAAGGAGATTAGGGAAGGAAGGGGGAAGGAAGGAGATGGGGGTGAAGGAGGGGGGAAGGCAGGAGATGGGGGAAGGAGAGGGGGGATGGAGGGGGGAAGGAACGGGGAAGGAAGGAGAGGGGGAAGGAAGGAGATGAGGGAGGAGGGTGAGTAAGGAAGGGGGAACGTGAGAGGTGGGAAGGAGTGGGGGGAAGGAAGGGGAAGGCGATAGGCGGGAAGGATTGGGGGGAAAGAGATAGGGGGAAGTAGAAGTGGGGAAAGAAGGGGGAAGCAGATGAGGGGAAGTGGGGGGAGGAAGAAAGGGGAAGGAATTAGGGGGAAGGGGGAATGAAGGTGGATGGAGAGGGGATGAAGGAAGCGGGATGGAGATGGGGGAAGGAGAGGAGGGGAAGGAGGGGGGAAGGAGATAGTCGGGAAGGGGGGGAAGGAGATGGGGGAAGGAGAAGGGGGAAGGAAGGGGGAAGGATAGGGGGTAAGGAGAAGGGGGAGGAAGGAAGGAGAGGGGGGAAGGAGGGGGAAAGAGATGGGGGAAGGAGATGTGTTGAAGGAGAGGGGGGAAGGAGAGGGGTGAAGGAGAGGGGGAAGGAGAGGGATGGAAGGAAGGGGGAAGGAGAGAGGGGAAGGATATGGGGGGAAGGAGAGGGGGGAAGGAGATGGGGGAAGGAGAGGTGGGAAGGAATGGGGAAGGAGGGGAAGGAAGGGGGAAGGAGGGAGGAAAGAGATGGGGGGAAGGAGAGGTGGGAAGGAGAGGTGGGAAGGAGATGGCGGTAAGGAGAGGGGGGAGAGATGGGGGAAGGAGAGTGGGAAGAGATGGGGGAAGGAAGGGGGAAGGAGTGGGGGAAGGAGTGGGGGGAAGGAAGGGGCAAGGAGATAGGCGGGAAGGAGTTGGGGGAAGGAGGGGGGAAGGAAGGGGGATGGAAGGTGGAAGGAGGAAATGGAGGGGAAGGAGGAGGGGGAAGGGGGAAGGAAGGGGTAAGGAAGGAGATAGGGAAGGCGAGGGTGGAAGGAAAGGAGAAGGAAGGAGATGGGGGAAGGAGATGGGGAAGGAAGAGGGAAGGATGGAGATGGGGAAGGAAGCAGATGGGGAGAAGGAAGAAGGGGGTGAAGGAGGGGGGGAAGGCAGGAGATGGGGGAAGGAGAGGGGGGATGGAGGGGGGAAGGAACGGGGAAGGAAAGAGAGGGGGAAGGAAGGAGATGGGGGAAGGAGGGGGAGTTAGGAAGGGGGAAGGTGAGAGGTGGGAAGGAGTGGGGGGAAGGAAGGGGGAAGGCGATAGGCGGGAAGGATTGGGGGGAAGAGATAGGGGAAGTAGAAGTGGGGAAAGAAGGGGGAAGCAGATGGGGGGAAGTGGGGGGAGGAAGAAAGGGGAAGGAATTAGGGGGAAGGGGGAATGAAGGTGGAAAGAGAGGGGATGAAGGAAGCGGGATGGAGATAGGGGGAAGGAAAGGAGGGGAAGGGGGGGAAGGAGATAGTCGGGAAGGGGGGGAAGGAGATGGGGTAAGGAGAGGGGGGAAGGAAGCGGGAAGGATAGGGGGTAAGGAGAAGGGGGAGGAAGGAAGGAGAGGGGGGAAGGAGATGTGTTGAAGGAGAGGGGGGAAGGAGGGGGTGAAGGAGAGGGGGAAGGAGAGGGTTGGAAGGAAGGGGGATGGAGAGGGGGGAAGGATATGGGGGGAAGGAGAGGGGGGAAGGAAGGGGAAGGAGATTGGGGAAGGAGAGTGGGGGAAGGAGATGGGGGAAGGAGAGGGGGAAGGAATGGGGAAGGAGGGGAAGGAAGGGGGAAGGAGGGAGGAAAGAGATGGGGGAAGGAGAGGTGGGAAGGAGAGGTGAGAAGGAGATGGGGTTTAGGAGAGGGGGGAGAGATGGGTGAAGGAAGGGGGAAGGAGATGGGGAAGGAGTTGGGGAAGGAAGGGGGAAGGAGATAGGGGATAAGGAGAGGGGGTGATGGAAGGAAGGAGAGGGGGAAGGAAGCGGGAAGGAGATTGGGGAAGGGGATGGGGGAAGTAGATAGGGAGGAACGAGAGGGGGAGGGAAGGAGATGGGGGAAGGAGAGGGGAAGGAGAGGGGGTGAAGGAGGGGGGCGAAGGAGAGGAGGGAAGGAAGGGGGAAGGATACGGGGGGAAGGAGAGTGGGGGAAGGAGTTGGGGAAGGAGAGGGGGGAAGGAATGGGGAAGGAGGGGAAGGAAGGCGGAAGGAGGGGGAAAGGAGATGGGGGAAGGAGAGGGGGATAGAGAGGGGGGAAGTGGGGGGAAAGGAAGAGGGAAGGAGATAGGGGGAAAGGAGATGGGGGAAGGAGAGGTGGGAAGGAGATGGGGAAGGAGAGGGGGAGAGATGGGGGGAGGAATTGGGAAGGAGATGGGGGAAGGAGGTGGGGGAAGGAAGGGGGAAAGAGATAGGGGTAAAGGAGTGGGGGAAGGAAGGGGGAAGGAGATAGGTGGGAAGGAGAGGGGGGAAAGGAGATAGGAGTGAAGTGGGGGGACAGAAGGGGGAAGGAGATGGGGGAAGGAGGGGGGAAGGAGATAGGCGGGAAGGGGGGAAGGAGATGGGGGAAGGAGAGGGTGGAAGGAAAGGGGGAGGAAGGGGGAAGGAGATGGGGAAGGAGATGGGGGAATGAGAAGGGGGAAGGATGGGGGAAGGAGAGGGGTAAGTATTCGGGAAGGAGGGGAAGGAAGGGAAAGGAAGGGGGAAGGAGGGGGGGAAGGAAATGGGGGAAGGAGATGGGGGTAGGAGATAGGCGGGATAGAGGGAGGGAAGGAGATAGAGGGGAAGAGGGGGGAGGAAGGGGAAGGAGATAGGGGCAAAGGAGAGGGGGGAAGGAAGGGGGAAGGAGATAGGGGTGAAGGAGAGGTGGGAAGGAAGGATGAAGGAAATAGGGGGGAAGGAGAGGTGGGGGAAGGAAGGGGGAAGGAGATAGGAGGAAGGAGAGGGTGTTGAAGGAGAGGGGGGAAGGAGATAGGGGAAGGAGATGGGGGGAAGGAGAGGGTGGGAAAGGAGAGGGGGAAGTAGATGGGGGAAGGAGGGGTGGAAGGAAGGGGGAAGGAAATGGGAGGAAGGAGAGGGGTGGGAAGGAAGGGGATGGGGAGGAAGGGGGAAGGGGATGGGGGAAGGGGGAAAGGAAGGAGGAAGGAGATGGGGAAGGAGAGGGGGGTAAGTAAGGGGAAGGAGATAGGGCAAGGAGATGGGGTGGTAAGGAGATAGGGGGAACGAGAGGGGGAGGGAAGGACAAGGGGGAAGGAGAAGGTGGGATAAAAGGGGGAAGGAGTGTGTGTGAAGGAGATAGGGGGAAGGAGAGGGGGAAGAAAGGGGGAAGGACATAGGAGGGAGGAGAGGGGGGAAGGAGATGGGGGAAGGAGAGGGCGAAGGAAGGAGGAAGGAGAGTGGGAAGGAGAGAGTGGGGAGGAGAGGGGGAGAAGCAGATGGGGGAATGAGAGGGGGTGGAAGGAAGCGGGAAGGAGAGGGGGAAGGAGATAGTGGGAAAGGAGATGGGGGAAGGAGAGGGGGGAAGGAGATAGGCGGGAACAAGAGGGGCAGGGAAGGAGATGGGGGAAGGAGAGGGGGGAAGGAAGGGGGAAGGAGGGCGGAAGGAGGGGGCGAAGGAAGGGGGAAGGAGAGGGGGGAAGGAGAGTGGGGGAAGGAGATGGTGGTGAAGGAGAGTGGGGGTATTGTGATAGGGGAAGGAGAGGGGGGCAAGGAGATCAGGGGAAGGAGAGTGGGGGGAAGGAAGGGCAAAGGAGATAGGGGG
Organism: Chiloscyllium punctatum; assembly: GCF_047496795.1. Lineage (NCBI taxonomy): Eukaryota > Metazoa > Chordata > Chondrichthyes > Orectolobiformes > Hemiscylliidae > Chiloscyllium > Chiloscyllium punctatum. The sequence goes on from NC_092768.1 coordinate 80,649,788, forward strand.
AAGGAGAGCGGGGAAGGAATGGGGAAGGAGAGGGTGGAAGGAGGAGGGCGAAGGAGGGGGGAAGGAGAGGGGAGGAGGGAGATGGGGGGACGGAGATGGGGGAAGGAGATGGGAGGGAAGGTGGGGGGGGAAGGAGAGGGGGAAGGAGAGGGGGGAAGCAGAGGGGGGGAAGGAGGGGGGAAGGAGATGGGGGAAGGAGAGTGGGGGAAGGAGAGGGGGAAGGAGATAGGGGGGAAGGGCGGAAGGAAGGGGGACGGAGATAGGGGGAAGTAGAGGGGGGAAGGAGATGGTGCGGAAGGAGATGGGGAAAGGAGGGGGGAGGAGATAGGGGGGAATGAGGTGGGGGGAAAGAGACGTGGGGTAAGGAGAGGGGGAAAGGAGATCGGGTGGAAGGAGAGTGGGGGAAGGAAGGGGGAAGGAGATGGGGGAAAGCAGAGGGGGGAGGAGAAGGGGGAAGGAGATGGGGGGGAGAGGGGGAAGGAGATTAGGGGGTAGGAGAGGGGGCAGGAGAGGGGGGAAGGAGGGGGGAAGGAGAGGGGGTGAAGGAGAGGGGGAAGGAGAGGGGGTGAAGGAGAAGGGGGAAAGGAGATGGGGAAATATGGGGGGGAAGGATGGGGAAGGAGATGGTGGAGGAGGGGAAGAAAGTGGGAAGGAGATGGGGGAAGGAGGGGGAAGGAAGGGGGAAGGAGAAAGTGGGAAAGGAGACGGGGGAAGGAAGCGGAAGGAGATAGGGGTAAGGAGAGGGGGAAGGAGGGGGGAAGAGGATAGGCAGGAAGGGGGGAGGAGATATGGGGAAGGAGAGGGGGGACGGAAGGGGGATGGAGACAGGGGGCAAGGAGAGGTGGGAAGGAAGGAAGAAGGTGGGAAAGGAGGGGGGAAGGAGAGGGGGAAGGAGAGGGGGGAAGCAGAGGGGGGAAGGAGGGGGGAAGGAGATGGGGGAAGGAGAGTGGGGGGAAGGAGATGGGGAGAAGGAGAGGGGGGAAGGAGAGGGGGCTGAAGGAAGGGGGAAGGAGAGGGAGGGAGGAGGGGGAAGGAGATGGTGAGAAGCAGATGGGCGGAAGGAGACAGGGTGCAAGGAAGCAGGAAGGAGAGGGGGGAGGAGATAGTGGGGAAGGAGAGGGGGGAAGGAGAGAGGATGGAAGGAGATGGGGAAGGAGATGGGGGCGAAGGAGAGTGGGGGAAGGTGATAGGAGGGAATGAGAGGGGGGCAAGGAGATCAGGGGAAGGAGAGTGGGGGGAAGTAAGGGGGTAGGAGAGGGGGAAGGAGGAGGGCGAAGAGGGGGGAAGGAGAGTGGAGGAAGGAGATGGGGGAAGGCGATTGGGGAAGGAGATGGGGGAAGGAGATGGGAGGGAAAGAGGGGGGAGAGGGAGAGGGGAGGAGAGGGGGGAAGCAGACGGGGGAAGGAGGGGGGAAGGAGATGGGGAAGGGCGAAGGAGATGGGGGAAGGAGGGGTGGAAGGAGAGGGGGTAGGAGAGGGGGGAAGGAGATGGGGCGGATTGAGATATGGGGGAAAGGAGAGGGGGAGGAGATGGGGAAAGGAGGTGGGGAAAAGAGACGTGGGGTAGGGAGAGGGGGAGAAGGAGATCGTGCAGAAGGAGAGTGGGGGCAAGGAAGGAGGAAGGAGATAGAGGGGAAGGAGAGGGGTGAAGGATGGGGGAAGGAGATGGGGGGAATGAAAGGGGGGAAGGAGAGGGGCGGAGGAGATTGGGAAGGAGAGGGGGAAGGAGATAGGGGGCAGGAGAGGGGGGCAGGAGAGGGGGGAATGAGAGGGGGGCGTAAGGAGAGAGGGTGAAGGAGAGGGGGGAAGAGAGGGGGTGAAGGAGAGGGGCAAAGGAGGTGGGGGGAAAGGGGAGGGTGGGGAAGGAGAGGGGGGAAGGAGAGTGTGGGTCGGAGGGCGGAATGAGATGGGGTGAAGGAGAGGGGGGAAGGAGAGGGGGGAAAGAGGGGCAAGGAGATGGGGGAAGGAGAGGGGGGATGGAGAGGGGGGACGGAGATATGGGGGAAGGAGATGGGGGAAGGAGAGGGTGGGGAAGGAGAGGGGAGAAGGAGATGGGGGAAGGAAGGGGGGAGAAGATAGGGGGAAGGAGGGGTGGGAAGGAGAAATGGGGGAAGCAGATAGGGGAAAGGAGAGGGGGGCAAGGAGATGGGGGTAGGAGGGGGGAAGGAGATTAGGGGGAAGGCGTGGGGGAGAAGACAGGGGGAAGGAAAGGGGGGGAAGCAGTTGGGGCAAAGGAGAGGGTGGGGAAGTGGTGGGAAGGATGGGTTAGGCGTGGGGAGGAAGGGGGAAGGAAAGAGACAGGGGAAAAGAAATGGGGAAGGAGATGGGGAAGGAGGGGGGAAGAAGGAGAGTGGGGGGATGGTGATTAGAGGGAATGAGAGGGGGACAAGGAGATCAGGGGAAGGAGAGTGGGGGGAAGGAAGGGGGAAGGAGAGGGGGGAAGGAGAGGGGGATGGAGATGGGGAAGGTGAGTGGGGGAAGGAGAGGGGGGAAGGAGATGGGGAAGGGGGAAGGAAGGGGGAAGGAGATGGGGAAGGAGGGGTGGAAGGAGAGGGGGTAGGAGAGGGGGGCAGGAGATGGGGCGGATGGAGGTATGGGGGAAAGGAGAGGGGGAGGAGATGGGGAAAGGAGGTGGGGAGAAAGAGACGTGGGGTAAGGAGAGGGGGAAAAGGAGATCGTGCGGAAGGAGAGTCGGGGCAAGGAAGGTGGAAGGAGATAGAGGGGAAGGAGAGGGGTGAAGGAAGGGGGAAGGAGATGGGGAGAAGGAAAGGGGGGAAGGAAGGGGAGGAGATTGGGAAGGAGAGGGGGAAGGAGATAGGGGGCAGGAGAGGGGGGCAGGAGAGGGGGGAAGGAGAGGGGGGTTTAAGGAGAGGGGGTGAAGGAGAGGGGGGAAGAGAGGGGGTGAAGGAGAGTGGCGAAGGAGGTGGGGTGGAAAGGTGAGGGTGGGGAAGGAGAGGGGGGAAGGAGAGTGTGGGTCGGCGGGCGGAATGAGATGGGGTGAAGGAGAGGGGGGAAAGAGGGGCAAGGAGATGGGGGAAGGAGGGGGGGATGGAGAGGGGGACGGAGATATGGGGGAAGGAGATGGGGGAAGGAGAGGGTGGGGAAGGAGAGGGGAGAAGGAGATGGGGGAAGGAAGGGGGTAGGAGATGGGGGGAAGGAGTGGTGGGAAGGAGAAATGGGGGAAGGAGATAGGGGGAAGGAGAGGGGGGAAGGAGAGTGTGGGTCGGTGTGCGGAATGAGATGGGGTGAAGGAGAGGGGGGATGGAGAGGGGGGACGGAGATATGGGGGAAGGAGATGGGTGAAGGAGAGGGGAGAAGGAGATGGGGGAAGGAAGGGGGTAGGAGATGGGGGGAAGGAGTGGTGGGAAGGAGAAATGGGGGAAGGAGATAGGGGGAAGGAGAGGGTGGGGAAGGAGAGGGGAGAAGGAGATGGGGGAAGGAACGGGGAAGGAAATACGGGGGAAGGAGATAGGGGGAAGGAGAGGGGGCAAGGAGATGGGGGTAGGAGGGGGGAAGGAGAGTAGGGGGAAGGCGTGGGGGAGAAGACAGGGGGAAGGAAAGGGGGGGGAAGCAATTGGGGCAAAGGAGAGTGTGGGGAAGTGGTGGGAAGGTTGGGTTAGGAGTGGGGAGGAAGTGGGAAGGAAAGAGATAGGGGAAAAGAAATGGGGAACGAGATGGGGGAAGGAGGGGGGAGGAAGGAGAGTGGGGGGATGGTGATAGGAGGGAATGAGAGGGGGGCAAGGAGATCAGGGGAAGGAGAGTGGGGGGAAGGAAGGGGGAAGGAGAGGGGGAAGGTGATGGGAGGGAAAGAGGGGGAGAAGGAGGGGGGAGGAGAGGGGGGAAGCAGACGCGGGGAAGGAGGGGGGAAGGAGATGGGGAAGGAGAGTGGGGGAAGGAGAGGGGGGAAGGAGATGGGGGAAAGACAGGGGGTGGAGGAGAGGGGCGAAGGAGTTGGGGGGAAGGAGAGGGTGGGAAATGCGAGGGGGGAAAGGAGAGGGTGGGTCGGAGGGCGGAGGAAGGGGGAAGGAAGGAGATGGGGGAAGGAGGGGGGGGAGGAAGGCGGAATGAGATGGGGTGAAGGAGAGGGGGGAAGGAGAGGGGGGAAAGAGGGGCAAGGAGATGGGGGAAGGAGAAGGGGGAAGGAGATGGGGTGAAGGAGATGGGGGAAGGGGGGAAGGAGATTGGGGGGAAGGAGGGAGGAGAAGGGGGAAGGAAAGGGGGGAAGGAGTTGGGGCAAGGGGGTGTGTGGGGAAGTGGTGGGAAGGATGGATTAGGAGTGGGGACGAAGGGGGAAGGAAAGAGATGGTGGAAATGGAGAGGGGGCAAGAAAGGGGGAAGGAGATGGGGAAGGAGAGGAGGGAAGGAGAGGGGGGAAGGAGATAGAGGGGAAGGAGATCGGGGGAAGGAGAGGGTGGGGAAGGAGTGGGGGAAGGAGATGGGAAAACGAGGGGGGAGAAGGAAGGGGGAAGGAGATGGGGGAAGGAGAGGGTGGGGAAGGAGATAGGGGGAAGGAGCGGAGGGAAGGAGGGGGGAAGGAGATGGGGGGAAGGAGGTGGGGAAAGAGATGGTGAGAAGCAGATGGGGAGAAGGAGACAGCGTGGAAGGAAGCGGGAAGGAGAGGGGAGGAGATAGTGGGGAAGGAGAGGGGGGAAGGAGAGAGGAGGGAAGGAATTGGGGAAGGAGGGGGGGTGAAGGAAGGGTGAAGAAGATGGGGGGAAGGAGTGGGGGAAGGAAGGGGGAAGGAGAGAGGGGATGGAGATGGGGGCGAAGGAGAGTGGGGGGAAGGTGATAGGAGGGAATGAGAGGGGGGCAAGGAGATCAGGGGAAGGAGAGTGGGGCGAAGGAAGGGGGAAGGAGAGGGGGGAATGAGGAGGGCGAAGAGGGGGGAAGGAGGGGGAGGAAGGAGATGGGGGAAGGAGATGGGGGAAGGACATGGGGGAAAGGAAATGGGAGGGAAAGAGGGGGGAAAAGGAGGGGGGAAGCAGACCGGGGGAAGGAGGGGGAAGGAGATGGGGGAAGGAGATGGGGAAGGGGGAAGGAAGGGGGAAGGAGAGGGGGGTAGGAAGGAGGAAGAAGAGGGGGAAGGAGAGGGGGAAGGAGATGGGGCGGAAGGAGATATGGGGGAAAGGAGAGGGGGGAGGAGATGGGAGAAGGAGACGTGGGGTAAGGAGAGGGGGAGAAGGAGATCGGGTTGAAGGAGAGTGGGGCAAGGAAGGGGGAAGGAGATAGAGGGGAAGGAGAGGGGTGAAGGAAGGGGGAAAGAGATGGGGGAAGGAGAGGGGGAAGGAGAGGTGGGGGGAGGAGATGGGGGTAAGGGGGGAATGGAAGGTGGAATGGGGGGAAGGAGATAGGGGAAGGAGAGGTGCGGAAGGAGATGGCGGGAAGGAGAGGGGGTTGATTGAAAGGGGAAGGAGAGGGGGGTAAGGAAAGGGGGGAAGGAGAGTGGGGGGAAAGAAGGGGAAGGAGATAGAGGGGAAGGAGAGGGGGAAGGAAGAGGAAAGGAGATGAGGGGGATGGAGAGGGGGGAAGGAGAGGGGTGAAGTAGATAGGGAAAGGAGAGGGGGAGGAGATTAGGGGGCAGGAGGGGGAGGCAAGGGAGGGGGGGAGGAGACGGGGGAAGGAGAGGGGGTGAAGGAGAGGTGGGAAAGAGTTGGGGTGAAGGAGAGGGGGAAGGAGGTAGGGGGTAGTAGAGGGTGGGGAAGGAGATGGGGGGAAGGAGATGGGGGAAGGAGAGGGTGGGTCGGAGGGGGGAGGAAGGTAGAAGGAGATAGGAGGAACGAGAGGGTGTTGAAGGAGAGGGGGAAGGAGATAGGGGAAGGAGATGGGGAAGGAGAGGGTGGGGAAGGAGAGGGGGGCAGGAGATGGGGAAGGAGGGGTGGAAGGAAGTGGGAAGGAGAGGGGGAAGTAGAGGGGTGGGAAGGAAGGGGATGGGGGAGTGAGGGAAAAGGAGATGGGGGAAGGGGGAAAAGGAAGGAGGAAGGAGATGGGGAAGGAGAGGGGGGTAAGGAAGGGGGAAGGAGATAAGGCAAGGAGATGGGGTGACAAGGAGATGGGGGAAGGAGGGGGAGAAGGAAGGGGGAAGTAGAGGGGCTGAAGGAAGGAGGAAGGAGATGGGGGAAGGAGAGTGGGGGAAGGAACGGGGAAGGAGATAGGGGGGAAGGAGAGGGGGAAGGAGATGGGGGAAGGAGAGGGGGAGAAGGAAGGGAGAAGGAGATGGGGGAAGGAGAGCGGGGAAAGGAAGGGGGAAGGAGATGGGGGAAGGAGAGGGGGAAGGAAGTGGGAAGGAGATAGGGGCGAAGCAGAGGTGGGGGAAGGAAGGGGGAAGGGGATAGGGGAAGGAGAGGGGGAGAAGGAAGGGAGAAGGAGATGGGGGAAGGAGAGGGGGGAAAGGAAGGGGGAAGGAGATAGGGGGACGGAGAGGGGGAAGGAAGTGGGAAGGAGATAGGGGCGAAGCAGAGGTGGGGGAAGGAAGGGGGAAGGCGATATGGGGGAAGGCGTGGGGGGAAGGAAGGTGGAAGGAGATAGGCGGGAAGGAGAGGGGTGTAAGGAGATAGGGGGAAGGAGAGGGGGGAGGAAGGGGGAAGGAGATAGGGGGAACGAGACGGGGGAAGGAAGTAGGAAGGAGATAGGCGGGAAAGGGGGAGGAGATGGGGGAAGGAGGGGGGAAGGAAGGGGGAAGGAGATAAGGGGTAAGGAGAGGGGGTAAGGAAGGAAGAAGAGGGGGGAAGGAAGCGGGAAGGAGATAGGGGAAGGAGATAGGGGGAAGAAGATGGGGGAACGAGAGGGGGAGGGAAGGAGACAGGCAGGAAGGAGATGGGGGAAGGGTGGGGAAGGAACCGGGAAGGAGATGGGGGAAGGAGGTGGAAAGGAGGGGGAAGGAGATAGTGGGGAAGGAGAGGAGGGAAGGAAGCGGGAAGGATATAGAATGGAAGGAGAGGGGTGGAAGGAGGGGGCGAAGGAGAGGGGGGAAGGAAGGATGAAGGAAATAGGGGTGAAGGAGAGGTGCGGGAAGGAAGGGGGAAGGGGATAAGAGGAAGGAGAGGGTGTTGAAGGAGAGGGGGAAGGAGATAGGGGAAGGAGATGGGGGGAAGGAGGGGGGGAAGGAAGAGGGAAGGAGAGTGGGATGGAGATAGGGGGGACTAGATGGGGGAAAGAGAGGGGTGGAAGTAAGGGGGAAGGAGATGGGGGTAAGGAGAGGGGGAAAGGAAGGAAGGAGAGGGGGAAGGAAGGGGGAAGGAGATAGGGGGAAGGAGATAGGGGGAACGAGAGGGGGAGGGAAGGACAAGGGGGAAGGAGAAGGTGGGAAGGAAGGGGGAAGGAGAGGGTGGGAAGGAGATAGGGGGAAGGAGAGGGGGGAAGGAAGGGGGAAGGACATAGGAGGGAGGAGAGGGGGAAAGGAGATGGGGGACAGTAGAGGGGGGAAGGAATGGGGAAGGAGTTGGGGGAGGGGGGAAGGATGGGGGAAGGAGATAGGGGGAAGGAGGTGGAAGGGAGGGGGACATGGGGTAAGGAGAGGGGGTTGAGGAGATCGGGTGGAAGGAGAGTGGGGGGAAGGAAGGGGAAGGAGATGGGGGGTAGCAGAGGGGAGGAAGGAGAAGGAGGAAGGAGATGGTGAGGAGAGGGGGAAGGAGATTGGGGGTAGGAGAGGGGGGCAGGAGAGGGGGAAGGAGAGGGGGTAACGTGAGAGGGTGAAGGAGAGGGGAAGGAGAGAGGGTGAAGGAGAGGGTGGCAAGGAGATGGGGAAATAGAGGGGGGAAGGAATGGGAAGGAGATGGGGAGGGGGGAAGAAAGCGGGAAGGAGATGGGGGAAGGAGGGGGAAAGAGAAAGTGGGGAAGGAGACGGGGAAGGAAGCGGGAAGGAGATAGGGGAAGGAGAGGGGGAAAGGAAGGAGGAAGGAGACGGGGGTAAGGAGAGGGGGGAAGGAAGGAAGGAAGGGGGTAACAAGAGGGGGAAGGAGAGGTGGAAGGAGAGTGGGGGAACGAGATGGGGAGAAGGAGAGGGGGGAAGGAGAGGGGGCTGAAGGAAGGGGGAAGGAGAGGGAGGAGGAGGGGGGAAGGAGATGGTGAGAAGCATATGGGGGAAGGAGATTAGGGGGCAGGAGAGGGGGGAAGGAGAGGGAGCGAAGGAGAGGGGGGGCGTAAGGAGAGGGGGTGAAGGAGAGGTGGTGAAGGAGAGGGGGGAAAGAGAGGGAGTGAAGGAGAGGGGGGAAGGAGAGGGGGGAAGGAGAGGGTGGGTCAGAGGGGGGAGGAAGGGGGAAGGAAGGAGATGGGGGAAAGGAGAGGGGGAATGAGAGGGGGGAAAGAGGGGCAAGCAGATGGGGGAAGGAGAGGGTGGGAAGGAGAGGGGGTGAAGGAGATGGGGGAAGGAAGGGGGAAGGAGATAGGGTGGAAGGAAGGGTGGGAAGGAGAAATGGGGGAAGGAGATAGATGGGAAGCAGAGGGGGCAAGGAGATGGGGAAGGAGAGGGTGGGAAGGAGTGAGGGGGAAGGAGAGGGGGAAAGAAGATTAGGGGGAAGGAGAGGGGGAAGGGGGGAAGGAAAGGGGGGATGGAGTTGGTGCAAAGGAGAGTGTGGGGAAGTGTTGGGAAGGATGGGTAAGGAGTGGGGAGGAAGGGGGAAGGAAGAAGACGGGGGAAAAGGAGAGGGGGCAAGAAAAGGGGAAGGAGATTAGGGAAGGAGGGGGAAGAAAGGGACAAGGAGATGGGGGGAAGGAGAGGGTGGGGAAGGAGAGGGGGTGGAAGGAGGGGGTGAAGGAGATGGGGGAAGGAGAGGGTGGGGAAGGAGGTTTGGGAAGGAGCGGAGGGAAGGAAGGGGGAAGGAGATGGGAGAAGGAAGGGGGAAGAAGATGGGGGAAGGAGAGGGAGAAGGAGAGGTGAGGGGAGGAGATGGGGGAAGGGGGGATGGAAGGGGGAAGGGGGGGGAAGGAGATGGGGGAAGGAGAGGGGGGGAAGGATATGGGGGGAAGGAGAGGGGGTGGATGGAAGGGGAAGGAGAGGGGGAAGGAGATGGGGGGAAGGAGATAGGGGAAGGCGACGGGGGAAGGAGAGGGGGGAAAGAGAGTGGGAAGGAGAGTGGGGGGATGTAAGGGGGAAGGAGATAGAGGGGAAGGAGAGGGGGGAAGGAAGCGGAAAGGAGATGAGGGGGAAGGATTGGGGGAATGAGAGGGGGGAAGGAGATGGGGTGAAGGAGAGGGGGAAGGAGGTGGGGGTTTAGGAGAGGGTGGGGAAGGAGATGGGGAACGGGGGAAGGACGGGGGAAGGAGCTTGGGTGAAGGAGGGGTGGAAGAGAGGGGGGTAGGAAGGAGGAAGAAGAGGGGGGAAGGAGAGGGGGGAAGGATATGGGGGAAGGAGGTGGAAGGGAGGGGGAAGGAGAAAGTGGGGAAGGAGAGGGGGGAAGGAAGCGGGAAGGAGATATGGGGACGTAGAGGGGGAAGGAAGGGGAAAGGAGGGAGGAGACGGGGGAAGGAGATGGGGGTAAGGAGGTGAGGGAAGGAGGTGGAAGGGAGGGGGAAGGAGAAAGTGGGGAAGGAGAGGGGGGGAAGGAAGCGGGAAGGAGATAGGATGGAAGGAGAGGGGTGGGAGGAGGGGGGGAAGGAGATAGGGGCGAAGGAGCGGTCGGGAAGGAAGGGGAAGGAGATAGGAGGAAGGAAAGGGTGTTGAAGGAGGGGGGGAAGGAGATAGGGGGAAGGAGGGGGGAAGGAAGGGCGAAGGAGAGTTGGAAGGAGATGGGTGGGAGGAGATGGGGGAAAGAGGGGGGAGGAAGGGGGAAGGAGATGGGGAAGGGGGGGAAGGAAGTGGGAAGGAGATGGGGAAGGAGGGGGGAAGGAAGTGGGAAGGAGAGTGGGAAGGAGATAGGTGGAGGAGAGTGGGAGAAGCAGATGGGGGGAAGGAGACAGGGTGGAAGGAAGTGGGAAGGAGAGTGGGGAAGGAGATGGGGGGAACAAGAGGGGCAGGGAGAGAGATAGGGGGAAGGAGAGGGAGTGAAGGAAGGGGGAAGGAGACAGGGGGTAAGGAGAGGGGGGTAGCAGAGGGGGGAAGAAGGGAGGAAGGGGATGGGGAAGGAGAGTGGGGGGAAGGAGATGGGGAGAAGGAGGGGGGAAGGAGCTGGGGGAAGGAGAGTGGGGGAAGGAGATGGGGAGAAGGAGAGGGGGTAAGCAGAGGGGGCTGAAGGAAGGGGGAAGGAGAGGGAGGGAAGGAGCTGGGGGAATGAGAGGTGGGAAGGAAGGGGGAAGGAGATGGGGAAGGGGGGGAAGGAGATGGTGAGAAGCAGATGGGGGGAAGGAGATAGGGGAAGGCGACGGGGGAAGGAGAGGGGGGAAAGAGAGTGGGAAGGAGAGTGGGGGGATGTAAGGGGGAAGGAGATAGAGGGGAAGGAGAGGGGGGAAGGAAGGGGAAAGGAGATGAGGGGGAAGGATTGGGGGAATGAGAGGGGGGAAGGAGATGGGGTGAAGGAGAGGGGGAAGGAGGTGGGGGTTTAGGAGAGGGTGGGGAAGGAGATGGGGAACGGGGGAAGGAAGGGGGAAGGAGCTTGGGTGAAGGAGGGGTGGAAGAGAGGGGGGTAGGAAGGAGGAAGAAGAGGGGGGAAGGAGAGGGGGGAAGGATATGGGGGAAGGAGGTGGAAGGGAGGGGGAAGGAGAAAGTGGGGAAGGAGAGGGGGGAAGGAAGCGGGAAGGAGATATGGGGACGTAGAGGGGGAAGGAAGGGGAAAGGAGGGAGGAGACGGGGGAAGGAGATGGGGGTAAGGAGGTGAGGGAAGGAGGTGGAAGGGAGGGGGAAGGAGAAAGTGGGGAAGGAGAGGGGGGGAAGGAAGCGGGAAGGAGATAGGATGGAAGGAGAGGGGTGGGAGGAGGGGGGGAAGGAGATAGGGGCGAAGGAGCGGTCGGGAAGGAAGGGGGAAGGAGATAGGAGGAAGGAAAGGGTGTTGAAGGAGGGGGGGAAGGAGATAGGGGGAAGGAGGGGGGAAGGAAGGGCGAAGGAGAGTTGGAAGGAGATGGGTGGGAGGAGATGGGGGAAAGAGGGGGGAGGAAGGGGGAAGGAGATGGGGAAGGGGGGGAAGGAAGTGGGAAGGAGATGGGGAAGGAGGGGGGAAGGAAGTGGGAAGGAGAGTGGGAAGGAGATAGGTGGAGGAGAGTGGGAGAAGCAGATGGGGGGAAGGAGACAGGGTGGAAGGAAGTGGGAAGGAGACAGGGGGTAAGGAGAGGGGGGTAGCAGAGGGGGGAAGAAGGGAGGAAGGGGATGGGGAAGGAGAGTGGGGGGAAGGAGATGGGGAGAAGGAGGGGGGAAGGAGCTGGGGGAAGGAGAGTGGGGGAAGGAGATGGGGAGAAGGAGAGGGGGTAAGCAGAGGGGGCTGAAGGAAGGGGGAAGGAGAGGGAGGGAAGGAGCTGGGGGAATGAGAGGTGGGAAGGAAGGGGGAAGGAGATGGGGAAGGGGGGGAAGGAGATGGTGAGAAGCAGATGGGGGGAAGGAGATTAAGGGGTAGGAGAGGGCGGCAGGAGAGGGGGGAATGAGAGGGGGTAAGGAGAGGGGTTGAAGGAGAGGAGACGGAGAGGGGGTGAAGGAGAGGGGGGTGAAGGAAGGGTGAAGAAGATGGGGGGAAGGAGAGGGCGGAAGGAGATGGGGGGAAGGAGAGAGGGGAAGGAGAGGGGGCAAGGAAGGGGGAAGGAGATGGTGGAAGGAGAGCGGGGGAATGAAGGGGGAAGGAGAGGGGGGAAGGAGGAGGGCGAAGGGGGGGAAGGAGCGGGGAGGAAGGAGATGGGGGAAGGAGATGGGGGGACGGAGATGGGAGGGAAATAGGGGGAAAAGGAAATAGGGGGGAAACAGACGGGGGGAAGGAGGTGGAGAAGGAGATGGGGGAAGGATAGTAGGGGGAAGGAAAGGGGGGAAGGAGATGAGGAAGGGGGAAGGAAGGTGGAAGGAGAGGGCGTAGGAAGGAGGAAGAAGAGAGGGGCAGGAGAGGGGGGAAGATATGGGGTAAGGAGAGGGGGAGAAGGAGATCGGGTGGAAGGAGAGTGGGGGCAAGGAAGGGGGAAGGAGATAGAGGGGAAGGAGAGGGGAGAAGGAAGGGGGAAGGAGATGGGGAAGGAAAGGGAAGAAGGAGAGAGGGGAAGGAGATGGAGAAAGGAGAGGGGGAAGGAGATAGGGGCAGGAGAGGGGGGCAGGAGGGGCGCGAAGGAGAGGGGGCGTAAGAAGAGGGGGTGAAGGAGAGGGGTTGAAGGAGAGGGGGAAAGAGAGGGGGTGAAGGAGAGGGGGAAGGAGAGGGGGAAGGAGAGGGTGGGTCGAAGGGGGGCGGATGGGGGAAGGAAGGAGATGGGGGAAGGAGAGAGTGGAAGGAAGGCGGAATGAGATGAGGAGAAGGAGAGGGGGGAAGGAGGGGGGGAAAGAGGGGCAAGGAGATGGGGGAAGGAGAAGCGGGAAGGAGAGGGGGACGGAGATAGGGGGAAGGAGATGGGGGAAGGAGACGGTGGGGAAGGAGAGGGGGAGAAGGAGATGGGGGAAAGGAAGGGTGGGAATGAGAAATGGGGGAAGGAGATAGGGGGAAGGAGAGGGGGGCAAGGAGATGGGGGAAGGAGATGGGGGAAGGAGATGGGGGGAAGGAGAGAGAAGGAAGGAGAGGGGCGGAAGGAGATTAGGGGAAGGAGGCAGGGGTGAAAAGGTGGGGGAGGAAAGTGGGGAAGGAGTTGGGGCAAAGGAGAGTGTGGGGAAGTGGTGGGAAGGATGGGTTAGGAGTGGGGAGGAAGGGGGAAGGAAGGAGATGGGGAAAAGGAGAAGGGGCAAGAAAGGGGGAAGGAGATGGGGGAAAGAGGGGGAAGAAAGGGGCAAGGAGATGGGGGGAGGAGAGAGGGAAGGAGAGGGGGGAAGGAGATAGAGGGGAAGGAGATGGGGGAAGGAGAGGGTGGGGAAGGAGATGGGGGAAGGAGCGGAGAGAAGGAAGGGGGAAGGAGATGGGGGAAGGAGAGGGGGAAGGAGAGGGGGGAAAGCGAGAGGGGGAAGGAGAGGGGGGAAGGAGATGGGGGAAGGAGCGGAGAGAAGGAAGGGGGAAGGAGATGGGGGAAGGAGAGGGGGAAGGAGAGGTGGGGGGAGGAGATGGGGGAAGGGGGGATGGAAGGGGGAAGGAGAGGGGGGAAAGAGAGAGTGGGAAGGAGAGGGGGGGGAAGGAGAGGGGGGAAAGAGAGCGGGAAGGAGAGTGGGGGGAAGGAAGGGGGAAGGAGATAGAGGGGAAGGAGAGGGGGGAAGGAAGGGGAAAGGAGATGAGGGGGAAGGATAGGAGGAAGGAGAGGGGTGAAGGAGATGGGGGAAGGAGAGGGGGGGAAGGAGAGGGGGAAGGAGATTGGGGGCAGGAGAGGGAGGCAGTAGAGGGGGTAAGGAGAGGGGGGTAGGGAGAGGGGGTGAAGGAGAGGGGGAAAGAGAAGGGGTGAAGGAGAGGGGGGAAGGATGTGGGGGGGTAAGATTGGGTGGGGAAGGAGATGGGGAAGGGGGGAAGGAAGGGGGAAAGAGCTGGGGGAAGGAGGGGTGGAAGGAGAGGGGGGTCGCAAGGAGGAAGAAGAGGTCGGAAGGAGAGGGGGAAGGAGATGTGGCGGAAGGAGATATGGGGGAAACGAGAGGGGGGGAGGAGATGGTAGAAGGAGTTGGGGTGAAAGAGACGTGGGGTAAGGAGAGGGGGAGAAGGAGATCGGGTGGAAGGAGAGTGGGGGCAAGGAAGGGGGAAGGAGATAGAGGGGAAGGAGAGGGGTGAAGGAAGGGGGGAAGGAAAGGGGGAAGGAGAGGGGGAAGGAGAGGTGTGGGGAGGAGATGGGGGAAGGGGGGAATGGAAGGTGGAATGGGGGGAAGGAGATAGGGGAAGGAGAGGCGCAGAAGGACATGGGGGGAAGGAGAGGGGGTTGATTGAAAGGGGAAGGAGGGGGGTAAGGAGAGGGGCGAAGGAGAGTGGGGGGAAGGAAGGGTAAGGAGATAGAGGGGAAAGAGAGGGGGGAAGGAAGGGGAAAGGAGATGAGGGGGATGGAGAGGGGGAAGGAGATGGGGGAAGGAGAGGGGGGGAGGAGATGCGGGGGCAGGAGAGGGAGGCAAGGGAGGGGGGAAGGAGAGGGAGTGAAGGAGAGGGGGAAGGAGGTAGGGGGTAGTAGAGGGTGGGGAAGGAGATGGAGGGAAGGAGAGGGTGGGTCGGAGGGTGGAGGAAGGGGAAGGAGATAGGAGGAACGAGAGGGTGTTGAAGGAGAGGGGGAAGGAGATAGGGGGAAGGAGATGGGGAAGGAGAGGGTGGGGAAGGAGAGGGGGGCAGGAGATGGGGGAAGGATGGGTGGAAGGAAGTGGGAAGGAGAGGGGGAAGTAGAGGAGTGGGAAGGAAGGGGATGGGGGAGTGAGGGAAAAGGGGATGGGGAAGGGGGAAAAGGAAGGAGGAAGGAGATGGGGAAGGAGAGGGGGGTAAGGAAGGGGGAAGGAGATAAGGCAAGGAGATGGGGTGACAAGGAGATGGGGGAAGGAGGGGGGGATGGAAGGGGGAAGTAGAGGGGGTGAAGGAAGGGGGAAGGAGATGGGGGAAGGAGAGTGGGGGAAGGAACGGGGAAGGAGATGGGGGGAAGGAGAGGGGGAAGGAAGGGGGAAGGAGATGGGGGAAGGAGAGGGGGAGAAGGAAGGGAGAAGGAGATGGGGGAAGGAGAGGGGGGAAAGGAAGGGGGAAGGAGATAGGGGGAAGGAGAGGGGGAAGGAAGTGGGAAGGAGATAGGGGCGAAGCAGAGGTGGGGGAAGGAAGGGGGAAGGCGATATGGGGGAAGGCGTGGGGGGAAGGAAGGGGGAAGGAGATAGGCGGGAAGGAGAGGGGTGTATGGAGATAGGGGGAAGGAGAGGGGGGAAGGAAGGGGGAAAGAGATGGGGGGAACGAGATGGGGGAAGGAAGAAGGAAGGAGATAGGCGGGAAAGGGGGAGGAGATGGGGAAGGAGGGGGGGAAGGAAGGGGGAAGGAGATAAGGGGTAAGGAGAGGGGGTAAGGAAGGAAGAAGAGGGGGGAAGGAAGCGGGAAGGAGATGGGGGGAACGAGACGGTGGAAGGAAGTGGGAAGGAGATAGGTGGGAAAGGGGGTGGAGATGGGGGAAGGAGAGGGGGGTAGGAAGGGGGAAGGAGATAAGGGGTAAGGAGAGGGGGTAAGGAAGGAAGAAGAGGGGGAAGGAAGGGGGAAGGAGATAGGGGGAAGGAGAGGGGGGGAAGGAGATGGGGGAACGAGAGGGGGAGGGAAGGAGACAGGCAGGAAGGAGATGGGGGAAGGGTGGGGAAGGAACGGGGAAAGAGATAGGGGGAAGGAGGTGGAAGGGAGGGGGAAGGAGAAAGTGGGGAAGGAGAGGAGCGAAGGAAGCGGGAAGGAGATAGAATGGAAGTAGAGGGGTGGAAGGAGGGGGCGAAGGAGAGGGGGGAAGGAAGGATGAAGGAAATAGGGGTGAAGGAGAGGTGCGGGAAGGAAGGGGGAAGGGGATAAGAGGAAGGAGAGGGTGTTGAAGGAGAGGGGGAAGGAGATAGGGGGGAGTAGATGGGGGAAAGAGAGGGATGGAAGTAAGGGGATGGAGATGGGGGTAAGGAGAGGGGTAAAGGAAGGAAGGAGAGGGGGAAGGAAGGGGGAAGGAGATAGGGGGAAGGAGATGGGGGAACGAGGGGGGAGGGAAGGACAAGGGGGAAGGAGAAGGTGGGAAGGAAGGGGGAAGGAGAGGGTGGGAAGGAGATAGGGGGAAGGAGAGGGGGGAAGGGGGAAGGACATAGGAGGGAGGAGAGGGGGAAAGGAGATGGGGAAAGTAGAGGGGGGATGGAGTTGGGGGAGGGGGGAAGGAAGGGGGAAGGAGATAGGGGGAAGGAGGTGGAAGGGAGGGGGAAGGAGAAAGTGGGGAAGGAGAGGGGGGAAGGAAGCGGGAAAGAGATAGGATGGAAGGAGAGGGGTGGAAGGAGGGGGCGAAGGAGAGGGGGGAAGGAAGGGTGAAGGAAATAGGGGTGAAGGAGAGGTGGGGGAAGGAAGGGGAAGGGGATAGGAGGAATGAGAGGGTGTTGAAGGAGAGGGGGGGGAAGGAGATAGGGGAAGGAGATGGGGGGTAGGAGGGGGGAAGGAAGGGGGAAGGAGAGTGGGATGGAGATGGGGGGAGTAGATCGGGGAAAAAGAGGGGTGGCAGTAAGGGGGAAGGAGAGGGGGAAGGAAGGGGGAAGGAAATAGGGGGAAGGAGATAGGGGGAGGGAAGGACAAGGGGGAAGGAGAAGGTGGGAAGGAAGGGGGAAGGAGAGGGTGGGAAGGAGATAGGGGGAAGGAGAGGGGGAAGGAGAGGGGGAAGGAAGGGGGAAGGACTTAGGAGGGAGGAGAGGGGGAAGGAGATGGGGGAAGGAGATGGGGGAAGGAGGGGCGGAAGGAAGTGGGAAGGAGAGTGGGAAGGAGATAGGAGGGAGGAGGGGGAGAAGCAGATGGGGGGAAGGGGAAGGGGTGGAAGGAAGCGGGAAGGAGAGGGGGAAGGCGATAGTGGGAAAGGAGATGGGGGTGGAGAGGGGGGAAGGAGATAGGGGAAGGAGATAGGGGGGAACAAGAGGGGCACGGAAGGAGATAGGGGAAGGAGAGGGGGTGAAGGAAGGGGGAAGGAGAAGGGGGAAGGAGAGTGGGGTAAGGAGATGGTGGTGAAGGAGAGTGGGGGGATTGTGATAGGGGAAGGAGATGGGGGCAAGGAGATCAGCAGAAGGAGAGTGGGGGGGGAAGGAAGGGCAAAGGAGATAGGGGGAAGGAGAGCGGGGAAGGAATGGGGAAGGAGTGGAGGGGAAGGAGGAGGGCGAAGGAGGGGGGGAAGGAGAGGGGAGGAAGGAGATGGGGGAAGGAGATGGGGGAAGGCGATGGGAGAGAAGGTGGGGGGAAGGAGAGGGGGGACGGAGAGGGGGAAGCAGAGGGGGGGAAGGAGGGGGGAAGGAGATGGGGGAAGGAGAGTGGGGGGAAGTAGAGGTAGGAAGGAGATAGGGGGAAGGGCGGAAGGAAGGGGGACGGAGATAGGGGGAAGTAGAGGGGGGAAGGAGAGGGGGGTAGGAAGGAGGAAGGAGACGGGGAGACGGAGAGGGGGGGAAGGAGATAGTACGGAAGGAGATGGGGGAAAGGAGACGGGGAGGAGATCGGGGGAATGAGGTCGGGGGAAAGAGAAATGGGGTAAGGAGAGGGGTTTGAGGAGATCGGGTGGAAGGAGAGTGTGGGGAAGGAAGGGGAAGGAGATGGGGGAAAGTAGAGGGGAGGAAGGAGAAGGGGAAGGAGATGGTGAGGAGAGGGGGAAGGAGAGGGGGAAGGAGAGGGGAAGGAGAGAGGGTGAAGGAGAGGGGGAAAAGGAGATGGGGAAATAGAGGGGGGAAGGAATGGGGAAGGAGATGGGGGAGGAGGGAAGAAAGCGGGAAGGAAATGGGGGAAGGCGGGGGGAAGGAAGGGGGAAGGAGAAAGTGGGGAAGGAGACGGGGAAGGAAGCGGATGGGAGATAGGGGAAGGAGAGGGGGGAAGGAAGGGGGAAGGAGACAGGGGGTAAGGAGAGTGGGGAAGGAAGGAAGGGGGAAGGAGGGGGGTAATGAGAGGGGGAAGGAGAGGTGGAAGCAGAGGAGGGAAGGAGGGGGGAAGGAGATGGGGGAAGGAGAGTGGGGGGAAGGAGATGGAGAGAAGGAGAGGGGGGAAGGAGAGGGGGCTGAAGGAAGGGGGGAAGGAGAGGGAGGAGGAGGGGGGAAGGAGATGGTGAGAAGCATATGAGGGAAGGAGATTAGGGGGCAGGAGGGGGGGAAGGAGAGGGTGGGAAGGAGAGGGGGTGAAGGAGATGGGGGAAGGAAGGGGGAAGGAGATAGGGTGGAAGGAGGGGTGGGAAGGAGAAATGGGGGAAGGAGATAGATGGGAAGCAGAGGGGGCAAGGAGATGGGGGAAGATGGGGGGAAGGAGATCTTGGAAAGGAGATGGGGGAGGAGAGAGGAGGAAGGAGAGGGGGGAAGGAGAGAGAGGGAGAATGTGAGGGGGAAAGGAAGGGGGAAGGAGATGGGGAAGGAGAGGGTGGGAAGGAGTGAGGGGGAAGGAGAGGGGGGGAAGGACATTAGGGGGAAGGGGGGGAAGGGGGTGGAAGGAAAGGGGGGAAGGAGTTGGTGCAAAGGAGAGTGTGGGGAAGTGTTGGGAAGGATGGGTAAGGAGTGGGGAGGAAGGGGGAAGGAAGGAGATGGGGAAAAGGAGAGGGGGCAAGAAAGGGGGAAGGAGATTAGGGAAGGAGGGGGAAGAAAGGGGCAAGGAGATGGGGGAAGGAGAGGGTGGGGAAGGAGATGGGGGAAGAAGCGGAGGGAAGGAAGGGGGAAGGAGATGGGAGAAGGAAGGGGAAGGAGATGGGGGAAGGAAGGGGGAAGGAGATGGGGAAAGGAGAGGGGGCAAGAAAGGGGGAAGGAGATTGGGGAAGGAGGGGGAAGAAAGGGACAAGGAGGTGGGGGGAAGGAGAGGGTGGGGAAGGAGAGGGGTGGAAGGAGAGGGTGGGAAGGAGATGGGGGAAGGAAAGGGGGAAGGAGAGGGGGATGGAGAGGTGGGGGGAGGAGATGGGGGAAGGGGGGAATGGAAGGGGGAAGGAGGGGGGAAGGAGATAGGGGAAGGAGATGGGAGGGAAGGTGGGGGGGGAGGAGAGGGGGGAAGGAGATGGGGGACGCAGAGGGGGAAGGAGGGGGAAGAAGATGGGGGGAAGGAGAGTGGGGGGACTTAGAGGGGGGAAGGAGATAGGGGAAGGGCGGAAGGAAAGCAGACGGAGATAGGGGGAAGTAGAGGGGGGGAAGGAGAGAGGGTTAGGAAGGAGGAAGGAGGGGGGAGAAGGAGAGGGGGGAAGGAGATGGTACGGAAGGAGATGGGGAAAGGAGAGGGGGGAGGAGATCGGGGGAATGAGGTTGGGGGAAAGAGACGTGGGGTAAGGAGAGGAGGGTAAGAAGATCGGGTGGAAGGAGAGTGGGGGAGGAAGGGGAAGGAGATGGGGGAAGCAGAGGGGGGAAGGAGAAAGGGGAAGGAGATGGGGGAGGAGAGGGGGAAGGAGAGTAGGGGGTAGGAGGGGGGGCAGGAGAGGGGGAAGGAGAGGGGGTAAGGAGAGGGGGTGAAGGAGAGGGGAAGGAGAGGGGCGAGGAGATCGGGGGAATGAGGTCGGGGGAAAGAGACGTGGGGTAAGGAGAGGAGGGTAAGGAGATCGGGTGGAAGGAGAGTGGGGGAGGAAGGGGAAGGAGATGGGGGAAGCAGAGGGAGGGAAGGAGAAGGGGAAGGAGATGGGGAGGAGAGGGGGTAGGAGAGTAGGGGGTAGGAGAGGGGGGGCAGGAGAGGGGGACGGAGAGGGGGTAAGGAGAAGGGGTGAAGGAGAGGGGAAGGAGAGGGGGGGACGGAGAGAGGGAAAGGAGATGGGGAAATAGAGGGGGGGAAGGAATGGGGAAGGAGATAGGGGAGGGGGTTAAGATAGCCGGAAGGAAATGGGGGAAGGAGGGGAGAAGGAAGGGGAAGGAGAAAGTGGTGAAGGAGACGGGGAAGGAAGTGGGAAGGTGATAGGGGAAGGAGAGGGGGAAGCGGGTGGGAAGGAGATAGGCAGGAAGGGGGGAGGAGATAGGGAAGGAGGGGGGCGAAGGAAGGGGGAAGGAGACAGGGGGTAAGGAGAGGGGGAAGGAAGGAAGGGGGGAAAGAGGGGGGAATGAGAGGGGGCAGGAGAGGGGGCAGCAGAGGTGGGGAAGGAGGGGGGAAGGAGATGGGGAAGGAGAGTGGGGGAAGGAGATGGGAGAAGGAGAGGGGGAAAGGAGAGGGGGCTGAAGGAAGGGAGAAGGAGAGGGAGGGAAGGAGCTAGGAGGGAAGGAAAGGTGGGAAGGAAGGGGGAAGGAGATAGGAGGGAGGAGGGGGGGAAGGAGATGGTGAGAAGCAGAGGGGGGGAAGGAGATTAGGGGGTAGGAGAGGGGGGAAGGAGAGGGTGGGAAGGAGATATGTGTAAATAGAGGGGAAAGGAAGGGGGAAGGAGGGAGGAGAGGGAGGAAGGAGATGGGGGTAAGGAGGTGGGGAAGGAGGTGGAAGGGAGGGGGAAGGAGAAAGTGGGGAAGGAGATGGGGGAAGGAAGCGGGAAGGAGATAGGATGGAAGAAGAGGGGTGGGAAGAGGGGGGGAAGGAGATAGGGGCGAAGGTGAGGGGGGAAGAAAGGGTGAAGGAAATAGGGGTGAAGGAGCAGTGGGGAAGGAAAGTGGAAGGAGATAGGAGGAAGGAGAGGGTGTTGAAGGAGGGGGGGAAGGAGATAGGGGGAAGGAGATGGGGGAAGGAGGGGGGGGAAGGAAGGGCGAAGGAGAGTTGGAAGGAGAAAGGGGGGAGGAGATATCGGAAAGAGAGGCGGTGGAAGGAAGGGGGAAGGAGATGGGGGTAAGGAGAGGGGGAAGGAAGGAAGGAGAGGGGGGAAGGAAGGGGGAAGGAGATGGGATCGAGAGGGGGAGGGAAGAACAATGGGGAAGGAGAAGTTGGGAAGGAAGGAGGAAGAAGAGGGTGGGAAGGAGATAGGGGAAGGAGAGGGGAGAAGGAAGGGGGAAGGACATAGGAGGGAGGAGAGGGGGGAAGGAGATGGGGGGAATGAGATGGGGGAAAGAGGGGGAAAGGAAGTGGGAAGGAGAGTGGGAAGGAGATAGGGGAGGAGAGTGGGAGAAGCAGATGGGGGGAAGGAGACAGGGTGGAAGGAAGCGGGAAGGAGAGGGGGAAGGAGATAGTGGGAAAGGAGATGGGGGGAGGAGAGGGGGTAAGGAGATAGGGGGAAGGAGATGGGGGGAACAAGAGGGGCAGTGAGAGAGATAGGGGGAAGGAGAGGGGGTGAAGGAAGGGGGAAGGAGATGGGGAAGGAGAGGGGGGAAGGAAGGGGCAAGGAGAGGGGGGAAGGAGAGTTGGGGTATTGTGATAGGGAAAGGAGAGGGTGAAGGAAGGAAGGAGAGGGGGAAGGAGATGGGGGATCGAGAGGGGGAGGGAAGAACAAGAGGGAAGGAGAAGGTGGGAAGGAAGGAGGAAGGAGAGGGTGGGAAGGAGATAGGGGGAAGGAGAGGGGAGAAGGAAGGGGGAAGGACATAGGAGGGAGGAGAGGGGGGTAAGGAGATGGGGGAATGAGATGGGGGAAGGAGGGGGGAAGGAAGTGGGAAGGAGAGTGGGAAGGAGATAGGGGGAGGAGAGTGGGAGAAGCAGATGGGGGGAAGGAGACAGGGTGGAAGGAAGCGGGAAGGAGAGGGGGGAAGGAGATAGTGGGAAAGGAGATGGGGGGAGGAGAGGGGGGAAGGAGATAGGGGAAGGATTTGGTGGAACAAGAGGGGCAGGGAGAGAGATAGGGGGAAGGAGAGGGAGTGAAGGAAGGGGGAAGGAGATGGGGAAGGAGAGGGGGGAAGGAAGGGGCAAGGAGAGGTGGGGAAGGAGTGGGGGAAGGAAGGGGGAAGGAGAGGGGGGAAGGAGAGTCGGGGAAGGAGATGGTGGTGAAGGAGAGTTGGGGTATTGTGATAGGGAAAGGAGAGGGGGAAGGAGAGGGGGGAAAGGAGAGGGGGGAAAGGAGAGGGGAAGGAGAGGGGGTGAAGGAGAGGGGGAAAGGAGATGGGGGAAATAGACGGGGCAGGAATGGGGAAGGAGATGGGGAGGGGGGGAAGAAAGCGGGAAGGAGATGGGGGAGGATGGGGGAAGGAAGGGGAAGGAGAAAGTGGGGAAGGAGATGGGGGAAGGAAGTGGGAAGGAGATAGGGGAAGGAGAGGGGGAAGGAGGGGGGGAAGGAGATAGGCAGGAAGTGGGGAGGATATGGGGAAGGAGAGGGGGAAGGAAGGGGGAAGGAGACAGGGGGTGAGGAGAGGGGGGTAGCAGAGGGGGGGAAGGAGGGGGGAAGGGGATGGGGGAAGGAGAGTGTGGGGAAGGAGATGGGGAGAAGGAGAGGGGGTATACAGAGGGGGGTGAAGGAAGGGGGAAGGCGAGGGAGGAAAGGAGCTGGGGGAACGAGAGGTGGGAAGGAAGGGGGAAGGAGATGGGGAAGGGGGAAGGAGATGGTGAGAAGCAGATGGGGGAAGGAGATTAGGGGGTAGGAGAGGGGGCAGGAGAGGGGGGAAGGAGAGGAGAAGGAGAGGGGGTGAAGGAGAGGGGGGTGAAGGAAGGGTGAAGAAGATGTGGGGAAGGAGAGGTGGGAAGGAAGGGGGGAGGAGAGAAGGGAAGGAGATGGGGGCAAAGGAGAGTGGGGCTAAGGTGATAGGGAAGGAGAGGGGGCAAGGAAGGGGGAAGGAGATGGTGGAAGGAGGGGGAAGAAAGGGGCAAGGAGATGGGGGGAAGGAGAGGGTGGGCAAGGAGAGGGGGTGGAAGGAGGGGGCGAAGGAGATGGGGAAGGAGAGGGTGGGGAAGGAGATGGGGGAAGTAGAGGTGAGGGGAGGATATGGGGGAAGGAGAAGGGGTGGATGGAAGGGGAAAGGAGAGGGGGGAAGGAGATAGGGGGAAGGAGAGGGGGTGGATGGAAGGGGAAAGGAGAGGGGGAAGGAGATGGGGGGAAGGAGATAGGGGGAAGGCGAGGGGGGAAGGAGATAGGGGGAAGGCGAGGGGGGAAGGAGAGGGGGGAAGAGAGCGGGAAGGAGAGTGGGGGGAAGGAAGGGGGAAGGAGATAGAGGGGAAGGAGCTGGGGGAAGAAGGGGAAAGGAGATGAGGGGGAAGGAGAGGGGGGAAGGATAGGGGGAAGGAGAGGGGAGAAGGAGATTAGGGGGCAGGAGAGGGAGGCAGGAGAGGGGGAAGGAGAGGGGGAGAAAGAGAGGGGGTGAAGGAGAGGGGGAAAGAGAGGGGGTGAAGGAGAGGGGAGAAGGAGGTGGGGGGTTAGGAGAGGGTGGGGAAGGAGATGGGGAAGGGGAGAAGAAAGGGGGAAGGAGCTGGGGTGAAGGAGGGGTGGAAGAGAGGGGGGTAGGAACGAAGGGGGGAAGGAGGGGGGAATGAAAGGGGGCAGGAGAGTGGGGCAGCAGAGGGGGGGAAGGAGGGGGGAAGGAGATGGGGAAGGAGAGTGGGGGAAGGAGATGGGAGAAGAGAGGGGGGAAGGAGAGGGGGCTGAAGGAAGGGAGAAGGAGAGGGAGGGAAGGAGCTAGGAGGGAAGGAAAGGTGGGAAGGAAGGGGGGGAAGGAGATAGTGAGAAGCAGATGGGGGAAGGAGATTAGGGGGTAGGAGAGGGTGGCAGGAGAGGGGGAAGGAGAGGGTGGGAAGGAGAAAGGGGAAGTAGAGGGGGAAGGAAGGGGGAAGGAGGGAGGAGAGGGGGAAGGAGATGGGGGGAAGGAGGTGGAAGGAGAAAGTGGGGAAGGAGAGGGGGGAAGGAAGCGGGAAGGAGATAGGATGGAAGGAGAGGGGTGGGAGGAGGGGGGGGAAGGAGATAGGGGTGAAGGAGCGGTGGGGAAGGAAGGGGGAAGGAGATAGGAGGAAGGAGAGGGTGTTGAAGGAGGGGGGGAAGGAGATAGGGGGAAGGAGATGGGGAAGGAGAGGTGGGAAGGAAGGGGCAAGGAGAGGTGGGGAAGGAGCGGGGGAAGGAAGGGGGAAGGTGAGGGGGGAAGGAGAGTCGGGGAAGGAGATGGTGGTGAAGGAGAGTGGGGGTATTGTGATAGGGAAAGGTGAGGGGGAAGGAGAGGGGGGAAAGGAGAGGGGGTAAAGGAGAGGGGAAGGAGAGGGGTGAAGGAGAGGGGGAAGGAGATGGGGGAAATAGACGGGGGCAGGAATGGGGAAGGAGATGGGGAAGGAAGCGGGAAGGAGATATGGGAAGGAGAAGGGGAAGGAGGGGGGGAAAGGAAGGGGGAAGGAGACAGGGGGTAAGGAGAGGGGGGTAGCAGAGGGGGGAAGGAGGGGGGAAGGGGATGGGGAAGGAGAGTGGGGGAAGGAGATGGCGAGAAGGAGGGGGGAAGGAGCTGGGGGAAGGAGAGTGGGGGGAAGGAGATGGGGAGAAGGAGAGGGGGTAAGCAGAGGGGGCTGAAGGAAGGGGGAAGGAGAGGGAGGGAAGGAGCTGGGGGAACGAGAGGTGGGAAGGAAGGGGGAAGGAGATGGGGAAGGGGGCAGAAGATGGTGAGAAGCAGATGGGGGAAGGAGATTAAGGGGGTAGGAGAGGGGGGCAGGAGAGGGGGAAGGAGAGGGGTTGAAGGAGAGGAGAAGGAGAGGGGGTGAAGGAGAAGGGGGTGAAGGAAGGGTGAAGAAGATGGGGGAAGGAGAGGGGGAAGGAAGGGGGAAGGAGAGAGAGGAAGGAGATGGGGGCGAAGGAGAGTGGGGGGAAGGTGATAGGAGGGAAGGAGAGGGGCAAGGAAGGGGGAAGGAGATGGTGGAAGGAGAGCGGGGGAATGAAGGGGGAAGGAGAGGGGGGAGGGAGGAGGGCGAAGTGGGGGAAGGAGAGGGGAGGAAGCAGATGTGGGGAAGGAGATGGGGGAAGGAGATGGGGGGACAGAGATGGGAGGGGAATCGGGGGAAAAGGAAATAGGGGGAAAGCAGACGGGGCGAAGGAGGTGGGGAAGGAGATGGGGGAAGGATAGTAGGGGGAAGGAG
This sequence comes from Chiloscyllium punctatum, assembly GCF_047496795.1. NCBI lineage: Eukaryota > Metazoa > Chordata > Chondrichthyes > Orectolobiformes > Hemiscylliidae > Chiloscyllium > Chiloscyllium punctatum. The sequence goes on from NC_092768.1 coordinate 80,674,284, forward strand.
AGGGGGGAAGGAGATGAGGAAGGGGGAAGGAAGGTGGAAGGAGATGGGGAAAGGAGGGGTGGAAGGAGAGCGGGTAGGAAGGAGGAAGAAGAGGGGGAAGGAGAGGGGGGAAGGAGATGGGGCGGAATAACATATGGGGGAAAGGAGAGGGGGAGGAGAGGGGGAAGGGGGTGGGGGGAAAGAGACATGGGGTAAGGAGAGGGGGAGAAGGAGATCGAGTGGAAGGAGAGTGGGGGCAAGGAAGGGGGAAGGAGATAGAGGGGAAGGAGAGGGGAGAAGGAAGGGGGAAGGAGATGGGGAAGGAAAGGGGAGAAGGAGAGGGGGGAAGGAGATGGAGAAAGGAGAGGGGGAAGGAGATAGGGGCAGGAGAGGGGGGCAGGAGTGGGGCGAAGGAGAGGGGGGCGTAAGGAGAGGGGGTGAAGGAGAGGGGGGAAAGAGAGGGGGTGAAGGAGAGGGGGGAAGGAGGGGTGGAAGGAGAGGGGGTCGCAAGGAGGACAAAAAGGGGGGAAGGAGAGAGGGAAGGAGATGTGGCGGACGGAGATATGGGGGAAAGGAGAGGGGGGAGGAGATGGTAGAAGGAGTTGGGGGGAAGAGACGTGGGGTAAGGAGAGGGGGAGAAGGAGATCGGGTGGAAGGAGAGTGGGGGTAAGGAAGGGGAAAGGAGATGAGGGGGATGGAGAGGGGGAAGGAGAGGGGGGAAGGAGATGTGGAGGAGAGGGGGGAGGAGAATGGGGGCAGGAGAGGGAGGCAAGAAAGGGGGACGGAGAGGGGGGTAAGGAGAGGGGGTGAAGGAGAGGTGGGAAAGAGAGGGGGTGAAGGAGAGGGGGGAAGGACGTAGGGGATAGTAGAGGGTGGGGAAGGAGATGGGTGAAGGAGAGGGTGGGTCGGGGGGAGGAAGGGGGAAGGAGATAGGAGGAAGGAGAGGGTGTTGAAGGAGAGGGGGGAAGGAGATAGGGGAAGGAGATGGGGGAAAGAGAGGGTGGGGAAGGAGGGGGGGAAGGAGAGGGTGGTAAGGAATGGGATGGGGGAGTAAGGGGAAAGGAGATGGGGGAAGGTGAGGGGGGTAAGGAAGGGGGAAGGAGATAGGGCAAGGAAATGGGGTGGTAAGGAGATGAGGGAAGGAGGGGGGGAAAGGAAGGGGAAAGTAGAGGGGTTGAAGGAAGGGGGAAGGAGGTGGGGGAAGGAGAGTGGGGGAAGGAACGGGGAAGGAGATGGGGGAAGGAGAGTGGGGAAGGAAGGGGGAAGGAGATGGGGAGAAGGAGAGGGGGGAAGGAAGCGGGAAGGAGATAGGCTGGAAGGGGAGAGGAGATGGGGAAGGAGAGGGGGGAAGGAAGGGGGAAGGTGATAAGGGGTAAGGAGAGGGGGGAAGGAAGGAAGGAGAGGGGGATAGGAAGGGGGAAGGAGAGGGGGAGAAGGAGAGGGGGAAGGAGATTGTACGGAAGGAGATGGGGGAAAGGAGAGGGGGAGGAGATCAGGAAAATGAGGTCGGGGAAAGAGACGTGGGGTAAGGAGAGGGGGGAAGGAGATCGGGTGGAAGGAGAGTGGGGGGAAGGAAGGGGGGTGGATATGGGGGAAGCAGGGGGGAAGGAGAAGGGGGAAGGAGATGGGGGAGTAGAGGGGGGAAGGAGGGGGGTACAGAGAGCGGGTGAAGGAGAGGGGGAAAGGAGATGGGGGAAATAGAGGGGGGTAGGAATGGGGAAGGAGATGGGGAGGGGGGAAAATAGCTGGAAGGAGATGGGGAAGGAGAGGGTGGAAAGGAAGGGGGAAGGAGATAGGGGGAAGGAGAGGGGGAAGGAGATAGGGGTGAAGTAGAGGTGGGGGAAGGAAGGGGGAAGGCGATATGAGGGAAGGCGTGGGGGGAAGGAAAATGGAAGGAGATAGGCGGGAAGGAGAGGGGTGTAAGGAGATAGGGGGTAAGGAGTGGTGGGAAGGAAGGGGGAAAGAGATGTGGGAAAGGAGACGGGGAAGAAAGCGGGAAGGAGATAGGCAGGAAGGGGGAGGAGAGGAGGTAAGGAGAGGGGGGAAGGAAGGGGGAAGGTGATAAGGGGTAAGGGTGGAAGGAAGGAAGGAGAGGGGGATAGGAAAGGGGAAGGAGATAGGGGGAAGTAGAGGGGGGAAGGAAGGGGGAAGGAGACAGGGGGAAGGAGATGGGGAAGGGTGGGGAAGGAACGGGGAAGGAGATAGGCGGGAAGGAGAGGGGAAAAGGAGATAGGGGGAAAATAGAGTGGGGGAAGGAATGGGGAAGGAGTTGGGGGAGTGGGGAAGGAAGGGGGTAGGAGATAGGGGGAAGGAGGTGGAAGGCAGGGATAAGGAGAAAGTGGGGAAGGAGAGCATGGAAGGAAGCGGGAAAGAAATAGGATGGAAGGAGAGGGGTGGAAGGAGAGGGGGGAAGGAGAGAGAGGGGGAAGGTGAGGGGGGAAGGATGGGGGAAGGAGATGGGGAAGGAGAGGGTGGGAAGGAGAGAGGGAGAAGGAGAGGGGGAAGGAGATTAGGGGGAAGGAGAGGGGGAGAAGAGGTGGGGAAGGAGAGGGGGTGGAAGGAGAGGGGGGAAGGAGATAGGGGGAAGGAGAGGGTGGGGAAGGAGATGGGGGAAGGAGCGGAGGGAAGGAAGGGGGAAGGAGATGGGGGAAGGAGAGGGGGAAGGAGATTAGGGGGAAGGAGAGGGGGAAGGAGAGGTGGGGGAGGAGAAGGGGGAAGGGGGGAATGGAAGGGGGAAGGAGAAGGGGGAAGGAGATAGGGGGAAGGAGAGGGGGGTAGGAGATGAGGGAAGGAGAGTGGGTGGATGGAAGGGGGAAAGAGAGGGGGAAGGAGATGGGGGGAAGGAGATAGGGGAAAGCGAGGTGGGAAGGAGAGGGGGGAAAGAGAGCTGGAAGGAGAGTGGGGGAAGGAAGGGGGAAGGAGATAGAGGGGAACGAGAGGGGGAAGGAAGGGGAAAGGAGATGAGGGGGAAGGATAGGGGGAAGGAAGGGGGGAAGGAAATGGGGTGAAGGAGAGGGGGGAAGGAGATTAGGGGCAGGAGAGGGAGGCAGGTGAGGGGGGAAGGAGAGGGGGGTAAGGAGAGGGGGGAAGGAGAGGGGGAAAGAGAGGGGGTGAAGGAGTGGGGGGAAGGAGGTGGGGAAGGGGGAAGGAAGGGGGAAGGAGCTGGGGGAAGGAGGGGTGGAAGGAGAGGGGGTAGGAAGGAGGAAGAAGAGGGGGGAAGGAGAGGGGAAGGAGATGGGGCAGAAGGAGATATGGAGGAAAGGAGAGGGTGGAAGGAGGTGGGAGGAAAGAGACGTGGGATAAGGAGAGGGGGAGAAGGAGATCAGGTGGAAGGAGAGTGGGGGCAAGGAAGGGGGAAGGAGATAGAGGGGAAGGAGAGGGGTGAAGGAAGGGGGAAGGAGATGGGGGAAGGAAAGGGGGAAGGAGAGGGGGAAGGAGAGGTGGGGAGGAGATGGGGGGAAGGGTGGAATGGAAGGGGTAAGGAGAGTGGGGAAGGAGATAGGGGAAGGAGATGGGGGGAAGGCGAGGGTGTAAGGAGATGGGGGAAGGAGAGTGGGGGGAAGGAAGGGGGAAGGAGATAGAGGGGAAGGAGAGGGGGGAAGGAAGGGGAAAGGAGATGAGGGGGATGGAGAGGGGGGAAGGAGAGAGGGGAAGATGATGGGGAAGGAGAGGATGGGGAAGGAGATAGGGGAAAGGAGCGGAGGGAAGGAAGGGGGAAGGAGATGGGGGAAGGAAGCTGGAAGGAGATGTGGGGGAAGGAAGCTGGAAGGAGATGGGGGAAGGAGAGGGGGAAGGAAAGGTGAAGGAAATAGGGGTGAAGGAGAGGTGGGGGAAGGAAGGGGGAAGGAGATCGGAGGAAGGAGAGGGTGTTAAGGAGAGGGGGAAGGAGATGGGGGATGGAGATGGGGGAAGGAGGGGAGAAGGAAGGGGGAAGGAGAGTGGGACGGAGATGGGGGAGGAGATGGGGGAAAGAGAGGGGGTGGAAGGAAGGGGGAAGGAGATTGGGGTAAGGAGAGGGGGGAAGGAAGGAAGGAGAGGGGGCAAGAACGGGAGAAGGAGATGGGGAAGGAGATAGGGGGAAAGAGAGGGGGAGGGAAGGACAAGGGGGAAGGAGAAGGTGGTAAGGACAGGGGAAGGAGAGGGTGGGAAGGAGAGGGTGGGTTGGAGGGGGGAGGAAGGGGGGAAGGAAGGAGATGGGGGAAGGTGAGGGGGGAACGAAGGCGGAATGAGATGGAGTGAAGGAGAGGGGGGAAAGAGGGGCAAGGACAAGGGGGAAGGAGAAGGTTGTAAGGACAGGGGAAGGAGAGGGTGGGAAGGAGAGGGTGGGTTGGAGGGGCGAGGAAGGGGGGAAGGAAGGAGATGGGGGAAGGTGAGGGGGGAACGAAGGCGGAATGAGATGGAGTGAAGGAGAGGGGGAAAGGAGAGGGGACGGAGATAGGGGGAAGGAGATGGGGGAAGGAGAGGGAGGGGAAGAAGAGGGGGTGAAGGAGATGGGGGAAGGAAGGGGGATGGAGATAGGGGGGAAGGAGGGGTGGGAAGGAGAAATGGGGGAAGGAGATAGGGGAAAGGAGAGGGGGCAAGGAGATGGGGGGGAAGATGGGGGTAGGAGCTGGTGGAAGGAGCGGAGGGAAGGAAGGGGGAAGGAGATGGGGAGGGAGAAGGTGGGGAAGAAGAGGGGGTGAAGGAGATGGGGAACGAAGGGGGATGGAGATGGGGGGAAGGACGGGTGGGAAGGAGATAGGGGAAAGGAGAGGGGGGCAAGGAGATGGGGGAAGATGGGGGAAGGAGATGGGGGAAGGAGATGGGTGGAAGGACAGAGGAGGATGGAGAGGGGGAAGGAGAGAGAGGGGAAGGTGAGGGGGGAAGGAAGGGGGAAGAAGATGGGGAAGGAGAGGCTGGGAAGGAGAGGGTGGAAGGAGATTAGGGGGAAGGAGAGGGGGAGAAGAGGTGGGGAAGGAGAGGGGGTGGAAGGAGAGGGGGAAGGAGATAGGGGGAAGTAGCGGAGGGAAGGAAGGGGGAAGGAGATGGGGAAGGAGATAGGGGGAAGGAGCAGAGGGAAGGAAGGGGGAAGGAGATGGGGGAAGGAAGCTGGAAGGAGATGGGGGAAGGAGAGGGGGAAGGAGAGGTGGGGAGGAGATGGGGGAAGGGGGAATGGAAGGGGGAAGGAGAGGGGGAAGGAGATTAGGGAAGGAGGGGGTAGGAGATGGGGGAAGGAGAGGGGGAGGAGATGGGGTGAAGGAGATGGGTGGAAGGCGAGGGGGAAGGAGAGGGGGAAAAAGAGCGGGAAGGAGAGTTGGGGGAAGGAAGGGGGAAGGAGATAGAGGGGAACGAGAGGGGGAAGGAAGGGGAAAGGAGATGAGGGGGAAGGATAGAGGGGAAGGAGAGGGGGGAAGGACAGGGGGAAGGAGATGGGGTGAAAGAGAGGGGGGAAGGAGATTTGGGGGCAGGAGAGGGAGGCAGGAGAGGGGGTAAGGAGAGGGGGGTAAGGAGAGGGGGTGAAGGAGAGGGGAGAAGGAAGTGGGGAAGGGGGAAGGAAGGGGGAAGGAGCTGGGGGAAGGAGAGGGGGTAGGAAGGAGGAGGAAGAGGGGGGAAGGAGATGGGGCGGAAGGACATATGGGGGAAAGGAGAGGGGGAGGAGATGGTAGGAGGTGGTGGGAAAGAGACGTGGGTTAAGGAGATGGGGAGAAGGAGATCGGGTGGAAGGAGAGTGGGGGCAAGGAAGGGGGAAGGAGATAGAGGGGAAGGAGAGGAGTGAAGGAAGGGGGAAGGAGATGGGGGAAGGAAAGGGGGGAAGGAGAGGGGGAAGGACAGGTGGGGGGAGGAGATGGGGAAGGGTGGAATGGAAGGGGGAAGGAGAGGGGGGAAGGAGATGGGGCGAGGAGAGGGGGAGGAGATTAGGGGGCAGGAGAGGGAGGAGGAGATTAGGGGGCAGGAGAGGGAGGGAAGAGTGGGGGAAAGAGGAGGGGTTTAAGGAGAGGGGGTGAAGGAGAGGTGGGAAAGAGAGGGGGTGAACGAGAGGGGGAGGAGGTGTGGGGTAGTAGAGGGTGGGGAAGGAGATGGGGGGAAGGAGAGGGTGGTTCGAAGGGTGGAGGAAGGGGGAAGGACATAGGAGGAAGGAGAGAGTGTTGAAGGAGTGGGGGGAAGGTGATAGGGGGAAGGAGATGGGGGGAAGGAGGGGGTGGGGAAGGAAGGGGATGGGGGGAGTAATGGGGAAGGAGATGGGGAAGGGGGAAAAGGAAGGAGGAAGGAGATGGGGGAAGGAGAGGGGGGTAAGGAAGGGGGAAGGAGATAGGGCAAGGAGATGGGGTCGTTAGGAGATGGGGAAGGAGGGAGGGTAGGAAGTAGTGGGGGTGAAGGAAGGGGAAAGGAGATGGGGAAGGAGAGTGGGGAAGGAATGGGGAAGGAGATAGGGGGAATGAGAGGGGGGAAGGAAGAGGGATGGAGATGGGGGAAGGAGAGTGGGAGAAGGAAGGGGGAAGGAGATGGGGGAAGGAGGGGGAAAGGAAGGGGGAAGGAGATAGGGTCGAAGTAGAGGTGGGGGAAGGAAGGGGCAAGGTGCTATGGGGGAAGGCGTGGGGGGAAGGAAGGTGGAAGGAGATAGGCGGGAAGGAGAGGGGTGTAAGGAGATAGGGGGAAGGAGAGGGGGAGGAAGGGGGAAAGAGATGGGGGGCAATGAGATGTGGGAAGGAAGGGGGAAAGAGATGAGGGGAAGGAGACGGGGAAAGGAAGCGGGAAGGAGATAGGCGGGAAGTGGGGAGGAGATAGGGGGAAGGAGAGGAGGGAAGGAAGGGGGAAGGAGATAAGGGGTAAGGAGAGGGGGGGAATGAAGGAGAGGGGGATGGTAGGGAGAAGGAGATAGAGCGGAAGGCGATAGGGGGTAAGGAGATGGTGGAACGAGAGGGGGAGGGAAGGAGACAGGCAGGAAGGAGATGGGGGAAGGGTGGGGAAGGAACGGGGAAGGAGATAGGCGGGAAGGAGAGGGGGAAAGGAGATGAAGGAAATAGAGGGGGGGAAGGAATGGGAAAGGAGTTAGGGGGGAGGGGGGAAGGAAGGGGAAGGAGATAGGGGCAAGGAGGTGGAATGGAGGGGTAAGGAGAAAGTGGGGAAGGAGAGGGGGAAGGAAGCGGGAAGGAGATAGGATGGAAGCAGAGGTGGGGGAAGGAAGGGGAAAGGAGAGTGGGAAGGAAATGGGGGAGGCGAGGGGGAGAAGCAGATGGGGGCAAGGAGACGGGGTGGAAGTAAGCGGGAAGGAGAGGGGCGAAGGAGATAGTGGGAAACGAGATGGGGGAAGGAGAGGGGGGAAGGAGATGGGGGGAAGGAGATGGGGGAAAAAGAGGGGCAGGGAAGGAGATAGGGAGAAGGAGAGGGGGTGAAAGAAGGGGGAAGGAGATGGGGAAGGAGGGGGGAAGGAAGGGGGAGGGAGAGGGGAAAGCGGGGGGAAGGAAGGGGGAAGGAGAGGGGGGAAGGAGAGTGGGGGAAGGAGATGGTGGTGAAGGAGAGTGGGGGTATTGTGATAGGGGAAGGAGAGGGGGGCAAGGAGATCAGGGGAAGGAGAGTGGGGGGGAAGGAAGGGCAAAGGAGATAGGGGGAAGGCGAGTGGGGAAGGAATAGGGAAGGAGAGGAGGGGAAGGAGGAGTGTGAAGGAGGGGGGAAGGAGAGTGGAGGAAGGAGATGGGGGAAGGAGATGGGGAAGGAGATGGGAGGGAAGGTGGGGGGTAAGGAGAGGGGGGAAGGAGAGGGGGGGAAGCAGAGGGGGGAAGGAGGGGGAAGGAGATGGGGAAGGAGAGTGGGGGGAAGTAGAGGGGGGAAGGAGATGGGGGAAGGACGGAAGGAATGGGGCAGGAGATAGGGAGAGGTAGAGGGGGAAAGGAGATGGGGGTTGGAAGGAGGAAGGAGAGGGGAAGAAGGAGAGGGGGGAAGGAGATGGTACAGAAGGAGATGGGGGAAAGGAGAGGGGGGAGGAGATCGGGGAATGAGGTCGGGGGAAACAGGCGTGGGGTAAGGAGAGGAGGGTAAGGAGATTGGGTGGAAGGAGAGTGGGGGAAGGAAGGGGAAGGAGATGGGCGAGGAGAGGGGGAAGGAGATTAGGGGGTAGACGTTGGGGGCAGGAGAGGGGGAAGGAGAATGGAGTAAGGAGATGGGGTGAAGGAGAGGGGAAGGAGGGGGGAAAGGAGATGGGGGAAATAGAGGGGGTAAGGAGAGGGGAAGGAGATGGGGTGAAGGAGAGGGGGGAAGGAGATTTGGGGGCAGGAGAGGGAGGCAGGAGAGGGGGTAAGGAGAGGGGGGTAAGGAGAGGGGGTGAAGGAGAGGGGAGAAGGAGGTGGGGGGAAAGAGACGTGGGTTAAGGAGATGGGGAGAAGGAGATCAGGTGGAAGGAGAGTGGGGGCAAGGAAGGGGGAAGGAGCTGGGGGAAGGAGAGGGGGGTAAGAAGGAGGAGGAAGAGGGGGGAAGGAGATGGGGCGGAAGGAGATATGGGGGAAAGAAGAGGGGGAGGAGATGGTAGAAGGAGGTGGGGGGAAAGAGACGTGGGTTAAGGAGATGGGGAGAAGGAGATCAGGTGGAAGGAGAGTGGGGGCAAGGAAGGGGGAAGGAGATAGAGGGGAAGGAGAGGAGTGAAGGAAGGGGGAAGGTGATGGGAGAAGGAAAGGGAGGAAGGAGAGGGGGAAGGACAGGTGGGGGGAGGAGATGGGGAAGGGTGGAATGGAAGGGGGAAGGAGAGGGGGGAGGAAGGGGGAAGGAGAAAGGGGGCAAGGAGAGGTGGGAAGGAAGGGGGAAAGAGATGGGGGGAAGGAGACGGGGAAAGGAAGCGGGAAGGAGATAGGCGGGAAGTGGTGAGGAGATAGGGGGAAGGAGAGGAGGGAAGGAAGGGGGAAGGAGATAAGGGGTAAGGAGAGGGGGGGAAGGAAGGAGAGGGGGATGGTAGGGAGAAGGAGATGGAGCGGAAGGCGATAGGGGGTAAGGAGATGGTGGAACGAGAGGGGGAGGGAAGGAGACAGGCAGGAAGGAGATGGGGGAAGGGTGGGGAAGGAACGGGGAAGGAGATAGGCGGGAAGGAGAGGGGGAAAGGAGATGGGGAAATAGAGGGGGGGAAGGAATGGGGAAGGAGTTAGGGGGAGGGGGGAAGGAAGGGGAAGGAGATAGGGGCAAGGAGGTGGAATGGAGAGGTAAGGAGAAAGTGGGGAAGGAGAGGGGGAAGTAGATAGGGGCAAGGAGGTGGAATGGAGGGGTAAGGAGAAAGTGGGGAAGGAGAGGGGGAAGGAAGCGGGAAGGAGATAGGATGGAAGCAGAGGTGGGGGAAGGAAGGGGGAAGGAGAGGGTGGGAAGGAGATAGGGGAAGGAGAGGGGGGAAGGAAGGGGGAAGGACATAAGAAGGAGGAGAGGGGGGAAGCAGATGGGGGGAAGGAGATGTGGAAGGAGGGGGGGAAGGAAGAGGGAAGGAGAGTGGGAAGGAGATGGGGGAGGAGAGGGGGAGAAGCAGATGGGGGCAGGGAGACGGGGTGGAAGGAAGCGGGAAGGAGAGGGGCGAAGGAGATAGTGGGAAACGAGATGGGGAAGGAGAGGGGGGAAGGAGATAGGGGGAAGGAGATGGGGGAAAAAGAGGGGCAGGGAAGGAGATAGGGAGAAGGAGAGGGTGTGAAAGAAGGGGGAAAGAGATGGGGAAGGAGGGGGGAAGGAAGGGGGAAGGAGAGGGGGAATCGGGGGGAAGGAAGGGGGAAGGAGAGGGGGGAGAAGAGTGGGGGAAGGAGATGGTGGTGAAGGAGAGTGGGGGTATTGTGATAGGGGAAGGAGAGGGGGGCAAAGAGATCAGGGTAAGGAGAGTGGGGGGGAAGGAAGGGCAAAGGAGATAGGGGGAAGGCGAGTGGGGAAGGAATAGGGAAGGAGAGGAGGGGAAGGAGGAGTGTGAAGGAGGGGGAAGGAGAGTGGAGGAAGGAGATGGGGGAAGGAGATGGGGAAGGAGATGGGAGGGAAGGTGGGGGGTAAGGAGGGGGGGAAGGAGAGGGGGGAAGCAGAGGGGGGAAGGAGGGGGAAGGAGATGGGGAAGGAGAGTGGGGGGAAGTAGAGGGGGGAAGGAGATGGGGGAAGGGCGGAAGGAATGGGGCAGGAGATAGGGAGAGGTAGAGGGGGAAAGGAGATGGGGGTTGGAAGGAGGAAGGAGAGGGGGAGAAGGAGAGGGGGGAAGGAGATGGTACAGAAGGAGATGGGGGAAAGGAGAGGGGGGAGTAGATCGGGGAATGAGGTCGGGGGAAACAGGCGTGGGGTAAGGAGAGGAGGGTAAGGAGATTGGGTGGAAGGAGAGTGGGGAGAAGGAAGGGGAAGGAGATGGGCGAGGAGAGGGGGAAGGAGATTAGGGGGTAGACGTTGGGGGCAGGAGAGGGGGAAGGAGAATGGAGTAAGGAGATGGGGTGAAGGAGAGGGGAAGGAGGGGGGAAAGGAGATGGGGGAAATAGAGGGGGTAAGGAGAGGGGAAGGAGATGGGGTGAAGGAGAGGGGGGAAGGAGATTTGGGGGCAGGAGAGGGAGGCAGGAGAGGGGGTAAGGAGAGGGGGGTAAGGAGAGGGGGTGAAGGAGAGGGGAGAAGGAGGTGGGGGGAAAGAGACGTGGGTTAAGGAGATGGGGAGAAGGAGATCAGGTGGAAGGAGAGTGGGGGCAAGGAAGGGGGAAGGAGCTGGGGGAAGGAGAGGGGGGTAAGAAGGAGGAGGAAGAGGGGGGGAAGGAGATGGGGCGGAAGGAGATATGGGGGAAAGAAGAGGGGGAGGAGATGGTAGAAGGAGGTGGGGGGAAAGAGACGTGGGTTAGGGAGATGGGGAGAAGGAGATCAGGTGGAAGGAGAGTGGGGGCAAGGAAGGGGGAAGGAGATAGAGGGGAAGGAGAGGAGTGAAGGAAGGGGGAAGGTGATGGGAGAAGGAAAGGGAGGAAGGAGAGGGGGAAGGACAGGTGGGGGGAGGAGATGGGGAAGGGTGGAATGGAAGGGGGAAGGAGAGGGGGGAGGAAGGGGGAAGGAGATAGGGGGCAAGGAGAGGTGGGATGGAAGGGGGAAAGAGATGGGGGGAAGGAGACGGGGAAAGGAAGCGGGAAGGAGATAGGCGGGAAGTGGTGAGGAGATAGGGGGAAGGAGAGGAGGGAAGGAAGGGGGAAGGAGATAAGGGGTAAGGAGAGGGGGGAAGGAAGGAGAGGGGGATGGTAGGGAGAAGGAGATGGAGCGGAAGGCGATAGGGGGTAAGGAGATGGTGGAACGAGAGGGGGAGGGAAGGAGACAGGCAGGAAGGAGATGGGGGAAGGGTGGGGAAGGAACGGGGAAGGAGATAGGCGGGAAGGAGAGGGGGAAAGGAGATGGGGAAATAGAGGGGGGGAAGGAATGGGGAAGGAGTTAGGGGGGAGGGGGGAAGGAAGGGGAAGGAGATAGGGGCAAGGAGGTGGAATGGAGAGGTAAGGAGAAAGTGGGGAAGGAGAGGGGGAAGTAGATAGGGGCAAGGAGGTGGAATGGAGGGGTAAGGAGAAAGTGGGGAAGGAGAGGGGGAAGGAAGCGGGAAGGAGATAGGATGGAAGCAGAGGTGGGGGAAGGAAGGGGGAATGAGAGGGTGGGAAGGAGATAGGGGAAGGAGAGGGGGGAAGGAAGGGGGAAGGACATAAGAGGGAGGAGAGGGGGGAAGCAGATGGGGGGAAGGAGATGTGGAAGGAGGGGGGGAAGGAAGAGGGAAGGAGAGTGGGAAGGAGATGGGGGAGGAGAGGGGGAGAAGCAGATGGGGGCAGGGAGACGGGGTGGAAGGAAGCGGGAAGGAGAGGGGCGAAGGAGATAGTGGGAAACGAGATGGGGAAGGAGAGGGGGGAAGGAGATAGGGGGAAGGAGATGGGGGAAAAAGAGGGGCAGGGAAGGAGATAGGCAGAAGGAGAGGGGGTGAAAGAAGGGGGAAGGAGATGGGGAAGGAGGGGGGAAGGAAGGGGGAAGGAGAGGGGGAATCGGGGGGAAGGAAGGGGGAAGGAGAGGGGGGAGAAGAGTGGGGGAAGGAGATGGTGGTGAAGGAGAGTGGGGGTATTGTGATAGGGGAAGGAGAGGGGGGCAAGGAGATCAGGGGAAGGAGAGTGGGGGGGAAGGAAGGGCAAAGGAGATAGGGGGAAGGCGAGTGGGGAAGGAATAGGGAAGGAGAGGAGGGGAAGGAGGAGTGTGAAGGAGGGGGGAAGGAGAGTGGAGGAAGGAGATGGGGGAAGGAGATGGGGAAGGAGATGGGAGGGAAGGTGGGGGGTAAGGAGGGGGGGAAGGAGAGGGGGGAAGCAGAGGGGGGAAGGAGGGGGAAGGAGATGGGGAAGGAGAGTGGGGGGAAGTAGAGGGGGGAAGGAGATGGGGGAAGGGCGGAAGGAATGGGGCAGGAGATAGGGAGAGGTAGAGGGGGAAAGGAGATGGGGGTTGGAAGGAGGAAGGAGAGGGGGAGAAGGAGAGGGGGGAAGGAGATGGTACAGAAGGAGATGGGGGAAAGGAGAGGGGGGAGTAGATCGGGGAATGAGGTCGGGGGAAACAGGCGTGGGGTAAGGAGAGGAGGGTAAGGAGATTGGGTGGAAGGAGAGTGGGGAGAAGGAAGGGGAAGGAGATGGGCGAGGAGAGGGGGAAGGAGATTAGGGGGTAGAAGTTGGGGGCAGGAGAGGGGGAAGGAGAATGGAGTAAGGAGATGGGGTGAAGGAGAGGGGAAGGAGAGGGGGGAAAGGAGATGGGGGAAATAGAGGGGGGAAGGAATGGGGAAGGAGATGGGGGAGGGGGATGAAAGCGGGAAGGAGATGGGGGAAGGAGGGGGGAAGGAGGTAGGGGAAGGAGAGGGGGAAGGGAGTGGGAAGGAGATAGGCAGGAAGGGGCGGAGGAGATGGGGAAGGAGGGGGGAAGGAGGGGGAAAGGAGACAGGGGGTAAGGAGAAGGGGGAAGGAAGGAAGGAGAGGGGGTAGGAAGGGGGAAAGAGATGGGGGGAATGAGACAGGCTGGAAGGAGATGGGGGAAGGGTGGGGAAGGAACGGGGAAGGAGATAGGCGGGAAGGAGAGGGGGAAAGGAGACAGGGGAAAATAAAGTGGTGGAAGGAATGGGGAAGGAGTTGGGGGGGAGGGGGGATGGAAGTGGGCAGGAGATAGGGGGAAGGAGGTGGATGGCAGGCGTAAGGAGAAAGTGGGGAAGGAGAGGGGGAAGGAAGCAGGAAGGAGATAGAATGGAAGGAGAGGGGTGGAAGGAGGGGGGAAGGAGATCGGGGGAAGGAGATCAGGGGAACGAGAGGGGGAGGGAAGGACAAGAGGGAAGGAGAAGGTGGTAAGGACGGGGGAAGGAGAGGGTGGGTTGGAGGGGAGAGGAAGGGGGGAAGGAAGGAGATGGGAAAGATGAGGGGGGAAGGTAGGGGGAAGGAGATGGGGGAAGGAGAGGGTGGGAAGGAGAGAGGGGGAAGGAGAGGGTGGGGGAGGAGATGGGGAAGAGCGGAGGGAAAGAAGGAAGGAGAGGGGGATAGGAAATGGGAAGGAGATAGGGGGAAGTAGAGGGGGGAAGGAAGGGGGAAGGAGACAGGGGGAAGGAGATGGGGAAGGGTGGGGAAGGACCGGGGAAGGAGATAGGCGGGAAGGAGAGGGGAAAAGGAGATAGGGGGAAAATAGAGTGGGGGAAGGAATGGGGAAGGAGTTGGGGGAGTGGGGAAGGAAGGGGGTAGGAGATCGGGGGAAGGAGGTGGAAGGCAAGGATAAGGAGAAAGTGGGGAAGGAGAGCATGGAAGGAAGCGGGAAGGAGATAGGATGGAAGCAGAGGGGTGGAAGGAGGGGGGGAAGGAGATAGGGGTGAAGGAGAGGTGGGGGAAGGAAGTGGGAAGGAGATAGGAGGAAGGAGAGGGTGTTGAAGGAGAGTGGAAAGGAGATGGGGGGAGGAAATGGGGGAAAGAGAGGGGGTGGAAGGAAGGGAAAGGAGATTGGGGTAAGGAGGGGGGAAGGAAGGAAGGCGGGGGGGAAGGACGGGGGAAGGAGATGGGGGAAGGAGAGGGGGGAAGGAGATGGGGGAAGGAGAGGGTGGGGAAGGAGAGGGGGTGAAGGAGATGGGGAAGGAAGGGGAGGGATATAGGGGGAAGGAGGGGTGGGAAAGAGAAATGGGGGAAGGAGATAGGGGACAGGAGAGGGGGCAGGGAGATGGGGGAAGATGGGTGAAGGAGAGAGGAGGAAGGAGAGGGGGGAAGGAGAGAGAGGGGGAAGGTGAGGGGGAAGGAAGGGGGAAGGAGATGGGGAAGGAGAGGGTGGGAAGGAGAGAGGGAGAAGGAGAGGGGGAAGGAGATTAGGGGGAAGGAGAGGGGGAGAAGAGGTGGGGAAGGAGAGGGGGTGGAAGGAGAGGGGGGAAGGAGATAGGGGGAAGGAGAGGGTGGGGAAGGAGATAGGGGAAGGAGCGGAGGGAAGGAAGGGGGAAGGAGATGGGGGAAGGAGAGGGGGAAGGAGATTGGGGGATGGAGAGGGGGAAGGAGAGGTGGGGGAGGAGAAGGGGAAGGGGGGGAATGGAAGGGGGAAGGAGAAGGGGGAAGGAGATAGGGGGAAGGAGACGGGGGGTAGGAGATGGGGGAAGGCGAGTGGGTGGATGGAAGGGGGAAAGAGAGGGGGAAGGAGATGGGGGGAAGGAGATAGGGGAAAGCGAGGTGGGAAGGAGAGGGGGGAAAGAGAGCGGGAAGGAGAGTGGGGGAAGGAAGGGGGAAGGAGATAGAGGGGAACGAGAGGGGGAAGGAAGGGGAAAGGAGATGAGGGGGAAGGATAGGGGGAAGGAAGGGGGGAAGGAAATGGGGTGAAGGAGAGGGGGGAAGGAGATTAGGGGCAGGAGAGGGAGGCAGGTGAGGGGGGATGGAGAGGGGGGTAAGGAGAGGGGGGAAGGAGAGGGGGGAAAGAGAGGGGGTGAAGGAGAGGGGGGAAGGAGGTGTGGAAGGGGGAAGGAAGGGGGAAGGAGCTGGGGGGAAGGAGGGGTGGAAGGAGAGGGGGTAGGAAGGAGGAAGAAGAGGGATGAAGGAGAGGGGGAAGGAGTTGGGGCAGAAGGAGATATGGAGGAAAGGAGAGGGGGAAGGGGATGGTCGAAGGAGGTGGGGGGAAAGAGACGTGGGATAAGGAGGGGGGAGAAGGAGATCTGGTGGAAGGAGAGTGGGGGCAAGGAAGGGGGAAGGAGATAGAGGGGAAGGAGAGGGGTGAAGGAAGGGGGAAGGAGATGGGGGGAAGGAAAGGGGGAAGGAGAGGGGGATGGAGAGGTGGGGAGGAGATGGGGGGAAGGGTGGAATGGAAGGGGTAAGGAGAGTGGGGAAGGAGATGGGGAAGGAGATGGGGGGAAGGCGAGGGGGTAAGGAGATGGGGGAAGGAGAGTGGGGGGAAGGAAGGGGGAAGGAGATAGAGGGGAAGGAGAGGGGGGAAGGAAGGGGAAAGGAGATGAGGGGGATGGAGAGGGGGGAAGGAGAGAGGGGAAGGAGATGGGGAAGGAGAGGGTGGGGAAGGAGATAGGGGAAAGGAGCGGAGGGAAGGAAGGGGAAGGAGATGGGGGAAGGAAGCTGGAAGGAGACGGGGGGAAGGAGAGGGGGGAAGGAAAGGTGAAGGAAATAGGGGTGAAGGAGAGGTGGGGGAAGGAAGGGGGAAGGAGATCGGAGGAAGGAGAGGGTGTTGAAGGAGAGGGCGAAGGAGATTGGGGTAAGGAGAGGGGGTAAGGAAGGAAGGAGAGGGGGCAAGGACGGGAGAAGGAGATGGGGGAAGGAGATAGGGGGAAAGAGAGGGGGAGGGAAGGACAAGGGGGAAGAAGAAGGTGGTAAGGACGGGGGAAGGAGAGGGTGGGAAGGAGAGGGTGGGTTGGAGGGGGGAAGAAGTGGGGAAGGAAGGAGATGGGGGAAGAGAGGGGGGAAGGAAGGCGGAATGAGATGGGGGGAAGGAGAGGGGGGAAGGAGAGGGGGACGGAGATGGGGGAAGGAGATGGGGGAAGGAGAGGGTGGGGAAGAAGAGGGGGTGAAGGGGATGGGGGAAGGAAGGGGGATGGAGATAGGGGGAAGGAGGGGTGGGAAGGATAAATGGGGGAAGGAGATAGGGGAATGGAGAGGGGGCAAGGAGATGGGGGAAGATGGGGAAGGAGATGGGGGAAGGAGATGGTGGGAAGGAGAGAGGAGGAAGGAGAGGGGGGAAGGAGAGAGAGGGGAAGGTGAGGGGGGAAGGAAGGGGGAAGGAGATGGGAGAAGGAGAGGGTGTGAGGGAGAGGGGGGAAGGAGATTAGGGGGAAGGAGAGGGGGGAGAAGAGGTGGGGAAGGAGAGGGGGTGGAAGGCGAGGGGGGAAGGAGATGGTGGAAGGAGCGATGGAAGGAAGGGGGAAGGAGATGGGGAAGGGAGAAGGTGGGGAAGAAGAGGGGGTGAAGGAGATGGGGAAGGAAGGGGGATGGAGATGGGGGGAAGGACGGGTGGGAAGGAGATAGGGGAAAGGAGAGGGGGGCAAGGAGATGGGGGGAAGATGGGGGAAGGAGATGGGGGAAGGAGATGGGTGGAAGGACAGAGGAGGATGGAGAGGGGGGAAGGAGAGAGAGGGGAAGGTGAGGGGGGAAGGAAGGGGGAAGAAGATGGGGGAAGGAGAGGGTGGGAAGGAGAGGGTGGAAGGAGATTAGGGGGAAGGAGAGGGGGGAGAAGAGGTGGGGAAGGAGAGGGGGTGGAAGGAGAGGGGGAAGGAGATAGGGGGAAGGAGCGGAGGGAAGGAAGGGGGAAGGAGATGGGGGAAGGAGATAGGGGGAAGGAGCAGAGGGAAGGAAGGGGGAAGGAGATGGGGGAAGGAAGCTGGAAGGAGATGGGGGAAGGAGAGGGGGAAGGAGAGGTGGGGAGGAGATGGGGGAAGGGGGGAATGGAAGGGGGAAGGAGAGGGGGAAGGAGATTAGGGAAGGAGGGGGTAGGAGATGGGGGAAGGAGAGGGGGAGGAGATGGGGGGAAGGAGATGGGTGGAAGGCGAGGGGGGAAGGAGAGGGGGAAAAAGAGCGGGAAGGAGAGTTGGGGGAAGGAAGGGGGGAGGAGATAGAGGGAAACGAGAGGGGGAAGGAAGGGGAAAGGAGATGAGGGGGAAGGATAGAGGGGAAGGAGAGGGGGGAAGGAGAGGGGGAAGGAGATGGGGTGAAGGAGAGGGGGGAAGGAGATTTGGGGGCAGGAGAGGGAGGCAGGAGGGGGCTAAGGAGAGGGGGTGAAGGAGAGGGGAGAAGGAGGTGGGGAAGGGGGAAGGAAGTGGGAAGGAGCTGGGGGAAGGAGAGGGGGGTAGGAAGGAGGAGGAAGAGGGGGAAGGAGATGGGGCGGAAGGAGATATGGGGGAAAGGAGAGGGGGGAGGAGATGGTAGAAGGAGGTGGGGGGAAAGAGACGTGGGTTAAGGAGATGGGGAGAAGGAGATCGGGTGGAAGGAGAGTGGGGGCAAGGAAGGGGGAAGGAGAAAGAGGGCAAGGAGAGGAGTGAAGGAAGGGGGAAGGTGATGGGAGAAGGAAAGGGGGAAGGAGAGGGGGAAGGACAGGTGGGGGGAGGAAATGGGGAAGGGTGGAATGGAAGGGGGAAGGAGAGGGGGGAAGGAAGGGGAAAGGAGATGAGGGGGATGGAGAGGGGGAATCAGAGGGGGGAAGGAGATGGGGCGAGGAGAGGGGGGAGGAGATTAGGGGGCAGGAGAGGGAGGGAAGAGTGGGGGAAAGAGGAGTGGGTGAAGGAGAGGGGGTGAAGGAGAGGTGGGAAAGAGAGGGGGTGAAGGAGAGGGGGAGGAGGTGTGGGGTAGTAGAGGGTGGGGAAGGAGATGGGGGAAGGAGGGGGAAAGGAAGGGGGAAGGAGATAGGGTCGAAGAAGAGGTGGGGGAAGGAAGGGGCAAAGCGCTATGGGGGAAGGCGTGGGGGGAAGGAAGGTGGAAGGAGATAGGCGGGAAGGAGAGGGGTGTAAGGAGATAGGGGGAAGGAGAGGGGGGAGGAAGGGGGAAGGATATAAGGGGTAAGGAGATGGTGGAACGAGAGGGGTGGGAAGGAGACAGACAGGAAGGAGATCGGCGGGAAGGAGAGGGGGAAAGGAGATGGGGGAAATAGAGGGGGGGAAGGAATGGGGAAGGAGTTAGGGGGAGGGGGCAAGGAAGGGAAAGGAGATAGGGGCAAGGAGGTGGAATGGAGGGGTAAGGAGAAAGTGGGGAAGGAGAGGGGGAAGGAGATAGGGGCAAGGAGGTGGAATGGAGGGGGTAAGGAGAAAGTGGGGAAGGAGAGGGGGAAGGAAGGGGGAAGGAGATAGGGGCAAGGAGGTGGAATGGAGGGGTAAGGAGAAAGTGGGGAAGGAAGGGGGAAGGAGATAGGGGCAAGGAGGTGGAATGGAGGGGTAAGGAGAAAGTGGGGAAGGAGAGGGGGAAGGAGATGGGAGGGAAGGAGGGGGGTAAGGAGAGGGGGGAAGGAGAGGGGGAAGCAGAGGGGGGAAGGAGGGGGGAAGGAGATGGGGAAGGAGAGGGGGGAAGGAGATGGGGAAGAGCGGAAGGAATGGGGACGGAGATAGGGGGAAGTAGAGGGGGGAAGGAGAGGGGTGTTGGAAGGAGGGAGGAGAGGGGAAGAAGGAGAGGGGGGAAGGAGATGGTACAGAAGGAGAGGGGGAAGAGATCGGCGGAATGAAGTCGGGGGAAAGAGACGTGGGGTAAGGAGAGAGTGGTAAGGAGATCGGAGGAAGGAGAGTGGGGGGAAGGAAGGGAAGGAGATGGGGGAGGAGAGGGAGAAGGAGATTAGAGGGTAGAAGAGGGGGGCAGGAGAGGTGGGAAGGAGAAGGGGGTAAGGAGATGGGGTGAAGGAGAGGGGAAGGAGAGGGGGTGAAGGAGAGGGGGAAAGGAGATGGGGGAAATAGAGAGGGGAAGGAATGGGGAAGGAGATGGGGGAGGAGGGAAGAAAGCAGGAAGGAAATGGGGGAAGGAGGGGGAAGGAAGGGGGAAGGAGAAAGTGGGGAAGGAGACAGGGGAAGGAAGCGGGAAGGAGATAGGGGAAGGAGAGGGGGAAGGGGGTGGGAAGGAGATGGGCAGGAATGGGGAGGAGATGGGGGAAGGAGAGGGGGGGATGGAGGGGGGAAGGAGACAGGGGTAAGGAGAGGGGGGAAGGAAGGAAGGAGGGAGGAAGGAGGGGGGAATGAGAGGTGGAAGGAGATGGGGAAGCAGAGGGGGGAAGGAGGGGGGAAGGAGATGGGGAAGGAGAGTGGGGGGAAGGAGATGGGGAGAAGGAGAGGGGGGAAGGAGAGGAGGCTGAAGGAAGGGGGAAGGAGAGGGAGGGAAGGAGCTAGGGGGGGAAGGAGAGGTGGGAAGGAAGGGGGAAGGAGATGGGGGAAGGAGGGCGGGAAGGAGATGGTGAGAAGCAGATGGGAGAAGGAGATTAGAGGGTAGGAGAGGTGGGCAGGAGAGGGGGGAAGGAGAGGGTTGTAAGGAGAGGGGGTGAAGGAGAGGGGGGGTGAAGGAAGGGTGAAGAAGATGGGGGAAGGAGTGGGGGGAAGGAAGGGGGAAGGAGAGAGGGGAAGGAGATGGGGGCGAAGGAGAGTGGGGGGAAGGTGATAGGAGGGAAGGAGAGGGGGGCAAGGAGAGTGGGGGGAAGGAAGGGGAAAGGAGATGGTGGAAGGAGAGCGGGGGGAATGAAGGGGGAAGGAGAGGGGGGAAGGAGGAGGGCGAAGGAGATGGGGGAAGGAGATGGGCGAAGGAGATGGGGGGAAGGAGATGGGAGGGTAAGAGGGGGGAGAAGGAGGGGGGTGGAGAGGCGTGAAGCAGACGGGGGAAGGAGGGGGAAGGAGATGGGGGAAGGATACTGGGGGGAAGGAGAGGGGGGTAGGAGATGAGGAAGGGGGGAAGGAAAGTGGAAGGAGATGGGGGGAAGGAGGGGTGGAAGGAGAGGGTGTAGGAAGGAGGAAGAAGAGGGTGGAAGGAGGGGGGAAGGAGATATGGGGAAAGGAGAGGGGGAGAAGGAGATCGGGTGGAAGGAGAGTGGGGGCAAGGAAGGGGGAAGGAGATAGAGGGGAAGGAGAGGGGTGAAGGAAGGGGGAAGGAGATGGGGGAAGGAAAGGGGGAAGGAGATGGGGTAGCAGAGGGGGCAGGAGAGGGTGCGAAGGAGGGGGGACGTAAGGAGTGGGGGTGAAGGAGAGGGGGTGAAGGAGAGGGGGGAAGGAGAGAGGGGGTGAAGGAGAGGGGGGAAGGAGAGGGGGGAAGGAGAGGGTGGGTCGGAGGGGGGAGGAAGGGGGAAGGAAGGAGATGGGGGGAAGGAGAGGGGGAAGTAGAGGGGGGAAAGAGGGGCAAGGAGATGGGGGTAGGAGAGGGGGGAAGGAGATGGGACGGAGATATGGGAAGGAGATGGGGAAGGAGATGGGGGAAGGAGATGTGGGAAGGAAGGGGGAAGGAAATAGGGGGGAAGGAGGGGTGGGAAGGAGAACTGGGGGAAGGAGATAGGGGGAAGGAGAGGGGGCAAGGAGATGGGGGGAAGATGGGGGGAAGGAGATTGGGGAAGGAAATGGGGGAAAGAGAGAGGAGGAAGGAGAGGGGGGAAGGAGAGAGAGGGGAAGGTGAGGGGGGAAGGAAGGGCGAAGGAGATGGGGAAGGAGTGGGTGGGAAGGAGAGAGGGGGAAGGAGAGGGGGGAAGGAGAGGGGGAAGGAGATGGGGGAAGGAAGGGGGAAGGAGATGGGGGAAGGAGATCGCGGTGGAAGGAAGGGGGAAGAAGATGGGGTGAAAGAGATGGTAGGAAAAAGGAGATGGGGGAAGGAGAGTGGAAGGAGATGGGGAAGGTGATGGGGAGAAGGAAGGGGGAATGAGATGGGGGAAGGTGATAGGTTGAAGGAGATAAGAGGGCAGGAGATAGGGGAGAAGGAGAAAGGGGGAATAGAAGGGGGAAGGAGATAGGGGAGAGGGAGATGGGGGGAGGAAGCAGGAAGGAGATAGGGGAGAAGGAGAAAGGGGGATGGAAGGGGGAAGGAGATAGCGGAGAAGGAGATGGGGGGAAGGTCGGGGGAAGGAGATAGGGGAGAAGGAGAGGGGGGAAGGAAGGGGGAAGGAGATGGGAAGGGCGTGAAGGAAGGGGTAACGCGATAGGGGGAAGTTGGAAGGAAGGGGGAAGGAGATAGGGGCGATGGAGAGGGGGGAAGGAAGGGGGAAGGAGATAGGGGCGATGGAGAGGGGGGAAGGAAGGGGGTAGGGAATAGTGGCAAAGGAGTGGTGGGGGAAGGAGAGGGAGGGAAAGAGATAGCGGGAAGGAGGGGGAAGGAAGGGGGAAGGAGATGGGGGAAGGAGAGGGGGTGGAAGGAGATGGGGAAGGAGATGGGCAGGAATGTGAGGGTGGGGAGGTGAGGGGGAAGGAGATGGGGAAGGAGGGGTTAGGAGATGTGCGAAGGAGAGGGTGGGATAGACATAGAGGGGAAGGAGAGAGGGAGAAGGAGAGGAGGGGGGAATGAGAGAGGGGGGGAAAGAGAAGGGGGAAGGAGAGGGGACGGAAGGAGATAGCGGGAATGAGGGGGGAAGGAAGGTAGGGGAAGGAAGGAAGGAGATGGAGGAAGGAGGGGGTGAAGGAGAGGGGGGGAAGGGGGTGAAGGAAGGGGGAAGGAGATGGGAGTAGGAGGGGGGACGGAGAGAGGGGGAAGGAAAGGGGGAAGGAGATGGGGAAGGAGGGGGGAAGGAGATGGGGGAAGGAGGGGGGAAAGAAGGAGAAGGTGATGGATTGAAGGAGAGGGTGGGAAGGAGATAGGGGGGAAGGAGAGGGGAAAGAGGGGGGAAGGAGAGAGGTGGAAGGAAAGGGGGAAGGAGATAGGGGGAAGGAGGGAGGGGGTAGGTGAGGGTGGAAGGAGAGTGGGTGAGGAGGCGTGGGAAGGAGATAAGGCGAGAAGGAGAGGGAGAAGGAGATGGGGGAAGGAAAGGGGAGAAGGAGAGGGGGGAAGGAAAAGTGAAGGAGATAGGGGGAAGGAAAGGGGAAAGAGATTGATTGGAAGGAAGCGGGAAGGAGATAGGGTGAGGAGATGGGGGCAGGAAGGGGGAAGGAAATGGGAGGGAAGGAAGGGGGAAGGAGATGGGGGAAGGAGAGGGGGAAGGGGATAGGGGAGAATGAGATGGAGGGAAGGAAAGGATGAATGTGATTGGGGGGAAGGAAGGGGGAAGGAAGGGGGAAGGAGATGGGGGGAAGGAGGGGGGAAAGAAGGAGAAGGTGATGGATTGAAGGAGAGGGTGGGAAGGAGATAGGGGGAAGGAGAGGGGGGAAGGAGGGGGGAAGGAGAGATGTGGAAGGAAAGGGGGAAGGAGATAGGGGGAAGGAGGTGGGGGTATGTGAGGGGGGAAGGAAAGGGGGTGAAGAAGGGGTGGGAAGGAGATAAAGGGGGGCAGGAGAGGGAGAAGGAGATGTGGGAAGGAGAGGGGAGAAGGAGAGGGGGGAAGGAAGGGGGAAGGAGATAGGTGGAAGGAAAGGGGAAGGAGATTGGGGGGAAGGAAGGGGGAAGGAGATAGGGCAGAAGGAGATTGGGGGAAGGAAGCGGGATGGTGATGGGTGAAGGAGATGGGGGAAGGAAGGGGTAAGGAGATAGGCGGGAAGGATACAGGTAGGGAAGTAAGGGGGAAGGAGATGGGGGAAGGAGATTGGGGGAAGGAGATGCGGGAAGGAAAGGGGAAGGAGATCGGGAAAGGAGATGGGGTGAAGGAAGGGGGAAGTTGATGGGGGAAGGAGATGGTGGAAGGAAGCGGGATGGTGATGGGGGAAGGAGATGGGGAAGGAAGGGGTAAGGAGATAGGTGGGAAGGATACAGGTAGGTAAATAAGGGGGAAGGAGATGGGGGAAGGAGATAGGGGAAGGAAGGGGGAAGGAGATTGGGGGAAGGAGATGCGGGAAGGAAAGGGGAAGGAGATCGGGAGAAGGAGATGGGGTGAAGGAAGGGGGAAGTTGATGGGGGAAGGAGATAGGGAGGGAAGGAAGGGGGAAGGAGATGGGGGAAGGAGTTGGGGAAGGAAGGGGCAAAGAGATGGGGGAAGGAAGGCGGGAAGGAGACTGGGGAAGGAGAGGGGGAAGGAAGGGGGAAGGAGATAGGGGGAAGGAGATAGTGGGGGAAGGAAGGGGGATGGAGATGGGGGAGGAGTGGAGGGAAGGAAGGGGGAAGGAGATGGGGAAGGAGATGGGGGAAGGAAGGGGGAAGGAGATTGGGGGAAGGAGATGCGGGAAGGAAAGGGGAAGGAGATCGGGGGAAGGAGATGGGGTGAAGGAAGGGGGAAGTTGATGGGGGAAGGAGATGGGGGGAAGGAAGAGGGATGGTGATGGGGGAAGGAGATGTGGGAAGGAAGGGGTAAGGAGATAGGCCGGAAGGATACAGGTCGGTAAGTAAGGGGGAAGGAGATGGGGGAAGGAGATGGGGGAAGGAGATTGGGGGAAGGAGATGCGGGAAGGAAAGGGGAAGGTGATCGGGAGAAGGAGATGGGGTGAAGGAAGTGGGAAGTTGATGGGGGAAGGAGATAGGGAGGGAAGGAAGGGGGAGGGAGATGGGGGAAGGAGATAGAGGCGAAGGATATAGGGGGGAAGGAAGAGGGAAGGAGATGTGGGAAGGAGTTGGGGAAGGAAGGGGCAAAGAAATGGGGGAAGGAGATAGTGGGGGAAGGAAGGGGGAAGGAGACGGGGGAAGGAGAGGGGGAAGGAAGGGGGAAGGAGATAGGGGGAAGGAGATAGTGGGGGAAGGAAGGGATATGGAGATGGGGGGAGGAGTGGAGGGAAGGAAGGGGGAATGGGATAGGTGGAAGGAAGGGGGAAGGAGATGGGGGAAGGAGATGGTGGGGAAGGAGAGGGGGAGGGAGGGGGAAGGCGAGAGGGGGAAGGAAAGGGGGGAAGGAGATAGGGGGAAGGAGGTAGGAGGTAGGTGAGGGGGAAAGGAGAGGGGGTGAAGGAGGGGGGAAGGAGATAAGGGGGGAAGGAGAGGGGGAAGGAGATGGGGGTAGGAAGAGGGAAGGAGATGGGAGGAAAGAAGGGGAAAGGAGATGGAGGGAAGGAAAGAGGTAAGGAGACAGTGGGGGAAGGAAGGGGGAAGGAGATAGGGGAGAAGGAGATGGAGAAAGGAAGGGGGAAGGAGATGGGGGAAGGAGATGGGGGTAGGAAGGGGGAAGGAGATGTGGGGAAGGAGATAGTGGAGGAAGGAAGGGGAAGGAGATGGGGGAAGAAAGGGGGAAGGTGATGGTGGAAGGAAGGGGGAAGGAGATGGCGGAAGGAGATGGGGAAGGAGATAGGGGGAAGGATTTGGGAAGGAGATAGGGGGAA
This sequence comes from Chiloscyllium punctatum, assembly GCF_047496795.1. NCBI lineage: Eukaryota > Metazoa > Chordata > Chondrichthyes > Orectolobiformes > Hemiscylliidae > Chiloscyllium > Chiloscyllium punctatum. The sequence goes on from NC_092768.1 coordinate 80,698,483, forward strand.
GGAGATAGGGGGAAGGAAACGGGAAGGAGATGGGGAAAGAAAGGTGGAACGAGATGGGGGAAGGAAGGGTGAAGGAGATTGGGGGAAGGAGTTAGGGGAGGAAGGAAGGGGGAAGGAGATGGGGGGAGGAAGGGGGAAGGAGATGGGGGGAAGGAGATGTGGAAGAAAGGGGGAAGGAAGGGGGAAGGAGATGGGGGAAGGAGATGGGGAAGGATGGGGAAGGAGATGGGGAAGGAGATGGGGAAGGAGATAGGGGGAAGGAAGGGGGAAGGAGATGGGGGGAAGATTGGGGAAGGAAACGGGAAGGAGATGGGGACAGAAAGGGGGAAGGAGATGGGGGGAAGGAAGGATGAAGGAGATTGGGGGAAAGGAGATAGGGGAGGAAGGAAGGGGGAAGGAGTTGGGAGTAAGGAAGGGGGAAGGAGATGGGGGAAGCAGTTTGGGGGGAAGGAAAGGGGAAGGAGATAGTGGGGAAGGAAGGGGGAAGGAGATGGGGAAGGAGATGGGGGAATGGAAGGTAGAAGGAGATGTGGGGGAAGGAAAGGGGAAGGAGATGTGGGGTAAGAAAGGGGGAAGGAGATGGGGGGAGCAGATTGGGGGAAGGAAGGGGGAATGAGATGGGGGAAGGAGATGGGGGAAGGAGATGGAGAAGGAGATAGTGGGGAAGGAAGGGGGAAGGAGATAGGGGAAGGAGATAGGAAGGGAAGGAAGGGGGAAGGAGATGGGGGAAGGAGATAGGGAGGGAAGGAAGGGGGAAGGAGATGGGGGAAGGAGATAGGGGCAAGGAGATGGGGGGAAGGGAAGGGGAAGGAGATAGGGGAAGGAGATAGGGGCAAGGAGATGGGGGAAGGAAAGGGGAAGGAGATGGGGAAAGAAAGGGGGAAGGAGATGGGGGACGGAAGGGGAAGGAGATAGGGGGAGAAGGAAGGCGGAATGAGATAGGGGAGAAGTAGATGGGGGTGGGAAATGGGCGTGAAGGAAGGGGGAAAGAGATGGGGAAAGGAAGGGGGAAGGAGATAGCGGGGGAAGGAGATGGGGGAAGCAAGGGGGGAGGTGATGGGGGAAGAATTAGGGGGGAAGGAAGGGGGTAGAAGATGGGGGAAGAAGATGGTGGAACGAAGGGGGAAAGAGATAGCGGGAAAGGAGATGGGGGAAGGAGGGGGAAGGAGATGTGGGGGAAGGAAGGTGGAAGGAGATTGGGGTAAGGAAGGGGGAAGGAGATGGGGAAGCAGATCGGGGGGAGGAAGGGGGAAGGAGATGGGGAATGGAACGGGGAAGGAGATAGTGGGGGAAGGAGATGGGGAAGGAAGGGTTAAGGAGACAGCGGGGAAGGTGATTGGGGGAAGGAAGGGGGAAGGAGATGTGGGGGAAGGAGATGAGGTGTATGGAGGGGGAAGGAGATGGGGAAGCAGATGGGGGGAAGAGTGGGGGAATGGAGATGGGGGGGGAAGGAGATGGGGGGAAGGAAGGGGGAAGGAGATGGGGGAAGGAAGGGAGGGGGAAGGAGATGGGGAAGGATTAGGGGGTGAAGGAAGGGGGAAGGAAATGGGGGGGAATGAGATGGGGAAGGAAGGGGGGAAGGAGACACGGGGAAGGAGATGGGGGGGAAGGAGATAGGGGGGATAGGGGGAAGTAAGGTAGAAAGAGATGGGGGTAAGGAGATAGTGGGGAAGGAAAGGGGAAGGAGATGGGGAAAGAAAGGGGAAGAGATGTGGGTGAAGGAAGGGGGGAAGGAGATTGGGGGGAAGGACATAGGGAAAGAAGGAAGGGGGAAGGAGATGGGGGGAAGCCGATAGGGTGGAAGGAAGGGGTAGGAGATAGGGGGAAGGAGATAGGGGGGGAAGGAAGGTGGAAGGAGATAGCGGGGGAAAGAGATGGGGGAAGGAATGGGGTAAGGGGATAAGGGGGAAGGAAGGTGGAAGGAGATGGGGGGTAAGGAACGGGGAAGGAGATGAGGGAAGCAGATAGGGGGAAGGAAGGGGGAAGGAGATGGGGAAAGGAAGGGGGAAGGAGATAGCGGGGGTAGGAGATGGGGGAAGGAAGGGGGAAGGAGACGGGGGGAAGGAGATTGGGGGAAGGAAGGGGGAAGGAGATGTGGGAGAAGGAGATGGGGGAAGGAAGGGGGAAGGAGATAGGGGAAGGAGATGGGGTGAAGGAAGGGGGAGGAGGAGATTTGGGGAAGGAGATAGGGGGGAAGGAAGGGCGGAGGAGATAGCGGGGGAAGGAGATGGGCGGAAGGAAGGGGGAAGGAGATGGGGAAGGAAGGGGGAAGGAGATAGGGGAAGTATTAGGGTGAAGGAAGGGGGAAAGGAGATGGGGGAAGGAGATGGGGGGAAGGAGATAGGGGGAAGGAAGGGGGGAAGGAGATAGGGGGGAAAGAGATAAGGGGGGAAGGAAACGGAAAGGAGATGGGGAAAGAAAGGGGGAAGGAGATGGGGAAGGACGGGGGGAAGGAGATGTGGGGGAAGGAAGGGGGAAGGAGATTGGGGGGGGAAGGAGATAGGGGAGGAAGGAAGGGGAAGGAGATGGGGGAAGGAGATAGGGGGAAGGAGATAGGGGTAAGAAAGGGGGAAGGAGATGGGAGGAAAGGAGATGGTAGAAGGAGATAGGGGAAGGAAGGGGGAAGGAGTTTGGGTGGGAAGGAGATGGTGGATAGAAGGGGCGATGGAGATAGGGGGAAGGAGATGGGGGAAAGAAAGGGGGAAAGAGATGGGGGAGAAGCAGATCGGGGGGGAAGGAAGAGGGAAGGAGGTCGGGGAAAAGGAGATAGCGGGGCAGGAATGGGGAAGGAGATAGGGGAGGATTAGATGGGAGTAAGGAAGGGTGAAGGAGATGGGTGAAGGAAAGGGGAAGAGGAAATAGGTGGCAAGGAAGTTGGAATGAGATGGGAGAAGGAGGCAGGGGGAAGGATGGGGAAGGAGTTGGGGGGAAGTAGATGGGGTGTAGGAAGGGGGAAGGTGATTTGGGGAAGGAGGGGGAAGGAGATGGGGGAAGGAGATGGGGAGGAGATGGGGTGGGAAGTAGATAGGGAGAAGGAGATGGGGGGAGAGAAGGAAGGGGGAAGGAGATGGGGGAAGCCAATAGGGTGGAAGGAAGGGGGTGGGAGATAGGTGGAAGGAGATAGGGGGTGAAGGAAGGGGGAAGGCGATAGCGGGGGAAAGAGGTGGGGGAAGGAATGGGGTAAGGAGATGGGGGTAAGGAAGAGGGAAGGAGATGGGGGAAGGAAGGGGGAATGAGATGGGGGGAGGAAGTGGGGGAAGGATGGGGAAGGAGTTAGGGGGGAAGGAGATGGGGTGAAGGGAAGGGGGAAGGAGATTTGGGGAAGGAGATGGGGGAACGGAAAGGGGAAGGAGACAGGGGGGAAGGAGATTGGAGGGGAAGGAAGGGGGAAGGAGATGTGGGGGAAGGAGATGAGGTGTATGGAAGGGGGAAGGAGATGGGGGAAGCAGATGGGGGGAAAGAAGGGGGAAGTAGATTTGGGGAAGGAGATGGGGTGAAGGAAGGGCGAAGGAGATAGCGGGGGAAGGAGATGGGCGGAAGGAAGGGGAAGGAGATAGGGGGAAGGAGATGGGGAATGAGATGGTGGGAAGGAAGGGGGAAGGAGAGAGGGCGGAAGGAATTGGTAAGAAGATGGGCAAAGAAAGGGGGAAGGAGATGTGGGGGAAGGAAGGGGGAAGAAGATTGGGGGGAAGGAGATAGGGGAGGAAGGAAGGGGGAAGGAGATGGGGGAAGGAAGGGGGAAGGAGATAGGGGGAAGGAGATAGGGGAAGGAAATGGGAACGAGATGGGGGGAAGGAGATAGGGGGGAAGAAAGGGGGAAGGAGTTAGGGTGGGAAGGAGATGGCGGATAGAAGGGGGAAGGAGATAGGGGGAAGGAGATAGAGGGGAAGGAAGGGGGAAGGAGACAGGGGAGAAGGGGATGGGGGAAGGAAGAGGGAAGGAGATCGGGGAACAGGAGATAGCGGGGCAGGAATGGGGAAGGAGATAGGGGAGAAGTAGATGGGGGTAAGGAAGGGTGAAGGAGATGGTGGAAGGAAAGGGGAAGGAGATGGGGGCAGGAAGGGGGAATGAGATGGGGGGAGGAAGTGGGGGAAGGATGGGGAAGGAGTTAGGGGGGAAGGAGATGGGGTGAAGGAAGGGGGAAGGAGATTTGGGGAAGGAGATGGGGGAAGGAGATGGGGAGAAGGAGATGGGGGCAAGGAAGGGGGAAGTAGATGGGGGAAGGAGATTGGGTTGAAGGAAGGGGAAATTAGATAGGGGGAAGGAGATGGGGGTGGGAAATGGGGTGAAGGAAGGGGGAAGGAGATGGGGAAAGGAAGGGGGTAGATAGGGGAGAAGGAGAGGGTGGAAGGAAGGGGGAAGGAGATAAGGGGGAAGGAGAGAGGGAGAACAAGATGGTGGGGAAGGAAGGTGGAAGGAGATAAGTTAAGGAGATGGGGGAAGGAAGGGAGAAAAAGATGGGGAAGGAGATGGGGGAAGGTGATGGGGGTAGGAAGGGGGAAGGAGATGGGGGGAAGGAGATAGTGGGGGAAGGAAGTGGAAAGGAGATGGGGAAGGAAGGGGGAAAGAGATGGGGGGAAGGAAGGGGTTCGGAAACGGGGTGAAGGAACTGGTTAGGAGACAGGGGTGAAGGAAGGGGGAAGGAGATGGGGGAAGGAGAGGGCGAAGGAAGTGGGAACGAGATAGTAGGGGAAAGAAGAGGGAAGTAGATAAGGGGAAGGAAGGGGGAAGGAGGTGGGGGGAAGGAAGGGGGTAGGAGACGGGGTGAAGGAACTTGTTAGGAGACAGGGGTGAAGGAAGGGGGAAGGAGATGGGGGAAGGAGAGGGCGAAGGAAGTGGGAACGAGATAGTAGGGGAAAGAAGAGGGAAGTAGATAAGGGGTAGGAAGGGGGAAGGAGGTGGGGGGAAGGAAGGGGGTAGGAGACAGGGGTGAAGGAAGGGGGAAAGAGATGGGTGAAGGAGAGGGGGGGAACGAAGGGGGGAAGGAGAGGGTGGAAGGAAGGGGAAAGCAGATGGGGGAAGGAGATGTTGGGAAGGAAGGGTGAAGGAGATGGGGGAAGGAGATGGGGGAAGGAAGGGGGAAGGAGATGGGGAAGGATTAGGGGGGAAGGAAGAGGGAAGGAGATGGGGGAAGGAAATGGCGAAGGAAGGGGGAAGGAGATAGGGGGAAGGAGATGGAGGAACGAGATGGGGGAAGGAGATGGGGGAAAGGAAGGGGGAAGGAGATAAGCGGGAAGGAGATAGGGGGGAAGGAAGGTCGAAGGAGATATTGGGGGAAGGAGATGGGGGAAGGAAGGGGGAAGGAGAAAGGGGAAGGATTAGGGGGGAAGGAAGAGGGAAGGAGATGGGGGCAAGGAGATGAGGAAGGAAGGGGGAAGGAGATGGGGGAAGGAGATAGGGGGAAGGAGATGGGGGAGGAGATGGGGAAGGAAAGGGGAAGGCGATGAGGAAAGAAAGGGGGAAGGAGATGGGGGAATGAAGGGGGGTGGAGATGTGGCGGAAGGAAGGGGAAGGAGATTGGGGGAAGGAGATAGGGGAGGAAGGAAGGGGGAAGGATGTGGGGGAAGGAAGTGCGAAGGAGATGGAGGAAGGAGATGGGGGAAAGAAGGGGAAGGAGATTGGGGAAGGAGATGGGGAGAAGGAATGCGGAATGAGATAGGAGAGAAGGAGATTGGGGGGAAGGAAGGGGGAAGGAGACGGGGGAGAAGGAGATAGGGGAAGGAAGAGGGAAGGAGATCGGGGAAAAGGAGATAGCGGGGCAGGAATGGGGAAGGAGATAGTGGAGAAGGAGATGGGGGTAAGGAAGGGTGAAGGAGATGGGGGATGGAAGGGGGAAGGAGATGGGGGAAGGAAGGGGGAATGAGATAGGGGGAAGGAGGCGGGGGAAGGATGGGGAAGGAGATGGGGGAAGGAGATAGGGTGAAAGAAGTGGGAACGTGATTTGGGGAAGGAAGGGGGAAGGAGATGGGGGAGGAGATGGGGGAAAGGAAGGGGTAGGAGATGGGGGAAGGTGAATGTAGGTAAGGAAGGGGGAATGAGATAGGGGAAAGGAGATGGGGGTGGTAAATGGGGGAAAGGAAGGGGGAAGGAGATGGGGGAAGGAAGGGGGAAGGAGATGTGGGGGAAGGAATGGGGAAGGAGATGGGGGGAAGGAAGGGGGAACAAGATGGGGGTAAGGAAGGGGGAAGGAGATAGGTGAAGGAGATGGGAGGAAGGAAGGGGGAAGGAAGGGGTAGGGAAGGGGGAAGGAGATGGGGAAGGATTTGGGAGGAAGGAAGAGGGAAGGAGATGGGGGAAGAGGATGGCGAAGGAAGGGGGAAGGAGATAGGGTGAAGGAGATGGAGGAAGGAGATGAGGGAAGGAGATGGGGGAAGGAAGGGGGAAGGAGATGGGGGGAAGGAAGGGGGAAGGAGATAGGGGAGAAGGAGTTGGGGAAAGGAAGGGGAAGAAGATAAGGGGGAAGGAGAGAGGGGGAATAAGATGGTGGGGAAGGAAGTGGGAAAGAGATAAGTTAAGGAGATGGGGGAAGGAAAAGAGAAGGAGATGGAGGAAGGAGATGGGGTTCGGAGATGGGGGAAGGAAGGGGGAAGGAGATAGGGGGAAGGAGATAGGGGGGAAGGAAGGGGGAAGGAGATGGGGAAGGATTGGGGGGAAGGAAGAGGGAAGGAGATGGGGGAAGGAGATGTCGACGGAAGGGGGAAGGAGATAGGGGGAAGGAGATGGAGGAAGGAGATGGAGGAAGGAGATGGGGGGAAGGAAGGGGGAAGGAGATGGGGGGAAGGAGATGGGGGAAGGAAGGGGGAAGGAGATAGGGAAAGGATTAGGGGTGAAGGAAGAGGGAAGTAGATGGGGCAAGGAAGGGTGAAGGCGATAGGGGGAAGGAGATGGGGGAAGGATATGGGGGTGGGTAATGGGGGGGGAAGGAAGGGGGAAGGAGATGGGGGAAGGAAGGGGGAAGGAGATGTGTGGGAAGGAATGGGGAAGGAGATAGGGGAAGGAAGGGGAACAAGATGGGGTAAGCAACGGGGAAGGAGATAGGGGAAGGAGATGGGAGGAAGGAAGGGGGACGGAAGGGGTAGGGAAGGGGGAAGGAGATGGGGAAGAAGGGGGTGAGGAGATAGGGGAGAAGGAGTTGGGGGAAGGAAGGGGAAGGAGGTTGGGGGGAAGGAGATGGGGAAGACGATGGGGGAATGAAGGGGGAAGGAGATGGGGGGAGGAGATAGGGAGGAAGGAAGGGGGAAGGAGATGGGGAAGGAAGTGGGAAGGAGATGGGGGAAAGAAGCGGGAAGGAGATAGGGGAAGGAAGAGGGAAGGAGATCGGGGAAAAGGAGATAGCGGGGCAGGAATGAGGAAGGAGATAGTGGAGAAGGAGATGGGGGTTAAGGACGGGTGAAGGAGATGGGGGATGGAAGGGGGAAGGAGATGGGGGAAGGAAAGGGGAATGAGATAGGGGAAGGAGGTGGGGGGAAGGATGGGGAAGGAGATGGGGAAGGAAATGGGGTGAAGGAAGTGGGAATGAGATTTGGGGAAGGAAGGGGGAAGGAGATAGGGGGAGGAGATGGGGGAAGTAGATAGGGGGAAGTAGATGGGGGGAAGGAAGGAGAAAGGAGATGGGGGAAGGAGATTGGGGAAAAGGAAGGGGGAATGAGATTTGGGGAAGAAGATGGGGGAAGGAAGTGGGAAGGAGATGGGGGAAGGAAGGGGGAAGGAGATGTGGGGGAAGGAATGGGGAAGGAGATGGGAGAAGGAAGGGGGAACAAGATGGGGGTAAGGAAGGGGGAAGGAGATGGGGGGTTTGGAAGGGGGAAGGAGATGGGGAAAAGAGATGGGGCGGAAGGAAGGGAGAAGGAGATGGGGGAATGAGATGGGGAAGGAAGGGAGAAGGAGATAGGGGAAGGAGATAGAGGGGAAGGAGTTGGAGTGGGAGATGGGGTAAGGAAGGGGGAAGGAGATGGGGGAAGGAGATGGGGGAAGAAAGGGGGAATGAAATGTGGGGGGAAGGAATGGGGAAAGAGATTGGGGGCAAGGAATGAGGAACAAGATGGGGGGTAAGGAAGGGGGAAGGAGATGGGGGAAACAGATAGGGTGGAAGGAAGGGGGAAGGAGATAGGGGGAAGGAAGGGGGAAGGAGATAGCGGGGGAAGGAGATGGGGGGAAGGAAGGGGAAGGAGATGGGGAGAAGGAAGTGGGAAGGAGATGGGGGCAAGAATTATGGGGGGAAGGAAGGGAGAAGGAGATGGGGGAAGGAATGGTGGAAGTAGATATGGGGGAAGGAAGGTGGAAGGAGATGGGGAGTAAGGAAGGGGGAAAGAGATGGGGGAAGGAAGGGGGAAGGAGATGGGGGGAGAAATACAGGGGGAAGGAAGGGTGAAGGAGATGGGGAAGGAGATGGGAGAAGGAATGGGGGAAGTAGATGTGGGGGAAGGAAGGTGGAATGAGATGGGGGTAAGGAAGGGGAAGGAGATGGGGGAAGGAGATAGGGGAAGGAAGGGGGAAGGAGATGGGGGAAAGGAACGGGGAAGGAGATAGCGGGGGAAGGAGATAGGGGGAAGGAAGGGGGAAGGAGATGGGGTAGCAGATGGGGGAAGGAAGGGGAAAGGAAATGGGGAAAGGAGATGGGGGAATGGAAGGAAGAAGGAGATGTGGGGGAAGGAAGGGGGAAGTTAATGCGGGGTAAGGAAGGGGGAAGGAGATGGGGTAAGCAGATAGGGGGAAGGAAGGGGGAAGGAGATAGTGAGGGAAGGAGATGGAGGAACGTAGAGGGAAGGAGATGGGGGAATGAGATGGAGGAAGGAGAAGGAAGGAGATGGGGGATGGAAGGGGAAGGAGATAGGGTGATGGAGATGGGGAAGGAGATAGTGGGGAAGGAAGGGGGAAGGAGATAAGGGAAGGAGATCGGGGGGCAGAAAGGGGGAAGGAGATAGGTGGGAAGGAGATGGGGGGAGGAAAGGGGAAGGAAGGGAGAAGGAAGGGGGAAGGAGATGGGGGAAGAAGGGGGCAGGAGATAGGGGAGAAGGAGATGGTGGAAGGAAGGGGGAAGGAGATAGGGGGAAGGAAGGGGGGAGGAGACAGGGGTGAAGGAAGGGGGAAGGAGATGGGTCAAGGAGAGGGGGGACGAAGGGGGGAAGGAGAGGGCGGAAGGAAGGGGAAAGCAGATGGGGGGGAAGGAAGGGGGAAGGAGATGTGGGAAGGAAGGGGGAAAGAGATGGGAGAAGTAGATGGGGGAAGAAAGGGGGAATGAGATGGGTGGAAGGAGATGGGGGAGGGAGATGGGGAGAAGGAAGGGGGAAGGAGATGGTGGGGAAGGAAGGAGATGGGGGGAGGGAGATGGGGGAAGGAATGGCGAAGGAGATAGCGGGGGAAGGAGATGGGCGAAGGAAGGGGAAAGGAGATGGGGGAAGGAAGGGGGAAGGAGATAGGGGAAGGAGATGGGGGAAGGAAGGGGGAAGGAAGGGGGAAGAGGATGGGGAAGAAGGGGGTGAGGATATAGGGGAGAAGGAGTTGGGGGAATGAAGGGGGAGGGAGATAAGGGGGAAGGAGAGAGGGGGAAGAAGATGGTGGGGAAGGAAGGGGGAAGGAGATAAGTTAAGGAGATAGGGGGAAGGAAATCGAAGGAGATGGAGGAAGGAGATGGGGTTAGGAGATGGGGAAGGAAGGGGGAAGGAGATGGGGAGAGGAGATAGGGGGAAGGAAGGGCGAAGGAGTTAGTGGGGGAAGGAGATGGGGAAGGAGATGGCGAAGGAAGGGGGAAGGAAGGGGGAAGGAGATGTGGGGGAAGGAAGGGGGGAGGAGATTGGGGGGAAGGAGATAGGGGAGGAAGGAAGGGGGAAGGAGATGGGAGAGGAGATAGGGGGAAGGAAGGGCGAAGGAGTTAGTGGGGGAAGGAGATGGGGGAAGGAAGGGGGAAGGTGATGGGGGAAGGAGATGGCGAAGGAAGGGGGAAGGAAAGGGGAAGGAGATGTGGGGGAAGGAAGGGGGGAGGAGATTTGGGGGGAAGGAGATAGGGGAGGAAGGAAGGGGGAAGGAGATGGGGAAGGAGATGGGGAAAGAAGGGGGAAGGAAGTAGGGGAAGGATTAGGGGGAAGGAAGAGGGAAGGAGATAGGGGGAAGGAGATGGCGAAGGAAGGGGGAAGGAGATAGGGGGAAGGAGATGGGGGGAAGGAGATGGGGGGAAGGAGATGGGGGGATGGAAGGGCGAAGGAGATATTGGGGGAAGGATTAGGGGGGAAGAAAGAGGGAAGGAGATGGGGAAGGAAGGGGGAACGAGATAGGGGGAAGGAGATGGGGGAAGGAGATAGGGGGAATGAAGGGGGAAGGAGATGGGAGGAGGAGATGGGGGAAGGAAAGGGGAAGGAGATGGGGAAAGAAAGGGGGAGGAGATGTGGGGGAAGGATGGGGGGAGGAGATGTGGGGGAAGGATGGGGGAAGGAGATTTGGGGGAAGGAGATAGGGGAGGAAGGAAGGGGGAAGGAGATGGGGAAGGAAGTGGGAAGGAGATGGGGAAAGGAGATGGGGAAAGAAGGGGGAAGCAGATAGGGGAAGGAGATGGGGGAGAAGGAATGCGGAATGAGATGGGGGATGGAGATGGGGGAAGGAAGGGGGAAGGAGATGTGGGGGAAGGAATGGGGAAGAAGATGGGGGAGGGAAGGGGGAACTAGATGGAGGTAAGGAAGGGGAAGGAGATGGGAAGCAGATAGGGGGGAAGGAAGGGGGAAGGTGATGGTGGAAGGAAGGGGGAAGGAGATGGGGGGAAGGAAGGGGGAAGGAGATGGGAAAGGAAGGGGGAAGGAGATGGGGGAAGGAGATGGGGGAAGGAGATAGAGGACGAAGGGGTAGGAGATAGCGGGGAAGGAGATGGGGAGATGAAAGGTGGAAAGAAATGTGGGGTGTAGGAATGGGGAAGGAGATTGGGGGCAAGGAATGAGGAACGAGATGGGGGTAAGGAAGGGGAAAGGAGATGGGGGGAGGCAGATAGAGTGGAAGGAAGGGGGAAGGAGATAGAGGGAAGGAGATAGGGGGAAGGAAGGGTGAAGGAAATAGCGGGGGAAAGAGATGGGGAAGGAAGGGGGAAGGAGATAGGGGGAAGAATTACAGGGGAAGGAAGGGGGAAGGAGATGGGGGAAGGAATGGGGCAAGGAGATGGGGGTAAAGAAGGGGGAAGGAGATGGGGGAAAGGAACGGGAAAGGAGATAGCGGGGGAAGGGGATAGGGGGAAGGAAGAGGGAAGGAGACAGGGTGAAGGAGATTGGGTGGGAAGGAAGGGGGAAGGAGATGTTGGGGAAGGAGATGAGGTGTAAGGAAGGTGGAAGGAGATGGGGAAGCAGATGGGGGATTGAAGGGGAAAGGAGAGAGCAGGGGATGGAGATGGGGGGAAGGGAGGGGGAAGGAGATGGGGGAAGGAGATAGGGGGATGGAAGGAAGAAGGAGAAGTTGGGGAAGGAAGGGGGAACAAGATGGGGGTAAGGAAGGGGGAAGGAGACGGGGGAAGTAGATCGGGGGCAAGGAAGGGGGAAGGAGATGGGGGAAGGAAGGGGGAAGGAGATAGCGGGGGAAGGATATGGGTGGAAGGAAAGGGGAAGGAGATAGCGGGGGAAGGAGATGGGGAAGGAAGGGGGAAGGAGATGGGGGAAGGATGAGGGAAGGAGACTGGGGGAAGGATTGGGGGGAAGGAAGGGGGAAGGAGATGGGAGAAGGAAATGGGGAAGAAAGGGGGAAGGAGATGGGAGAAGGAAGGGGGGCGGTGATTGTAGGGGAAGGAAGGGGGAAGGAGATAGGGGGAAGGAAGGGGGAAGGAGATAGCGGGGGAAGTATATGGGTGGAAGGAAAGGGGAAGGAGATAGCGGGGGAAGGAGATGGGGGAAGGAAGGGGGAAGGAGATGGGGGAAGGATGATGGAAGGAGATGGGGGAAGGATGAGGGGGAAGGAAGGGTGAAGGAGATGGGAGAAGGAGATGGGGGAAGAAAGGGGGAAGGAGATGGGGGAAGGAAGGGGGAAGGTGATTGTGGGGGAAGGAAGGGGGAAGGAGATGGGGGGAAGGAAGGGGAAACAAGATTGGGGGAAGGAAGGGGGAAGGAGATGGGGAAGCAGATAGGGGGAAGGAAGGGGGAAGGAGATGGGGAAGGAAGGGGAAGGAGACGGGGGGAAGGAGATGGGGAAAGAAGGGGGAAGGAGGTAGAGGAAGGATTGGGGGGAAGGAAGAGGGAAGGAGATGGGGGGAAGGAGATAGGGCGGAAGGAAGGGCGAAGGAGATATTGGGGGAAGGAGATGGAGGGAAGGAAGGGGGAAGGAGATAGGGGAAGGATTGGGAGAAGGAAGAGGGAAGATGATGGGGAAGGAAGGGGGAAGGAGATGGGGGAAGGAGGTGGGGGAAGGAGATGGGGGAAGGAGATAGGGGGAATGAAGGGGGAAGGAGATGGGGGGAGGAGATAGGGGGAAGGAAAGGGGAATGAGATGGGGAAAGAAAGGGGGAAGGAGATGGGGGAAGGAAGGGGGGAGGAGATGTGGGGGAAGGATGGGGGAATGAGATTGGGGGAAGGAGATAGGGGAGGAAGGAAGGGGGAAGGAGATGGGGAAGGAAGTGGGAAGGAGATGGGGGAAAGGAGATGGGGAAAGAAGGGGGAAGCAGATAGGGGAGGGAGATGGGGGAGAAGGAATGCGGAATGAGATAGGGGAGAAGGAGATTGGGGAAGGAAGGGGGAAGGAGACGGGGGAGAAGGAGATGGGGAAGGAAGAGGGAAGGTGATCAGGGAAAAGGAGATAGCGTGGCAGGAATGGGGAAGGAGATAGTGGAGAAAGAGATGGGGGTAAAGGAAGGGGGAATGAGATAGGGGGAAGGAAGCGGGGGGAAGGATCGGGAAGGAGATGGGGGAAGGAAGGGGGGAGGAGATAGGGGAGGAGATGGGGGGGAAGGAGATAGGGGGGAAGGAGGGGGAATGAGATAGGGGAAGGAGATGGGGGTGGGAAATGGGGGGAAAGAAGGGGGAAGGAGATGGTGGAAGGAAGGGGGAAGGAGATGTGGGGGAAGGAATGGGGAAGAAGATGGGGGAAGGAAGGGGGAACTAGATGGGGGTAAGGAAGGGGGAAGGAGATGGGGAAGCAGATGGGGGGAAGGAAGGGGGAAGGTGATAGGGGGAAGGGAGGGGGAAGGAGATGGGGGAAGGAAGGGGGAAGGAGATAGCGGGGGAAGGAGATGGGGGAAGGAAGGGAGAAGGAGATGGGGGAAGGAAGGGGGAAGGAGACAAGTGGAAGGATTGGGGGGAAGGAAGGGGGAAGGAGATGGGGGAAGGAGATGGGGGAAGGAGATTGGGGAAGGAAGGGGTAGGAGATAGCGGGGAAGTAGATGGGGGGATGAAAGGTGGAATGAAATGTGGGGTGTAGGAATGGGGAAGGAGATTGGGGGCAAGGAATGAGGAACGAGATGGGGGGTAAGGAAGGGGAAAGGAGATGGGGGAAGCAGATAAAGTGGAAGGAAGGGGGAAGGAGATGGGGGGAGGAAGGGTGAAGGAAATAGCGGGGGAAAGAGATGGGGGAAGGAAGGGGGAAGGAGATGGGGGAAGGAAGGGGGAAGGAGATAGGGGGAAGGAGATGGGGGAAGGAAGGGGGAAGGAGATGGGGAGGAGATGGGGGATGGAAGGAAGAAGGAGATGTGGGTGAAGGAAGGGGGAACAAGATGGGGGTAAGGAAGGGTGAAGGAGATGGGGGAAGCAGATCGGGGGCAAGGAAGGGGGAAGGAGATAGGGGTAGGAAGGGGGAATGAGATGGGGAAGGAAGGGGGAAGGAGATAGCGGGGGAAGGATATGGGTGGAAGGAAAGGGGAAGGAGATAGCGGGGGAAGGAGATGGGGGAAGGAAGTGGGAAGGAGATGGGGGAAGGATGAGGGAAGGAGACTGGGGGAAGGATTGGGGGGAAGGAAGGGGGAAGGAAATGGGGGAAGGAGATGGGGGAAGAAGGGGGATGGAAATAGCGGGGAAGGACTTGTGGGGAATGAAGGGGGACTGAGAAGTGGGGGAAGGAAGGGGGAAGGAGATCAGGGGGAAGGAAGGGGGAATGAGATAGGGGGAAGGAGATGGGAATGGGAGAAGGGGGGAAGGAAGGGGGAATGAAATGTGGGGGGCAGGAGATGGGGGAAGGAGATGTGGGAAGGAAGGGGGAAAGAGATCAGGGGGATGGAAGGGGGAAGGAGATCAGGGGGAAGGAGATGGGAATGGGAGATGGGGGGAAGGAAGGGGGAATGTAATGTGGGGGGAAGGAGATGGGGGAAGGAGATGGGGGAAGGAAGGGGGAAGGAGATGGGAGAAGTAGATGGGGGAAGGAAGGGGGAATGAGATGGGTGGAAGGAGATGGGGGAGGGCGATGGGGAGAAGGAAGGGGGAAGAAAATAGGGGGAAGGAGATGGGGGAAGGAATGGGGAACGAGATGGTGGGGAAGGAAGGAGGAAGGAGATGGGGGAAGCAGATGGGGGGAAGGAAGGGGGAGGAGATAGGGGGGATGGAAGTGGGAAGGAGATAGGGGGAAGGAGATGGGGGAAGGAATGGCAAAGGAGATAGCGGGGGAAGGAGATGGGGGAAGGAAGGGGGAAGGAGATGGGGGAAGGAAGGGGAAAGGAGATAGGGGGAGGAGATGGAGGGGAAGTAGATAAGGGGAAGGAGATAGGGGGAAGGAAGGGAAAGGAGATGGGGAAGGAGATTGGGGGAAGGAAGGGGGAAGAGATGGGGGAAGGAAGGGGGAAGGAGATGTGGGGGAAGGAAGGGGGAAAAAGATGGGGGTAAGGAAGGGGGAAGGAAATGGGGAAGCAGATAGGGGGGAAGGAAGGGGGAAGGTGATAGGGGAAGGAAGGGGGAAGGAGATGGGGAAGGAAGGGGGAAGGAGATAGCGGGGGAAGGATATGGGTGGAAGGAAAGGGGAAGGAGATAGCGGGGGAAGGAGATGGGGAAGGAAGGGGGAAGGAGGTGGGGGAAGGATGAGGGAAGGAGACTGGGGGAAGGATTGTGGGAAGGAAGGGGGAAGGAAATGGGGGAAGGAGATGGGGGAAGAAAGGGGGAAGGAGATAGCGGGGAAGGAGTTGTGGGGAAGGAAGGGGGGACTGAGATGTGGGGGAAGGAAGGGGGAAGGAGATCAGGGGGAAGGAAGGGGGAATGAAATGTGGGGGGAAGGAGATGGGGGAGGAGATAGGGGTATGGAAGGAAGAAGGAGATGTGGGTGAAGGAAGGGGGAACAAGATGGGGGTAAGGAAGGGTGACGGAGATGGGGGAAGCAGATCGGGGGCAAGGAAGGGGGAAGGAGATAGGGGGAAGGAAGGGGGGAGGAGATGGGGAAGGAAGGGGGTAGGAGATAGCGGGGGAAAGATATGGGGGAAGGAAGGGGGAAGGAGATGGGGAAGGATGAGGGAAGGAGACTGGGGGAAGGATTGGGGGGAAGGAAGGGGGAAGGAAATGGGGGAAGGAGATGGGGGAAGAAAGGGGGAAGGAGATAGCGGGGAAGGACTTGTGGGGAAGGAAGGGGGGACTGAGATGTGGGGGAAGGAAGGGGGAAGGAGATCAGGGAGAAGGAAGGGGGAATGAGATAGGGGAAGGAGATGGGAATGGGAGATGGGGGAAGGAAGGGGGAAGGAGATGTGGGAAGGAAGGGGGAAAGAGATAGGGGGAAGGAGATGGGAGAAGGAAGGGGGAAGGAGATGGGACAAGTAGATGGGGGAAGGAAAGGGGAATGAGATGGGTGGAAGGAGATGGGGAGGGAGATGGGGAGAAGGAAGGGGAAGAAAATAGGGGGAAGGTGATGGGGGAAGGAAGGGGGAAGAAGATGTGTGGGAAGGAGATTGGGGGAAGGAAGGGGGAACGAGACGGGGGTAAGGAAGGTGGAAGGAGATGGGGGAAGCAGATAGGGGGGAAGGAAGGGGGAAGGAGATAGCGGGGGATGGAGATGGGGAAGGGAGGGGGAAGGAGATGGGGAAGGAGATGGGTGATGGAAGGAAGAAGGAGATGTGGGGTAAGGAAGGGGACAGAGATGGGGGGAAGCAGATGGGGAAAGGAAGGGGGAAGGAGATAGTGAGGGAAGGAGATGGGGGAACGAAGGGGGTAGGAGATAGGGGGAATGAGACGGGGAAGGAGGGGGGGAAGGAAGGGAAAGGAAATAGGGGGAAGGAGATGGGGGAAGGAGGGGGGAAGGAGATGGGGGAAGGAAGGGAAAGGAAATAGGGGGAAGGAGATAGGTGGGAAGGAGATATGGGGGAAGGAAGGGGGAAGGAGAGAGGGGGAAGTAGATGGGGGGAAGGATATAGGGTGAATGAGATAGGGGAGAAGGAGAGGGGGAAAGATATAGGGGAGAAGAAGATAGGGCAGAAGGAAGAGGGAAGGGGATGGGGAAGGAGATATGTGGAAGGAAGGGGGAATGAGATGGGGAAGAAGATAGGGGCAAGGAGATAGGGGGGAAGGAGATACGGGGGAAGGAAGGGGAAGGAGGTAGGTGGGCAGGCGATGTGGGACGGAAGGGGGAAGGAGATCACGGAAGGAGATGGGGGAAGGAAGGGGGAAGGAGATAGGGGGAAGGAGATGGGGGAAGAAAGGCGGAAAGAAATGTGGGGGGAACGAATGGGGAAGGAGATTGGGGGAAGGAATTTAGAACGAGATGGGGGGTAAGGAAGGGGGAAGGAGATGGGGGGACGCAGTTAGGTGGAAGGAAGGGGGAAGAAGATAGGGGGAAGGAGATGGGGGGAAGGAAGGGTGAAGGAAATAGCGGGGGAAAGAGATGGGAGAAGGAAGGGGGAAGGAGATGGGGGAAGCAGATGGGGGAAGGAAGGGGAAAGGAGATAGCGGGGGATGGAGATGGGGGGAAGGGAGGGGGAAGGAGATGGGGGAAGGAGATAGGGGGATGGAAGGAAGAAGGAGATGTGGGGGAAGGAAGGGGGAACAAGATGGGGGTAAGGAAGGGGGAAGGAGATGGGGGAAGCAGATCGGGGGCAAGGAAGGGGAAGGAGATAGGGGGAAGGAAGGGGGAAGGAAATGGGGGAAGGAAGGGGGAAGGAGATAGCGGGGGAAGGATATGGGTGGAAGGAAAGGGGAAGGAGATAGCGGGGGAAGGAGATGGGGGAAGGAAGGGGGAAGGAGATGGGAGAAGGATGAGGGAAGGAGACTGGGGGAAGGATTGGGGGGAAGGAAGGGGAAGGAGATGGGGGAAGGAGATGGAGGAAGAAAGGGGGAAGGAGATAGCGGGGAAGGAGTTGTGGGGAAGGAAGGGGGGACTGAGATGTGGGGGAAGGAAGGGGGAAGGAGATCAGTGGGAAGGAAGGGGGAATGAGATAGGGGGAAGGGGATGGGGGTGGGAGATGGGGGGAAGGAAGGCGGAATGAAATGTGAGGGGAAGGAATGGGGAAGGAGATTGGGGGAAGGAATGAGGAACGAGACGGGGGTTAAGGAAGGGGGAAGGAGATGGGGGGAAGCAGATAGGGGGGAAGGAAGTGGGAAGGAGATAGCGGGGGATGGAGATGGGGGAAGGAGATAGAGGAGAAAGAGATGGAGGAAGAAATGGGGAAGGAGATGGGGGGAAGGAGATGGGGAAGGAAGAGGGAAGGAGATGGGTGAGATAGAGGGGAAGGAGATAAGGGTGAAGGAGATCGGGGTGGAAGGAGATGGGGGAAGGAAGGGGGAAGGAGATGGGGGAAGGAGATGGGGGAAGGAGATTGGGGAAGGAAGGGGTAGGAGATAGCGGGGAAGTAGATGGGGGGATGAAAGGTGGAATGAAATGTGGGGTGTAGGAATGGGGAAGGAGATTGGGGGCAAGGAATGAGGAACTAGATGGGGGGTAAGGAAGGGGAAAGGAGATGGGGGAAGCAGATAAAGTGGAAGGAAGGGGAGAAGGAGATGGGGGGAGGAAGGGTGAAGGAAATAGCGGGGGAAAGAGATGGGGGAAGGAAGGGGGAAGGAGATGGGGGAAGGAAGGGGGAAGGAGATAGGGGGAAGGAGATGGGGGAAGGAAGGGGGAAGGAGATGGGGAGGAGATGGGGGATGGAAGGAAGAAGGAGATGTGGGTGAAGGAAGGGGGAACAAGATGGGGGTAAGGAAGGGTGAAGGAGATGGGGGAAGCAGATCGGGGGCAAGGAAGGGGGAAGGAGATAGGGGTAGGAAGGGGGAATGAGATGGGGAAGGAAGGGGGAAGGAGATAGCGGGGGAAGGATATGGGTGGAAGGAAAGGGGAAGGAGATAGCGGGGGAAGGAGATGGGGGAAGGAAGTGGGAAGGAGATGGGGGAAGGATGAGGGAAGGAGACTGGGGGAAGGATTGGGGGGAAGGAAGGGGGAAGGAAATGGGGGAAGGAGATGGGGGAAGAAGGGGGATGGAAATAGCGGGGAAGGACTTGTGGGGAATGAAGGGGGACTGAGATGTGGGGGAAGGAAGGGGGAAGGAGATCAGGGGGAAGGAAGGGGGAATGAGATATGGGGAAGGAGATGGGAATGGGAGAAGGGGGGAAGGAAAGGGGAATGAAATGTGGGGGGCAGGAGATGGGGGAAGGAGATGTGGGAAGGAAGGGGGGAAAGAGATCAGGGGGAAGGAAGGGGGAAGGAGATCAGGGGGAAGGAGATGGGAATGGGAGATGGGGGGAAGGAAGGGGGAATGTAATGTGGGGGGAAGGAGATGGGGGAAGGAGATGGGGGAAGGAAGGGGGAAGGAGATGGGAGAAGTAGATGGGGGAAGGAAGGGGGAATGAGATGGGTGGAAGGAGATGGGGGAGGGCGATGGGGAGAAGGAAGGGGGAAGAAAATAGGGGGAAGGAGATGGGGGAAGGAATGGGGAACGAGATGGTGGGAAGGAAGGAGGAAGGAGATGGGGGAAGCAGATAGGGGGGGAAGGAAGGGGGAGGAGATAGGGGGGATGGAAGTGGGATGGAGATAGGGGGAAGGAGATGGGGGAAGGAATGGCGAAGGAGATAGCGGGGGAAGGAGATGGGGGAAGGAAGAGGGAAGGAGATGGGGGAAGGAAGGGGAAAGGAGATAGGGGGAGGTGATGGAGGGGAAGTAGATAAGGGGAAGGAGATAGGGGGAAGGAAGGGAAAGGAGATGGGGAAGGAGATTGGGGGAAGGAAGGGGGAAGAGATGGGGGAAGGAAAGGGGAAGGAGATGTGGGGGAAGGAAGGGGGAAAAAGATGGGGGTAAGGAAGGGGGAAGGAAATGGGGAAGCAGATAGGGGGGAAGGAAGGGGGAAGGTGATAGGGGAAGGAAGGGGGAAGGAGATGGGGAAGGAAGGGGGAAGGAGATAGCGGGGGAAGGATATGGGTGGAAGGAAAGGGGAAGGAGATAGCGGGGGAAGGAGATGGGGGAAGGAAGGGGGAAGGAGGTGGGGGAAGGATGAGGGAAGGAGACTGGGGGAAGGATTGTGGGAAGGAAGGGGGAAGGAAATGGGGGAAGGAGATGGGGGAAGAAAGGGGGAAGGAGATAGCGGGGAAGGAGTTGTGGGGGAAGGAAGGGGGGACTGAGATGTGGGGGAAGGAAGGGGGAAGGAGATCAGGGGGAAGGAAGGGGGAATGAAATGTGGGGGGAAGGAGATGGGGGAGGAGATAGGGGTATGGAAGGAAGAAGGAGATGTGGGTGAAGGAAGGGGGAACAAGATGGGGGTAAGGAAGGTTGAAGGAGATGGGGGAAGCAGATAGGGGGCAAGGAAGGGGGAAGGAGATAGGGGGAAGGAAGGGGGAAGGAGATGGGGAAGGAAGGGGGTAGGAGATAGCGGGGGAATGATATGGGGGAAGGAAGGGGGAAGGAGATGGGGAAGGATGAGGGAAGGAGACTGGGGGAAGGATTGGGGGGAAGGAAGGGGGAAGGGAAACGGGGGAAGGAGATGGGGGAAGAAAGGGGGAAGGAGATAGCGGGGAAGGACTTGTGGGGAAGGAAGGGGGGACTGAGATGTGGGGGAAGGAAGGGGGAAGGAGATCAGGGGGGAAGGAAGGGGGAATGAGATAGGGGGAAGGAGATGGGAATGGGAGATGGGGGAAGGAAGGGGAAGGAGATGTGGGAAGGAAGGGGGAAAGAGATAGGGGGAAGGAGATGGGAGAAGGAAGGGGGAAGGAGATGGGACAAGTAGATGGGGGAAGGAAGGGGGAATGAGATGGGTGGAAGGAGATGGGGAGGGAGATGGGGAGAAGGAAGGGGAAGAAAATAGGGGGAAGGAGATGGGGGAAGGAAGGGGAAGAAGATGTGTGGGAAGGAGATTGGGGGAAGGAAGGGGGAACGAGACGGGGGTAAGGAAGGTGGAAGGAGATGGGGGAAGCAGATAGGGGGGAAGGAAGGGGGAAGGAGATAGCGGGGGATGGAGATGGGGAAGGGAGGGGGAAGGAGATGGGGAAGGAGATGGGTGATGGAAGGAAGAAGGAGATGTGGGGTAAGGAAGGGGACAGAGATGGGGGAAGCAGATGGGGAAAGGAAGGGGGAAGGAGATAGTGAGGGAAGGAGATGGGGGAACGAAGGGGGTAGGAGATAGGGGGAATGAGACGGGGAAGGAGGGGGGGAAGGAAGGGAAAGGAAATAGGGGGAAGGAGATGGGGGAAGGAGGGGGGAAGGAGATGGGGGAAGGAAGGGAAAGGAAATAGGGGGAAGGAGATAGGTGGGAAGGAGATATGGGGGAAGGAAGGGGGAAGGAGAGAGGGGGAAGTAGATGGGGGGAAGGATATAGGGTGAATGAGATAGGGGAGAAGGAGAGGGGGAAAGATATAGGGGAGAAGAAGATAGGGCAGAAGGAAGAGGGAAGGGGATGGGGAAGGAGATATGTGGAAGGAAGGGGGAATGAGATGGGGAAGAAGATAGGGGCAAGGAGATAGGGGGGAAGGAGATACGGGGGAAGGAAGGGGAAGGAGGTAGGTGGGCAGGCGATGTGGGACGGAAGGGGGAAGGAGATCACGGAAGGAGATGGGGGAAGGAAGGGGGAAGGAGATAGGGGGAAGGAGATGGGGGAAGAAAGGGGGAATGAAATGTGGGGGGAACGAATGGGGAAGGAGATTGGGGGAAGGAATTTAGAACGAGATGGGGGGTAAGGAAGGGGGAAGGAGATGGGGGGACGCAGTTAGGTGGAAGGAAGGGGGAAGGAGATAGGGGGAAGGAGATGGGGGGAAGGAAGGGTGAAGGAAATAGCGGGGGAAAGAGATGGGAGAAGGAAGGGGGAAGGAGATGGGGGAAGCAGATGGGGGAAGGAAGGGGAAAGGAGATAGCGGGGGATGGAGATGGGGGGAAGGGAGGGGGAAGGAGATGGGGGAAGGAGATAGGGGGATGGAAGGAAGAAGGAGATGTGGGGGAAGGAAGGGGGAACAAGATGGGGGTAAGGAAGGGGGAAGGAGATGGGGGAAGCAGATCGGGGGCAAGGAAGGGGAAGGAGATAGGGGGAAGGAAGGGGGAAGGAAATGGGGGAAGGAAGGGGGAAGGAGATAGCGGGGGAAGGATATGGGTGGAAGGAAAGGGGAAGGAGATAGCGGGGGAAGGAGATGGGGGAAGGAAGGGGGAAGGAGATGGAGAAGGATGAGGGAAGGAGACTGGGGGAAGGATTGGGGGGAAGGAAGGGGGAAGGAGATGGGGGGAAGGAGATGGAGGAAGAAAGGGGGAAGGAGATAGCGGGGAAGGAGTTGTGGGGAAGGAAGGGGGGACTGAGATGTGGGGGAAGGAAGGGGGAAGGAGATCAGTGGGAAGGAAGGGGGAATGAGATAGGGGGAAGGGGATGGGGTGGGAGATGGGGGAAGGAAGGCGGAATGAAATGTGAGGGGAAGGAATGGGGAAGGAGATTGGGGGAAGGAATGAGGAACGAGACGGGGGTTAAGGAAGGGGGAAGGAGATGGGGGGAAGCAGATAGGGGGGAAGGAAGTGGGAAGGAGATAGCGGGGGATGGAGATGGGGGAAGGAGATAGAGGAGAAAGAGATGGAGGAAGAAATGGGGAAGGAGATGGGGGGAAGGAGATGGGGAAGGAAGAGGAAGGAGATGGGTGAGATAGAGGGAAGGAGATAAGGGTGAAGGAGATCGGGGTGGAAGGAGAAGGGGGAAGGAAGGGGGAAGGAGATGGGGGAAGGAGATAGAGGGGAAGGAGATAAGTGTGAAGGAGCTCAGGGTGGAAGGAGAAGGGGGATGGATGGGAGTTGGAAGGGGAAAGGAGATAGGGGGAAGGAGATGGTTAAGGAAGGGGGAAGGAGATAGGGGTGAAAAATATGGGGGAAGAAATGGGGAAGGAGATGGGGGCAAGGAGATAGGGGAAGGAGATAGGAGGAAGGAGATAGGGGCGGAAGGAAGGGGAAGGAGATGGGGAAGTAGATAAGGGGTAGGAAAGGGGAAGGAGATAGGGGGAAAGAGATGGGGAAGGAAGGGGGAATGAGATGGGTGGAAGGAGATGGGGGAGGGAGATGGGGAGAAGGAAGTGGGAAGAAAATAGGGGAAAGGAGATGGGGGGAAGGAAGGGGGAACGAGATGGTGGGGAAGTAGATAGGGGAAGGAAGGGGAAAGGAGATGGGGAAGGAGATTGGGGGGAAGGAAGGGGGAATGAGATGGGGGAAGGAAGGGGGGAAGGAGATGTGGGGGAAGGAAGGGAGAACAAGATGGGGGTAAGGAAGGGGGAAGGAGATGGGGAAGCAGATAGGGGGAAGGAAGGGGGAAGGTGATAGGGGGAAGGAAGGGGGAAGGAGATGGGGAAGGAAGGGGGAAGGAGATAGCGGGGGAAGGATATGGGTGGAAGGAAAGGGGAAGGAGATAGCGGGGGAAGGAGATGGGGGAAGGAAGGGGGAAGGAGATGGGGGAAGGATGAGGGAAGGAGACTGGGGGGAAGGATTGGGGGAAGGAAGGGGGAAGGAATGGGGAGGAGTGGGGGGGAGGAAGGGGGGAAGGGAGATAGCGGGGAGGGGAGTTGGGGGGGAGGGAGGGGGGACTGAGAGGTGGGGGGAGGGGAAGGGGGGAGGGGAGATAGGGGGAAGGAGGGGGGAGAGAGGGGGGGGAGGAGATGGGAGGGGAGTGGGGGGAGGGAGGGGGGGGATGTAGGTGGGGGAGGAGAGGGGGGGGGAGGAGAGAGGGGGAGGGGAGGAGAGGGGGAGGAGGGGGGGGGGGAGGAGGGGGGGGACAAGATGGGGGTAAGGAAGGGTGAGGGGGAGATGGGGGGGGAGCTGAGCGGGGGGCAGGAGGGGGGAGGGAGAGAGGGGGGAGGGGGAGGGGGGGGGAGAGGGGGGGAGGAGGGGGGGGAGGGAGGAGAGCGGGGGGAAGGAGATGGGTGGGAGGGAGGGGAGGAGAGGGCTGGGTAGGGAGAGGGGGGGGATGAGGGGGGGAGGAGAGGGGGGAGGAGAGGGGGGAGGGAGGGGTGGGAGGGGGGGAGGGGAGGGGGGGGGGAGGTGGGGGGGAGGGGGAGGGGGGAGGGGAGTGGGGGGGGAGATGGGGGGAGGGAGGGGGGGAGGGGTGGGGGGGAGGGAGTGAGGGGAGGAGAGGAGGAGGGGGGAGGTGGGGGGAAGGAGGGGGGAGGGGAGTGGGGGAGGGAGATGGGGGGAGGAGGGGGAGGAGAGAGGGGGGGGAGGAGGGGGGGGAGGAGGGGGGGGAGGAGTGGAGGGAGGGGGGGGGGGGGGAGGAGGGGGAGAGAGGGGGGGGGAGGGAGAGGAGAGGGGAGGGAGAGGGGGGGTAGGGAGAGCTGGGGGGAGGGAGAGGGGGGAGGGAGTGGGGGGAGGAGTGGGAGGAGAGGGGGGGGAGGGAGGGGGGGAGGAGCTTGGGGGGGAGGGGATTGGGGGGAGGGGTGGGGGGGGGAGGGGAGGAGGAGAGGGGTGGAGGAGGTAGGGGGGGGGAGGGAGTTGGGGGGCTGAGGGGGGGGGGGGTGGGGAGGGGGGGGAGGGGAGATGGGGGGAGGAGGGGGAGGATGGGGGGGAAGGAGAGGGGGGAATGAGATAGGGGGAAAGGTGAGGGGGAGGGATTGGGGACAAGGGAGATAGGGGCCGGAAGGAAGGAGGGGAGGTGAATGGGGGGAAGGGGGATGGTTGGGGAAGGAGGGGGGGAAGGAGATAGGTGGGAAGGAGATACCGGGGGGAGGAAGGGGGGAAGGAGATAGGTGGGGGGAAGCAGGATGGGGGAAAGGATATGGGGGGGAATGACATAGGGGAGAAGAGAGGGAGAAGGAGATAGGGGGAGAAGGAGATAGGGGCAGGAGGAAGAGGGGAAGGGGATGGGGGAGGGAGATGGGGGGAAGGAGGGGGGGAAGGGAGAGGTGTGAGAGATGGGGGGAGGAAGGGGGGAGGGGATGGGGGGGGGAAGGGAAGGGGGGAAGGAGGATTGGTGGGGGAAGGAGACAGGGGAAGGGGGGGGGAAGGAGATGGGGGAGGAGGGATGGGGGAGGAAGGGGGGAGGGAGATGGGGTGAAGGAAGGGGGGGAGGGAGAGTGTGGGGGACGGAAGGGGGAAGGGAGATAGGGGGGAAGGAGATGGGGAAGGAAGGTGGATGGAGATGGGGGAGGAGATGGGGGGAAGGGAGGGGGGGGAAGGAGGTAGGGGAAAGGAAGGGGGTAAGGAAATGGGGAGAAGGAGATGGGGAAGGAAGGGGGAAAAGGAGATAGGGGGGAAGGAAGGGGGAAGGAGATAGGGGAAGGACGGGGGAAGGAGTTGGGGGGAAGGAGATAGGGGGGCAAGGAAGGGTGAAGGAGATAGGGGAAGGAGATGGGGATGGAATGGGGAAGGAGATGGGGTAGGAAGGGGGAAGGAGATATGGGGGAAGGAAGGGCGAAGGAGATGGGGAAGAAAGGGGGAAAGAAGGGGAAGAGATGGGAGAAGGAGATAGGGGAAGGAAGGGGGAAGGAGATAAGGGGTGAAGGCATGGGGAGGAAGGAAGGGGAAAGAGATAGGGGCATGGATTAGGGGGAGAAGGAGATACAGGGGGTAAGGAAGGGGGAAGGAGATAGGGGAGGAGATGGGGGGAAGGAAGGAGGAAGGAGATAGGTGGGAAGGAGAGGAGGGGAAGGAGATGGGGGTAAGGAAGGGGGGAAGGGAGAGAGGTGTGAAAAATATGGGGGAAGAAATGGGGGAAGGAGATGGGGGCAAGGAGATAGGGGAAGGAGATAGGAGGAAGAGATATGGGCGGAAGGAAGGGGGACGGAGATGGGGAAGGAGATAGGGGGTAGGAAAGGGGAAGGAGATAGGGGGAAAGAGATGGGGGAAGGAAGGGAGAAGGAGATGAGGAAGGAGATGGGGGGAAGGAAGGGAAAAGAGATGGGGAAGGAGATAGAGGGGAAGGAGATGGGGTGAAGGAGATCTGGGGGAAGGAGAGGGGGGAAGGAAGTGGGAAGGAATGGGACAAGGAATGGGGGGAAGGAAGGGGGAAGGACATGGGGTGGAGGGAGATGGGGGAAGGAGATGGTGGGAACAAAGGGGGAAGGAGATGGGGTGAAGGAGATAGGTGGGAAGGAGATATGGGGGGAAGGAAGGGGGAAGGAGATAGGTGGGAAGGAGATAGGGGAGAAGGAGATGGGGGAAAGAGATAGGGGAAATGAGATAGGGGAAAAGGAGAGTGGGAAGGAGATTAGGGAGAAGGAGATAGGGCCGAAGTAAGAGGGAAGGGAATGGGGGAAGGGGATAGGTTGGAAGGAAGGGTGAAGGAGATGGGGGAAGGAGATGGGGGGATGGAAGGGGGAAGGAGATGGGGGGAAGAGAAGGGGGAAGGAAGGGGGAAGGAGATGGGGGAAGGAGATGGGGGAGGAAGGGGGAAGGAGATAAGGGGTGAAGGGCGATGGGGAGGAAGGAGGGGAAAGAGATAGGGGAAAGGAGATAGGGAGAAGGAGATACAGGGTAAGGAAGGGGGAAGGAGATAGGGGGAGGAGATGGGGGGAAGGAAGGAGGAAGGAGATAGGTGGGAAGGAGAGGAAGGAAGGAAGGGGAGGCGATAGGGGGAAGGAGATGGGGGTAAGGAATGGGTAAGGAGAGAGGAGGAAGGAGATGGGGGAAGGAAGGGGGGAAGGAGATGGGGTAGGAGATGGGGAAGGAAGGGGGAAGGAGATGGGGGCAAGGAGATAGGGGGAACGAGATAGGGGGAAGGAGATAGAGGCGGAAGGAAGTGGGAAGGAGATGGGGAAAGCAGATAGGGGGTAGGAAGGGGGAAGGAGATGGGGGAAAGTGATGGGGGAAGGAAGGGAGAAGGAGATGGGGAAGGAGATGGGGGGCAGGAAGGGGAAGGAGATGGGGGAAGGAAGGGAAGGAGATGGGGGAAGGAGATAGAGGGGAACGAGATGGAGAGAAGGAGATTGGGGGAAGGAGAAGGGGAAGGAAGTGGGAAGGAGATGGGGCAAGGAGATAGGGTGGAAGCACATAGGGGGGAAGGAAGGGGAAGGAGATGGGTGGAGGAGATGGGGGGAAGGAGATGGTGGCAACGAAGGGGGAAGGAGATAGGGGGAAGGAGATAGGTGGGAAGGAGATACGGGGGGAAGGAAGGGGGAAGGAGATATGGGGAAGGAAATGGGGGTAAGGATATAGGGGGAATGAGATAGGGGAGATGGAGAGGGGGGAAGGAGATAGGGGAGAAGGAGATAGGGCAGAAGGAAGACGGAAGGGGATGGGGGAAGGAGATGGGTGAAAGGAAGGGGGAGAAGGAGATGGGGGAAGAAGATGGGGCAAAGAGATAGGGGGAGAAGGAGATATGGGGAAGGAAGGGGAAGGAGATAGGGGGGAAGGAGATGGGGGAAGGAAGGGGGAAGGAGAGAGGTGGGAAGGAGATGGGGGAAGGAAGGGGGAAGGAGATGGGGAAAGGAGATAGGAGGTAGGAAGGGGATGGGGATGGGGGAAGGAGATAGAGGGGAAGGGGATGGGGTGAAGGAGATCGGGGGAAGGAGAAGGGGGAAGGAAGTGGGAAGGAGATGGGGAAAGGAGATAGGGTGGAAGCACATAGGGGAGAAGGAAGGGTGAAGGAGAAGGGGTGGAGGGAGATGGGGGGAAGGAGATGGTGGGAAAGAAGGGGGAAGGAGATGGGGGGAAGGAGATAGGTGGGAAGGAGATACCGGGGGAAGGAAGGGGGAAGGAGATAGGTGGGAAGCAGATGGGGGAAAGGATATAGGGGGGAATGACATCGGGGAGAAGGAGAGGGAGAAGGAGATAGGGGAGAAGGAGATAGGGCAGAAGGAAGAGGGAAGGGGATGGGGAAGGAGATAGGGGGAAGGAAGGGGGAAGGAATTGGGGGATGAAGATGGGGCAAGGAAATAGGGGAGAAGGGGATACGGGGGAAGGAAGGGAAAGGAGATGGGGAAGGAAGGCGGAAGGAGAGAGGTGTGAAGAAGATGGGGGAAGGAAGGGGGAAGGGGAATGGGTGAAGGAAGGGGGAAGGAGATTGTGGGGGAAGGAGATGGGGGAAGGAGGGGGGAAGGAGATGGGGGAGGAGATGGGGAAGGAAGGGGGAAGGAGATGGGGTGAAGGAAGGGGGAAGGAGATTGTGGGGGAAGGAAGGGGGAAGGAGATAGGGGGAAGGAGATGGGGAAGGAAGGTGGATGGAGATGGGGGAAGGAGATGGGGGAAGGAGGGGGGAAGGAGGTAGGGGAAAGGAAGGGGTAAGGAAATGGGGAGAAGGAGATGGGGAAGGAAGGGGAAAAGGAGATAGGGGGTGAAGGAAGGGGGAAGGAGATAGGGAAGGACGGGGGAAGGAGGTAGGGGAAAGGAAGGGGTAAGGAAATGGGGAGAAGGAGATGGGGAAGGAAGGGGAAAAGGAGATAGGGGGTGAAGGAAGGGGGAAGGAGATAGGGAAGGACGGGGGAAGGAGTTGGGGGGAAGGAGATAGGGGGCAAGGAAGGGTGAAGGAGATAGGGGAAGGAGATGGGGATGGAATGGGGAAGGAGATGGGGTAGGAAGGGGGAAGGAGATATGGGGGGAAGGAAGGGGGAAGGAGATGGGGGAAGAAAGGGGGAATGAAGGGGGAAGGAGATGGGGGAAGGAGATAGGGGAAGGAAGGTGGAAGGAGATAAGGGGTGAAGGGGATGGGGAAGGAAGGGGAAAGTGATAGTGGCAAGGAGATAGGGGAGAAGGAGATACGGGGTAAGGAAGGGGGAAGAAGATAGGAGTGAAAGAGATGGGGGGAAGAAATGGGGAAGGAGATGGTGGAAGGAGATGGGGGGAAGGAAGGGGAAGGAGATAGGGGAGAAGGAGAATGGGGTGAAGGAAGGGGGAAGGAGGTGGGGAAGGAAGCGGGAAGGAGTTGGGGAGAAGGAGATGGGGGCAAGGAAGGGGGAATGAGATGGGGGAAGGAGATGGGGCGATGGAAGGGGGATTAAGATGGGTGAAGGAAGGGGGAAGGAGATGGGGGAAGGAGATAGGGGTAAGGAAGGGGGAAGGAGATAGGGGTTGAAGGGGATAGGGCAGAAGGAAGGGGAAGGAAATGGGGGGAAGGAGATGGTTGGGAAGTTAGTGGGTAGGAGATTGGGGGGGAACGAGATGGGGGTAAGGAAGTGATACCCCCTGGGAACAAAGGGGGAAATCTCCACTTAGATACGTTTTATATATTTTTGTATTTAGAAATAGTTTTTTATTGTTGCAAGTGTATTAGAGAGCCTTTATTTTTGTAAATTTTATATACTCTCTGCCTGGGATGTTCTGGATAGGGTTTCCCCTCCTGAGGGGTCTCGGATTTGCCTGGATGATTATGGTGGATCAGTCGGTTATGTGGTGCACCTGGAATGTCAAGGGGAGTAATTCGCCAGTCAAAAAGAAGAAAATATTATCAAATCTGAAGAAAGAAAGAGTTGATATAGCTCTCCTACAGAAGACACACCTGTCGGATAAAGAACACTTGAAATTACGACAGGGTGGATCTGATCAGGCCTTTTTTTCTTCTTTTCGCTCAAAAAGCAGGAGAGTTGTTATTCTTGTTCGAAAGAACTTCCCTTTCAAAAATTCTAAATCAGATAAAAGACGAATCTGGACGATATATTTTGTTTAAAGCCCTCATAAATGGAGAGGAATATGGGATTTTAAATTTGTACTGCCCCGCCCCCCTCCGGCACACCCCTTTAAATTTATAATGGAAGCCTTTTCAAAATTGATGGCTTTTAGTGCCGGTCATACAATTATAGGGGGAGACTTTAATTGTATTATGGATCCGGAAATATATAGGATTCCCAAGAGTACTGCAGGAGTATTTCCCAGATCTAGACAATTGTTGGATCTGAACAAAGAATTAGAATTAGGAGATGTATGGAGATGTCTTCATCCACAGGGCAGAGATTTTTCTTTCTACTCCAATCCACATAAATGTCATACCAGAATTGATATGTTTTTTGCCCCCTCAATTTTTAAAAATTCCATCTCATCCTGTAAAATAGGTAGTATAGCAATTTCCGACCACGCTGCTGTATATATGGAAACTAAGGCGAGGAACAATGGGACATCCCCTCGGCATTGGCGTATGGACCCCTTCCTAATGAAAGACAGTAAATTTGTAAAGTACTTCTCTCAAGAATTTAAAACTTTTTAAGAAATTATTTCAGGTACGGCTAGCAACCCACCAATGATGTGGGAGACCATCAAAGCTTACACGCGAGGTTTGATCATCTCCGACTCAGCGACCCAGAAAAAATTGAAGGGAGACCAACAGCGTCTGCTTGAAGCTCGCTTAAAAGCAGCTGAAACAGCAAATACTGATAGACTTTCTGTTATTAAATTGCAAAGGATTACGGCTCTTAGGACAGCTCTAAACACTACGCTTACTCAAATGGCTAAGAGGGAAATATTATTTGCAAAACAAAGGTTATATGAATATGGCGACAAACCAGGTAGATACTTAGCATTTCTCACAAAGAAAAAAAAAGGCCCCTCAGACTATTACATCTATCAAGGAAAGTACGGGAATTTTGACTCATGATCATAAAAAGATTAATGTGATCTTTAGAGAATTTTATTCTGAGTTAAATAATTCGCAGGATTGTGAAGATAGGACGAGGAGGATGCAGTCATTTAAAAAAAATTGACCTTTCTGGGCCTAACTCCGAAACAGGTATCGGTCCGAAATGCTCCTCGAACAGTCCAAGAAATACTTGATGCAATTAGGCAAATTCAGAGCAGTCAGGCACCGGGCGCAGATTGTTTTCAAGCTGATTTCTATAAAGAATTTACAGAAATATTGGCTGGTCCACTATGGACATGTATAATATATTTAACCAGAAGATTTAAACTCTCCTCCGTTTAGGGCACTGATTCTTTGATAGCTATTTAAATATGTATAACCAGGAGATTTACACTCTCCTCAGTTCAGGACAATGACTGTGCTGGCTGGTTAAATATATATAACCAGGAGACTTACACTCTCCTCAGTTTAGGACAATTAATCTGTGCTGGCTGGTCAAAAATATATAAGCAGGAGATTTACCCTCTCTTCAGTCTAGGGCACTGACTCTGCACTGGCTGGTTAAATATATATAACCAGGAGATTTACACTCTACTCAGTTGAGGGCACTGACTCTGTGCTGGCTGTTTGAATAAATATAATCAGGAGATTTACACTCTGCTCAGTTTAGGGCACTGACTATGCACTGGCTGGTTAAATATACATAACCAGGAGATTTACACTGTCCGCAATGTATGGCACTGACATTGTGCTTGCTGGTTAAATATATATAAGCAGGAGAATTACATTCACCTCAGTTTAGGGCAAAGAATCTGTGCTGGCTGGTTAAATATATATAACCAGGAGATTTACACTCTCCTCAGTTGAGGGCACTGACTCTGTGCTGTCTCGTTGAATAAATATAACCAGGTGATTTACACTCTCTTCAGTTCAGGACTCTGAATCTCTGCTGGCTGGTTAAGTATATATAACCAGGAGATTTACATTCTCCTCAGTTTAGGGCACTGACTCTGCGTTGGCTGGTTAAATATATATAGAACCAGGAGATTTACACTGACCTCAGTTTAGGGCACTGACTCTGCGCTGGCTGACTAAATATATATAACCTGGAGATTTTCACGCTCCACAGTTTAGGTCACGGACTCTGTGCTGGCTGTTTAAATATATATAAACAGGAGATTTACACTCTCCTCAGTTTAGGGCACTGACTCTGTGCTGGCTGTTTGAATAAATATAATCAGGAGATTTACACTCAGCTCAGTTTTGGGCACTGACTAAGCACTGGCTGGTTAAATATACATAACCAGGAGATTTACACTGTCTGCAAAGTATGGCACTGACATTGTGCTTGCTGGTTAAATATAGAGAACCAGGAGAATTACATTCACCTCAGTTTAGGGCAAAGAATCTGTGCTGGCTGGTTAAATATATATAACCAGGAGATTTACACTCTCCTCAGTTGAGGGCACTGACTCTGTGCTGTCTGGTTGAATAAATATAACCAGGTGATTTACACTCTCTTCAGTTCAGGGCTCTGAGTCTCTGCTGGCTGGTTAATTATATATATAACCAGGAGATTTACACTGACCTCAATTTAGGACACTGACTCAGTGCTTGCTGGTTAAATATACATAACCAGGAGATTTACACTGTCCCCAGTGTATGGCACTGACATTGTGCTTCCTAATTAAATATACATAACCAGGTGAATTACACTCTCCTCAGTTTAGGGCACTGACTCTGCGCTGTCTGGTAAAATATACATAACCAATAGATTTACACACTCCTCAGTTTCGGGCACTGAGTAAGCGCTGGCCGGATAAATATATCTCACCAGGTGGTTGACACTCTCCTCAGTTTAGGACACTGACTCTGCACTGTCTGGAAATATATATATAACCAGGAGATTTACACTCTCCTTCATTTAGGGCACTGACTCTGTGCGAACTAGTTAAATATATATAACCACGAGTTTTACACTCTCCTCAGATTAGAGCAATGACTCTGTGCTGGCTGGTTAAATGTATATAACCAGGATATTGACACTCTCCTCAGTTTAGGGCAATGACTCTGTGCTGGCTGGTTAAAAAAAGAATCAGGAGATTTCGACTCTCCTCAGTTTCGGGCACTGAGTCTGTGCTGGCTGGTTAAATATATCCAGGAGATTTACACTCTCCTCAGTTTTTGGGCAATGACTATGCTGGCTGTTTAAATATATATAACCAGGTGATTTACACTCTCCTCAGTTTTGGGCAATGACTATGCTGGCAGGTTAAATATATATAACCAGGGGATATAGCCTCTACTCAGTTTAGGGCACTGAGTCTGTGCTGGCTGTTTGAATAAATATAACCAGGATATTTACACTCTGCTCAGTTTAGTGCACTGCCTCTGCACTGGCTGCTTAAATATATATTACCAGGAGATATACACTCCCCTCAGTTTAGGGAAATGACTCTGTTCTGGCTGGGAAAATATATATAACCAGGAGATTTACACTCTCATCAGTTTAGGGCACTGATTCTGTGCTGGCTGTTTGAATAGATATAACGAGGAGATTTACACTCTGCTCAGTTTAGGGCACTGACTCTGCGCTGTCTGGAAAAATATATATAACCAGGAGATTTACACTCTCCTTAATTTAGGGCACTGACTCTGTGCGAACTAGTTAAATATATATAACCAGGAGATTTACACTCTCCTCAGTTGAGGGCACTGACTCTGTGCTGGCTGGTTCAATAAATATAACCAGGAGATTTACACTGTCCTTAGTTGAGGGCACTTACGCCATGCTGGCTTTTTAAATATAGATTACCAGGAAATTTACATCTCCACAGTTTAGGGCAATGACTCTGTGCTGGATGTTTCAATATATATAAAACCAGGAGATTTACCCTCTCCTCATTTTAGGGTACAGACTTTGTGCTGGCTAGTTAAATATATGTGACCAAGAGTTTTCCTCTCTCCTCAGTTTAGGGCACTGACTCTGTGCTGGCTCTTTAAATATATATAACCAGGAGATTTGCACTCTCCTCAGTTTAGGGTAATGACTCAGTGCTGGCTGGTTGAATATCTATAACCTGGAGATTTACACTCTCCTCAGTTTAGGGCACTGAGTCTGTGCTGGCTGGTTAAATATATATAACAAGGAGAATTACACTCTCCTCAGTTTAGGGCACTGACTCTGCGCTGTCTGGTTAAATATATATAACCAGGAGATTTACACGCTCCTCCGTTTTGGGCACTGACTCTGTGCTGGCTGGTTGAATATATCTAGCCGGGAGACTGACACTAACCTCAGTTGAGGGCACTGACTCTAAGCTGGCTGGTCAAATTTGTATAACCCAGAGATTTACACTCTCCTCAGTTTAGTGCACTGAGTCTGTGCTGGCTGGCTAAGTATATACAACAAGGAGAATTACACTCTCCTCAGTTTAGGGAACTGACTCTGCGCTGTCTGGTTAAATATATATAACCAGGAGATTTACACTCTCCTCAGTTTAAGGCAATGATTCTGTGCTGTATGGTTCAATATATATAACCAGGAGATTTACACTCTCCTCAGTGTCGGGCACTCACTCTGCGCTGTCTGGTTAAATATATATAACCAGAAGATTTACACTCTCCTCAGTTTAGTGCCCTCACTCTGCGCTGTCTTGTTAAATAGATATAACCAGAAAATTTACACTCTCCTCAGTTTAGGGCAATGACTCTGTGCTGGCTGGTTAAATTTATATATACACATAACCAGGGGATTTACCCTGCACTAAATTTAGGGCACTGAGTCTGTGCTGGCTGGTGAAATACATATAACCAGGAGATTTACACTCTCCTCAGTTTAGGTCTCTGAATCTGTGCTGGCTGTGAAAATGTGTATAACGAGGAGATATACACTCTCCTCAGTTTAGAGCAATGACTCTGTGCTGGATGGTTAAATATATATAACCAGGAGATTTACACTCTCCTCAGTTTAGGGTAATGCCTCTGTGCTGGCTGGTTAAATAAATATAACCAGGAGATTTACACTCTCCTCAGTTTAGGGTAATGACTCTGTGCTGGCTGGTTAAATATATATAACCAGGAGATTTACGCTCTCCTCAGTTTAGTGCACTGACTATGTGCTGGCTGGTTAAATATATATAACCAGGAGATTTACTGTCTCCTCAGTTCAGGGCAATGACTCTGTGCTGGCTTTTTATATATACATAACCAGGAGATTTTCACTCTTCTCAGTTTCGGTCACTGACGCTGTGCTGGCTGGTTAAATGCATATGACAAGCAGATTTCCCCTCTCCTCAGTTTAGGACATTACCTCTGTGCTGACTGTTTGAATATATATAAAAAGGAGATTTACGCTCTCCCTTCAGATTAGGGCACTGACTCTGCGCTGTCTGGTTAAATATATATAACCAGGAGATTTACACTGTCCTCAGTTTAGGGCACTGACTCTGTGCTGGCTGGTTAAATATATATAACCAGGAGATTTACACTGTCCTCAGTTTAGGGTACTGACTCTGTGCTGGCTGGTTGAATATATCAAGCCGGGAGACTTACACGAACCTCAATTTAGGGCACTGACTCTAAGCTGGCTGGTCAAATTTGTATAACCCAGAGATTTACACTCTCCTCAGTTTAGGACACTACCTCTGTGCTGACTGTTTGAATATATATAAATAGGAGATTTACGCTCTCCCCTCAGTTTAGGGCACTGACTCGGCGCTGGCTGGTTAAATAGAGAGAACCAGGAGGTTTTCACTCTCCTCAGTTTCGGGCAGTGACTCTGTACTGGCTGGTTGAATATGCATAACCAGAAGTTTTACAGTCTCCTCAGTTTAGGGTACTGATTCTGTGCTAGCTATTTAATATATATAACCAGGAGATTTACACTCTCCTCAGTTTAGGGCACTGACTTTGTGCTGGCTGGTTAAATATATATAACCAGCAGTTTTATACTCTCCTCAGTTTAGGGCCCTCACTCTGCGCTGTCTTGTTAAATATATATAACCAGAAGATTTACACTCTCCTCAGTTTAGGCCAATGACTCTGTGCTGGCTAGTTAAATTTATATATATATGTAACCAGGAGATTTACCCACTCCTCAATGTAGGGCATTATTTCTGAGCTGGCTTGTTAAATATATATAACCAGGAGATTTACACTCTTCTCAGTTTAGGGCAATGACTCTGTGCTGGCTGGTTAAATTTATGTATATATATATAACCAGGAGATTTACCCTCTCCTCAATTTCAGGCACTGAGTCTGTGCTGGCTGGTTAAATGTATATAACCAGGAGATTTACTCTCTCCTCAGTTCAGGGCAATGACTCTGTGCTGGCTTTTTAAATATACAAAACCAGGAGATTTTCACTCTTCTCAGTTTCGGTCACTGACGCTGTGCTGGCTGGTTAAATGCATATAACAAGAAGATTTCCCCTCTCCTCAGTTTAGGACACTACCTCTGTGCTGACTGTTTGAACATATATAAAAAGGAGATTTACGCTCTCCCCTCAGATTAGGGCACTGACTCGCCGCTGGCTGGTTAAATATATATAACCAGGAGATATACATTCTCCTCAGTTTAGAGCAATGACTCTGTGCTGGCTGATTAAATAAATGTATACCAGGAGATTTACACTCTCCTCAGTTTAGGGCACTGACTCTGTGCTGGCTGGTTAAATGTATATAACCAGGAGATTTACACTCTCCTCACTTTAAGGCAATGATTTAGATTTTTTAGATTACTTACAGTGTAGAAACAGGCCCTTCGGCCCAACAAGTCCACACCAACCCGCCAAAGCGCAATCCACCCATACACCTACATTTACCCCTTAGCTAACACTATGGGCAATTTAGCATGGCCAATTAACATGGCCTGCACATTTTTGGACTGTGGGAGGAAACCGGAGCACCCGGAGGAAACCCACGCAGACACAGTAGAATGTCCAAACTCCACACAGTCAGTCGCCTGAGACGGGAATTGGACCCAGGACTCTGGCGTTGTGAGGCAGCAGTGCTAACCACTGTGCCACCGTGCCGCCCCAAAGCGATTCTGAAATCTCCTAAAATTAGCAGGAGATTTACACCCTCCTCAGTTTAGGGCACCAACTCTGCGCTGGCTGGTTCAATATACATAACCAGGGGATTTACCCTCTCCTCAGTTTAGATCATTGATTCTGTACTGGCTGGTTAAATATATATAACCAGGAGATTTACACTCTCCTCAGTTTAGGGCAATGACTCTGTGCTAGCTGGATAAATTTATATATATATATAAAACCAGGAGAGTTCCCTCTCCTCAATTTCGGGCACTGACGCTGCACTGGCTGGTTAAAGAAATATAACCAGGAGATTTACACTCTCCTCAGTTTCGGTCATTTACGGTGTGCTGGCTGTTTAAATATATAGAACCAGGAGATTTACGCTCTCCTCAGTTCAGTGCACTGACGATGTGCTGGCTGGTTAAATATATATAACCAGCAGATTTACTCTCTCTTCAGTTCATGGCAATGACTCTGTGCTGGCTTTTAAAATATTCATAACCAGGAGATTTTCACTCTTCTCAGTTTCAGTCACTGACGCTGTGCTGGCTGGTTAAATACATATAACAAGAAATTTCCCCTCTCCTCAGTTTAGGACACTACCTCTGTGCTGACTATTTGAATATATATAAAAAGGAGATTTACGCTCTCCCTTCAGCTTAGAGCACTGACTCTGTGCTGGCTGTTTAAATAGATATAACCAGGAGATTTACACTCTCCTCAGTTTAAGGCACTGACTTTGTGCTGTCTTGTTAAATAAATATAACCAGAAGATTTACACTCTCCTTAGTTTAGTGCACTGACTATGTGCTGGCTTGTTAAATATATATGACCACGTGTTTTACTCTCTCCTCAGTTCAGGGCAACGACTTTGTGCTGGCTTTTTAAATATACATAACCAGGAGATTTTCACTCTTCTCAGTTTCAGTCACTGACGCTTTGCTGGCTGGTTAAATACATATAACAAGAAGATTTCCCCTCTCCTCAGTTTGGGACACTACCTCTGTGCTGACTGTTTGAATATATATAAATCGGAGATTTACGCTCTCCCCTCAGTTTAGAGAACTGACTCGGCGCTGGCTGGTTAAATATATATAACCAGGAGATTTACATTCTCCTCAGTTTAGGGCACTGACTCTGCGCTGGCTGGTTAAATATATATAACCAGGAGGTTTACACTCTGCTCAGTTTCAGGCAGTGACTCTGTGCTGGCTGGTTGAATATACATAACCAGGAGATTTACACTCTCCTCAGTTTAAAGCACTGACTTTCTGCTCGCTGGTTAAATATATATAACCAGCAGATTTACACTCTCCTCAGTTTAGGGCACTGACTCTGCGCTGGCTGGTTAAATATACATTACCAGGCGATTTACACTGTCCCCAGTATATGGCACTGACATTGTGCTTGCTGGATAAATATATATAACCATTAGAATTACATTCTCCTCAGTTTAGGACACTACCTCTGTGCTGACTATTTGAATATATATAAAAAGGAGATTTACGCTTTCCCCTCAGATTAGGGCACTGACTCGGCGCTGGCTGGTTAAATATACATAACCAGGCGATTTACACTGTCCCCAGTATATTGCACTGACATTGTGCTTGCTGGATAAATATATCTAACCATTAGAATTACACTCTCCTCAGTTTAGGGCACTGAATCTTTGCTGACCGGTTAAATATATAAAACCAGGATATTTACAATCTCCGCAGTTTAGGGCAATGACTCTGTGCTGGCTCTTTAAATATATATATAACCATGAGATTTACCCTCTCAACAGTTTAGGTCACTGAGTCTGTGCTGGCTGGTCAAATATGTAAAACCAGGGGATATACACTCTCTTCAGTTGAGGGCAATGAGTCTGTGCTGGCTGGTTAAATATTCGTAATCAGAGGAATTACAGTCTCCTCAGTTTAGGGCACTGACTCTGTGCTGGTTGGTTGAATATATCTAGCCGGGAGATTTACACTATCCTCAGTTTAGCGCACTTACTCTAAGCTGGCTGGTTAAGTATATATAACTCGGAGATTACACACTCTTCACAGTTTAGGGCAATGACTCTGTGCTGGCAAGTTAAATGTATATAACCAGGAGTTTTACACTGTTCTAAGTTTCGGGCACTGACACTGCGCTGGCTGGTTAAATATATAAATCTGGAGATTTGCAATCTCCTCAGTTAGGGCAATGACTCTGTGCTGGCTGGTTCAATATACATAACCAGGAAATTTATACTGACCTCAGTTTAGGGCACTTATGCCGTGCTGGCTGGTTAAATATATACAACCAGGAAATTTACACTCTCCACAGTTTAGGGCAATGACTCTGTGCTGGCTGGTTCAATATATATATCCAGGGGATTTACCGTCTCCTCAGTTTAGGGCACTGACTCTGTGCTGGCTGGTTAAATATATATATAAAAAAACAGGAGATTTACCCTCTCCTCAGTTTAGCGCACTGAGTCTGTGCTGGCTGACTAAATATATATAACAAGGAGAACTACACTCTCCTCAGTTTAGGGCACTGATTCTGTGCTGGCTGTTTAAATATATATAACAAGGAGATTTACACTCTCCTCAGTTTAGGGCACTGATTCTGTGTTGGCTGGTTAAATATATATAACCAGAAGATTTACACTCTCCTCAGTTGAGGGCAATGACTCTGTGCTGGCTGGTTAAATATATATAACCAGGAGATTTACCCTCTCCTCAGTTTAGGGCACTGAGTTTGTGCTGGCTGGTTAAATATATATAACCAGAATATTTACGCTCTCCTCAGTTTAGGGCAATGACTCTGTGCTGGCTGGTGAAGTATATATATATATATATATATAAAACCAGGAGATTTATCCTCTCCTCGGTTTAGGGCACTGACTTCGTGCTGGCTTGTTAAATATATATAACCAGGAGATTCACACTCTCCTCAAATTAGGGCATTTATGCTGTGCTGGCTGTTTAAATATATATAACAAGAAGATTTCCCCTCTCCTCAGTTTAGGATACTTCCTTTGTGCTCACTGTTTGAATATATATAATCAGGAGATTTATGCTCTCCCCTCAGTTTCGGGCACTGAATCTGTTCTGGCTGGTTAACTATATATAACCAGGTGGATTACACTCTCCTCAGTTTTTGGCAGCGACTCTGTGCTGGCTGGTTGAATGTATATAACCAGAAGATTTACAGTCTCCTCAGATTAGGGCACTGACTCTGTGCTGGCTGGTTAAATATATATAACCCGGAGATATCCACTCTCCACAGTTTAGGGCACTGAATCTGTGATGGCCGGTTAAATATATATAACCAGGAGATTTCCACACTCCTAAGTTTCAGGCACTGACTCTGTGCTGGCTGTTTAAATATATATAAACAGGATATTTACACTCTCCTCACTTTAGGGCACTGACTATGCGCCTGCTAGTTAAAAATGTATAACCAGGAGATTTGCTCTCTCCTCAGTTTAGAGCACTGACTCTGTGCTGGCTGGGTAAAAATATATAACAAGGAGATTTACACTCTCCTCAGTTTATGGCACTTACGATGTGCTGGCTGGTTAAATATATATAACCAGAAGATTTACAATCTCCTCAGTTTAGGGCACTGTCTCTGTGCTGGCTGGTTAAATATATATAACCAGGAGATTTACAACCTGCTCCGTTTCGGGCACTGAAACTGTGCTGGCTATTTAAATACATTTAACCAGGCGATTTACGCTCACCTCAGTTTAGGGCAATGACGCTGTGCTGGCTGGTTAAATATATATATACATCACCAGGAGATTTACCCTCTCCTCAGTTAAGGGCACTGACTTTGTGCTGGCTGGTTAAAGAAATATAACCAAGGAAATTGCCTTCTCCTCAGTTTAGGGCTCTGACTCTGTGCTGGCTGTTTAAATATATATAACCAGGAGATTTAAACTCTCCTCAGTTTAGGGCATTGAGTCGATGTTGGCTGTTTAAATATATATAACCAGGAGATTTACACTCTACTCAGTTTAGGGCACTGACTCTGTGTTGTCTGCTTAAATATGCATAACCAGAAGATTTACACTCTCCTCAGTTTCGGCCCTGAGTCTGTGCTGGCTGTTTAAAAATGTATAACCAGGAGATTAACACCCTCCTCAGTTTAAGGCAATGACTCTGTGCTGGCTGGTTAAATATATATAACCTGGAGATTTACCCTCTCCTCAGTTGAGGGCACTCAGTCTGTGCTCGCTGGTTACATATATATAACCAGGACATGTATACTCTCCACAGTTTAGGGCAATGACTCTGTGCTGGCTGTTTTTATATATATAACCATGAGATTTACCCTCTCCTCAGTTTAGGACACTTCCTTTGTGCTCACTGTTTGAATATATATAACCAGGAGATTTACGCTCTCCCCTCAGTTTCGGGCACTGAATCTGTTCTGGCTGGTTAACTATATATAACCAGGTGGATTACACTCTCCTCAGTTTTTGGCAGCGACTCTGTGCTGGCTGGTTGAATGTATATAACCAGAAGATTTACAGTCTCCTCAGATTAGGGCACTGACTCTGTGCTGGCTGGTTAAATATATATAACCCGGAGATATCCACTCTCCACAGTTTAGGGCACTGAATCTGTGATGGCCGGTTAAATATATATAACCAGGAGATTTCCACTCTCCTCAGTTTAAGGCACTGACTCTGTGCTGGCTGTTTAAATATATATAAACAGGATATTTACACTCTCCTCACTTTAGGGCACTGACTATGCGCCTGCTGGTTAAAAATGTATAACCGGGAAATTTGCACTCTCCTCAGTTTAGAGCACTGACTCTGTGCTGGCTGGGTAAAAATATATAACAAGGAGATTTACACTCTCCTCAGTTTATGGCACTTACGATGTGCTGGCTGGTTAAATATATATAACCAGAAGATTTACAATCTCCTCAGTTTAGGGCACTGTCTCTGTGCTGGCTGGTTAAATATATATAACCAGGAGATTTACAACCTACTCCGTTTCGGGCACTGAAACTGTGCTGGCTATTTAAATACATTTAACCAGGCGATTTACGCTCACCTCAGTTTAGGGCAATGACGCTGTGCTGGCTGGTTAAATATATATATACACATCACCAGGAGATTTACCCTCTCCTCAGTTAAGGGCACTGACTTTGTGATGGCTGGTTAAAGAAATATAACCAAGGAAATTGCCTTCTCCTCAGTTTAGGGCACTGACTCTGTGCTGGCTGTTTAAATATATATAACCAGGAGATTTAAACTCTCCTCAGTTTAGGGCATTGAGTCGATGGTAGCTGTTTAAATATATATAACCAGGAGATTTACACTCTACTCAGTTTAGGGCACTGACTCTGTGTTGTCTGCTTAAATATGCATAACCAGAAGATTTACACTGTCCTCAGTTTAGGCCCTGAGTCTGTGCTCGCTGGTTACATATATATAACCAGGACATTTATACTCTCCACAGTTTAGGGCAATGACTCTGTGCTGGCTGGTTTAATATATATAACCAGGAGATGTTAACTCTCCTCAGTTTAGGGCACTGACTCTGCACTGTCTGGTTAAATATATATTACCAGGAGATTTACCGTCTCCTCAGTTTATGGCACTGACATCTGATGGCTGGTTAAATATATATAACCAGGAGATTTACTCTCTCCTCAGTTTAGGGCACTGAGTCTGTGCTGGCTAGTTAAATATATATAACCACTAGTTTTACACTCTCCTCAGTTTAGGGCAATGACTCTGTGCTGGCTGTTTAAATATATATAACCAGGGGATTTACACTCTACTTCAGTTTAGAGCAATGACTCTGTGCTGGCTGGTATAAT
The DNA here is from genome assembly GCF_047496795.1 of Chiloscyllium punctatum. Lineage (NCBI taxonomy): Eukaryota > Metazoa > Chordata > Chondrichthyes > Orectolobiformes > Hemiscylliidae > Chiloscyllium > Chiloscyllium punctatum. Next base: position 80,740,125 of record NC_092768.1, read on the forward strand.
AAGTACATAACAAGGAGAATTACAGTCTCTTCAGTTTAGGGCACTGACTCTGTGCTGGCTGTTTATATATATGTTACCAGGAGATTTACAGTCTCCTCAGTTCAGTGCTATGTCTCTGTGCTGGCCGGTAAAATGTATATAACCAGGATACCTACCGTCTCCTCAGTTGAGAGCGCTGACTCTGTGCTGGCTGTTTGAATATACATAACCAGAAGATTTACACTCTCCTCAGTTTAGGTCACTCAATCTGAGCTGGCTGGTTTAACAAAAATAACCAGGAGATTGACACTCGACTCAGTTTAGGGCACTGACACTGTGTTGTCTGCTTAAATATGAAAAACCAGGAGATTTACCCTCTCCTCAGTTGAGGGTACTGAGTCTGTGCTCGCTGGTTTCATATATATAACCAGGATATTTATACTCTCCACAGTTTAGGGCAATGACTCTGGGCAGGCTGGTTTAATATATATAACCAGGAGATTTTAACTCTGCTCAGTTTAGGGCACTGACTTATGTTGGCTGGTTAAATATATATAACCAGGAGATTTACGCTCTCCTCAGTTGAGGGCAAAGACTCTGTACTGGCTGTTTAAATATATATAACCAGGGGATTTACACTCTACTCAGTTTAGAGCAATGACTCTGTGCTGGCTGGTATAATAAGTACATAACAAGGAGATTTACACTCTCTTCAGTTTTGGGCACTGACTCTGTGCTGGCTGTTTAAATATATGTAACCAGGAGATTACGCCTCTCCTCACTTTAGGGCACTGAGTCTGGGCTGGCTGTTTAAATATATATAACCAGGAGATTTACACTCTCCTCAGTTTAGTGCTATGTCTCTGTGCTGGCTGGTTAAATATATATAACCAGGAGATTTACCCTCTCCTCATTTTGGGGCACTGAATCTGTGCTGGCTACTTAAATATATATAACCAGGAGATTTACGCTCTCCTTAGTTTCGGGCAATGACTCTGTGCTGGCTAGTTAAATATTTATATATATAACTCGGAGATTTACCGTCTCCTCAGTTTAGGGCACTGACTCTGTGCAGTCTGGTTGAATATATATATCCAGGAGATTTACACTCTCCTCAGTTTAGGGCACTGACTTTGCACCTGCTGGTTAAATATATCTAACCAGGAGATTTACCCTCTCCTCCGTTTCGTGCACTGACTCTGTGCTGGCTGTTTAAAAATATATAACAGGGAGATTTACACTCTCCACAGTTTAGGGCATTGACTCTATGCTGGCTGGTTAAATATATATATAACCAGGAGATGTACACTCTCCTCAGTTAAGGGCACTGTCTCCGTTCTGGCTGGTTAAATATATATAACCAGGAGATTTACACTCTCCTCAGTTTAGCGCACTGACTCTGTGCGGGCTGTTTCATAATATATTACCAGGAGATTTACCCTCTCCTCAATTTATGGCACTTACTCTGTGCCTAAGTTTCAGGCCAGACTCTGCGCTGAATGTTTAAATATATATAACCAGGATATTTATACTCTCGTCAGTTTAGGGCACTGAATATGTGCCTGATGGAAAATTTTTATAACCGGGAGATTTGCACTCTCCTCAGTTTAGGGCAATGACTCTGTGCTGGTTGGTTAAAAATATATAACCAGGAGATTTACACTCTCCTTAGTTTTGGGCACTTACTCTGTACTGGTTGGTTAAATATATATAACCAGGAGATTTACACTCTCTTCGGTTTAGGGCATTGAGTCTGTGCTGGCTGTTTACCCTCTCCTCACTTTAAGGCAATGACTCTGTGCTGGCTGTTTAAATACATATAAAGAGGAGATTTCCCCTCTCCTCACTTTAGGACACGGAGTCTGTGCTGGCTGTTTAAATATTTCTCTTCAGGAGATTTACTCTCTCCTTAGTTTAGCGCTATGTCTCTGTGCTGGCCCGTTAAATATATCTAACCAGGATACTTACCCTCTCCTCAGTTGAGGGCACTGGCTCTGTGCTGGCTGGTTGAATATACATAACCAGAAGATTTACACTCTCCTCAGTTTTGGGCACTTACTCTGTACTGGTTGGTTAAATATATATAACCAGGAGATTTACACTCTCTTCAGTTTAGGGCATTGAGTCTGTGCTGGCTGTTTACCCTCTCCTCACTTTAAGGCAATGACTCTGTGCTGGCTGTTTAAATACATATAAAGAGGAGATTTCCCCTCTCCTCACTTTAGGACACGGAGTCTGTGCTGGCTGTTTAAATATTTCTATTCAGGAGATTTACTCTCTCCTTAGTTTAGCGCTATGTCTCTGTGCTGGCCCGTTAAATATATATAACCAGGAGACTTACCCTCTCCACAGTTGAGGGCACTGACTCTGTGCTGGCTGTTTAAAAATATATGACAAGGAGATTTACACTCTCCACAGTTTATGGCACTGACTCTGTGCTGGATGGTTGAATAAATATAACCAGGAGATTAACACTCTGCTCAGTTTAGGTCACTGACTCTGCGCTGGCTGGTAAAATATATATAACCAGGAGATTTACACTCTCCTCAGTTTAGGGCACTGACTCTGTGCGGGCTTGTTCATTATACATAACCAGGAGATTTACACTCTGCTCAGTTGAGCGCTATATCTTTGTGCTGGCTGGTTAAATATATATAACCAGGAGTTTTACACTCTCCTCAGGTTAGGGCATTGAATCTGTGCTGGCTGGTTTAATATATATAACCAGGATATTTATACTCTCGTCAGTTTAGGGCACTGACTATGCGCCTGCTGGTAAATATATATACCCGGGAGATTTGTACTCTCCTCAGTTTAGGGCAATGACTCTGTGCTGGCTGGTTAAATATATATAACCAGGAGGTTTACACTCTCCTCAGTTTCGGGCAGTGACTCTGTGCTGGCTGGTTGAATGTATATAAGCAGAAGATTTACAGTCTCCTCAGTTTAGGGCACTGACTCTGTGCTAGCTCTTTAATATATATAACCAGGAAATTTAAACTCTCCTCAGTTTAGGGCACTGACATTGTGCTGGCTGGTTAAATAAATATAACCAGCAGATTTACACTCTCCTCAGTTTAGGCCAATGACTCTGTGCTGGCTGGTTAAATTTATGTATATATATATAACCAGGAGATTTACCCTCTCCTCAATTTCAGGCACTGAGTCTGTGCTGGCTGGTTAAATATATATAACCAGGAGATTTACCCTCTCCTCAGTTAAGGGCACTGACTTTGTGCTGGCTGGTTAAATATATCTAACCAGGAGATTTAGACTCTCCTCAGTTTAGGGCACTGACTCTCTGCTGGCTGTTTAAATATATATAACCAGAAGATTTACACTCTCCTCAGTTTAAGTCACTCAATCTGTGATGGCTGGTTTAATATATATAACTAGGAAATTTAAACTCTCCTCGGTTTCGGGCACAGAATCTGTGCTGGCCATTTAAATATATATAACCAGGAGACTTACCCTCTCCTCAGTTGAGGGCACTGAATCTGTGCTGTCTGGTTAAATGTACATAACAAGAAGATTTACACTCTCCTAAGTTTCAGGCCTGACTCTGCGCTGGCTGTTTAAATATATATAACCAGGATATTTATACTCTCGTCAGTTTAGGGCACTGACTATGCGTCTGCTGGAAAATATATATAACCGGGAGATTTGTACTCTCCTCAGTTTAGGGCAATGACTCTGTGCTGGTTGGTTAAAAATATATAACCAGGAGATTTACACTCTCCTCAGTTTGGGCACTGAATCTGTGCTGGCTGGTTGAATATATATATCCAGGAGATTTACCGTCTCCTCAGTTTAGGGCACAGACACAGCGCTAGCTGTTTAAGTATATACCACACAGATTTACACTCTCCTCAGTTTTGGGCACTGACTTTGCACCTGCTGGTTAAATATATATAACCAGGAAATTTACCCTCTCCTCAGTTCTGGCACTGAGTCTGTGCTGGCTGGTTAAATATATCTAACCAGATATTAACCCTCTCCTCCCTTTAGTCCACTGACTCTGTGCTGAGGATGTTTACACTCTCCTCAGTTTCGGGCAGTGACTCTGTGCTGGCTGGTTCATTATATATAACCAGGAGATTTACACTCTCCTCAGTTTATGGCACTGACTCTTTGCTGGATGGTTGAATAAATATAACCAGGAGATTAATACTCTCCTCGGTTTAGGGCAATGACTCTGTGCTGACTGGTTAAATATATATAACCAGGAGATTTTAACCCTCCTCAGTTTAGGGCACTGAATCTGCGATGGCTTGTTAAATATATATATAAAACCAGGAGCTTTACACTCTCCTCAGATTTGCGCCTAGACTTTGTTCTGGCTAGTAAAATATATATAACCAGGAGATTTACACTCTCCTCAGTTTAGAGCACTGACTCTGTGCTGGCTGTTTAAATATATATAACCAGGTGATTTTCACTCTCCTCAGTTTAGGGCACTGACATTGTGCTGGCTGGTGAAATATATATTACCAGGAGATTTCCACTCTCCTCAGTTAAGGGCACTGTCTCCGTTCTGGCTGCTTAAATATATATTAACAGGAGATTTACACTCTCCTCAGTTTAGAGCACTGACTCTGTGCTGGCTGTTTAATTATATATAACCAGGAGATTTACACTCTGCTCAGTTTAGGGCACTGAGTCTATGCTGGCTGGTTAAATATATATAACCAGGAGATTTACACGCTCCTCAGTTGAGCGCTATATCTTTGTGCTGGCTGGTTAAATATATATAACCTGGAGATTTAAACTCTCCTCAGGTTAGGGCATTGAATCTGTGCTCGCCGTTTAAATATATATAACCAGGAGACCTACCCTAATCCTCAGTTGAGGGCACTGAATCTGTGCTGGCTAGTTGAATATACACAACCAGAAGATTTACACTCTCATCAATTTCGGGAACTGACTCTAAGCTGGCTGTTTAAATATATCTAACCAGGAGATTTATACTCCCCTTAGTTTAGGGCACTGACTCTGTGCTGGCTAGTTGAATATATATAACCACGAGGTTTACACTTTCCTCAGTTGAGGGCACTGACTCTTTGCTGGCTGGTTAAATATATATAACCAGGAGATTTACACTCTCCTCACTTTCGAGCATTGACTCTGTGCTGTCTGGTTAAATCAATACATAACCAGGATATTTACACTCTCTTCAGTTTAGGGCACTGAGTCTGTGCTGGCTGGTTAAATGTATATAATCAGGAGATGTACACTCTCCTTTGTTTCGGGCACTGACTCGACGTTGGCTGTTTAAATATGTATAACCTGGATATTTACACTCTCCTCAGTTTCGGGCACTGTGTCTGTGCTGGCTGGTTAAATATATATAACCAGGAGATTTACACTCTCCTCAGTTTAGGGCACTTACGCTGTGCTGGCTGTTTAAATTTATATAACCAGGAGATTTGCACTCTTCACAGTTGAGTGCAATGACTCTGTGCTGGCTGGTTCAATATATACAACCAGGGGATTGACCCTCTCCACAGTTTAGAGCACTGAATCTGTACTCGCTGGTTAAATATATATAAAAAGGTGATCTACACTCTACTCAGTATAGGGTACTGACTCAGCTGGCTGGTTGAATATATATAATCAGGTGATTTACCCTCTCCTCAGTTTCGGGCACTCAGTCTGTGCTGGCTGGTTGAATTTGTATAACCAGGAGATTTACACTCTCCTCAGTTTAGGGCACTGACTCTGTGCTAGCTGTTTAAATTGATAACTTGGAGATTTACACTCTCCTCAGCTTAGGGCAATGACTCTGTGCTGGCTGGTTAAATATATGTTACCAGGAGATTTACCGTCTGCACCGTTGAGGGCACTATGTCTGTGCTGGCTGGTAAAATATATATAACCTGGAGATTTTCCCACTCCTCAGTTTAGGGCACTGAATCTGTGCTGGCCGGTTAAATATATATAACCGGAGACTTACCCTCTCCCCAGTTGAGGGCACTGAGTCTGTGCTTGTTGGTTGAATATATATAACCAGGAGAATTACACTCTCCTCAGTTTAGGGCACTAACTCTCTGCAGGTTGGTTGAATATATCTAGCCGGGAGACTTACACAACCCTCAGATTAGGGCACTGGCTCTAAGCTGGCTGGTTAAATATATATAACCCGGAGATTTACACTCTCCTAAGTTTCGGGCACTGACTCTGTGCTGGCTGGTTAAATATATATGACCAGGAGATTTACACTTTCCTCAGTTTAGGGCACTGACACTGTGCTGGCTGGTTAAATATATATAACCAGGAGATTTACCCTCTCCACAGTTTAGGGCACTGACTCAGCGCTGTCTGGTTAAATATATATAACCAGGAGATTTGAAATCTCCTCAGATTCGATCACTGAATCTGTGCTCGCTGCTAAAATATATATAACCAGGAGATTTACATTCTCCTCAGTTTAGAGCACCGAATCTGTGCTGCCTTGTTAAATATATATTACCACGAGTTTTACACTCTCTTCTGTTTAGGGCACTGACTCTGTGCTGGCTGGTTGAAGATATCTGGCCGGGAGACTTACACTAACCTCAGTTTAGGGCACTAACTCTAAGCTGGCTGGTTAAATATATATAACCAGGAGATTTACACTCTCCTCAGTTTAAGGCAATGTTTCTGTGCTGGCTGGTTGAATATATCTAACCGGGAGACTTACACTAACCTCAGTTTAGTGCACTGACTCTGTGTTGGCTGGTCAAATATGTATAACCCGGAGAGTTACACTCTCCTAAGTTGAGGGCACTGACTCTGTGCTGGCTGTTAAAATATATATAACGAGGAGATTTACACTCTCCTTCATTTAGAGCACTGACTCTGTGCTGGCTTGTTAAATATATATACCCACGAGTTTTACACTCTCTTCAGTTTAGGGCACTGAGTCTGTGCTAGCTGGTTAAATATATATAACCAGGAGATTTACACTCTTCTCAGTTAAGGGCAATGACTCTGTGCTGGCTGGTTCAATATATATAACCAGGAGATTTACACTGTCCTTAGTTTAAGGCACTTACGCCATGCTGGCTGTTTAAATATATATAACCAGGAAATTTACACTCTCCACAGTTGAGGGCAATAACTCTGTGCTGGCTGTTTCAATATATATAAAACCAGGAGATTTACCCACTCCTCATTTTAGGGTAATGACTCAGTGCTGGCTCTTTAAATATATATAACCAGGAGATTTGCACTCTCCTCAGTTTAGGGTAATGACTCAGTGCTGGCTGGTTGAATATCTATAACCAGGAGATTTATACTCTCCTCAGTTTAGGGCACTGAGTCTGTGCTGGCTGGTTAAATATATATAACAAGGAGAATACACTCCTCAGTTTAGGGCACTAACTCTGTGCTGGCTGATTGAATATATCTAGCCGGGAGACTGACACTAGCCTCAGTTTAGGGCACTGACTCTAAGCTGGCTGGTCAAATTTGTATAACCCGGAGATTTACACTCTCCTCAGTTTAGTGCACTGAGTCTGTGCTGGCTGGCTAAATATATACAACAAGGAGAATTACACTCTCCTCATTTAGAGAACTGACTCGGCGCTGGCTGGTTAAATATGTATAACCAGGAGGTTTACACTCTCCTCAGTTTCGGGCACTGAGTCTGTGCTGGCTGGTTAAATATATATAACCAGCAGATTTACACTCTCCTCAGTTTAGGGCACTCACTCTGCGCTGTCTTGTTAAATAAATCTAACCAGAAGATTTACGCTCTCCTCAGTTTAGTGCACTGACTGTGTGCTGGCTGGTTAAATATATATGACCAGGAGATTTACTCTCTCCTCAGTTCAGGGCAATGACTCTGTGCTGGCTTTTTAAATATACATAACCAGGAGATTTTCACTCTTCTCAGTTTCGGTCACTGACGCTGTGCTGGCTGTTTAAATGCATATAACAAGAAGATTTCCCCTCTCCTCAGTTTCGGACACTACCTCTGTGCTGACTATTTGAATATATATAAAAAGGAGATTTACGCTCTCCCCTCAGATTAGGGCACTGACTCGGCGCTGGCTGGTTAAATAAATACATAACCAGGAGATTTACACTCTCCACAGTTTCGGGCACTGAGTCTGTGCTGGCTGGTTAAATGTATATAAACAGGATATTTACACTCGCCTAAGTTTAGGACACTACTTCTGTGCTGAATGTTTGAATATATATAAATCGGAGATTTACGCTCTCCCCTCAGTTTAGAGAACTGACTCGGCGCTGGCTGGTTAAATCTGTATAACCAGGAGGTTTACACTCTCCTCAGTTTCGGGCAGTGACTCTGTGCTGGCTGGTTGAATTTACATAACCAGGAGATTTACACTCTGCTCAGTTTAGGGCACTGACGCTGTGCTGGCTGGTTAAATATATATAAAAAGGAGATTTACGCTCTCCCCTCAGTTTAGGGCACTGACTCTGTGCTGGCTGTTTAAATATATATGACCCGGAGATTTACTCTCTCCTCAGTTCACGGCAATGACTCTGTGCTGGCTTTTTAAATATACATAACCAGGAGATTTTCACTCTTCTCAGTTTCGGTCACTGACTCTGTGCTGGCAGGTTAAATACATATAACAAGAAGATTTCCCCTCTCCTCAGTTTAGGACACTACCTCTGTGCTGACTATTTGAACATATATAAAAACGAGATTTACGCTTTCCCCTCAGATTAGGGCACTGACTCGGCGCTGGCTGGTTAAATATATATAACCAGGAGGTTTACACGCTCCTCAGTTTCGGGCAGAGACTTTGTGCTGGGTGGTTAAATATATATAACCAGGAGATTAACACTCTCCTCCGTTGAGGGCACTGACTCTGTGCTGGCTGTTTAAATATATATAACCAGGAGATTTACCCTCTCCTCAGTTTAGGGCACTGACTCTGCGCTGGCTGGTTAAATATACATAACCAGGCGATTTACACTGTCCCCAGTATATGGCACTGACATTGTGCTTGCTGGATAAATATATATAACCATTAGAATTACACTCTCCTCAGTTTAGGACACTACCTCTTTGCTGACTATTTGAATATATATAAAAAGGAGATTTACGCTTTCCCCTCAGATTAGGGCACTGACTCGGGGCTGGCTGGTTAAATATATATATAACCAGGAGGTTTACACTCTCCTCAGTTTCGGGCAGAGACTTTGTGCTGGGTGGTTAAATATATATAACCAGGAGATTTACACTCTCCTCCGTTTAGGGCACTGACTCTGTGCTGGCTGTTTAAATATATATAACCAGGAGATTTACCCTCTCCTCAGTTTAGGGCACTGACTCTGCGCTGGCTGGTTAAATATACATTACCAGGCGATTTACACTATCCCCAGTATATGGCACTGACATTGTGCTTGCTGGATAAATATATATAACCATTAGAATTACACTCTCCTCAGTTTAGGGCACTGAATCTTTGCTGACCGGTTAAATATATAAAACCAGGATATTTACAATCTCCGCAGTTTAGGGCAATGACTCTGTGCTGGCTCTTTAAATATATATATAACCATGAGATTTACCCTCTCAACAGTTTAGGTCACTGAGTCTGTGCTGGCTGGTCAAATATATAAAACCAGGGGATATACACTCTCTTCAGTTGAGGACAATGAGTCTGTGCTGGCTGGTTAAATATTCGTAACCAGAGGATTTACAGTCTCCTCAGTTTAGGGCACTGACTCTGTGCTAGTTGGTTGAATATATCAAGCCGGGAGATTTACACTACCCTCAGTTTAGGGCACTTACTCTAAGCTGGCTGGTTAAATATATATAACTCGGAGATTACACACTCTTCACAGTTTAGGGCAATGACTCTGTGCTGGCAAGTTAAATGCATATAACCAGGAGTTTTACACTGTTCTAAGTTTCGGGCACTGACTCTGCGCTGGCTGGTTAAATATATAAATCTGGAGATTTGCAATCTCCTCAGTTAGGGCAATGACTGTGTGCTGGCTGGTTCAATATACATAACCAGGAAATTTACACTGACCTCAGTTTAGGGCACTTATGCCGTGCTGGCTGGTAAAATATATACAACCAGGAAATTTACACTTTCCACAATTTCGGGCAATGACTCTGTGCTGGCTGGTTCAATATATATAACCAGGGGATTTACCGTCTCCTCAGTTTAGGGCACTGACTCTGTGCTGACTGGTTAAATATATATCTAAAAAACAAGGAGATTTACCCTCTCCTCAGTTTAGCGCACTGAGTCTGTGCTGGCTGGCTAAATATATATAACAAGGAGAACTGCACTCTCCTCAGTTTAGGGCACTGATTCTGTGCTGGCTGTTTAAGTATATATAACAAGGAGATTTACACTCTCCTCAGTTTAGGGCACTGATTCTGTGTTGGCTGGTTAAATATATATAACCAGAAGATTTACAATCCCCTCAGTTGAGGGCAATGACTCTGTGCTGGCTGGTTAAATATATATAACCAGGAGATTTTCCCTCTCCTCAGTTTAGGGCACTGATTCTGTGCTGGCACTTTAAATATAAATATATATAACCAGGAGATTTACCCTCTCCTCGGTTTAGGGCACTGATTCTGTGCTGGCACTTTAAATATTAATATATATAACCAGGAGATTTACCCTCTCCTCGGTTTAGGGCACTGAGTTTCTGCTGTCTGGTTAAATATATATAACCAGAAGATTTAAGCTCTCCTCAGTTTAGGGCAATGACACTGTGCTGGCTGGTTAAATATATATAACCAGGGGATTTACACTCTACTCAGTTTAGAGCAATGACTCTGTCCTGGCTGGTATAATAAGTACATCACAAGGAGATTTACACTCTCTTCAGTTTAGGGCACTGACTCTGTGCTGGCTGTTTAAATATATATAACCAGGAGATTTTAACCCTCCTCAGTTTAGGGCACTGAATCTGCGATGGCTGGTTAAATATATATATAAAACCAGGAGATTTACACTCTCCTCAATTTATGGCACTGACTCTGTTCTGGATGGTTGAATAAATATAACCAGGAGATTTAAACTCTCCTCAGGTTAGGGCATTGAATCTGTGCTGGCCGATTAAATATATATAACCAGGAGACTTACCCTCTCCTCAGTTGAGGGCACTGAATCTGTGCTGGCTGGTTGAATATACACAACCAGAAGATTTACACACTCATCTGCTTCGGGCACTGACTCTAAGCTGGCTGTTTAAATATACCTAACCATTCGATTTATACCCCCCTAAGTTTAGGGCACTGACTCTGTGCTGGCTCTTTGAATATATATAACCACGAGTTTTACACTTTCCTCAGTTTAGGGCACTGAATCTGTGCTGGCTGGTTGAATATACACAACCAGAAGATTTACGCTCTCATCTGTTTCGGGCACTGACTCTAAGCTGGCTGTTTAAATATACCTAACCAGGAGATTTATACCCCCCTAAGTTAGAGCACTGACTCTGTGCTGGCTGTTAACATATGTATAACTAGGAGATTTACACTCTCCTCAGTTTAGTGCTATGTCTCTGTGCTGGCTGGTTAAATATATATAACCAGGAGATTTACCCTCTCCTCAGTTTGGGGCACTGAATCTGTGCTGGCTACTTAAGTATATATAACCAGGAGATTTACGCTCTCCTTAGTTTAGGGCAATGACTCTGTGCTGGCTAGTTAAGTATTTATATATATAACTCGGAGATTTACCGTCTCCTCAGTTTCGGGCACTGACTCTGTGCAGACTGGTTGAATATATATATCCAGGAGATTTACACTCTCCTCAGTTTAGGGCAATGACTCTGTGCTGGCTGTTTAAAAATATATAACAAGGAGATTTACACTCTCCACAGTTTAGGGCAATGACTCTCTGCTGGCTGGTTAAATATATATATAACCAGGAGATGTACACTCTCCTCAGTTAAGGGCACTGTCTCCGTTCTGGCTGGTTAAATATATATAACCAGGAGATTTAGACTCTCCTCAGTTTAGGGCACTGACTCTGTGCGGGCTGATTCATTATATATTACCAGGAGATTTACCCTCTCCTCAATTTATGGCACTGACTCTGTGCTGGATGGTTGAATAAATATAACCAGGAGATTAATACTCTCCTCAGTTTTGGGCAATGACTCTGTGCTGGCTGTTTAAATTTATATAACCAGGAGATTTACACTCTCCTCAGTTTAGTGCTAAGTCTCTGTGCTTGCTGGTTAAATATATATATATATATCCAGGAGATTTAAACTCTCCTCAAGTTCGGGCACTGAATGTGTGCTGGCCGGTTAAATATATATAACCAGGATACCTACCCTCTCCTCAGTTTAGGTCACTCAATCAGTGCTGGCTCGTTTAATATATATAACTAGGAAATTTAAACTCTCCTCAGTTTCGGGCACTGAATCTGTGCTGCCCGTTTAAATATATATAACCAGGAGACTTACCTTCTCCTCAGTTGAGGGCACTGCATCTGTGCTGGCTGGTTAAATTTACATAACAAGGAGATGTACACTCTCCTAAGTTTCAGGCCTGACTCTGCGCTGGCTGTTTAAATATATATAACCAGGATATTTATACTCTCGTCAGTTTAGGGCACTGACTATGTGCCTGCTGGTAAATATATATAACCGGGAGATTTGCACTCTCCTCAGTTTAGGGCAATGACTCTGTGCTGGTTGGTTAAAAATATATAACCAGGAGATTTACACTCTCCTCAGTTTTGGGCACTGACTCTGTACTGGTTGGTTAAATATATATAACCAGGAGATTTACACTCTCCTCGGTTTCGGGCATTGAGTCTGTGCTGGCTGTTTTCACTCTCCTCACTTTAAATCAATGACTCTGTGCTGGCTGTTTAAATATATATTACCATGAGATTTCCCCTCTCCGCACTTTAGGGCACTGACTCTGTGCTGGCTGTTTAAATATATATAAAGAGGAGATTTCCCCTCTCCTCACTTTAGGACACTGAGTCTGTGCTGGCTGTTTAAATATTTCTAATCAGGAGATTTACTCTCTCCTCAGTTTAGCGCTATGTCTCTGTGCTGGCTGCTTAAATATATCTAACCAGGATACTCACCCTCTCCTCAGTTTCAAAAATATATGACAAGGAGATTTACACTCTCCGCAGTTTGGCGCAATGACTCTATGCTGGCTGGTTAAATATATATATAACCAGAAGATTTACACTCTCCTCAGTTTATGGCACTGACTCTGTGCTGGATGGTTGAATAAATATAACCAGGAGATTAACACTCTGCTCAGTTTAGGGCACTGACTCTGTGCTGGCTCTTTGAATATATATAACAAGAACATTTGCAGTCTTCTCAGTTTAGGGCACTGACTCTGCGTTGGCTGGTTAAATATATATATAAAACCAGGAGTTTTACACTCTCCTCAGTTTTGCGCCATGACATTGTTCTGGCTAGTAATACATATGTAACCAGGAGATGTACACTCTCCTCAGTTTAGGGCACTGACTCTGTGCTGGCTGTTTAAATATATATATAACCAGGTGATTTACACTCTCCTCAGTTTAGGGCACTGACATTGTGCTGGCTGGTGAAATATATATAACCAGGAGATTTACTCTCTCCTCAGTTCAGGGCACTGACTCTGTGCGGGCTGGTTGAATATATATAACCAGGAGATTTACCCTCTCCTCAGTTTAGGGCACAGACTCAGCGCAAGCTGTTTAAACATATATAACCATGAGATTTTCCCTTTTCCCAGTTTAGGACACTGACTCTGTGCTTTCTTGTTGAATATATATATAACCAGGAGATTTACACTCTCCTCAGTTTAGGGCACTGACTTTGCACCTGCTGGTTAAATATATATAACCAGGAAATTTACCCTCTCCTCACTTCTGGCACTGAGTCTGTGCTGGCTGGTTAAATATATCTAACCAGGAGATTTACCCTCTCCTCCGTTTAGTGCACTGACTCTGTGCTGGCTATTAAAAAATATATAACAAGGAGATTTACCCTCTCCTCAGTTTGGGGCACTGAATCTGTGCTGGCTACTTAAGTATATATAACCAGGAGATTTACGCTCTCCTTAGTTTAGGGCAATGACTCTGTGCTGGCTAGTTAAGTATTTATATATATAACTCGGAGATTTACCGTCTCCTCAGTTTCGGGCACTGACTCTGTGCAGACTGGTTGAATATATATATCCAGGAGATTTACACTCTCCTCAGTTTAGGGCAATGACTCTGTGCTGGCTGTTTAAAAATATATAACAAGGAGATTTACACTCTCCACAGTTTAGGGCAATGACTCTCTGCTGGCTGGTTAAATATATATATAACCAGGAGATGTACACTCTCCTCAGTTAAGGGCACTGTCTCCGTTCTGGCTGGTTAAATATATATAACCAGGAGATTTAGACTCTCCTCAGTTTAGGGCACTGACTCTGTGCGGGCTGATTCATTATATATTACCAGGAGATTTACCCTCTCCTCAATTTATGGCACTGACTCTGTGCTGGATGGTTGAATAAATATAACCAGGAGATTAATACTCTCCTCAGTTTAGGGCAATGACTCTGTGCTGGCTGTTTAAATTTATATAACCAGGAGATTTACACTCTCCTCAGTTTAGTGCTAAGTCTCTGTGCTTGCTGGTTAAATATATATATATATATATCCAGGAGATTTAAACTCTCCTCAAGTTCGGGCACTGAATGTGTGCTGGCCGGTTAAATATATATAACCAGGATACCTACCCTCTCCTCAGTTTAGGTCACTCAATCAGTGCTGGCTCGTTTAATATATATAACTAGGAAATTTAAACTCTCCTCAGTTTCGGGCACTGAATCTGTGCTGCCCGTTTAAATATATATAACCAGGAGACTTACCTTCTCCTCAGTTGAGGGCACTGCATCTGTGCTGGCTGGTTAAATTTACATAACAAGGAGATGTACACTCTCCTAAGTTTCAGGCCTGACTCTGCGCTGGCTGTTTAAATATATATAACCAGGATATTTATACTCTCGTCAGTTTAGGGCACTGACTATGTGCCTGCTGGTAAATATATATAACCGGGAGATTTGCACTCTCCTCAGTTTAGGGCAAAGACTCTGTGCTGGTTGGTTAAATATATATAACCAGGAGATTTACACTCTCCTCGGTTTAGGGCATTGAGTCTGTGCTGGCTGTTTTCACTCTCCTCACTTTAAATCAATGACTCTGTGCTGGCTGTTTAAATATATATTACCATGAGATTTCCCCTCTCCGCACTTTAGGGCACTGACTCTGTGCTGGCTGTTTAAATATATATAAAGAGGAGATTTCCCCTCTCCTCACTTTAGGACACTGAGTCTGTGCTGGCTGTTTAAATATTTCTAATCAGGAGATTTACTCTCTCCTCAGTTTAGCGCTATGTCTCTGTGCTGGCTGCTTAAATATATCTAACCAGGATACTCACCCTCTCCTCAGTTTCAAAAATATATGACAAGGAGATTTACACTCTCCGCAGTTTGGCGCAATGACTCTATGCTGGCTGGTTAAATATATATATAACCAGAAGATTTACACTCTCCTCAGTTTATGGCACTGACTCTGTGCTGGATGGTTGAATAAATATAACCAGGAGATTAACACTCTGCTCAGTTTAGGGCACTGACTCTGTGCTGGCTCTTTGAATATATATAACAAGAACATTTGCAGTCTTCTCAGTTTAGGGCACTGACTCTGCGCTGGCTGGTTAAATATATATATAAAACCAGGAGTTTTACACTCTCCTCAGTTTTGCGCCATGACATTGTTCTGGCTAGTAATACATATGTAACCAGGAGATTTACACTCTCCTCAGTTTAGGGCACTGACTCTGTGCTGGCTGTTTAAATATATATATAACCAGGTGATTTACACTCTCCTCAGTTTAGGGCACTGACATTGTGCTGGCTGGTGAAATATATATAACCAGGAGATTTACTCTCTCCTCAGTTCAGGGCACTGACTCTGTGCGGGCTGGTTGAATATATGTAACCAGGAGATTTACCCTCTCCTCAGTTTAGGGCACAGACTCAGCGCAAGCTGTTTAAACATATATAACCATGAGATTTTCCCTTTTCCCAGTTTAGGACACTGACTCTGTGCTTTCTTGTTGAATATATATATAACCAGGAGATTTACACTCTCCTCACTTCTGGCACTGAGTCTGTGCTGGCTGGTTAAATATATCTAACCAGGAGATTTACCCTCTCCTCCGTTTAGTGCACTGACTCTGTGCTGGCTATTTAAAAATATATAACAAGGAGATTTACACTCTCCACAGTTTAGGGCAATGACTCTATGCTGGCTGGTTAAATATATATATAACCAGGAGATTTACACTCTCCTCAGTTAAGGGCACTGTCTCCGTTCTGGCTGGTTAAATATATATAACCAGAAGATCTGCACTCTCCTCAGTTTAGGGCACTGACTCTGTGCGGGCTGGTTCATTATATATAACCAGGAGATTTCCACTCTCCTCAATTTATGGCACTGACTCTTTGCTGGATGGTTGAATAAATATAACCAGGAGATTAATACTCTCCTCAGTTTAGGGCAATGACTCTGTGCTGACTGGTTAAATATATATAACCAGGAGATTTTAACCCTCCTCAGTTTAGGGCACTGAATCTGCGATGGCTGGTTAAATATATATATAAAACAAGGAGATTTACACTCTCCTCAATTTATGGCACTGACTCTGTTCTGGACGGTTGAATAAATATAACCAGGAGATTTAAACTCTCCTCAGGTTAGGGCATTGAATCTGTGCTGGCCGATTAAATATATATAACCAGGAGACTTACCCTCTCCTCAGTTGAGGGCACTGAATCTGTGCTGGCTGGTTGAATATACACAACCAGAAGATTTACACTCTCATCTGCTTCGGGCACTGACTCTATGCTGGCTCTTTAAATGTACCTAACCAGGCGATTTATACACCCCTAAGTTTAGGGCACTGACTCTGTGCTGGCTCGTTGAATATATATAACCATGAGTTTTACACTTTCCTCAGTTTAGGGCACTGAATCTGTGCTGGCTGGTTGAATATACACAACCAGAAGATTTACGCTCTCATCTGTTTCGGGCACTGACTCTAAGCTGGCTGTTTAAATATACCTAACCAGGAGATTTATACCCCCCTAAGTTAGAGCACTGACTCTGTGCTGGCTGTTAACATATACATAACCAGGAGTTTTAAACTCTCCTCAGTTTCGGGCAATGACTCTGTGCTGGCTGGTTAAATATATATAACCAGGAGATTTACACTCTCCTCAGTTTAAGGCAATGACTCTGTGCTGGCTGGTTAAATATATATAACAAGGAGATTTACAATCTACTCCGTTTAGGGCACTGACTCGGTGTTGTCTGGTTAAATGTATATAACCATAATATTTACGCTCTCCTCAGTTTAGGGCACTGAAACTGTGCTGGCTGGTTAAATATATATATATGTCACCAGGAGATTTACCCTCTCCTCAGTTAAGGCCACTGACTTTGTGCTGGCTCTTAAATAAATATAACCAGGGATTTTACCTTCTCCTCAGTTTAGGGCACTGACTCTGTGCTGGCTGTTTAAATATATATAACCAGGAGATTTAGACTCTCCACAGTTTAGTGCTATGTCTCTCTGCTTGCTGGTTGAATATACACAACCAGAAGATTTATACTCTCATCAGGGCACTGACATTGTGCTGGCTGGTGAAATATATATTACCAGGAGATTTACATTCTCCTCAGTTAAGGGCAATGTCTCCGTTCTGGCTGGTTAAATATATATAACCAGGAGATTTACACTCTCCTCAGTTTAGGGCACTGAGTCTATGCTGGCTGGTTAAATATATTTAACCAGGAGGTTTACACTCTCCTCAGTTGAGCTATATCTTTGTGCTGGCTGGTTAAATATATATAACCAGAAGACTTAAACTCTCCTCAGGTTAGGGCATTGAATCTATGCTGGCCGTTTAAATATATATAACCAGTAGACTTACCCTCTCCTCAGTTGAGGGCACTGAATCTGTGCTGGGTGGTTGAATATACACAACCAGAAGATTTACACTCTCATGAGTTTCGGGCAATGACTCTAAGCTGGCTGTTTAAATATATCTCACCAGGAGATTTATACTCCCCTAAGTTTAGGGCACTGACTCTGTGCTGGCTCGTTGAATATTTATAACCACGAGTTTTACACTTTCCTCAGTTTAGGGCACTGACTCTGTGCTGGCTGTTTAAATATATATAACCAGGAGATTTACACTCTCCTCTGTTTAGGGCACTGATTCTGTGCTGGCGAGTTGAATATATATAACCACGAGTTTTACACTTTCCTCAGTTTAGGGCACTGACTCTGTGCTGACTGTTTAAATATGTATAACCAGGAGATTTACACTCTCCTCACTTTCGAGCGATGACTCTGTGCTGTCTAGTTAAATAAATACATAACCAGGTGATTTACACTCTCTTCAGTTGAGAGCACTGAGTCTGTGCTGGCTGGTTAAATATATATCACCAGGAGATTTACACTCTCCTCACTTTCGAGTGATGACTCTGTGCGGTCTGGTTAAATAAATACATAACCAGGTGATTTACACTCTCCTCAGTTCACGGCAATGACTCTGTGCTGGCTTTTTAAATATACATAACCAGGAGATTTTCACTCTTCTCAGTTTCGGTCACTGACGCTGTGCTGGCTCGTTAAATACATATAACAAGAAGATTTCCCCTCTCCTCAGTTTTAGACACTACCTCTGTGCTGACTGTTTGAATATATATAAATAGGAGATTTACGCTCTCCCCTCAGATTAGGGCACTGACTCGGCGCTGGCTGGTTAAATATATGTATAAAACCAGGAGTTTTACACTCTCCTCAGATTTCCGCCATGACTTTGTTCTGGCTAGTAAAATATATATAACCAGGAGACTTACACTCTCCTCAGTTTAGGGCACTGACTCTGTGCTGGCTGTTTAAATATATATAACCAGGAGATTTACACTCTCCTCAGTTTCGGGCACTGACTCTGTGCGGGCTGGTTCATTGTATATAACCAGGAGATTTACCCTCTCCTCAGTTTAGGGCACTGAGTCTATGCTGGCTAGTTAAATTTATATAACCAGGAAATTTACACTCTCCTCAGTTGAGCGCTATATCTTTGTGCTGGCTGGTTCAATATATATAACCAAGAGATTTACACTCTCCTCCGTTTAGGGCAATGACTCTGCGCCTGCTGGTTAAATATATATAACTTTGAGATTTACACTCTCCTCAGTTTAGGGCAATGACTCTGCGCCTGATGGTTAAATATATATAACTTTGAGATTTACACTCTCCTCAGTTTTGGGCAATGACTCTGTGCTGGCTGCTTAAATATATATAACCAGGAGATTTACACACTCCTCAATTTCGGGCACTGAGTCTGTGCTGGCTGTTTAAATCTATATAATCAGGGGATTTACACCCTCCTCTGTTCAGGAAAATGACTCTGTGCTGGCAGATTTAAAATAGATTTAACCAGTAGATTTCCCCTCTCATCAGTTTAGGGCACTGACTCTGTGCTGGCTGTTTAAATATATATAACCAGGAGATTTACACTCTCCTCAGTTTAGGGCTCTGACTCTCTGCTGGCTGCTTAAATGTAAATATAACCATAAGATTTACCCTCTCCTCAGTTTAGGGCACTGACTTTGTGCTGGCTGGTTAAACATATATAACCAGGAGATTTACACTCTCCTCAGTTTAGGGCACTGACTTTGTGCTGGCTGGTTAAATATATATAACCAGCAGATTTACACTCTCCTCAGTTTAGGCTACTGACACTGTGCTGGTTAGTTAAATATATAAAACCACGAGTTTTACACTTTCCTCAGTTTAGGGCACTGACTCTGTGCTGGCTGTTTAAATATATATAACCAGGAGATTTACACTCTCCTCAGTTTATAGCAATGACCCTGTGACGGTTGGCTAAAGAAATATATAACCAGGATATTTACACTGTCTTCAGTTTAGGGCACAGTGTCTGCACTGGCTGTTTAAATATATATAACCAGGAGATTTACACTCTCCCCAGTTTAGGGCACTGACTCTGTGCTGGCTGTTTAAATATATATAACCAGGACATTTACCTTCTTCTCAGTTTAGGGCACTGAATCTCCGCTGCCTATTTAAATATATATAAAACCAGGAGATTTACGCCCTCCTCAGTTTAGGGCAATGACTCTGTGCCGCCTTTTAAATATATATAACCAGGAGATTTAAACTCTCCTCAGTTTAGGGCACTGACTCTGTGCTGGCTGTTTAAATATATATAACCAGGAGATTTACACTCTCCTCAGTTTAGGGCACTGAATCTGCGCTGCCTATTAAAATATATATAAAACCAGGAGATTTACGCTCTCCTCGGTTTAGGGCAATGACTCTGTGCCGGCTTGTTAAATATATATAACCAGGAGATTTACACTCTCCTCAGTTTAGATCAATGACTCTGGGCTGGCAGTTTAAATATAGATATAACCAGGAGATTTCCCCTCTCGTCAGTATAGGGCACTGAGCCTGTGCTGGCTGGTTAAATATATAAAACAAGGAGATTTACACTCTCCTCTGTTTCGTGCAATGACTCTGTGCTGGCTGGTAAAATATATATAACCAGGAGATTTACACTGTCTTCAGTTGAGGGCACTGAGTCAGTGCTATGTGGTTAAATGTTTCTAATCACGAGATTTACACTCTCCAAAGTTCGGGTACTCGCTCTGTGCCTGCTGGTAAAATATATATAATCGGGAGATTTACTCTCTCCTCAGTTCAGGGCACTTACTCTGTGCTGGCTGGTTAAATATATATAACCAGGAGATTTACTCTCTCCTCAGTTCAGGGCACTTACGCTGTGCTGGCTGTTTAAAAATATACAACCAGGAGATTTAAACTCTCCTCAGTTTAGAGCACTGAAACTGTTCTGTCTATTTAAATATATATAACCAGGAAATTTACACTCTCCTCAGTTTTGGACACTGACTTGGTGCTGGCTGTTTAAATATATATAACCAGGAGATTTACACTCTCCTCTGTTTAGGGCTCTGACTCTCTGCTGGCTGCTTAAATGTAAATATAACCATGAGATTTACCCTCTCCTCAGTTTCGGGCACTGAATCTCTGCTGGCTGTTTAAATATATATAACCAGGAGATTTACATTCTCCTCAGTTTAGGGCTCTGACTCTCTGCTGGCTGCTTAAATGTAAATATTACCAGGAGATTTACACTCTCCTCAGTTTTGGGCACTGACTCTCTGCTGGCTGGTTGAATATATATATAACCAGGAGATTTACCCTCTCCTCATTTTAGGGCACTGACTCTGTGCTGGCAGTTTAAATATAGATATAACCAGGAGATATCCCCTCTCCACAGTCTAGGGCACTGAGTCTGTGCTGACCGGTAAAATATATAAAACAAGGAGATTTACACTCTCCTCTGTTTAGTGCAATGACTCTGTGCTGGCGGGTTAAATATACATAACCAGGTGAATTCCATTCTCCTCAGTTTAGGGGACTGTCTGTGCACTGTCTGGTTAAATATGTATAACCTGGTGATTTACACTCTCCTCCATTTAGGGCACTGACTCTGTGCTGGCTGGTTAAATATATGTAACCAGGAGATTTACCCTCTCCTCAGTTTAGGGCAATGACTCTGAACTGGCTGGTTAAATATATATAACGAGGAGTTATACACTCTCCTCTGTTTAGGACACAGACTCCGTGCAGGCTGGTTATATACATATAAGCAGGAGATTTACACACGCCTCAGATAAGTGCAAGGACTCTGTGCTGGCTGGTTAAATATATGTATCCAGGGGAATTACCCTCTCCTCAGTTTAGGGCACTGACTTTGTGCTGGCTGGTTAAACATATATAACCAGGAGATTTACACTCTCCTCAGTTTAGGGCACTGACTTTGTGCTGGCTGTTTAAATATATATAACCAGCAGATTTACACTCTCCTCAGTTTAGGCTACTGACACTGTGCTGGTTAGTTAAATATATAAAACCACGAGTTTTACACTTTCCTCAGTTTAGGGCACTGACTCTGTGCTGGCTGTTTAAATATATATAACCAGGAGATTTACACTCTCCTCAGTTTATAGCAATGACCCTGTGACGGTTGGCTAAAGAAATATATAACCAGGATATTTACACTGTCTTCAGTTTAGGGCACAGTGTCTGCACTGGCTGTTTAAATATATATAACCAGGAGATTTACACTCTCCTCAGTTTAGGGCACTGACTCTGTGCTGGCTGTTTAAATATATATAACCAGGACATTTACCTTCTTCTCAGTTTAGGGCACTGAATCTCCGCTGCCTATTTAAATATATATAAAACCAGGAGATTTACGCCCTCCTCAGTTTAGGGCAATGACTCTGTGCCGCCTTTTAAATATATATAACCAGGAGATTTAAACTCTCCTCAGTTTAGGGCACTGACTCTGTGCTGGCTGTTTAAATATATATAACCAGGAGATTTACACTCTCCTCAGTTTAGGGCAATGACTCTGTGCCGGCTTGTTAAATATATATAACCAGGAGATTTACACTCTCCTCAGTTTAGATCAATGACTCTGGGCTGGCAGTTTAAATATAGATATAACCAGGAGATTTCCCCTCTCGTCAGTATAGGGCACTGAGCCTGTGCTGGCTGGTTAAATATATAAAACAAGGAGATTTACACTCTCCTCTGTTTCGTGCAATGACTCTGTGCTGGCTGGTAAAATATATATAACCAGGAGATTTACACTGTCTTCAGTTGAGGGCACTGAGTCAGTGCTATGTGGTTAAATGTTTCTAATCACGAGATTTACACTCTCCAAAGTTCGGGTACTCGCTCTGTGCCTGCTGGTAAAATATATATAATCGGGAGATTTACTCTCTCCTCAGTTCAGGGCACTTACTCTGTGCTGGCTGGTTAAATATATATAACCAGGAGATTTACTCTCTCCTCAGTTCAGGGCACTTACGCTGTGCTGGCTGTTTAAAAATATACAACCAGGAGATTTAAACTCTCCTCAGTTTAGAGCACTGAAACTGTTCTGTCTATTTAAATATATATAACCAGGAAATTTACACTCTCCTCAGTTTTGGACACTGACTTGGTGCTGGCTGTTTAAATATATATAACCAGGAGATTTACACTCTCCTCAGTTTCGGTCACTGAGTCTGTGCTGGATTGTTAAATATATATAATCAGAAGATGTCCCCTCTCCTCAGTTTAGGGCACTGACTCTGTGCTGGCTGGTTGATAATATATAACCAGGAGATTTACGCTCTTCTCAGTTTAGGACACTGACTCTGTGCTGGCTGGTTGAATATATATAACCAGGAGATTTCCCCTCTCCACAGTTCAGGACACTGACTCTGTGCTTTCTGGTTGAATATATATAACCAGGAGATTTACACCCTCCACAGTTTAGGGCACTGAGTCTGTGCTGTCTGGTTAAATTTATATAACTAGGAGATTTACACTCTCCTCAGTTTAGGGCACTGACTCTGTGCCAGCTTGTTGAATATATCTCGCCAGGAGACTTACATTATCCTCAGTTTAGTGCATTGACTCTAAGCTGGTTGGTTATATATATAAAACCTGGAGATTTATACTCTCCTAAGTTTAGGGCAATGACTCTGTGCTGGCTGGTTAAATATATGTCACCAGGAGATTTACACTCTCTTCAGTTTCGGGCACTTAGTCAGTGCTATGTGGTTAAATGTTTCTAAACACGAGATATACACTCTCCTAGGTTACGGGTACTGGCTCTGCGCCTGCTGGTAAAATATATATAACCGGGAGAATGGCACTCTACTCAGTTTGGGGCAATGACTCTGTGCTGGCTGGTTAAATATATATAATCAGGAGATTTACACTCTCCTCAGTCTAGGGCACTGACTCTGACCCTGCTGGTTGAATATATATAACCAGGAGATTTACACTCTCCTCAGTTTAGGGCACTGAGTCTGTGCTGGCTGGTTAAACAGATATAACCAGGAGATTTACACTCTCCTCAGTTTAGGGCACTGAGTCTGTGCTGGCTGTTGAAATATATACAACCAGGAGATTTAAACTATCCTCAGTTTAGGGCACTGAAAGTGTTCTGGCTATTTAAATATATGTAACCAGGAGATTTACACTCTCCTCATAATTGGACACTGACTCTGTGCTGTCTGGTAAAATATATATAACCAGGAGACTTACACTCTCCTCAGTTTAGGGCATTTACACATTGCTGGCTAGTTAAATATATAAAACCAGGAGATTTAAACTCTCCTCAGTTTAGGGCACTGACTCTGTGCTGGCTGGTGTCAAAAATTTAACCAGGAGAATTACACACTCCAGAGTTTAGGGCACTGACTCTGTATTGTCTGGTTAAATAAATATAACCAGAAGATTTACACCCTCCACAGTTTAGGGCAATGACTCTGTGCTGGCTGGTTAAATATATATAACCAGGAGATTTACCCTCTCCTTAGTTAAGGGCACTGAAACTGTGCTGGCTGTTTAAATATATATAACCAGGAGATTTACGCTCTTTTCAGTTTAGGGCAATGACTCTGTGCTGGCTGGTTAATTATATATATAACCATGAGATTTATAAATCTCCACCGTTTAGGGCACTGAGTCCGTGCTGGCTGGTTGCATGTATATAGCCAGGAGATTTGCACTGTCCTTAGTTTCGGGCACTGACTCTGTGCTGGCTGGTGAAATATATATCACCAGGATATTTTCATTCTCTTCATTTTAGGGCAATGACTCCGTGCTGGTTTTTATACATATATATATATAACCAGGAGATTGATAAATATCCTCAATTTAGGGCACTGAGTCCGTGCTAGCTGGTTGATTATAGATCGTAAGGAGTTTTACGCTCTCCTCAGTTTAGGGAACTGACACTGTGCTGGCTGGTTAAATATATATAACCAGGAGATTTACGCTCTCCTCAGTTTAGGGCACTGACTCTGTGCTGGCTGGTTAAATGGATATAACCTGGAGATTTACACTCTCTTCTGTTTCGGGCACTGAGTCTGATCTGCACTCTCCTTAGTTTACGGCACTGAGTCTGTGCTGGCTGGCTAAATATATATAGCCAGGAGAAATACACTCTCCTCAAACTAGGGCACTGACTCTGACCCTGCTGGTTAAATATATATAACCAGGAGATTTACACTCTCCTCAGTTTAGGGCATTTATGCTGTGCTGGCTATTTAGATATATATAACCAGGAGATTTACTCACTCCTCAGTTTAAGGAACTGATTCTGTGCTGGCTGTTTAAATGTATATAACCAGGAGATTTACGCCATCCTCAGTTTAAGGCACTGAGTCTGTGCTGGCTGGTTAAATATATATAACCAGGAGATTTACACTCTCCTCAGTTTAGGGCATTTATGCTGTGCTGGCTATTTAAATATATATAACTAGGAGATTTACACTCTCCTCAGTTTAGGGCACTGACTCTGTGCCAGCTTGTTGAATATATCTCGCCAGGAGACTTACATTATCCTCAGTTTAGTGCATTGACTCTAAGCTGGTTGGTTATATATATAAAACCTGGAGATTTATACTCTCCTAAGTTTAGGGCAATGACTCTGTGCTGGCTGGTTAAATATATGTCACCAGGAGATTTACACTCTCTTCAGTTTCGGGCACTTAGTCAGTGCTATGTGGTTAAATGTTTCTAAACACGAGATATACACTCTCCTAGGTTACGGGTACTGGCTCTGCGCCTGCTGGTAAAATATATATAACCGGGAGAATGGCACTCTACTCAGTTTGGGGCAATGACTCTGTGCTGGCTGGTTAAATATATATAATCAGGAGATTTACACTCTCCTCAGTCTAGGGCACTGACTCTGACCCTGCTGGTTGAATATATATAACCAGGAGATTTACACTCTCCTCAGTTTAGGGCACTGAGTCTGTGCTGGCTGGTTAAACAGATATAACCAGGAGATTTACACTCTCCTCAGTTTAGGGCACTGAGTCTGTGCTGGCTGTTGAAATATATACAACCAGGAGATTTAAACTATCCTCAGTTTAGGGCACTGAAAGTGTTCTGGCTATTTAAATATATGTAACCAGGAGATTTACACTCTCCTCATAATTGGACACTGACTCTGTGCTGTCTGGTAAAATATATATAACCAGGAGACTTACACTCTCCTCAGTTTAGGGCATTTACACATTGCTGGCTAGTTAAATATATAAAACCAGGAGATTTAAACTCTCCTCAGTTTAGGGCACTGACTCTGTGCTGGCTGGTGTCAAAAATTTAACCAGGAGAATTACACTCTCCAGAGTTTAGGGCACTGACTCTGTATTGTCTGGTTAAATAAATATAACCAGAAGATTTACACCCTCCACAGTTTAGGGCAATGACTCTGTGCTGGCTGGTTAAATATATATAACCAGGAGATTTACCCTCTCCTTAGTTAAGGGCACTGAAACTGTGCTGGCTGTTTAAATATATATAACCAGGAGATTTACGCTCTTTTCAGTTTAGGGCAATGACTCTGTGCTGGCTGGTTAATTATATATATAACCATGAGATTTATAAATCTCCACCGTTTAGGGCACTGAGTCCGTGCTGGCTGGTTGCATGCATATAGCCAGGAGATTTGCACTGTCCTTAGTTTCGGGCACTGACTCTGTGCTGGCTGGTGAAATATATATCACCAGGATATTTTCATTCTCTTCATTTTAGGGCAATGACTCCGTGCTGGTTTTTATACACATATATATATAACCAGGAGATTGATAAATATCCTCAATTTAGGGCACTGAGTCCGTGCTAGCTGGTTGATTATAGATCGTAAGGAGTTTTACGCTCTCCTCAGTTTAGGGAACTGACACTGTGCTGGCTGGTTAAATATATATAACCAGGAGATTTACGCTCTCCTCAGTTTAGGGCACTGACTCTGTGCTGGCTGGTTAAATGGATATAACCTGGAGATTTACACTCTCTTCTGTTTCGGGCACTGAGTCTGATCTGCACTCTCCTTAGTTTACGGCACTGAGTCTGTGCTGGCTGGCTAAATATATTTAGCCAGGAGAAATACACTCTCCTCAAACTAGGGCACTGACTCTGACCCTGCTGGTTAAATATATATAACCAGGAGATTTACACTCTCCTCAGTTTAGGGCATTTATGCTGTGCTGGCTATTTAGATATATATAACCAGGAGATTTACTCTCTCCTCAGTTTAAGGAACTGATTCTGTGCTGGCTGTTTAAATGTATATAACCAGGAGATTTACGCCATCCTCAGTTTAAGGCACTGAGTCTGTGCTGGCTGGTTAAATATATATAACCAGGAGATTTACACTCTCCTCAGTTTAGGGCATTTATGCTGTGCTGGCTATTTAAATATATATAACCAGGAGATTTACTCTCCTCAGTTTAAGGCACTGAGTCTGTGCTGGCTGTTTAAATATATACAACCAGGAGATTTAAACTCTCCTCAGTTGAGGGCACTGAAAGTGTTCTGGCTATTTAAATATATATCACCAGGAGATTTACACTCTCCTCAGAATTGGACACTGACTTGGTGCTGGCTGTTTAAATATATATAACTAGGAGGTTTACACTCTCCTCAGTTTCGGTCACTGTGTCTGTGCTGGCTGGTAATATATATATTAAAGGAGACTTACACTCTCCTCAGTTTAGGGCATTTATGCTGTGCTGGCTGGTTTAATATATATAACCAGTGGATTAACTCTCTCCTCAGTTTAGGGCACTGACTCTTTACTGGCTGGTGTAATATATATTACCAGGAGAATTACACTTTCCTCAGTTTAGGGCTCTGACTCTGTGTTGTCTGGTTAAATATATATAACCAGAAGATTTACACCCTCCACAGTTTAGGGCACTGACTCTGTGCTGGCTGGTTAAATGGATATAACCAGCAGATTTACACTCTCTTCTGTTTCGGGCACTGAGTCTGATCTGCACTCTCCTTAGTTTACGGCACTGAGTCTGTGCTGGCTGGTTAAACAGATATAACCAGGAGATTTACACTCTCCTCAGTTTAGGGCACTGAGTCTGTGCTGGCTGTTGAAATATATACAACCAGGAGATTTAAACTATCCTCAGTTTAGGGCACTGAAAGTGTTCTGGCTATTTAAATATATGTAACCAGGAGATTTACACTCTCCTCATAATTGGACACTGACTCTGTGCTGTCTGGTAAAATATATATAACCAGGAGACTTACACTCTCCTCAGTTTAGGGCATTTACACATTGCTGGCTAGTTAAATATATAAAACCAGGAGATTTAAACTCTCCTCAGTTTAGGGCACTGACTCTGTGCTGGCTGGTGTCAAAAATTTAACCAGGAGAATT
The DNA here is from genome assembly GCF_047496795.1 of Chiloscyllium punctatum. Taxonomy (NCBI): domain Eukaryota; kingdom Metazoa; phylum Chordata; class Chondrichthyes; order Orectolobiformes; family Hemiscylliidae; genus Chiloscyllium; species Chiloscyllium punctatum. The sequence goes on from NC_092768.1 coordinate 80,768,434, forward strand.
ACACTCTCCAGAGTTTAGGGCACTGACTCTGTATTGTCTGGTTAAATAAATATAACCAGAAGATTTACACCCTCCACAGTTTAGGGCAATGACTCTGTGCTGGCTGGTTAAATATATATAACCAGGAGATTTACCCTCTCCTTAGTTAAGGGCACTGAAACTGTGCTGGCTGTTTAAATATATATAACCAGGAGATTTACGCTCTTTTCAGTTTAGGGCAATGACTCTGTGCTGGCTGGTTAATTATATATATAACCATGAGATTTATAAATCTCCACCGTTTAGGGCACTGAGTCCGTGCTGGCTGGTTGCATGCATATAGCCAGGAGATTTGCACTGTCCTTAGTTTCGGGCACTGACTCTGTGCTGGCTGGTGAAATATATATCACCAGGATATTTTCATTCTCTTCATTTTAGGGCAATGACTCCGTGCTGGTTTTTATACACATATATATATAACCAGGAGATTGATAAATATCCTCAATTTAGGGCACTGAGTCCGTGCTAGCTGGTTGATTATAGATCGTAAGGAGTTTTACGCTCTCCTCAGTTTAGGGAACTGACACTGTGCTGGCTGGTTAAATATATATAACCAGGAGATTTACGCTCTCCTCAGTTTAGGGCACTGACTCTGTGCTGGCTGGTTAAATGGATATAACCTGGAGATTTACACTCTCTTCTGTTTCGGGCACTGAGTCTGATCTGCACTCTCCTTAGTTTACGGCACTGAGTCTGTGCTGGCTGGCTAAATATATTTAGCCAGGAGAAATACACTCTCCTCAAACTAGGGCACTGACTCTGACCCTGCTGGTTAAATATATATAACCAGGAGATTTACACTCTCCTCAGTTTAGGGCATTTATGCTGTGCTGGCTATTTAGATATATATAACCAGGAGATTTACTCTCTCCTCAGTTTAAGGAACTGATTCTGTGCTGGCTGTTTAAATGTATATAACCAGGAGATTTACGCCATCCTCAGTTTAAGGCACTGAGTCTGTGCTGGCTGGTTAAATATATATAACCAGGAGATTTACACTCTCCTCAGTTTAGGGCATTTATGCTGTGCTGGCTATTTAAATATATATAACCAGGAGATTTACTCTCCTCAGTTTAAGGCACTGAGTCTGTGCTGGCTGTTTAAATATATACAACCAGGAGATTTAAACTCTCCTCAGTTGAGGGCACTGAAAGTGTTCTGGCTATTTAAATATATATCACCAGGAGATTTACACTCTCCTCAGAATTGGACACTGACTTGGTGCTGGCTGTTTAAATATATATAACTAGGAGGTTTACACTCTCCTCAGTTTCGGTCACTGTGTCTGTGCTGGCTGGTAATATATATATTAAAGGAGACTTACACTCTCCTCAGTTTAGGGCATTTATGCTGTGCTGGCTGGTTTAATATATATAACCAGTGGATTAACTCTCTCCTCAGTTTAGGGCACTGACTCTTTACTGGCTGGTGTAATATATATTACCAGGAGAATTACACTTTCCTCAGTTTAGGGCTCTGACTCTGTGTTGTCTGGTTAAATATATATAACCAGAAGATTTACACCCTCCACAGTTTAGGGCACTGACTCTGTGCTGGCTGGTTAAATGGATATAACCAGCAGATTTACACTCTCTTCTGTTTCGGGCACTGAGTCTGATCTGCACTCTCCTTAGTTTACGGCACTGAGTCTGTGCTGGCTGGCTAAATATATATAACCAGGAGAAATACACTCTCCTCAAACTAGGGCACTGACTCTGACCCTGCTGGTTAAATATATATAACCAGGAGATTTACACTCTCCTCAGTTTAGGGCATTTATGCTGTGCTGGCTATTTAGATATATATAACCAGGAGATTTTCTCTCTCCTCAGTTTAAGGAACTGACTCTGTGCTGGCTGTTTAAATGTATATAACCAGGAGATTTATACTCTCCTCAGTTTAAGGCACTGAGTCTGTGCTGGCTGTTTAAATATATCCAACCAGGAGATTTAAACTCTCCTCAGTTTCGGGCACTGAAAGTGTTCTGGCTATTTAAATATATATAACCAGGAGATTTACACTCTCCTCAGTTTTGGACACTGACTCTATGCTCGCTGGTTAAATATATATAACCAGGAGACTTATACTCTCCTCAGTTTAGGGCATTTCCGCTGTGCTGGCTAGTTAAATATATATAACCAGTGGATTAACTCTCTCCTCAGTTTAGGGCACGGACTCTGTGCTGGCTGGTGTCATATATATAACCAGGAGAATTACACTCTCCTCAGTTTAGGGCACTAACTCTGTGTTGTCTTGTTAAATAAATATAACCAGAAGATTTACACCCTCCACAGTTTAGGGCAATGACTCTGTGCTGGCTGCTAAAATATATACCACCAGGAGATTTATCATCTCCTCAGTTAAGGGCACTGAAACTGTGCTGGCTATTTAAATATATATAACCAGGAGATTTACGCTCTTTTCAGTTTAGGGCAATGACCTGTGCTGGCTGGTTAATTATATATACAACCATGAGATTTATAAATCTCCACAGTTTAGGGCACTGTGTCCGTGCTGGCTGGTTGCATGCATATAGCCAGGAGATTTGCACTGTCCTTAGTTTCGGGCACTGACTCTGTGCTGGCTGGTTAAATATATATAACCAGGAGATTTTCACTCTCTTCATTTTAGGGCAATGACTCCGTGCTGTCTTTTTCATATATATATATATATATACATAACCAGGAGATTTATAAATCTCCTCAGTTTAGGGCACTGAGTCCGTGCTGGCTGGTTGATTATAGATCGCAAGGAGATTTACGCTCTCCTCAGTTTAGGGAACTGACTCTGTGCTGGCTGCTTAAATATATATAACCAGGAGATTTACGCTCTCCTCAGTTTAGGGCACTGACTCTGTGCTGGCTGTTTACAAATATATAACCATGAGATTTACGCCATCCTCAGTTTTGGGCACTGACTCTGTGCTGGCTGGTTAAATATATATAACCAGGAGATTTACACTCTCCTCAGTTTAGGGCATTTATGCTGTGCTGGCTATTTAAATATATATAACCAGGAGGTTTACTCTCCTCAGTTTAAGGCACTGAGTCTGTGCTGGCTGTTTAAATATATACAACCAGGAGATTTAAACTCTCCTCGGTTTAGGGCACTGAAAGTGTTCTGGCTATTTAAATATATATCACTAGGAGATTTACACTCTCCTCAGAATTGGACACTGACTTGGTGCTGGCTGTTTAAATATATATAACTAGGAGGTTTACACTCTCCTCAGTTTCGGTCACTGTGTCTGTGCTGGCTGGTAATATATATATTAAAGGAGACTTACACTCTCCTCAGTTTAGGGCATTTATGCTGTGCTGGCTGGTTTAATATATATAACCAGTGGTTTAACTCTCTCCTCAGTTTAGGGCACTGACTCTTTACTGGCTGGTGTAATATATATAACCAGGAGAATTGCACTCTCCTCAGTTTAGGGCTCTGACTCTGTGTTGTCTGGTTAAATATATATAACCAGAAGATTTACACCCTCCACAGTTTAGGGTAATGACTCTGTGCTGGCTGGTTAAATATATATAACCAGGAGATTTACCTCTCCTCAGTTAAGGGCACTGAAATTGTGCTGGCTATTTAAATATATACAACCAGGAGATATATATACAACCAGGAGATTTTCACTCTCTTCAGTTGAGAGCAATGAATTCTGTGCTGGCTGGTTATATATATTTTCATAACCAGGAGATTTACCCTCTCCTCAGTTAAGGGCACTGAAACTGTGCTGGCTATTTAAATATATATAACCAGGAGATTTACGCTCTTTTCAGTTTAGGGCAATGACTCTGTGCTGGCTGGTTAATTATATATATAACCATGAGATTTATAAATCTCCACAGTTTAGGGCACTGAGTCCGTGCTGGCTGGTTGCATGCATATAGCCAGGAGATTTGCACTGTCCTTAGTTTCGGGCACTGACTCTGTGCTGGCTGGTTAAATATATATAACCAGGAGATTTACCTCTCCTCAGTTAAGGGCACTGAAACTGTGCTGGCTATTTAAATGTATATAACCAGGAGATTTTCACTCTCTTCAGTTTAGAGCAATAAATTCTGTGCTGGCTGGTTATATATATTTTCATAACCAGGAGATTTACCCTCTCCTCAGTTAAGGGCACTGAAACTGTGCTGGCTGGTTAAATATATATAACCAGAAGATTTACACCCTACACAGTTTAGGGCAATGACTCTGTGCTGGCTTTATATATATATATATATATATATATATGAATCTCCTCAGTTCAGGGCACTGAGTCCGTGCTGGCTGGTTGATTATAGATAGCAAGGAGATTTACGCTCTCCTCAGTTTAGGGCACTGACTCTGTGCTGGCTGTTGAAATATATATAACCAGGAGATTTACACTCTCCTCACTTTCGAGCGATGACTCTGTGCTGTCTAGTTAAATAAATACATAACCAGGTGATTTACACTCTCTTCAGTTGAGAGCACTGAGTCTGTGCTGGCTGGTTAAATATATATAACCAGGAGATTTACACACTCCTCAATTTCGGGCACTGAGTCTGTGCTGGCTGTTTAAATCTATATAATCAGGGGATTTACACCCTCCTCTGTTCAGGAAAATGACTCTGTGCTGGCAGATTTAAAATAGATTTAACCAGTAGATTTCCCCTCTCATCAGTTTAGGGCACTGACTCTGTGCTGGCTGTTTAAATATATATAACCAGGAGATTTACACTCTCCTCAGTTTAGGGCTCTGACTCTCTGCTGGCTGCTTAAATGTAAATATAACCATAAGATTTACCCTCTCCTCAGTTTAGGGCACTGACTTTGTGCTGGCTGGTTAAACATATATAACCAGGAGATTTACACTCTCCTCAGTTTAGGGCACTGACTTTGTGCTGGCTGGTTAAATATATATAACCAGCAGATTTACACTCTCCTCAGTTTAGGCTACTGACACTGTGCTGGTTAGTTAAATATATAAAACCACGAGTTTTACACTTTCCTCAGTTTAGGGCACTGACTCTGTGCTGGCTGTTTAAATATATATAACCAGGAGATTTACACTCTCCTCAGTTTATAGCAATGACCCTGTGACGGTTGGCTAAAGAAATATATAACCAGGATATTTACACTGTCTTCAGTTTAGGGCACAGTGTCTGCACTGGCTGTTTAAATATATATAACCAGGAGATTTACACTCTCCCCAGTTTAGGGCACTGACTCTGTGCTGGCTGTTTAAATATATATAACCAGGACATTTACCTTCTTCTCAGTTTAGGGCACTGAATCTCCGCTGCCTATTTAAATATATATAAAACCAGGAGATTTACGCCCTCCTCAGTTTAGGGCAATGACTCTGTGCCGCCTTTTAAATATATATAACCAGGAGATTTAAACTCTCCTCAGTTTAGGGCACTGACTCTGTGCTGGCTGTTTAAATATATATAACCAGGAGATTTACACTCTCCTCAGTTTAGGGCACTGAATCTGCGCTGCCTATTAAAATATATATAAAACCAGGAGATTTACGCTCTCCTCGGTTTAGGGCAATGACTCTGTGCCGGCTTGTTAAATATATATAACCAGGAGATTTACACTCTCCTCAGTTTAGATCAATGACTCTGGGCTGGCAGTTTAAATATAGATATAACCAGGAGATTTCCCCTCTCGTCAGTATAGGGCACTGAGCCTGTGCTGGCTGGTTAAATATATAAAACAAGGAGATTTACACTCTCCTCTGTTTCGTGCAATGACTCTGTGCTGGCTGGTAAAATATATATAACCAGGAGATTTACACTGTCTTCAGTTGAGGGCACTGAGTCAGTGCTATGTGGTTAAATGTTTCTAATCACGAGATTTACACTCTCCAAAGTTCGGGTACTCGCTCTGTGCCTGCTGGTAAAATATATATAATCGGGAGATTTACTCTCTCCTCAGTTCAGGGCACTTACTCTGTGCTGGCTGGTTAAATATATATAACCAGGAGATTTACTCTCTCCTCAGTTCAGGGCACTTACGCTGTGCTGGCTGTTTAAAAATATACAACCAGGAGATTTAAACTCTCCTCAGTTTAGAGCACTGAAACTGTTCTGTCTATTTAAATATATATAACCAGGAAATTTACACTCTCCTCAGTTTTGGACACTGACTTGGTGCTGGCTGTTTAAATATATATAACCAGGAGATTTACACTCTCCTCTGTTTAGGGCTCTGACTCTCTGCTGGCTGCTTAAATGTAAATATAACCATGAGATTTACCCTCTCCTCAGTTTCGGGCACTGAATCTCTGCTGGCTGTTTAAATATATATAACCAGGAGATTTACATTCTCCTCAGTTTAGGGCTCTGACTCTCTGCTGGCTGCTTAAATGTAAATATTACCAGGAGATTTACACTCTCCTCAGTTTTGGGCACTGACTCTCTGCTGGCTGGTTGAATATATATATAACCAGGAGATTTACCCTCTCCTCATTTTAGGGCACTGACTCTGTGCTGGCAGTTTAAATATAGATATAACCAGGAGATATCCCCTCTCCACAGTCTAGGGCACTGAGTCTGTGCTGACCGGTAAAATATATAAAACAAGGAGATTTACACTCTCCTCTGTTTAGTGCAATGACTCTGTGCTGGCGGGTTAAATATACATAACCAGGTGAATTCCATTCTCCTCAGTTTAGGGGACTGTCTGTGCACTGTCTGGTTAAATATGTATAACCTGGTGATTTACACTCTCCTCCATTTAGGGCACTGACTCTGTGCTGGCTGGTTAAATATATGTAACCAGGAGATTTACCCTCTCCTCAGTTTAGGGCAATGACTCTGAACTGGCTGGTTAAATATATATAACGAGGAGTTATACACTCTCCTCTGTTTAGGACACAGACTCCGTGCAGGCTGGTTATATACATATAAGCAGGAGATTTACACACGCCTCAGATAAGTGCAAGGACTCTGTGCTGGCTGGTTAAATATATGTATCCAGGGGAATTACCCTCTCCTCAGTTTAGGGCACTGACTTTGTGCTGGCTGGTTAAACATATATAACCAGGAGATTTACACTCTCCTCAGTTTAGGGCACTGACTTTGTGCTGGCTGTTTAAATATATATAACCAGCAGATTTACACTCTCCTCAGTTTAGGCTACTGACACTGTGCTGGTTAGTTAAATATATAAAACCACGAGTTTTACACTTTCCTCAGTTTAGGGCACTGACTCTGTGCTGGCTGTTTAAATATATATAACCAGGAGATTTACACTCTCCTCAGTTTATAGCAATGACCCTGTGACGGTTGGCTAAAGAAATATATAACCAGGATATTTACACTGTCTTCAGTTTAGGGCACAGTGTCTGCACTGGCTGTTTAAATATATATAACCAGGAGATTTACACTCTCCTCAGTTTAGGGCACTGACTCTGTGCTGGCTGTTTAAATATATATAACCAGGACATTTACCTTCTTCTCAGTTTAGGGCACTGAATCTCCGCTGCCTATTTAAATATATATAAAACCAGGAGATTTACGCCCTCCTCAGTTTAGGGCAATGACTCTGTGCCGCCTTTTAAATATATATAACCAGGAGATTTAAACTCTCCTCAGTTTAGGGCACTGACTCTGTGCTGGCTGTTTAAATATATATAACCAGGAGATTTACACTCTCCTCAGTTTAGGGCAATGACTCTGTGCCGGCTTGTTAAATATATATAACCAGGAGATTTACACTCTCCTCAGTTTAGATCAATGACTCTGGGCTGGCAGTTTAAATATAGATATAACCAGGAGATTTCCCCTCTCGTCAGTATAGGGCACTGAGCCTGTGCTGGCTGGTTAAATATATAAAACAAGGAGATTTACACTCTCCTCTGTTTCGTGCAATGACTCTGTGCTGGCTGGTAAAATATATATAACCAGGAGATTTACACTGTCTTCAGTTGAGGGCACTGAGTCAGTGCTATGTGGTTAAATGTTTCTAATCACGAGATTTACACTCTCCAAAGTTCGGGTACTCGCTCTGTGCCTGCTGGTAAAATATATATAATCGGGAGATTTACTCTCTCCTCAGTTCAGGGCACTTACTCTGTGCTGGCTGGTTAAATATATATAACCAGGAGATTTACTCTCTCCTCAGTTCAGGGCACTTACGCTGTGCTGGCTGTTTAAAAATATACAACCAGGAGATTTAAACTCTCCTCAGTTTAGAGCACTGAAACTGTTCTGTCTATTTAAATATATATAACCAGGAAATTTACACTCTCCTCAGTTTTGGACACTGACTTGGTGCTGGCTGTTTAAATATATATAACCAGGAGATTTACACTCTCCTCAGTTTTGGTCACTGAGTCTGTGCTGGATTGTTAAATATATATAATCAGAAGATGTCCCCTCTCCTCAGTTTAGGGCACTGACTCTGTGCTGGCTGGTTGATAATATATAACCAGGAGATTTACGCTCTTCTCAGTTTAGGACACTGACTCTGTGCTGGCTGGTTGAATATATATAACCAGGAGATTTCCCCTCTCCACAGTTCAGGACACTGACTCTGTGCTTTCTGGTTGAATATATATAACCAGGAGATTTACACCCTCCACAGTTTAGGGCACTGAGTCTGTGCTGTCTGGTTAAATTTATATAACTAGGAGATTTACACTCTCCTCAGTTTAGGGCACTGACTCTGTGCCAGCTTGTTGAATATATCTCGCCAGGAGACTTACATTATCCTCAGTTTAGTGCATTGACTCTAAGCTGGTTGGTTATATATATAAAACCTGGAGATTTATACTCTCCTAAGTTTAGGGCAATGACTCTGTGCTGGCTGGTTAAATATATGTCACCAGGAGATTTACACTCTCTTCAGTTTCGGGCACTTAGTCAGTGCTATGTGGTTAAATGTTTCTAAACACGAGATATACACTCTCCTAGGTTACGGGTACTGGCTCTGCGCCTGCTGGTAAAATATATATAACCGGGAGAATGGCACTCTACTCAGTTTGGGGCAATGACTCTGTGCTGGCTGGTTAAATATATATAATCAGGAGATTTACACTCTCCTCAGTCTAGGGCACTGACTCTGACCCTGCTGGTTGAATATATATAACCAGGAGATTTACACTCTCCTCAGTTTAGGGCACTGAGTCTGTGCTGGCTGGTTAAACAGATATAACCAGGAGATTTACACTCTCCTCAGTTTAGGGCACTGAGTCTGTGCTGGCTGTTGAAATATATACAACCAGGAGATTTAAACTATCCTCAGTTTAGGGCACTGAAAGTGTTCTGGCTATTTAAATATATGTAACCAGGAGATTTACACTCTCCTCATAATTGGACACTGACTCTGTGCTGTCTGGTAAAATATATATAACCAGGAGACTTACACTCTCCTCAGTTTAGGGCATTTACACATTGCTGGCTAGTTAAATATATAAAACCAGGAGATTTAAACTCTCCTCAGTTTAGGGCACTGACTCTGTGCTGGCTGGTGTCAAAAATTTAACCAGGAGAATTACACACTCCAGAGTTTAGGGCACTGACTCTGTATTGTCTGGTTAAATAAATATAACCAGAAGATTTACACCCTCCACAGTTTAGGGCAATGACTCTGTGCTGGCTGGTTAAATATATATAACCAGGAGATTTACCCTCTCCTTAGTTAAGGGCACTGAAACTGTGCTGGCTGTTTAAATATATATAACCAGGAGATTTACGCTCTTTTCAGTTTAGGGCAATGACTCTGTGCTGGCTGGTTAATTATATATATAACCATGAGATTTATAAATCTCCACCGTTTAGGGCACTGAGTCCGTGCTGGCTGGTTGCATGTATATAGCCAGGAGATTTGCACTGTCCTTAGTTTCGGGCACTGACTCTGTGCTGGCTGGTGAAATATATATCACCAGGATATTTTCATTCTCTTCATTTTAGGGCAATGACTCCGTGCTGGTTTTTATACATATATATATATAACCAGGAGATTGATAAATATCCTCAATTTAGGGCACTGAGTCCGTGCTAGCTGGTTGATTATAGATCGTAAGGAGTTTTACGCTCTCCTCAGTTTAGGGAACTGACACTGTGCTGGCTGGTTAAATATATATAACCAGGAGATTTACGCTCTCCTCAGTTTAGAGCACTGACTCTGTGCTGGCTGGTTAAATGGATATAACCTGGAGATTTACACTCTCTTCTGTTTCGGGCACTGAGTCTGATCTGCACTCTCCTTAGTTTACGGCACTGAGTCTGTGCTGGCTGGCTAAATATATATAGCCAGGAGAAATACACTCTCCTCAAACTAGGGCACTGACTCTGACCCTGCTGGTTAAATATATATAACCAGGAGATTTACACTCTCCTCAGTTTAGGGCATTTATGCTGTGCTGGCTATTTAGATATATATAACCAGGAGATTTACTCACTCCTCAGTTTAAGGAACTGATTCTGTGCTGGCTGTTTAAATGTATATAACCAGGAGATTTACGCCATCCTCAGTTTAAGGCACTGAGTCTGTGCTGGCTGGTTAAATATATATAACCAGGAGATTTACACTCTCCTCAGTTTAGGGCATTTATGCTGTGCTGGCTATTTAAATATATATAACTAGGAGATTTACACTCTCCTCAGTTTAGGGCACTGACTCTGTGCCAGCTTGTTGAATATATCTCGCCAGGAGACTTACATTATCCTCAGTTTAGTGCATTGACTCTAAGCTGGTTGGTTATATATATAAAACCTGGAGATTTATACTCTCCTAAGTTTAGGGCAATGACTCTGTGCTGGCTGGTTAAATATATGTCACCAGGAGATTTACACTCTCTTCAGTTTCGGGCACTTAGTCAGTGCTATGTGGTTAAATGTTTCTAAACACGAGATATACACTCTCCTAGGTTACGGGTACTGGCTCTGCGCCTGCTGGTAAAATATATATAACCGGGAGAATGGCACTCTACTCAGTTTGGGGCAATGACTCTGTGCTGGCTGGTTAAATATATATAATCAGGAGATTTACACTCTCCTCAGTCTAGGGCACTGACTCTGACCCTGCTGGTTGAATATATATAACCAGGAGATTTACACTCTCCTCAGTTTAGGGCACTGAGTCTGTGCTGGCTGGTTAAACAGATATAACCAGGAGATTTACACTCTCCTCAGTTTAGGGCACTGAGTCTGTGCTGGCTGTTGAAATATATACAACCAGGAGATTTAAACTATCCTCAGTTTAGGGCACTGAAAGTGTTCTGGCTATTTAAATATATGTAACCAGGAGATTTACACTCTCCTCATAATTGGACACTGACTCTGTGCTGTCTGGTAAAATATATATAACCAGGAGACTTACACTCTCCTCAGTTTAGGGCATTTACACATTGCTGGCTAGTTAAATATATAAAACCAGGAGATTTAAACTCTCCTCAGTTTAGGGCACTGACTCTGTGCTGGCTGGTGTCAAAAATTTAACCAGGAGAATTACACTCTCCAGAGTTTAGGGCACTGACTCTGTATTGTCTGGTTAAATAAATATAACCAGAAGATTTACACCCTCCACAGTTTAGGGCAATGACTCTGTGCTGGCTGGTTAAATATATATAACCAGGAGATTTACCCTCTCCTTAGTTAAGGGCACTGAAACTGTGCTGGCTGTTTAAATATATATAACCAGGAGATTTACGCTCTTTTCAGTTTAGGGCAATGACTCTGTGCTGGCTGGTTAATTATATATATAACCATGAGATTTATAAATCTCCACCGTTTAGGGCACTGAGTCCGTGCTGGCTGGTTGCATGCATATAGCCAGGAGATTTGCACTGTCCTTAGTTTCGGGCACTGACTCTGTGCTGGCTGGTGAAATATATATCACCAGGATATTTTCATTCTCTTCATTTTAGGGCAATGACTCCGTGCTGGTTTTTATACACATATATATATAACCAGGAGATTGATAAATATCCTCAATTTAGGGCACTGAGTCCGTGCTAGCTGGTTGATTATAGATCGTAAGGAGTTTTACGCTCTCCTCAGTTTAGGGAACTGACACTGTGCTGGCTGGTTAAATATATATAACCAGGAGATTTACGCTCTCCTCAGTTTAGGGCACTGACTCTGTGCTGGCTGGTTAAATGGATATAACCTGGAGATTTACACTCTCTTCTGTTTCGGGCACTGAGTCTGATCTGCACTCTCCTTAGTTTACGGCACTGAGTCTGTGCTGGCTGGCTAAATATATTTAGCCAGGAGAAATACACTCTCCTCAAACTAGGGCACTGACTCTGACCCTGCTGGTTAAATATATATAACCAGGAGATTTACACTCTCCTCAGTTTAGGGCATTTATGCTGTGCTGGCTATTTAGATATATATAACCAGGAGATTTACTCTCTCCTCAGTTTAAGGAACTGATTCTGTGCTGGCTGTTTAAATGTATATAACCAGGAGATTTACGCCATCCTCAGTTTAAGGCACTGAGTCTGTGCTGGCTGGTTAAATATATATAACCAGGAGATTTACACTCTCCTCAGTTTAGGGCATTTATGCTGTGCTGGCTATTTAAATATATATAACCAGGAGATTTACTCTCCTCAGTTTAAGGCACTGAGTCTGTGCTGGCTGTTTAAATATATACAACCAGGAGATTTAAACTCTCCTCAGTTGAGGGCACTGAAAGTGTTCTGGCTATTTAAATATATATCACCAGGAGATTTACACTCTCCTCAGAATTGGACACTGACTTGGTGCTGGCTGTTTAAATATATATAACTAGGAGGTTTACACTCTCCTCAGTTTCGGTCACTGTGTCTGTGCTGGCTGGTAATATATATATTAAAGGAGACTTACACTCTCCTCAGTTTAGGGCATTTATGCTGTGCTGGCTGGTTTAATATATATAACCAGTGGATTAACTCTCTCCTCAGTTTAGGGCACTGACTCTTTACTGGCTGGTGTAATATATATTACCAGGAGAATTACACTTTCCTCAGTTTAGGGCTCTGACTCTGTGTTGTCTGGTTAAATATATATAACCAGAAGATTTACACCCTCCACAGTTTAGGGCACTGACTCTGTGCTGGCTGGTTAAATGGATATAACCAGCAGATTTACACTCTCTTCTGTTTCGGGCACTGAGTCTGATCTGCACTCTCCTTAGTTTACGGCACTGAGTCTGTGCTGGCTGGCTAAATATATATAACCAGGAGAAATACACTCTCCTCAAACTAGGGCACTGACTCTGACCCTGCTGGTTAAATATATATAACCAGGAGATTTACACTCTCCTCAGTTTAGGGCATTTATGCTGTGCTGGCTATTTAGATATATATAACCAGGAGATTTTCTCTCTCCTCAGTTTAAGGAACTGACTCTGTGCTGGCTGTTTAAATGTATATAACCAGGAGATTTATACTCTCCTCAGTTTAAGGCACTGAGTCTGTGCTGGCTGTTTAAATATATCCAACCAGGAGATTTAAACTCTCCTCAGTTTCGGGCACTGAAAGTGTTCTGGCTATTTAAATATATATAACCAGGAGATTTACACTCTCCTCAGTTTTGGACACTGACTCTATGCTCGCTGGTTAAATATATATAACCAGGAGACTTATACTCTCCTCAGTTTAGGGCATTTCCGCTGTGCTGGCTAGTTAAATATATATAACCAGTGGATTAACTCTCTCCTCAGTTTAGGGCACGGACTCTGTGCTGGCTGGTGTCATATATATAACCAGGAGAATTACACTCTCCTCAGTTTAGGGCACTAACTCTGTGTTGTCTTGTTAAATAAATATAACCAGAAGATTTACACCCTCCACAGTTTAGGGCAATGACTCTGTGCTGGCTGCTAAAATATATACCACCAGGAGATTTATCATCTCCTCAGTTAAGGGCACTGAAACTGTGCTGGCTATTTAAATATATATAACCAGGAGATTTACGCTCTTTTCAGTTTAGGGCAATGACCTGTGCTGGCTGGTTAATTATATATACAACCATGAGATTTATAAATCTCCACAGTTTAGGGCACTGTGTCCGTGCTGGCTGGTTGCATGCATATAGCCAGGAGATTTGCACTGTCCTTAGTTTCGGGCACTGACTCTGTGCTGGCTGGTTAAATATATATAACCAGGAGATTTTCACTCTCTTCATTTTAGGGCAATGACTCCGTGCTGTCTTTTTCATATATATATATATATATACATAACCAGGAGATTTATAAATCTCCTCAGTTTAGGGCACTGAGTCCGTGCTGGCTGGTTGATTATAGATCGCAAGGAGATTTACGCTCTCCTCAGTTTAGGGAACTGACTCTGTGCTGGCTGCTTAAATATATATAACCAGGAGATTTACGCTCTCCTCAGTTTAGGGCACTGACTCTGTGCTGGCTGTTTACAAATATATAACCATGAGATTTACGCCATCCTCAGTTTTGGGCACTGACTCTGTGCTGGCTGGTTAAATATATATAACCAGGAGATTTACACTCTCCTCAGTTTAGGGCATTTATGCTGTGCTGGCTATTTAAATATATATAACCAGGAGGTTTACTCTCCTCAGTTTAAGGCACTGAGTCTGTGCTGGCTGTTTAAATATATACAACCAGGAGATTTAAACTCTCCTCGGTTTAGGGCACTGAAAGTGTTCTGGCTATTTAAATATATATCACTAGGAGATTTACACTCTCCTCAGAATTGGACACTGACTTGGTGCTGGCTGTTTAAATATATATAACTAGGAGGTTTACACTCTCCTCAGTTTCGGTCACTGTGTCTGTGCTGGCTGGTAATATATATATTAAAGGAGACTTACACTCTCCTCAGTTTAGGGCATTTATGCTGTGCTGGCTGGTTTAATATATATAACCAGTGGTTTAACTCTCTCCTCAGTTTAGGGCACTGACTCTTTACTGGCTGGTGTAATATATATAACCAGGAGAATTGCACTCTCCTCAGTTTAGGGCTCTGACTCTGTGTTGTCTGGTTAAATATATATAACCAGAAGATTTACACCCTCCACAGTTTAGGGTAATGACTCTGTGCTGGCTGGTTAAATATATATAACCAGGAGATTTACCTCTCCTCAGTTAAGGGCACTGAAATTGTGCTGGCTATTTAAATATATACAACCAGGAGATATATATACAACCAGGAGATTTTCACTCTCTTCAGTTGAGAGCAATGAATTCTGTGCTGGCTGGTTATATATATTTTCATAACCAGGAGATTTACCCTCTCCTCAGTTAAGGGCACTGAAACTGTGCTGGCTATTTAAATATATATAACCAGGAGATTTACGCTCTTTTCAGTTTAGGGCAATGACTCTGTGCTGGCTGGTTAATTATATATATAACCATGAGATTTATAAATCTCCACAGTTTAGGGCACTGAGTCCGTGCTGGCTGGTTGCATGCATATAGCCAGGAGATTTGCACTGTCCTTAGTTTCGGGCACTGACTCTGTGCTGGCTGGTTAAATATATATAACCAGGAGATTTACCTCTCCTCAGTTAAGGGCACTGAAACTGTGCTGGCTATTTAAATGTATATAACCAGGAGATTTTCACTCTCTTCAGTTTAGAGCAATAAATTCTGTGCTGGCTGGTTATATATATTTTCATAACCAGGAGATTTACCCTCTCCTCAGTTAAGGGCACTGAAACTGTGCTGGCTGGTTAAATATATATAACCAGAAGATTTACACCCTACACAGTTTAGGGCAATGACTCTGTGCTGGCTTTATATATATATATATATATATATATATATGAATCTCCTCAGTTCAGGGCACTGAGTCCGTGCTGGCTGGTTGATTATAGATAGCAAGGAGATTTACGCTCTCCTCAGTTTAGGGCACTGACTCTGTGCTGGCTGTTGAAATATATATAACCAGGAGATTTACGCTCTCCTCAGTTTAGGGCACTGACTCTGTGCTAGCTGTTTAAATATATATAACCAGGAGATTTACATTCTCCTCAGTTTAGTGCACTGACTCCGTGCTGGCTAGTCAAATATATATAACCAGAAGATGTCCACTC
The DNA here is from genome assembly GCF_047496795.1 of Chiloscyllium punctatum. Classification (NCBI taxonomy): domain Eukaryota; kingdom Metazoa; phylum Chordata; class Chondrichthyes; order Orectolobiformes; family Hemiscylliidae; genus Chiloscyllium; species Chiloscyllium punctatum. The sequence continues at coordinate 80,784,456 of NC_092768.1, forward strand.
TCCTCAATTTAGGGCACTGATTCTGTGCTGGCTGTTTAAATATTTTTAACCAGGAGATTTACGCTCTCCTCAGTTTAGGGCACTGACTCTGTGCTGGCTATTTAAATATATATAACCAGGAGATTTACACTCTCCTCAGTTTAGGGCACTGACTCCGTGCTGGCTGGTTAAATATATATAACCAGGAGATTTTCCCTTTTCCCAGTTTAGGACACTGACTCTGTGCTTTCTTGTTGAATATATATAACCAGGAGATTTACACTCTCCTCAGTTTAGGGCACTTACTCTACGCTTGCTGGTTAAATATATCTAACCAGGAGATTTACACTCTCCTCAGTTTCGGGCACTGACTCTGTGCTTTCTGGTTGAATATATATAACCAGGAGATTTACACTCTCCTCAGTTTCGGGCACTGACTCTGTGCTGGCTGTTCAAATATATATAACCAGGAGATTTACACTCTCCTCAGTTTAGTGCACTGACTCCGTGCTGGCTAGTCAAATATATATAACCAGAAGATGTCCACTCTCCTCAATTTAGGGCACTGACTCTGTGCTGGCTGTTTAAATATTTTTAACCAGGAGATTTGCGCTCTCCTCAGTTTAGGGCACTGACTCTGTGCTGGCTGTTTAAATATATATAACCAGGAGATTTACACTCTCCTCAGTTTAGGGCACTGACTCCGTGCTGGCTGGTTAAATATATATAACCAGGAGATTTTCCCTTTTCCTAGTTTAGGACACTGACTCTGTGCTTTCTTGTTGAATATATATAACCAGGAGATTTACACTCTCCTCAGTTTAGGGCACTTACTCTACGCTTGCTGGTTAAATATATCTAACCAGGAGATTTACACTCTCCTCAGTTTCGGGCACTGACTCTGTGCTTTCTGGTTGAATATATATAACCAGGAGATTTACACTCTCCTCAGTTTCGGGCACTGACTCTGTGCTGGCTGTTCAAATATATATAACCAGGAGATTTACACTCTCCTCAGTTTAGTGCACTGACTCCGTGCTGGCTAGTCAAATATATATAACCAAAAGATGTCCACTCTCCTCAGTTTAGGACACTGACTCTGTGCTGGCTGTTTAAATATTTTTAACCAGGTGATTTACGCTCTCCTCAGTTTAGGGCACTGACTTTGTGCTGGCTGTTTAAATATATATAACCAGGAGATTTACACTCTCCTCAGTTTAGGGCACTGAGTCTGTCCCTTCCGGTTAAATATATATAACCAGGAGATTTACACTCTCCTCATTTTCGGACACTGAGTCTGTGCTGGCTGTTTATTTATATATAACCAGGAGATTTGCACACTCCTCAGTTTAGGGCATTTACGCTGTGCTGGCTGGTGTAATATATATAATGTGGAGATTTACACTCTTCTCAGTTTCGGGCACTGACTCTGTGTCGTCTAGATAAATATATATAACCAGTAGATTTACACTCTCCTAAGATTAGGGCACTGACTTTGTGCTGGCTGGTTAAATATATATAACTAGGAGATTTACACTCCTAAGTTTCGGTCACTGACTCTGCGCCTGATTGTAAAATATATATAACCGGGAGATTTGCACTCTACACAGTTTGGGGCAATGACTCTACAAATATGTATATGGCTTGTTAAATATATATAACCAGGAGGTTTACTCTCTCCTCAGTTCAGGGCACTTACGCTGTGCTGGCTGTTTAAAAATATATAACAAGGAAATTTACGCCATCCTCAGTTTAGGGCACTGAGTCTGTGCTGGCTGGTTAAATATATATGTATATAACCAGCAGATTTACCCTATCCTCAGTTTCGGGCACTGAATCTGTGCTGGCTGGTTGAATATATATAACCAGGAGATTTACACTCTCCTCAGTTTCGGGCACTGCGTCTGTGCTGGCTGGTTGAATATATATAACCAGGAGATTTACACTCTCCTCAGTTTAGGGCACTGACTCTGTCTTGGCCAGTTAAAAATAAATAACCAGGAGATTTTCACTGTCCTTCGTTTAGGGCACTGACTCCGTGCTGGCTGGTTAATTATATATAACCAGGAGATTTACAATATCCTCAGTTTAAGGCACTGACTCTGTGCTGGCTGGTTAAATATATATAACCAGGAGATTTAACCTCTCCTCAGTTGAGGGCACTGAGTCTATGCTGTCTGGTTAAAAATATATAACCAGGACATTTACCTGCTCCTCAGTTTAAGGCACTGACTCTCTGCTGGCTGGTTTAATATATATAACCAGGAGATTTCCCCTCTCCTCAGTTTAGGACACTGACTCTGTGCTGGCAGTTTAACTATATATAACGAGAAGATTTCCCCTCTCCAACTTGACGGCACTGATTCTGTGCTGGCTGATTCAATATTTTTAACCAGCACATTTACCCTCTCCTCAGTTTAGGGCACTGACTCTGTGCGGGCTTGTTCATTATACATAACCAGGAGATTTACACTCTGCTCAGTTGAGCGCTATATCTTTGTGCTGGCTGGTAAAATATATATAACCAGGAGATTTAAACTCTCCTCAAGTTAGGCCATTGAATCTGTGCTGGCTGGTTAAATATATATAACCAGGAGATTTGCAACCTACGCTGTTTAGGGCACTGACTCGGTGTTCTGGCTATTTAAATATATATAACCAGGAGATTTACCCTCTCCTCAGTTTAGGGCATTTACGCTGTGCTGGCTGTTTAAATATATACAACCAGGAGATTTACCCTCTCCTCAGTTTAGGGGCACTGAAACTGTGCTGGCTGTTTAAAGATGTATAACCAGGAGATTTAACCTCTCCTTTGTTAAGGGCACTGAGTCTATGCTGGCTGGATAAATATATATAACCAGGAGATTTACACTCTCAACAGTTTATGACAATGACTCTGTCTTGGCTGGTTAAATATAAATATCCAGGAAATTTAACCTCTCCTCAGTTTCGGGCACTGAGTCTGTACTGGCTGGTTAAATATATAGATAACCAGCAGATTTACCCTCTCCTCAGTTTAGGACACAGAATCTGCGCTGGCTGGTTAAATATATATAACCAGGTGATTTAGCCTCTCCTTTGTTAAGGGCACTGAGTCTATGCTGGCTGGATAAATATATATAACCAGGAGATTTAGATGCTCCTCAGTTTAGGGCACTGACTCTGTGTTGGCTGGTTAAATATATATAACCAGGAGATTTACCCTTTCCTCAGTTTAGGGCACTGAATCTGTTCCAGCTGGTTGAATATATCGAGCCAGTATATTTACAATCTCCTCAGTTTAGGTCACTGACTCTGTCTTGGCTGGTTAAAAATATATAACCAGGAGATTTACACTGTCCTTAGCTTAGGGCACTGTCTCTGTCCTGGCTGGTTAATTCTATACTGCCAGGAGATTTACAATCTCCTCAGTTTAGGGCATTGAATCTGTGCTGGCCGGTTAAATATATATATAACCAGGAGATTTACACTCTGCTCAGTTTAGCGCACTGACTCTGTGCTGGCTGTTTAAATATATATAACCAGGAAATTTACACTCTCCTCAGTTTAGGGTAATGACTCTGTGCTGGCTGTTTAAATATATATAACCAGGAGATTTTCCCTCTCCTCAGTTGAGGGCAATGACTCTGTGCTGGCTGGTTATATATATATACCCAGGGGATTTACCCTCTCCTCAGATTAGGGCACTGAATTTGTTCTGGCTGGTTAAATATATATAACCAGGAGATTTACACTCTCCTCAGTTTAGGGCCCTGAATCTGTGCTGGCTGGTTGAATATATCGAGCCAGGAGATTTACACTCCCCTCAGTTTTGGACAATGACTCCGCACTGGCTGGTTAATTATATATAACCAGGAGATTTACACTGTCCTTACGTTATGGCACTGACTCTGTGCTGGCTGGTTAAATATATATACCCAGGAGGTTTACACTCTTCTCAGTTTAGGACACTGAATCTGTGCTTGCTGGTTGAATATATCGAGCCAGGAGATTTGCAATCTCCTCAGTTTAGGGCACTGACTCTGTCTTAGCTGGATAAAAATATATAACCAGGAGATTTACACTCTCCTCAGTTTAGGGCACTGAATCTCTGCTCGCTGGTTGAATATCTATAACCAGGAGATTTACACTCTCCTCAGTTGGGGGCAATGACTCTGTGCTGGCTGGTCAAATATATATAACCAGGGGATTTACCCTCTCCTCAGGTTAGGGCACTGACTATGTGCTGGCTGGTTAAATATATAAAACCAGAAGATGTACCCTCTCCTCATTTTAGGGTACAGACTCTGTGCTGGCTGTTTAAATATTTTTAACCAGGGGATTTACGCTCTCCTCAGTTTCGGCACTGACACTGTGCTGGTTGGTTAAATATATATAACCACGAGATTTACCCTCTCCTCAGTTTAGGGCACTGACTCCGTGCTGGCTGGTTGAATATATATAACCAGGAGATTTACACTCTCCTCAGTTGAGTGCAATGACTCCGTGCAGGCTTGTTAAATATATATAACCAGGAGATTTTCCCTCTCCTCAGTTTCGGGCACTGACTCTGCATTGGCTGGTTAAATATTTTTAACCAGGAGACTTACACTCTCCTCAGTTTCGGGCACTGACTCTTTTCTCGCTGGATACATATATTTAACCACGTGATTTAACCCTCTCTTCTGTTTAGGGCACTGAATCTGTTCTGGCTGGTTGAGTATATATAACCAGGAAATTTACGCTCTCCTCAGTTTTGGGCACTGACTATGTGCAGGCTGGTTAAATATAGAACACCAGGGGATTTACACTGTCCTTAAGTTAGGGCACTGACTTTGTCCAGGCTGGTTAAATATATATAATCAGGAGACTTACCCTCTCCTCAGTTTCGGACACTGACTCTGTGCTGGCTGGTGAAAGATATACAACCAGGAGATTGACACTTTCCTCAGTTTACGGCACTGATTCTGCGCTGGCTGGTTAAATATTAAAAACCAGGAGATTTGCACTCTCCTCAGTTTACGGCACTGAATCAATACTGGCTGGTTGAATATATATTGCCTGTAGATTTACACTGTCCTCTATTTTGGGTACTGACTCTGTGCTGACTGTTTAAATATATATAAACAGAATAATTCCACTGTCCTCAGTTTAGGGCACTGACTCTGCTGGCAGGTTAAAGATATATAACCAGGAGATTTACACTTTCCTCAGTTTAGGGCATTGACAGTGTGCTGTCTGGTTAAATATATATAACCAGGAGATTTGCACTCTTCTCAGTTTCGAGCACTTACTCTGTACTGTCTGGGTAAATATATATAACCAGGAGATTTGCACTCTTCTCAGTTTCGCGCACTTACTCTGTACTGTCTGGGTAAATATATATAACCAGGAGATTTGCACTCTTCTCAGTTTAGGGAATTGACTCTGCGCTTGCTGGTTAAATACATATATAACCAGGAGGGTTACACTCTCCTCAGTTTTGGGCACTGACTCTATGTTGGCGGGTTAAATATATATATAAAACCAGGAGATTGCACTCTCCTCAGTTTAAGGCAATGACTCTGTGCTGGTTGGTTAAATATGCATAGCTCGGAGACTTCCACTCTCCTCAGTTTAGGGCACTGACTATGTCAGGATGGTTAAATATATATAACCAGGAGATTTACAATTCTCAGTTTAGGGCACTGACTCTGTGCTGGCTGGTTAAATATATATAACCAGGAGATTTATACTCTCTTCAGTTTAGGGCTCTGACACTGTGCTGGCTGGTTAAATATATATAAACAGGAGATGTGCACTCTCCTCAATTTAGGGCACTGACTCTGAGCTGACTGCTTAAATATATATAACCAGGAGAATTACACTCTCCTCACTTTAGAGCACTGACTCTGTGCTGGCTGGTTAAATATATATAACCAGGAGAATTACACTCTCTTCACTTTAGAGCACTAACTTTGTCCTGGCTGGTTGAATATATAAGACCAGGAGATTTTCACGCTCCTCTGTTTAGGGAACCTACTCTGTGCTGGCTGGTTAATTATATATAACCAGGAGATTTACACTCTCCTCAGTTTAGGGCAATGACTCTGTGCTGGCTGGTCAAATATATATAACCAGAAGATTTTCCCTCTTCTCAGTTTAGGGCACTGAGTCTGTGATGACTGGTTGAATATATATAACCAGGAGATTTACACTGTCCTTATTTGTGGGCACTGTCTCTGTCCTCGCTGGTTGAATATATATAACCAGGAGATTTACACTCTCCTCAGTTTAGCGCACTGACATTGCGCTCCCTGTTTAAATATATATAACCAGGAGATCTTCACTTTTCTCAGTTTAGGGCACTGACTATGTCAGGCTGGTTAAATATATATAACCAGGAGATTGACACTCTCCTCAGTTCGGGCACTGACTCTATGATGGCTGGTTAAGTATATATAACCAGGAGATTAACACTCTCCTCAGTTTAGGGCACTGAGTCTGTACTGGCTTGTTAAATATTTATAACCAGGATATTTACACTCTCCTCTGTTTAGGGCACTTACTCTGTGCTGGCTGGTTCGTTATATATTACCAGGAGATTTACACTCTCCTCAGTTTAGGGCAATGACTCTGTGCTGGCTGGTCAAATATATATAACCAGAAGATTTTCCCTCTTCTCCGTTTAGGGCACAGACTCTATACTGGCTGGTTAAATATATCAAGCCAGGAGATTTACACTGTCCTTAGTTGAGGGCACCGTCTCTGTCCTCGCTGGTTAAATATATATAACCAGCAGATTTACACTCTCCTCAGTTTAAGGCAATGACACTGTGCTTGCTGTTTAAATAAATGTATAACCAGGAGATTTATACTCTCTTCAGTTTAGGGAACTGATTCTTTGCTGGCTGGTTAAATATATATAAATAGCAGATGTACACTGTCGTTAGTTTATGGCACTGACTCTGTGCTGGCTGCTTTGATATAAATAACGAATAGATTTACACTCTCCTCAGTTTAGAGCACTGACTATGTCAGGATAGTTAAATATATATAACCAGGAGATTTACAATTCTCAGTTTAGGGCACTGACTCTGTGCTGGCTGGTTAAATATATATAAACAGGAGATGTGCACTCTCCTCAATTTAGGGCACTGACTCTGAGCTGACTGCTTAAATATATATAACCAGGAGAATTACACTCTCCTCACCTTAGAGCACTGACTCTGTGCTGGCTGGTTAAATATATATAACCAGGAGAATTACACTCTCCTCACTTTAGAGCACTAACTTTGTCCTGGCTGGTTGAATATATAAGACCAGGAGATTTTCACGCTCCTCTGTTTAGGGAACCTACTCTGTGCTGGCTGGTTAATTATATATAACCAGGAGATTTACACTCTCCTCAGTTTAGGGCAATGACTCTGTGCTGGCTGGTCAAATATATATAACCAGAAGACTTTCCCTCTCCTCAGTTTAGGACACTGAATCTGTGCTTTCTGGTTGAATATATGGAACCAGTAGATTTACTCTCTCCTCAGTTGAGGGCACTGACACTGTGCTGGCTGGTTAAATATATATAACCTGGGGATTTTCCCTCTCCTCAGTTTAGGGCACTGAGTCTGTGCTGGCTGGTTAAATATATATAACCAGGAGATTAACACTCTCCTCAGTTTAGGGCACTGAGTCTGTACTGGCTTGTTAAATATTTATAACCAGGATATTTACACTCTCCTCTGTTTAGCGCACTGACATTGCGCTCCCTGTTTAAATATATATAACCAGGAGATTTACACTTTTCTCAGTTTAGGGCACTGACTATGTCAGGCTGGTTAAATATATAAATCCAGGAGATTTCACCTCTCCTCAGTTTAGGACACTGAATCTGTGCTTTCTGGTTGAATATATAGAACCAGTAGATTTACTCTCTCCTCAGTTGAGGGCAGTGACACTGTGCTGGCTGGTTGAATATATATAACCAGGAGATTTACACTCTCCTCAGTTTAGCGCACTGACATTGCGCTCCCTGTTTAAATATATATAACCAGGAGATCTTCACTTTTCTCAGTTTAGGGCACTGACTATGTCAGGCTGGTTAAATATATATAACCAGGAGATTAACACTCTCCTCAGTTTAGGGCACTGAGTCTGTACTGGCTTGTTAAATATTTATAACCAGGATATTTACACTCTCCTCTGTTTAGGGCACTTACTCTGTGCTGGCTGGTTAGTTATATATAACCAGGAGATTTACACTCTCCTCAGTTTAGGGCAATGACTCTGTGCTGGCTGGTCAAATATATATAACCAGAAGATTTTCCCTTTTCTCAGTTTAGGGCACCGATTCTATACTGGCTGGTTAAATATATCAAGCCAGGAGATTTACACTGTCCTTAGTTGAGGGCACCGCCTCTGTCCTCGCTGGTTAAATATATATAACCAGCAGATTTACCCTCTCCTCAGTTTAAGGCAATGACACTGTGCTTGCTGTTTAAATAAATGTATCACCAGGAGATTTATACTCTCTTCAGTTTAGGGAACTGACTCTTTGCTGGCTGGTTAAATATATATAAATAGCTGATGTACACTGTCGTTAGTTTATGGCACTGACTCTGTGCTGGCTGCTTTGATATAAATAACGAATAGATTTACACTCTCCTCAGTTTAGAGCACTGACTATGTCAGGATGGTTAAATATATATAACCAGGAGATTTACACTCTCCTCAGTTTAGGGCACTGACTCTGTGCTGGCTGGTTGAATATATATAAACAGGACATTTACACTCTCCTCAGTTTAGGGCACTGACTCTGTGCTGGCTGGTTGAGTATATAGAAACAGGAGATTTCCCCTCTCCTCAGTTTAGGACACTGAATCTGTGCTTTCTGGTTGAATATATAGAACCAGTAGATTTACTCTCTCCTCAGTTTAGGGCACTGACACTGTGCTGGCTGATTGAATATATATAACCAGGAGATTTACACTCTCCTCAGTTTAGCGCACTGACATTGCGCTCCCTGTTTCAATATATATAACCAGGAGATCTTCACTTTTCTCAGTTTAGGGCACTGACTATGTCAGGCTGGTTAAATATATTTTATCAGGAGATTTACACTCTCCTCAGTTTAAGGCAACGACTCTGTGCTGGCTGGTTAAATTTATATGACGAGGATATTTTATTCTCTCCTCCGTTTAGGGCACTGGCTGTGAGCTGGCTGTTTAAATATACATAAACAGGAGATTTACACTCTCCTCACGTTCGGACAATGACTCTGTGCTGGCTGGTTAAAAAGATATATAAAACTTGGAGATTTACCCCCTCTTCAGTTTAGGGCAATGACTCTGTGCTGGCAGGTTATATATATACCCTGGAGATTTACACTCTCCTCAGTTTAGGGTACTGACTCTGCGCTGACTGGTTAAATATATATAACCAGGAGATATACCCTCTCCTCAGTTTCGGGCACTGACTCTGGCTGGCTGGTTAAATATATATAACCAGAAGATGTCCCCTCTCCACAGTTTAGGGCACTGACTTTGTGCTGGATGTTTAAATATTTACAGCATGGGGATATACACTCTCCTCAGTTTAGGGCACTGAGTCCGTGCTGGCTGGTTAAATATATATAACCAGGGGATTTAACCTTTCCTCAGTTTAGGGCACTGAATCTGTGCTGGCTGGTTTAATATAGATAACCCGGAAATTTACACTCTCCTCAGTTTAGGGCACTGAGTCTGTTCTGCCTGGTTGAACATATGTAGCCTGGAGATTTACACTCTCCTCAGTTTAGGGCACTGACTCCGTGTTGACTGGTTGAATATATCAAGCCAGGAGATTTACACTCTCCTCAGTTTAGGGCACAGACCCTATACTGGCTCGTTAAATATATATAAATAAGAGATTTACACTGTCCTTAGTTTTGGGTACTGTCTCTGTCCTGGCTGGTTAAATATATATAACCAGGAGATTTACCCTCTCCTCAGTTTCAGAACATGATCTGTGCTGGCTGTTTAAATTTATATAACCAGGAGATTTACACTCTCCTGCGTTGAGGGCACTGAGTCCGTGCTGGCTGGTTGAATATATATAGCCAGGAGATTGACACTCTCCTCTGTTTTGGGCACTGACTCTGTGCTGGCTGGTTAAATATATAAAACCAGGCGATTTGCAATCTCCTCAGTTTAGGGCACTGACACTGCGCTGGCTGGTTAAATATATATATTCAGGTGATTTACGCTCTCCTCAGTTTTGGGCATTGACTCTGTGTTCGCTGGTTAAATAGATATAACCAGGAGATTACACTCTCCTCAGTTTAAGGCAATGACTCTGTGCTGGCTGGCTAAATTTATATAACCAGGAGATTTACACTCTTCTCAGTTTAGGGCACTGACTCTATGCTGGCTGGATAAATAAAAATAACCAGGAGATTTACACTCCCGCCAGTTAAGGACACTGATTCTGTGTTGGCTGCTTCAATATATATAACCAGGAGATTTACGCTCTCCTCAGTTTCGGGCACTGAGTCTGTGCTGGCTGTTTAAATATTTTTAACCAGGAGATTTACGCTCTCCTCAGTTTAGGGCTCTGACTCTGTGCTGGCTGGATAAATATATATAAACAGGAGATTTACACTGTCCTCAGTTTCGGGCACTGACTCTGTGCTGGCTGGTTTAATATCTATAACCAAGAGATTTCCACTGTCCCAGAATATAACCGGATCTGTCAGATTGCTCCTTGCTTTTCCTGGCGATGGTTCCTGTGAATTGCAGTGTGGAACCTGGCAGCATTGCTCAGCAGCTCGGAAGCTTTCCCCTCTGCTGCTTCCCATTTCTTATTGAAATATTGGGTACAGTACAAGTATGGGTTTGTTTTGTTTGAAAAGTGAGAGACTGCTCCCGTCAGGAACCTGAAATAATTATAGAAGCCGCTGGAAACACTGAACAGTTCCAACAGCTTCTGTAGTGGTGGGGAGGGAGGATTAATGTGTCAAATCTACACAAGGATAAAATAAACTCCAGCCTCAAAACAGTCAGAGTTCCTAAGTTTTACAAACATCTGAGCCATCAATTCCCCTTAAACCCTTCCAATGTGGAATACCATCTTTCTGACTCTCACTTTGAGAGATGTCCCTCAGTTAGCTCCTCCACCATTCTTTCCATTTCACTGGGGACCCACTATCCACAGTCTCCAATCAAATGACCTGAACTCAGACACACAGAGATCTTAAAGAGTTACACAATGCAGATAGGAAGTTGATTTCATTTCTGTTTCTGAGTCCAATCTTCACTCAGTGAGACAGAGTCAGGTATTCAAGGCTCCAACAAGAGCTGAATTCTGCTTCTGGTGATTGTCTTCATTCAGTGAGAAGGAGGGCCGTGGGCCAGAAGGAGCTCATCATTGTGCTTCGGGTTGTCTGCTCAGTCTGCAGCATTGCAGGCCGTGGGAGCAGGGCAGTGGGAAAGGTACCTCGTGTGGACTGTAATAGGACTTTCAACACATTGTTCCAGACCAGTTACAGAGCTCCAGGAATTCTGAATGAGGATCGGAAAAATGCATTGATTGAAGGAGGTGGATCAGGAAAACAGGACAGCTGATGAGATCAGCAGGATTTCTCGGTCTAACTCTGTACCATACTTTATTTTCTGCTTCATAAATCTACAATCCGGAGCTCAACCCACTCAGAGCAATATAAGCTCAGAAACAAATCATTCAGTCCAACACATCCATGCTGAACTGATATCCGATGTCAATCTCATCCTATTTGTCAGAATTTGGCCCATGTTCCTCTGAACCCTTTTTAATTCCTACACCCACCCAGATACCTTTTAAATGTTGTAATTGTACCAGCCTCCACTACTTCCTCTGGCAGCTCATGCACACAATGCCATCTGTTTGAAAAATGTTCCCCTTAGGTCCCTTTTATGTTTCCCCTCTCAACTTTAACACATGCCATCTGCTTCTGGACTCCCCCACCACAGGGAAATCACCTTGCCTTTTTACCCTATTGAGGGTCCTTCATGATTTTGTGAACCTCTATAAGGTTACCCCTCAGCCACCGACGCTCCAGGGATAATAGCCTCAACCTATACAGTCTTAACCTCCAGCACAAACCCACCAACCTTGACAACATCCATGTAAATCTTTTCTGAAGCCTTTAAAGTTTCACAACACCCTTCTTATAGGAGGGAGTCCAGAATTGCACTATATACCAAAAGTGGCTGAACCAATACTGCAACATTACCTCCCAACTCCTTTACACAATTAACTGAGCAATAAAGACAAAAATGTCAGACGCTTTCTTCACTGTCCTATCGAAATGTTATCCACATTCACCGATCGATGAAGCTGCACTCCAGGTCTATTTGTTTCGCAACATCCCTAGTACCTTGTCCATTCAGTGTATAAATCCTGCTCTCTTTTGCCTTTCCAAAATGCAGCACCTCACATTTATCTAAATTAATCTCCATCTGCCACTCCTCGGCCGATTGGCCCATCTGATCAAGATCCCATTGTCCTCTGAGGTAACCATCTTCACTGTCCTCGACACTTCCAATTTTACTGTCATTTGCAAACTTACTATCCATTCGTCCGATGGTCACATCCAAATCATTTATATAAATGACAAATCAACAGTGGACCCAGCACCGGTCCTTGGGGCACACCGCTGGTCACAGGCCTCCAGTCTGAAAATCAGCCCTCCCCCACCACCCTCTGTCTTCTACCTTCGAGCCAGTTCTCTACCCAAAGGGTAATTCTACTGACACAACATACAAGTTTAAAATTATGACACCAGTTTCAAAAGGACAACAAGAACCTATTCCTGATTGGGGAATCGGGGCCAGGGAATCAATAAAAAGAAATGTTGCAAGGTTCGGTAAATTGGAGATTCAGTTCAGGGCATCACTAAATGAAAACAATTCATCAGGGCACTCGTACGTGGAAGAAGTGATTCAGGGAACAATTAAATGGAAAAAATTGAGGCAGGGCAACAGTAATTGGAGATTTTATGCAGCGGACTTTATATTGGGCAGGATACTACTCAAAGGGAGAGTTGGTGCAGTTTCAGGGTTTGTGCTGGATTGGTAAATGGGATAAATGGTGCAGAGCAGCGGAGTCATAAACAGTCGTACAATCATAGAGATGTACAACATGGAAACAGACACTTCAGTCCAACTTGTCTCTGACTCGGTCTTAGAATTCTGGCAGTGCTCCACAAAAATGGAGAATCATTCCAAGGAGCTACTAAATGGATGGATTCGGCAAGGGCTTATCAAAATAAGAGAATTTGGAATGGGGCATCTGATATTGTCAAATTAGTGCAGTTAGAACCGAATGGGAGAGTTTCAGTTTCGCAGTAAATGGGAGAATTGGGACATTACAATACTTGATGCGGGAATGAGTGTAGTGCACCCCTAAATTGGGCGAGAGCATCAGTCAGTCTGAGGATTGGTGTAAGGCAAAACTGAGTGGAGAACTTGTTCAGGACATCAGTAATTGGGGGAAATGGTGCGAGGAAACAAAGAATTGAAGAATTGATGCGGGACATCAGTAAATGAGAGACCTGGTGCAAAGTGGAGCTAAATTAGAGAATTGGTGCATGGCGACAGTAAATGGGAGAATTAGAGTCGCGCACCCTTAAATGGTAGAATCGGGCTCAGGCATCAGTAAATGGAAGGATTACTACAGGATATGAGTAAATTGGAGATTTGGTGGAAACAATAAATGGGAGATTGGTGCACAGTGCCGTTGCATGAGAAAATTGATTGGAGTGCCAATATATTGGAAAATTGGAGCAAAGCATGTCTAAATTGGGGAATAGGGGCCAGGGAATCAATAAAAAGAAGAAATGTTGCAAGCATTGGTAAACTGAAGATTTAGTTCAGTGCATCACTAAATGAAAAAAATACAGCAAGACATCCTTTCGTGGAAGATGTGTATCAGAGAACAACTAAATGGAAGGAATTGATGAAGGCAACATTAATTGGAGCATTCATGCAGGTGCCATTAAATTCGAAGTGGGAGGACTGGGACAGGATAACCTCAACGGGTGAGTTGGTGAAATTCCTGAATTAGTGCAGGATTGGAAAATGGGAGAATTGGTGCAGGGAAGCGGAGCACTAATTACAGCCTTAGAGATGTACAGCACGGAAACAGACCCTTCAGTCCAACATTTCCACGCCCAAATTTAAGAATTCTGGCAGGTTTCCACGAAATTGGAGAATCATTGCAAGAAACTACTAATTGGAAAAGTTGGGAAAGAGCTTATCGAAATGTGAGAATTTCCAACAGGGCATCAGATCATGGGTGAATTAGTGCATTTCAGCGCTAAATGGGTGCGTTATGTTGCACTAAATGGGAGATTTGGGACAGGGAGATTTAGAGTAGCGCACCCCTAAATTGGGCGAAAGCATCAGTCAGTATGGGGATTGGGGTAAAGCAAAACTGGATGGAGAATTTGTTCAGGACATCAGTAATTGGGGGAAATGATGCTAAGCAACACTGAATTGGAGAATTGGTGTGGGGTATCAGGAAAAGAAGGACCTGGTGCATGGTGCTGATAACTTCGAGATTGGAGCAAATGGGAGAACACGGGCAGTGAATCAGGAAGTAGGACAAATGTTGCAAAGGGTTAGTGGTCGAGATTCAATACAGTGCACCACTAAATGGTGGAGTTGGTGCAGTTCACCACGAAAGGGGGGATATTTGCAGTTTGGGGAATTTGGAGATATGATGCAGGGATTGCCAAGATTAGAGAATTCTGTCAGCGGTCTACTAAATGGGAGAATTGTTGCAAGGAAATACTGAATGGAAGACCTGGTGCACAGTGGAGCTCAATTACAGAATGGGTGTATGGCAACAGGAAATGGGAGAATTAGGGTAGCGCACCCTTAAATGGTAAAATCGGGGTCGGGCATCAGTAAGGTGACGAGGTAGTACAGGAGTATGAGTCAATTCGAGATTTGGTGGGTTTCAAAAAATGGGAGATTCGGTGCACAGTGCCATTACATTGGAAAATTGGTGGGAGTGTCTATACATGAGAAAATTGGAGCAGAGCATGTCTAATTTGGGATATAGGGGCCAGGGAATCAATAAAAAGAAATGTTGGAAGCATCGGAAAATTGGAGAGTCAGTTCAGTGCACCACTAAATGAACAAATATAATCAGCAGGGAATCCGTACGGTGAAAATGTGTATCAGGGAACAACTAAATGGAAGGAATTGATGCAGAGCAACAATAAATGGAGAATTCATGCAGGTGACGTTAAATTCGAAGTGGGAGGACTGGGGCAGGATAACCTCAATGGGTGAGTTGGTGAAATTCCCGAATTAGAGCAGGATTGGTAAATGGGAGAATTGGTGCAGGGAAGGAAAGCACTAATTACAGCCTTAGAGATGTACAGCACGGAAACAGATCCCTCAGTCCAACATGTTCACGCCCAAATTTAAGAATTCTGTAAGCTCTACACTAAATTGGAGAATCATTGCAATAAAATACAAAATGTATAAATTTCGCAAGGGCTTATCGAAATGAGGGAATTTTCAACAGGATATCAAGTAATGGGTGAATTAGTGCAGTTCAGTGCGAAATGGGTGAGTTATGCTGTTTTGCAACTGCATGGGAGAATTGGGGCAGGACAATACCTTTTGGAAGATTTAGAGTAGCGCACCCCTAAATTGGGCGAGGGCAACAGTCAGTATAGGAAGGGTTTAAGGCAACACTGAGTGGAGAACTTGTTCAGGACTTCAGTAATTGGGGGAAATGGTGCTAAGCAACACTGAATTGGAGAATTGTTGCGGGGATTCAGTACATTAAATACCTGGTGGAGGGTGCCAATAACTGAGAATTGGAGCAACTGGGAGACACTGGGCAGTGAATCAGTAACTAGGACAAATGTTGCAAACGATGATGGTCCAGATTCAATGCAGTGCACCACGAATTGGGGGAGTTGATGCAGTTCACCAATAAAGGGAAGATATGTGAAGGTTCGGTAAATTGAAGATTTGATGCAGGGATCTCCAAGATTAGAGAATTCTGGCAGCAGACTACTAAATGGGAGATTTGTTGCAGGGAAATACTGAATGGAAGACCTGGTGCTAAGTGGAGTTGAATTAGAGAATGGGGGCATGGCACCAGGAAATGATAGAATTAGAGTAGCGCACCCTGAAATGGTAGAAATGGGGTCGGACATCAGTGAATGAAGGAATAAATACAGGTTTAAGAGTAAAAGGGAGATTTGATGGAAACACTAAATGGGAGAATCAGTGCAGAGTGCCATTCCATCAGAACATTGGTCAAAATGCCAACATATTTTCTAGAATACAGGAGGAAGCAGTAACGCTGCTCAAGCTCCTTTATTTTCTATAATACAAGAGGAAGCAGTGACGCTGCTCCAGCTCCTTTATTTTCTATAATACAGGAGGAAGCAGTAACGCTGCTCCAGTTCCTTTATTTTCTATAATACAAGAGGAAGCAGTGACGCTGCTCCAGCTCCTTTATTTTCTATAATACAGGAGGAAGCAGTGACACAGCTCCAGCTCCTTTATTTTCTATAACACAGGACGAAGCAGTGACGCTGCTCCAGCTCCTTTATTTTCTATAATACAGGACGAAGCAGTGACGCTGCTCCAGCTCCTTTATTTTCTGTAATACAGGAGGAAGCAGTGACGCTGCTCCGGCTCCTTTATTTTCTATAATACAGGAGGAAGCAGTGACGCTGCTCCAGCTCCTTTATTTTCTATAATACAGGAGGAAGCAGTGACGCTGCTCCAGCTCCTTTATTTTCTATAATACAGGAGGAAGCAGAGACGCTGCTCCAGCTCCTTTATTTTCTATAATACAAGAGGAAGCAGTGACGCTGCTCCAGCTCCTTTATTTTCTAAAATACAGGAGGAAGCAGTGACGCTGCTCCAGCTCCTTTATTTTCTATAATACAGGAGGAAGCAGAGACGCTGCTCCAACTCCTTTATTTTCTATAATACAGGAGGAAGCAGTGACGCTGCTCCAGCTCCTTTATTTTCTATAATACAGGAGGAAGCAGTGACGCTGCTCCAGCTCCTTTATTTTCTATAATTCAGGAGGAAGCAGTGACGCTGCTCCAGCTCCTTTATTTTCTATAATACAGGAGGAAGCAGTGACGCTGCTCCAGCTCCTTTATTTTCTATAATACAGAAGGAAGCAGTGACGCTGCTCCAGCTCCTTTATTTTCTATAATACAGGAGGAAGCAGTGACGCTGCTCCAGCTCCTTTATTTTCTATAATTCAGGAGGAAGCAGTGACGCTGCTCCGGCTCCTTTATTTTCTATAATACAGGAGGAAGCGGTGACTCTGCTCCAGCTCCTTTATTTTCTGTAATACAGGAGTAAGCAGTGACACTGCTCCAGCTCCTTTATTTTAAAATAATACAGGAGGAAGCAGTGACGCTGCTCCAGCTCCTTTATTGTCTATAATACTGGAGGAAGCAGTGACGCTGCTCCAGCTCCGTTATTTTCTATAATACAGGAGGAAGCAGTGACGCTGCTCCAGCTCCTTCATTTTCTATAATACAGGAGGAAGCAGTGACGCTGCTCCAGCTCCTTTATTTTCTATAATACAGGAGGAAGCAGTGACGCTGCTCCGGCTCCTTTATTTTCTATAAATCAGGAGGAAGCAGTGACTCCGCTCCAGTTAATTTATTTTCTATAATACAGGAGGAAGAAGAGACGCTGCTCCAGCTCCTTTATTTTCTATAAATCAGGAGGAAGCAGTGACGCTGGTCCAGCTCCTTTATTTTCTATAAATCAGGAGGAAGCAGTGACTCCGCTCCAGTTAATTTATTTTCTATAATACAGGAGGAAGAAGAGACGCTGCTCCAGCTCCTTTATTTTCTATAATACAGGAGGAAGCAGTGACGCTGCTCCAGCTCCTTTATTTTCTAAAATACAGGAGGCAGCAGTGACTCTGCTCCAGCTCCTTTATTTACTATAATACAGGAGGAAGCAGTGACGCTGCTCCAGCTCCTTTATTTACTATAATACAGGAGGAAGATGTGACTCTGCTCCAGCTCCTTTATTTTCTATAATACAGGAGGAAGCAGTGACGCTGCTCCAGCTCCTTTATTTTCTAAAATACAAGGGGAAGCAGTGACGCTGCTCCAGCTCCTTTATTTACTATAATACAGGAGGAAGCAGTGACTCTGCTCCAGCTCCTTTATTTTCTATAATACAGGACGAAGCAGAGACGCTGCCCCAGCTCCTTTATTTTCTATAATACAGGAGGAAGCAGACACTCTGCTCCAGCTCCTTTATTTTCTATAATACAGGAGGATGCAGTGACTCTGCTCCAGCTCCTTTATTTTCTATAATACAGGAGGAAGCAGTGACGCTGCTCCAGCTCCTTTATTTTCTGTAATACAGGAGTAAGCAGTGACACTGCTCCAGCTCCTTTATTTTCTCTAATACAGGAGGAAGCAGTGACGCTGCTCCAGCTCCTTTATTTTCTATAATACTGGAGGAAGAAGAGACGCTGCTCCAGCTCCTTTATTTTCTATAATACAGGAGGAAGCAGTGACGCTGCTCCAGCTCCTTTATTTTCTATAATACAGGAGGAAGCAGAGACGCTGTTCCAGCTCCTTTATTTTCTATAATTCAGGAGGAAGCAGTGACGCTGCTCCAGCTCCTTTATTTTCTATAATACAGGAGGAAGCAGTGACGCGGCGCCAGCTCTTTTATTTTCTATAATACAGGAGGAAGCAGTGACGCTGCTCCAGCTCCTTTATATTCTATAATACAGGAGGAAGCAGTGACGCTGCTCCAGCTCCGTTATTTTCCATAATACAGGAGGAAGCAGTGACGCTGCTGCAGCTCCTTTATTTTCTATAATACAGAAGGAAGCAGTGACGCTGCTCCTGCTCCTTTATTTTCTATAATACAGAAGGTAGCAGAGACGCTGCTCCAGCTCCTTTATTTTCTATAATACAGGAGGAAGCGGAGACGCTGCTCCAGCTCCTTTATTTTCTGTAATACAGGAGGAAGCATTGACACTGCTCCAGCTCCTTTATTTTCTATAATACAGGAGGAAGCAGTGACACTGCTCCAGCTCCTTTATTTTCTATAATACCGGAGGAAGCAGTGACGCTGCTCCATCTCCTTTATTTTCTATAATACAGGAGGAAGCAGTGACGCTGCTCCAGCTCCTTTATTTTCTGTAATACAGGAGGAAGCATTGACACTGCTCCAGCTCCTTTATTTTCTATAATACAGGAGGAAGCAGTGACGCCGCTCCAGCTCCTTTATTTTCTATAATACAGGAGGAAGCAGGGATCTGCTCTAGCTCCTGTATTTTCTATAATACAAGAGGAAGCAGTGACGCTGCTCCAGCTCCTTTATTTTCTATAATACAGGAGGAAACAGTGACGCTGCACCGGCTCCTTTATTTTCTATAATACAGGAGGAAGCAGGGATCTGCTCTAGCTTCTGTATTTTCTATAATACAAGAGGAAGCAGTGACGCTGCTCCAGCTCCTTTATTTTCTATAATACAGGAGGAGGCAGTGACGCTGCTCCAGCTCCTTTATTTTCTATAATACAGGAGGAAGCAGGGATCTGCTCCAGCTCCTGTATTTTCTATAATACAAGAGGAAGCAGTGACGCTGCTCCAGCTCCTTTATTATCTATAATACAGGAGGAAGCAGTAACGCTGCTCCAGCTCCTTTATTTTCTACAATACAGGAGGAAGCAGAGACGCTGTTCCAGCTCCTTTATTTTCTATAATACAGGAGGAAGCAGAGACGCTGCTCCAGCTCCTTTATTTTCTATAATACAGGAGGAAGCAGTAACGCTGCTCCAGCTCCTTTATTTTCTGTAATACAGGAGGAAGTAGAGAAGCTGCTCCAGCTCCTTTATTTTCAATAATACAGGAGGAAGCAGTGACGCTGCTCCAGCTCCTTTATTTTCTATAATACAGGAGGAAGCAGTGACGCTGCTCCAGCTCCGTTATTTTCTATAACACAAGGGGAAGCAGAGACGTTGCTCCAACTCCTTTATTTTCTATAATACAGGAAGAAGCAGTGACGCTGCTCCAGCTCCTTTATTTTCTATAATACAGGAGGAAGCAGAGACGCTGCTCCAGCTCCTTTATTTTCTATAATACAGGAGGAAGCAGTGACGCTGCTCCAGTTCCTTTATTTTCCATAATACAGGAGGATGCAGTGACTATGCTCCAGCTCCTTTATTTTCTATAATACAAGAGGAAGCGGTGACTCTGCTCCAGCTCCTTTATTTTCTATAATACAGGAGGAAGCAGTGATGCTGCTCCAGCTCCTTCATTTTCTAGAATACAGGAGGAAGCAGTGACGCTTCTCCGGCTCCTTTATTTTCTATAATACAGGAGGAAGCAGTGACGCTGCTCCAGCTCCTTTATTTTGTATAATACAGGAGGAAGCGGTGACGCTGCTCCAGCTCCTTTATTTTCTATAATACAGGAGGAAGCAGTGACGCTGCTCCAGCTCCTTTATTTTCTATAATACAGGAGGAAGCAGTGACGCTGCTCCAGCTCCTTTATTTTCTATAATACAGGAGGAAGCAGTGACGCTGCTCCAGCTCCTTTATTTTCTATAATACAGGAGGAAGCAGTGACGCTGCTCCAGCTCCTTTATTTTCTATAATACAGGAGGAAGCAGTGACGCTGCTCCAGCCCCTTTATTTTCTATAATACTGGAGGAAGCGGTGACGCTGCTCCAGCTCCTTTATTTTCTATAATACAGGAGGAAGCAGTGTCGCTGCTTCTGCTGCTTTATTTGGTGCAATCAAAAAATGGGTCTGTTTCCATGCAGTACATCTATATGTTTGTATTTCAATGGCATCTGGATGGGATGTAAACAGGGATGGTTTGGAGGGTTTAGGGACAAATGTTGGTAAATATAGCTAGATTAATTTCGGTTATCTGGTCAGCAGGGACGAGCTGGAATGGAGTGTCTGCTTCTGTGCTCGTCACCTCCGAAATCCTGATGAATGACATTTGCCCAAAACATCGATTTTCCTGCTCCTCGCATGCTGCCTGACCTGCTGTGCTTTTCCAGCACCTCTCTGCTCTTAGCTCTGAAATGCTCTCTTTCAGAGTTCCATCAACCTCATACCATGTACATCTCATACAGGAGACTTCTACTACCTACCGAAGGTACACACAGCCAACACACCAGGATGTCCCACCAGATTAGGCAATGGGACCCGATGTGTGAACCACACTGCCGATATCAAATGCATCTTGAAAGCCATGAGGCCGGGTGCCCCCAGCTTCTACCACGACAGAACATTGGGACACAGGCAGATTTCAACCTCACACCTTCAAGGCTGAATCTGAGCTGAGGGGGCATCTATTGTTAAAGATTTACCTGGGAATTTAGCAATTTTTACATATCGTTTCCAAAATCTAACATGATATTTCTAAAAGTATACAAACTGAAAAGACAGTGCACTTTTACTTTTAAATATGTCATTTCAGTGGCATCACCCTGTAATCCTTTACAATAAATTCTGTGTCGCATGATGTTATGCTCCATGAAGGAACAGCGCTACAAAAGCTAGTACTATCAAATAAACCTGTTGGACTATAACCTGATGTTGTGTGATTATTTAATTTTGTCCACCCCAGTCCAACACCGGCACCTCCAAATCTTTACTCCATATTGTTGACACTAACTCACACGCAGTTCAGGTCAGTTTAGCACAATGACCCTGTTCCTCTTTTTGTGAGGCTCCCTGTGTATATTAACAGAGTTAATGGGCCCCGAGAGGATGAATACATTCTCTTTATCCTGTCAGTTTAAACAGTTGAACATATCAGTTTGAAGCCAATGGAAGAGGAGATTGTCTTTTTCTGTACAATTTCAGTGCAGAACTTTCAGCCATAAACTGTCTTTGCAAAAGTGGGGGCTGAATGCAATTCTCACTGAGGAACATTAATACAGAAAACACAATTCCGAGTTCCTGTTATCAATTGGTTAAGGAACTGTGATGAGAAAACCACTTGTGGTGTGGTGCCGTGCCTCAGTTTGTGAACTTGCCCACATCATGAACAGCCCACCAAGATGTCAAATCGTAGTGGTGCCTGTGTATTTTACCAAATGCATGGTTGTTTCAACATCTCCCAAGTCAGTGTTGCTCATCATTCAACCATGCGTCCTGTTTGAGTGTCAGCCTGTTTTGGTGATCCTGGTCTGCTCCCTGGTTTAGTTCCTCCAGGGGATATTGTTTCTTCCGAACTATTAATTCAATCTGGAGTTTCCTTCCTGTGTTTGACAAGAACTTCTGCTTCTACTCCTCCTTTTAGATTAGATGAGATTACTTACAGTGTGGAAACAGGCCCTTCGGCCCAACAAGTCCACACCGCCCCGCCGAAGCGTAACCCACCCATACCCCTACATCTTCCCCTTACCTAAAACTACGGGCAATTTAGCATGGCCAATTCACCTGACCTGCACATCTTTGGACTGTGGGAGGAAACCGGAGCACCCGGAGGAAACCCACGCAGACACGGGGAGAACGTGCAAACTCCACACAGTTAGTCGCCTGAAGCGGGAATTGAACCCGGATCTCTGGCGCTGTGAGGCAGCAGTGCTAACCACTGTGCCACTGTGCCGCCCACACAGCACGTTATTACGCCCCGTTCATTTCCATATTGTTGGGAATAACGAGGTGAGCCAGGAGACATGGCAGACTCGCCGGTGAATGTTGCAGTAATGGCGCAGGCTGTTCACCCTAATTCTCTGCTGTCAACGTTCATTCATTTCACACCAATAGGAAATTCTTCATTGCACGCCTGTCGTTGTGGTTTGCACTGTGATTGCGGTTTCTTTTCTTGTGGATTATGAAATCCATTTTGAACTCGAAAGGATCATAATATTTGGAGGAAGGAATGACTCCTCACCTCAGGCATAAGTGCCAGACACATTATTCGGAGAATGTGAGCCCAATCCCACACATCCTACCGAGGGGGCAGAAAGCCTGTTAGCTGGTCCACTCTCAATTTGTCTCCGAATGTCAGACTTTTCAAAGAGCAGAAATGGGAAATGAGGAATATGGACAGACCGAGAGTCCGAGAATATGAAAGAGGGTCAGGTACATTCACAGAGAAAGAAAGAAATATGGAGACACATATTGAGGGAGATACTGAAAGGACCAATTCTCCAATCGACATGGCTGCTGACTGACAGAAACAAATAGGAATAAAAAGGTAACTATTAAGCACAGCCTTTCACCAGCTCCGGGCAACGGAAGGATTCTTACAGCCAACAAAGTCATTTTGAATTTTCAACATTGACGGTTATAAACTCATGAAAGATTTTGGTAAATATCCTGACAGCGAAAACTGATCATTTTACCAAAAATATAATCCAGAAATGTCGAAGTAACCTCGCTCTGCCGATATGAAGCATTAACTCTGTTTCTCTCCACTGTCCTACTGAGTTTTTCTATCAAATCTTCCATGTTCTCCTATAGTTGTAGGTTTTTTTTTCCAATTGGATAAGGAATGCAACTTTAATTTCGAAAGGGTTACAATATTTTGAGGAAGAAATAGCTCCACGTATCACATCCAAGTGGCAGACGTATTATCCGGTGAATGTGAGCCAAGTTTTACAGACTCCTGCCAGGTTCCAGGAAACCTCTCAGAAGCTCCTTTCTCCAACTATCCCAGAACGTCAGGCTTTTCATAGAGTAGGAATGGGGAATGAGGGATATTGGCAAATAAAGGGTCAAAGAATATGATAAAGAGTGAGGGAGATACACAGAGATAAAGACAGAAAATTAGAGACCCATCTTGAGGGAGACACTGAACAAACCAATTCTCAGGTCGACATGGCTGCTAATTGGCAAAAAAAAAAGGATTTTGATAACTATCCTAATTCGACCGATAAAACTGACCATTATCCCAGCATTGTGGTCAAGAAATGAAGAACTAACCTGGTTCTGTCGTTGTGAATCATTGTCTCTGTTTCTCCCCACAGATGTTGCCAGGACTATTCAGTTTGCACGTCAATTCTTGTTTTTGGTTCAGATATCCAACATCTGCATCTCTTGGTTTTCTGTTCAACTTTAAAACGCTTGACACAAAAGCGATTTTCTGCCAGTTTTGGAAAAGTGGTCAGAAATATTCTTCCCACGATGTGTGTGCAGAACAAAGCACGCATTCCTTGACCGGGAATAGAACCCGTGTCACGGCGGCGAGAGCGCCAAAAGCTAGCTATTAGACTACAAGGGAAGGCAGAAGGCAGCCTTGCATTTGTTCAGAATGAAAACACTTTTGCCTTTTCATTTCTGATTAGTCTTGCTGCAGATTAGGTCCTCCTTGCCTTCGAGCTTTCACAGAGTGGGAAGAGACCGTTCGGCCCATCGTACATTGCAGCTCATCAGGCATCCATGTATTCCAGTCCCAGTTTCTAGTTTTGGCTCAAAATGTTATGTGTCGTGATGTTTCCAGAGCAAATATCAATGCGATTCTCACTGTGAATTTAAACGCGTTTACACGACAATGGGACTGAGGTCTGACATGGTCACACTGTGTTGTAACCACCTTGAGGACCTGAACCTCATTTTCACACACAGAGGGAGACACACAGAAACATATCCCGGGAGGAACAGATGTCTCAGGATCATACCAGCTCCTTGTGCTTCACTTCCGCTCTCTGGTCCACAAAAAAGCTTCTCTGACAAAGGCAGCTTTAGATGGAACACTCGCCAGTTTGACAGGCAATGAGAGATGTTGAGCTGAACTGGAATTTAAAATGGACAATAGACCTAAATGCAAGTTTTAAATTCGACATCACACTGATCCAAACCATTCAGATCCTCAGAACCTGACAAAACAGGACCAGCCATACACCTGTCTGACATTGAGCTGTAATGGAACCAAAAGCAACATTCCATTTGAATACACACTGATCCAATCCCTGCAGCTCGAAAGAACCTAAGAAAATAGCAACTTACAACATACAATTGGCTGAACTAACACGTTACACTCGAGACATGTAGGATGTAAACCTACAATCGTCTGATTGAAAGTCAGATGTTTGATCTATTGCTTCACTAGCCGGATGCACACACACACGCTGGACACCTTTCCATATGTGATGTAAACATGGAGATCTGGGAAAAAACATTCATAAGGTGATCAACCAGCAAAGATAATCCACTTTGTGTAACACGGCCCGTCAATGGCAAAGCAAATACATTTGTCCTCAGGTACCTGCTTCTGTGTCTCCTGTTCTTCTGCTGGACGTCTCCAGCATTTTATTCACAGTCACTACGCTATCTTATGATGCACTCCACTGACATGTACTTTCATACTTGGATTTAGTGTCAATTCCAGTCAAGATCCTGAACAAATTCAGCGAGAATCCTCTGGTCATTTCCAACATGGAATTTGGAATCAGACGATTTGAACAAAGGCTTTATTGGGGCCGCCCCATCACCGCAGATCAACGCCTCAAAACGAGCCGCTGTTAGTATCAAACTATTCTGTACCTTTCTGCAGTAAATCAGGTTAGCACAGCTCCGCTTTCTTCACATTGAAACCAGGGCAGCAATATGAATTGTTTGGAAACTTAGAGAGAGAAACATTGCTGCTGAAGATGATGATGACGTGAAGATCATGCACAGATTCTGGACAGATCAGGTCACAAGTGTTACTGCCAGCTTCAGTAGGGTCACTGGTTCGGAGTCTGAGTTTGTACTGCCCAGACCGGGATACAATTCCCACTCAGGAAATGAAATTTTTTTTATCTTCTCGCGAGTTATCTGATTGAACACTAACTCCTGCTTCCTCACAGAACACCGACCCAGACCAACCCAGTGATTGTTTACATCTATCTAAAAGGACAATAGCAATAGATACATGCGAGAACTGTAACCACAAATCACCCATCTCTGAACTCGCCTTTCTGAGTTGGAAATATCTCGCTGCTCATACAGTGCTTTTGGGTCTAGATCCTGGAACTCCCTCCCTAACAGTATCATGGCTGTACCTTGAGTTCTTCCAGGGTTCTGTAAAGTAACTTAACATCTCAATCTCTGGAGTAAATAGGGATGGACAGTGATTCCTATCTCATCGAGTTTCGAACAGGGTCATTAGATTCACTATCGCGTGGAAACAGACCCTTCAGCCCATCACTGTCCCTCCAGACAATAACCCACCCAGACCCATTTCCTTCTGGCTAATGCACCAAATACTTTTGGCAATTCAACATGACCAATTCACCCTAAACTACACATCTTTGAACTGCGGAACGAAGCCCACGCAGTCACGAGGAGAATGTGCAAACTCCATACAGACAGTGGCCGGAGGCTGGAGTTGAACTTGAGACCCTAGTGCTGTGAGCTGCAGTGTTAACCACTGATCCACCGTGCGACCCCGACGGTTTCAAGGTGGACACCTGCAAGTGATCGAGAGAAGTGATTCAGTGGAGCGGGGTGATTGAAATAAAATGAAAGGTGAATACGACTGGAAGGCTTGAATCAGTAAGTGAGAGAGGAGCTGGTGGAGCCAGGCTCAATGTTCGAACTAAAAGATCAGCCTATACTGCCCAGTGTTTGTACTGACTCACACAACACTCCTGATCCATTCACCACAATGACCCTGTTCTCTTGGGGTGATATTCCCTCTGTACATATTAACGCAGTTCATGGGCTCCAGGAGGATGAACACATCCTCTTTATCCTGTCAGTTTAATGAAGATGGAGGGATCAGTTTGAACCCAATGCAAGAAGAGATTGCCTCTTTCTGTGCATTTTCACTGGGGAATGTCCAGCTGTGAACTATTCTTTTCTGTATAAGAGGAAGCTGATTTAAATTCTCACTGAGTAACTTTCAACCCGAAACAAATGTCCGAGTTACGCTGATTGAATAGTTAATGAACTGCAGATCGGGATTTGAAGAGCAGTGTCTGCGCTGTCTCCGTGGATTAATTAGTTAAAGCGCCTGGTAATAACCAGACCAGGACGGTGTCAAATCCTGGCGTTGCATGTCCTGTATATTGATGGTTCGTTACTTAACCATCCCGTAAATGCCATTTTGTTGATCCACCACACCGAAAGAGACGGCTCAGAATCCTTCTGGTGTTTGCGCTCAGCCCATTGGTATTTCATGTTCCCACGTCCTACCGCCTCCTGTGGCCCCACCAGTCAACGCTCTATCTTTTAAATTCCACTTTTATTGTCCCTCCTTCTCACTTTGTTGGGAATAACGAGGTGAGGCAGGAGACACTGCAGATATCCCAGCAATGTTGTGGGAATGGCACACACACTGCAAGATGATACCCCTCCTTTTCTGCTGTCACCATTCATTCGTTCAACTGAAGCAAAGACTTCACTTAAATCGTATAATTGGGGTGAAATTGTTTTTGTTTGGTGGATTATGAATTCTATTAAGAATTGTAAAAGCTCATCATATTTTGAGTGAAGAAATGTCACCTTACCACAGGCCTCAGTGACATAGACTCGACCCGGAGAATGTGAGGACAGTTCTACACACTCTACCCAGGGGCGGGGAAAGCCCGTCAGTAGGTCTACTCTCAAACTATCTCCGAATGTCAGACTTTTCAAAGAGCAGAAATGGAAAATAAGGGATATTGATAGACAGAGAGTGGGAGCATGTGGAAGAGAGTGAGGTGGATACACAGAGGAAATGATAGACGAGTAGAGACGCATATTAAGGGAGACCCTGAAAATAGAAACTCTCCATTTAAAATGGGTGCTCACTGACAGAAAGTGGAATAAAAAAGAACAATTTAAGGTCTGTGTTTCACCAGCTCAAGGCAACAGAATCAGCATTACACCCGGAAAGGTCGGTTGACATTCAGAAAGTTGACATTTCTCGGCTAATATAATATTCTGATAAATATGCTGATTTGCGAAGTAAACTGACAATTACTCTGGCATTAAAACAATAAAATACATAACTAGTCTGGTTCCATCGATCTAAAACATTAAACCTGTTTCTCTCCACAGATGCTGCCAAGTCTGCCGAGTTTCTCTGTCAATTTCCGTTTCTGATTCAGGTTTCCTGCATTCGCAGTGCTTTGTTTAAAGTTACTCAGCAGTAAGTATGGGACAACACTTGATCAATCGTCAGCTCCATACTTCATTCCTCACAGCGCCAGAGACCCGGGTTCAATTCCCGCCTCAGGCGACTCTCTGTGCGGAGTTTGCACGTTCTCCCCGTGTCTGCATGGGTTTCCTCCGGGTGCTCCGGTTTCCTCCCACATTCCAAAGATGTGCAGGTCAGGTGAATTGGCCAGGCTAAATTGCCCGTAGTGTTAGGTAAGGGGTAGATGTAGGGGTATGGGTGGGTTACGCTTCGGCGGGGCGGTGTGGACTTGTTGGGCCGAAGGGCCTGTTTCCACACTGTAAGTAAGCTAATCTAATTCCCTGCTTCGGGAAGGCTGTCCCCACGATTAATGGTACGAGGAAAACTCCACTTGCTGCAACAGTGAGAAAACTGAATCCTCACCAGGAGGCGAACAGGGAAAGCAAAAAGAAAAGGCACTGTGTGTTTTCATCATGAAACCTCTTTTGTCTTTTCATCTGTGATCATTTTAGCTGCAGATTAGTTTCTCCGTTTCTTCCGATTTTTACAGCGTGGAAATGACCTTTCGGCCCATCTGCAGTGCGGGTCATTGGACTTCCATCTATTCTAGTCCCAGTTCCCATAAACCTGCGTTTCTGATGTTACCAGGGCGAATCTAAATGGGATTCTCCCTGTGACCTTAAATGACCCAACAATGGGACTGAAGTTGGACATGGTCACATTATGTTGTATCACCGCCGAGGAACTCCACCTCATATTTACCCACAGATGGAAACAAACAGAGGGCTCAGGATTAGTCCCGTTCCATATGCTTCACATCCGCCAGTTTCTCCAACCAGCTCACCGCCGGTGGTCAAAGAGGTCTGCAGCACAGAAAAGGCCCTTCGGGCCATCAAGTCTGCACCAGTCGAAGACTGGCCCCTGACTGTTTTCATCTCGTTTTCCAACGGTTGAGTCGTCGCTCCAACAAAGTTGGGATGGAATTGTTCAATTCATAGTTTCTCAACTTTCTTTGGGGATTTCTGCGTGTTGTACCCTGAAAGACAGAGGGTTGGAGATTGCCCCCATTCCCAACCTGTCTGAAATGTCTTTTTTCCTGTCTCCTGTGTTTTGTATGTGAAAGATGAAGATAGGGTGAAATCTCCCTTTTTATTTGTTGACGTTACTGAATCGTAACCGGTAGGATTCCAGGCTGTGGGGGTAAAGCCCAATGAATTTCAAGTCCATTGCCTTAAACACACATCGACAATTACAGAACCACACTGTTCTCTTCATTTTCCAGGTGTCTCTCATTGTGGAACTGAGAAAGAGTGAATCATTATCGGGTTTGTTTGAATCCAATCATTTCACAGTTTGTAAAAGCGTTACATTTTGGTGCATGGTGGGTCTGATTGTAACATCCTGATAGATGGAACGGACATTCATTTATAACCAAGAACAGGAATTGCAAGAGAAACTCAGCAGATCTTACAGCATCTATGCAGAGAAAATCAGAGACAACATTTCAGAACTTCATCAGAACTCGGTAATCTCCCACAGGTCCTGCCAAACCCGTTAGATTCGACAGCAGCTTCTGTTTTTGTTTCAGATTCCAAGAATCCACAGTTCTTTACATGAACCATTAAAGCAATGCAGAAACTTCTTTGTGGATCCTCACACGAAAGGGTTCCGTTTGGAGAACATTTTCCTGACCTCACTCGACACACGAAACTGTGCAGCATCCAAAACAGATGCAGCAAGAACAACCATCGCTGTTGCCCTGGGGGCTCTTGTACCAGGAACCTTTTATTTAACAGTCGAATGCGGTGAAACTTCTAACCTAACACCTTACACGATCCTCTAAAGCAGGCTGTGACTGACTTCCCACTTCAGTCTACCCTTCCCAGAACGCCAACTATCCTCTATCAGTTTTACTTTGCCAGAATTTAGACTGGGACATTCATAATGGCGACATGGGAACAGTCTGATCCCAACCACTACAGACACACCCATGACACTGGGAACCAGCTCTCCTCCAACCGGGACCATCTCCCTTCGAGCCTCCCAGTGTCTTGTGTGGTCCCGAGTTATTTCATTGATCTAGAGTCCAGATGAGATTTGTATTCCTCATGTACAGGAACGAGAATTCTTTCAATGTCTCCGATCAATTTATGTGGCGTCCTCTTCAAGAAGTGGAAGGTGTCTTGACTGTTTCTGCTCAGCCCGACAGTTCACCCTTCTTCATTCTCCTCTGTTTCCATTTCCCAAAGAGTTCCCGAAGATTCACAAAGCTGGAAATAATGTTATAAGGGATGCGCCTTTAACATTTGTGCACCTGCCAACTGACGATATTTTCCCAAAATCTCTTAACAATCCTCTGTCTTACACCGTGTCCAGGGATGAGAAGTCCCGTTTTGTGGAGAGATTCCCAAGGCTGGTGAGTTTCTCTTTGGAGTCAAGATGGTTAACCGGCAATTTCCTGCTTTTGTTTATAATGATGGGAGTGGGAACCGTGGGCCTGGGCACTTTGACGAGCAGGAGCAAGTGTTGCCACTGACCAGAGGCAGTGAACAGAGGGACTGGGATTAAAGGAATCGAATGAAAAGCAGCACGTCTGCGCAGTACATTCAAAGAATACTGCAGGAGCTCGATGGGTCTAGCAGTATCTGTGAAAAGAGAAACAGAAAGAACGGTTGGAGTGTGGTATATTTCTGATTAGGAACTCGACCAGCCTCTGTCTAATCAAATAACTGGCCTGGCTTTGCTGACATGGGATTTCTGAAGTCTGAGCGAGAATGTGCCCGACAGGAAGTTGTTCAAGATGGAGTCGGCAGGATTTGACCCTGCGTGGGGTCACAGTAATGGATTAATAACCCATTGCCTTAATTACTCGGCCCCGAATACCCTTGCGTACAAGTGGCTTAATATCTCTTCTAGAATGGAGAGTTGTAACCTGAAACA
This sequence comes from Chiloscyllium punctatum, assembly GCF_047496795.1. Lineage (NCBI taxonomy): Eukaryota > Metazoa > Chordata > Chondrichthyes > Orectolobiformes > Hemiscylliidae > Chiloscyllium > Chiloscyllium punctatum. The sequence continues at coordinate 80,815,391 of NC_092768.1, forward strand.
CCAGTATTTGGCTTGTCCCGTCCGCTGCATGACCCCAGTATTCACTGTCACCCTCTCTTGGTTCAGAACGGAGGAGGATGCTGGGAGATCAAGTTGAATGAAACCCACATTGATGAGAGGTAAAGGGGATGGGAAGGATCCATTTTCATGTGCAGAGAGCTTCATAAACACAGCAGTGCACCGAGTGTCCTTGTGTTTGACTAGCACTTACACCGCCAGCTGAATTACAGCCATTGTAGTGCTCTTGAAGAAGACTCTCCATGGGCAAATCTAATGTGCAAAATCAGCTCTAATTGGTTAATCAGGTATCAAAGTATGAAATGTTTTCAAATACTCACAGCTGGCAGTAGAGAGTGTAGACCTACCTTCAGGGGTTCATTCTGCTCTGATTTACACCCAGGATAATGTGGGACTAGAGGGTCTCATCACAGCGGAAGGGGTCAAACATTGAAGACTCTGATGGGGAGGATATTCTCTCTATGAGAGGGAAGCAAATCAGTGGAATTCTTTCCAACAGAGGGCCCTCAAGGCTAGGTATTTTGACGGCTGAGATAGACAGACATTTAGTCAATTCGCATAAAAGGGCCAGGGAGATAAGGCTGAGAAGGGGAGTTGAGGATTAAACAAATCAGCCCGTGATCTCATTGAAAACCCGCCGACTTGATAGGCGAAAATGCTTCCAACTGCTCTAATATCTTTGCTGTCAGTTGGAAGATACTAAACCCCACTGTAAAGGAAGGAAAGCACAAAGTTAGGAAGAGATGACTGCAGACACACGGAGTCACAATTATTTATTGAAAGGAAAATCAAACTGTCAATTTGCCAGATTTCTTTGCTAAAGTGGGCGGTAGAGTTGACCAAGGGAGCAGTTGATTTGAGTGTTCTTAGATATGAAACAAATATGAAACATTTGTTTTCTGGCAAAAATACATGGCCTTTTCTGATGCTCACAATGAAAGAGATGGTTTCCATGAAAAGACAGAGACTAAGTCACCTGTAAAGTAATCGATGGCCAAGATATGGCTCTCGTTGTTCTATGGGACATATGTGATTTATTGATTATTGTTCTCCAAACTTCCTTTACAATGGAACCGGGGGTGGGAGCGGGGAATTAAACCCACCCATGTTTATTGCTATCTTTTATCACTCACACACAGTGTTTATTTCTTGTACATTTTATTTCACATTGTGGTTACTGCGAGTGGGCTTGTAAACTGCATCTGCCGGTGAGTTCTTTCCTCACTCTTCCTAATCTCTTCCAAAACACATTCTGCATCCTTATCTCCGGAATGAAGGTAATCTCTAACCATTGTACAAGTGTCACTAAAACCTCTGCATTTCACACGCCTCTGTATGTCATCTCCCAATATCAATTGATACTTTACTGTGTTGCAATGGTGCATAATATGTGAAAAACAAAATAGAGACTGGCGGACCTGGGTGTCCAACGCACGTTATTGCAGCGAAACCGCAGATGACTGCCCACAATCCGATCACGGAAACACGCACCGATCCATCAGGCAACACAGAATAAGCTCAGCACTAGAGGACATGTCAGGATCAGCACCAGAAACACAACAGAAATATTTCTGTGCGCTGCTATGGTGGATGGATTTCTCAATGAGCAACAGGGAGTTCCATGTGTTCCATCAGGAGTGACGTCACACCCGGAAGTAACCAGTGTCACAGACGGTCATGTGATCCAAGTTCCAAGCCCCGGAATCCGAGACACTCAGTGCCCTGTGGACAGCTCCAAGGAACAGCCGTTCGTGGAGTTTATGGGTTAGTTGAACTTTGTGAATGCAGCTCGCTCGTTGTCGGCCTGTTTCTCCGATATAGTGTTTCATGCAGTCGTTGCGTGGAATATACACAACCACGTTTGTACATGATGGGTATTGGGTGTTGTGTTCTGGGGAGTTTTGTCTGAGTGAGGCTGTCGGTTTATGTGCTGTTGTAACCCAGTGTGTTCAGAGGAGTCTGACTGTCAGTTCCCAGCAATTTATTTTTATAAAGGGGTGCCTGTTCTTCAAATTGCCTGGTGGCATATCCTCGTTGCGAATTTCGTGTGCCAGATATCTGGGAATGAAATCGTGGGGATATCCATTCTTGGCAAAGAAATTGTGTGACAGTCCCGAATTGTCACGGACCAGCTGTCCCGAGTAGCAATCCGTCCAGACGGCAAGGTTTGGTGAGAACAGCACAATAGTAATAGGACAGTGCAAACAGAAGGCAGACAGAGAATTTCTCGAAGCAGGGCAATCATCCGCGGATTCCATCAATAAACAGATTCATCTGGACCCAGTCTTTACCCCAAAAACCGGAAGCAGCAGGAATGAAACCAAATCAATTCCAACTGCCCCAGGACAGCAGCGCTTCACAACAGACTCTGCAGCCCTGAGGATGTCACCCAGAAATGTGAGGAAAATGCTGCAAACCATCTTCCCAGCTCCACCAAACATTCCAACACCAACTCCAGGAGGCACACGGACTCCACATCTTTCTGATACTAAACGCTCCGGTTTTCTGCAGCAGATTATTGTACCCTGAACCCCCGGGAGCAAGGTGAGGATGCAAACCCGTACACGGCCAGGAACGGCAGTGAGAGTGAGGGCAACAGCTGCCATTGTCGTATGGAGAGCCACAAACACTCCCTTTGAAAAGGACTTTGTCCATATGAAAGTCTGTGCAGCAGTATAACCCGGGGCCCAAACATACTGCGCTGGGGATTCATATTCCAGACAATTTACGGTGGGCACCGTTTTCCCTGAAAGTGAGTGGGGATTGATATTTCATTGCTGATGTGAAACCAGATCCTACACTGAATCTGCTCGCCGGTTTTTGTTGCTGTGGTGAAACGGTGGGCAATCACGGTGTGAAACGTTGTTCTAGCTCTCTGGTTTCCTTCATTCCTGTCCTGGTCAGGGAGGCTGGGGATTGGTCCTCTCCATCAGATGGAGGGACCAGAGCATTGTTGACCCAATTTCATCAAGAATGGAATTGGTCATCTTCACTTCTCATGGTTCATTGTTGTTCTGTTTTGTTGTATGTTACTTGATCACTTTCTGGGACTTGACAATGCATTAAAGCTCCAGTATGTTTGGAAGCACGGTTTGGAATTGTCTCGCTGCAGTACATGACATAGACGAATCGCACTCCCTCAAAGTCAGCATGCCAGTGTGTCTGGCAATGGTTCCGCCTTTTCTGTTTTGCTTCTGTTCCACGCTAAGAGCTGTCAGTTTTTGGATTCGTTGGAGTGCTGAGGGGGTAACACAATTTGTGTGGATTTTTCTTCAGGCCAAACTCCACCCTCCAGGAAAAATAGCCACACGCGCTGAGTAACAATCAGCACGCGTTTTGTTTAGCAAATGGTCTATTCAAACTGGTGTCAGCTTCTGGAGCGTCTCAGAGTTGCCAAGCACGGAAACAGACCCTGTTATCTAACTTGCCACTGCTAAACAAATAACCGAAATTAATCTAACCATATTTGCCAAAATTTGTCCCTTATCTCTCCGAACCCTTTCAGATGCCTTTGAAATGTTGTGAGCGCACCAGTCTCTGACACTAAATATGACAATTCATTCTGTACACACGGAAATGTCTGTGTTCAAAACAAGTGTCCCTCACATCCCCTTTAAATGTTACTGTTCTCACATTAAACCAATGTTATCTCACTTTGAACTCATGCGCCTTGAGAAAAATTACTCCCTGACTCTTTTCTCTGTCCGTCTGCCTCATGTCTTTATAAAATTCTGTAAGGCCATTCCTCAGCCCTGAATCTCCAGGGAAAACTATCGAAGCCAATTCAGCTTCGTGCTATTGTCCAAACAGTGCAAACCTTTTCAAATATTTTCGAAATTGTTACACGCTCGTTCCTGAATGCGCGATCTGTTCGTGAAGTGAAGCGATGCTGAAACGCTAGTAATGAGATTTTGACGCTCTGCGCCTTTGTGCTAGCGTGGCCGAGTGGTCTAAGGCGCTGAATTTAAGCTCCAGTCTCTATGGAGTCGTGGGTTCGAATCCCACCGCTACCAGCGGTTGCTCCGCTGCAAGCAGCTGAACATAGCAGATCCTCTGCAGGCCGTCTGCGTTTTCGTTGTTGTGTTTGCCGCTGCTCAGGTCAACTCATTCCGACTGAGTCTGAAAACAGTGTGAGTCCTTGCTGTCGGACTCTCCTCAACTACTCTGCTTTCGGATATCGAGACAGAGTCCTCACAGTCAACGCTTTCTCTATTCTTCCTGCCAACAACTTTTCCCACTTCTTATTTGCGAGACAGGAGTTTTGTTTATGAAACGTTCCAAGACCAGGAACAATCCTCTGAAGCCGTTTCCAATTAAAAGTGGAATGGTTGTCCCTTTCACACGGGAAGAGCCGTTCCTGGGGAAGGATTTTCCATGTACTGGGTCCCAGGGCTGAGCAGGAAGCCGCTGATTGAAGCTGCAGTAGCCGCTTTCTGTTGGCAGCGGGGCCTTGGAGAGATTGGGGCCACATCCAGCTGCAGACTCGGGTGAGTTCTCGTGGTTGCAGTCTCGGGACATGGTTGGTCTCAATGCTTGAACTGAAATAATTGAGGCTCAGTGCGAAGGGAGGGCTCGAACCACCAAACTTTCAGACAAATGAGCTGACTATTTGAGACACAGAAACTGGCCATGCATATATCCGAAAGCAGAGGGGTTGAGGTGGCTTGGACTGCAAGGGCTCACACTGTTTTCAGAGTCAGTCTGGATCAGAGGCCTGGGCAGCTGCAAACACAACAACTAAAAGGTCCAGGGCCTTCAACGTTCATGTGCCTGCAGCAAAACAGCAGTGACCCTGGTAGCGGTGGGATTCGAACCTGCGACTCAATAGAGATTGAAACGTAAATCCAAAGCCGTAGATCACACGGCCACGCTGTCTTACAGAACGTGACTATCAAAATTCTCATTACTCGTGTTTCAGCGTCGCTTCACTTCCGGCACGAACAGATCGCACATTCAGAAACGAACGTGGTGCAATTTCGAAAGTATTTGAAAGGGTTTCCAAGGTTTGCACTGTTTGGACAATGGCACGAAGCTGAATTGTCTTCGACAGTTTTCCCTGGAGCTTCAGGGCTGAGGAATGGCCTTACAGAATTTTATAAAGACATGAGGCAGACGGACAGAGAAAAGAGTCAGGGAGTAATTTTTCACAAGGCACATGAGTTCAAAGCGAGATAACATTGGTTGAATGTGAGAACAGTAACATTTAAAGGGGATATGAGGGACACTTGTTTTGAACACAGACATTTCCGTGTGTACAGAATGAATTGCCATATTTAGTGTCAGAGACTGGTGCGCTCACAACATTTCAAAGGCAGCTGAAAGGGTTCGGAGAGATAAGGGACAAATTTTGGCAAATATTGGTGAGATTAATTTCGGTTATCTGTTTAGCAGTGGCAAGTTAGATAGCAGGGTCTGTTTCCGTGCTTGGCAACTCTGAGACGCTCCAGAAGCTGACACCAGCTTGAATAGATCATTTGCTAAAAACGCGTTCTGTTTGTTACTCAGCGCGTTGGGCTATTTTTCCTGGAGGGTGAGTTTGGCCTGAAGAAAAATACCACACAAATTGTGTTACCCCCTCAGCACTCCAGCGAATCTAAAAACTGACAGCTCTTAGCGTGGGACAGAAGCAAAACAGAAAAGGTGGAACCATTGCCAGACACACTGGCATGCTGACTTTGAGGTAGTGCGAGTCGTCTATGTCATGTACTGCAGCGTGACAATTCCAAACCGTGCTTCCAAACAGACTGGAGCTTTAATGCATTGTCACGTCCCAGAAAGTGATCAAGTAACATACAACAAAACAGAACAACAATGAACCATGAGAAGTGAAGATGACCAATTCCATTCTTGATTACATTGGGTCAACAATGCGCTGGTCCCTCCATCTGATGGAGAGGACCAATCCCCAGTCTCCCTGACCAGGACAGGAATGAAGGAAACCAGAGAGCTAGAACAACGTTTCACACCGTGATTGCCCACCGTTTCACCACAGCAACTGATGCCCGAGCCCGATTCTACCATTTAAGGGTGCGCTACTCTAATTCTCCCATTTACTGTTGCCATGCACCAATTCTCTAATTTAGCTCCACTGTGCTCCAGCTCTCTCATTTACAGATGGCCCGCACCAAATCTCCAATTCAGTGTTGGTTAGCACCATTACCCTCAATTACTGAAGCCCACTCATTGTTGCCTCACTCCAATCCCCATACTGACTGATGCCCTCGCCCAATTTAGGGGTGCCGTACACTAAGTCTCCCAAAAGATATTGTCCTGCCTCAATTCTCCCATTTAGTGCAACACAGCATAACTAACCCATTTAGTGCTGAACTGCACTAATTCACCCAGTATCTGATGCCCCGTTGCAAATTCTCACATTTCGATAAGTCCTTTCCCAATTGTTTCCATTTTGTAGTTCCTTCCAATGATTCTCCAATTTCGTGGAGAGCTGCCAGGATTCTTAAATTTAGGCGTGGACAAGTTGGATCGAAGGGTCTGTTTCCGTGCTGTACATCTCTAAGGCTGTAATTAGTGCTCCGCTTCCCTGCACCAATTCTCCCATTTCCCAATCCTGCACTAATTCGGGAATTTCACCAACTCACCCGTTGAGGTTATCCTGCCCCAGTCCTCCCACTTAGAATTTAATGGCACCTGCATGAATTCTCCAATTATAGTTTACCTACATCAATTCCTTCCATTTACCTGTTCCCTGATACACATCTTCCACGTACGGGTGACCTGCTGATTTTTTTTATCATTTAGTGATGCACTGAACTGACTCTCCAATTTACCGATGCTTGCAACATTTCTTTTCATTGATTCCCTGGACCCTATTCCCCAATTTCAAAATGCTTTGCTTGAATTTTCTAATATATTGACATTCACACCACTTTTCCAATGTAATGGCACCGTGCACCGAATCTCCCATTTATTGATTCCCCCCAAATCTCCCAGTTACACATATCCCTGTACTAATTCTTCTATTTCCTGATGCCCTAGCTGATTCTACCATTTAAGGGTGCGCTACTCTAATTCTCCCATTTCCTGTTGCCATGCACCCACTCTCTAATTTAGCTCCACTGTGCACCAAGTCTCGCATTCAGGATTTCTCTGCAACAATTCTCTCATTTAGTAACCAGCTGCCAGAATTCTCTAATCTTGGCGATCCCTGCATCAAATCCCCGAATTACTGATCCTACACATATCTTCCCTTTAGTGGTGAACTGCACCAACTCCCCCATTTCGTGGTGCACTGCATTGATTCTAGACCACTAATCCTTTCAAACATTTGTCCTATTTACTCATTCACTGCCCGTGTTCTCCCATTTGCTCCAATTCTCGAAGTTATCAGCACCCTGCACCAGGTCTCTCATTTACTGATACCCCACACCAATTCTCCAATTCCGTGTTGCTAAGCACCACTTTCCCCAATTACTGAAGTCCTGAACCAGTTCTCCTCACAGTGCTGCCTTGCACAATCATCATATTGACTGAGAACGTCGATCGCTTTTTGGGTGCCCTACTCTAAATCTTCCATCAAGTATTGCCCTGCCCGAATTCTCCCATTTAGTGTTACACTGCACCAATTCTTCCATGAAGGTCCTCAATAGGTTAAAAAGGCAAGGTGATTTCCCTGTGGTGGGGGAGTCCTGAAGCAGATAGTACATGTTAACGTTGAGAGGGGAAACATAAAAGGGACCTAAGAGGAACATTTTTCATGCAGAGGGCACTGTGTGTATTAGCTGCCAGAGGAAGTCGTGGAGGCTGGTCCAATTACATTTTGATAAGACCTTGCCCAATTCTCCCGTTAAGTTGTTCCTTGCAATGGTTCAATTTAGTGGAGTGCTGCCAGAATTCTTAAATTGTGGCATGGACAAGTTAGACCGAAAGATCTTTTTCTGTGTTGTAAATCTCTATGATTGTATGACTCTATTTATGGTGATTTCCCCCGTTTCCCTATCCTGCACATATCCTGGAACTGCACCAACTCTCCCATTGAGTGTTATCCTGCCCCCGTTCTCCCACTTCGAATTTAATAGCACATGAATGAATTCTCCAATTATTGGCAACCTGCAATTTTTTTTAATTTGATGGTGCACTGAACTGAATCTCCGATTAACTGATGCTTGCAACAACAATTCTTCTTATTGATTTCCTGCCCCTATTTCCCAATTTAGACATGCTCGCTCCAATTCTCTCATATATTGACACTCACACCAGTTTTCCAATGTAATGGCGCTGTACACCGAATCTCCCATTTATTGTTTCCAACCAAATCCCCCATTTACTCATACCCCTGTACTAATTCTCCCATTGACTGATGCCCTAGCCCGATTCTACCATTTAGCAGGAGCCTCAGCTTTGGGAAGTGTGACTAGACCATGAAACCAGAAGGAACAGAAAGCTAACCAAGTGAGAGAAACTAAAAGCAATGGAGTTGTCAGAGGGAGATCACAGGAAGTGACCCCTTTTCCTACAGCAATGAACCTAAGACCAGGAGGCAGTGTTTCCTCCCCATGCTGGGTTTCAGGAAATATGGTCAGAGCTGAAGCTGGGTTTGCAATGGGACGGGCAGGATACCATGTTACTGACCATGTAGGTGTGAACAACACACAAGGGTCTGCCTCGTCACTCTCAGGAACTCACTGTTTAACTAAGAAGCTGATCCATTGGATTAATATCTGTGTGCAGTGTTAATTAGCACAGGGCCAATCAGATCAGGAAGCTCCCTTGGTGCCTTGTAGACTGCTGTGGGAGAAATGGATTCTGGTTCCCTTCTCACAGATGCTGCCTGACCTGCTGAGGTTAGATTTCAGATCCCCAGGAACAGCACGGGGTTTCCCTTTATGTATTTTCTTTCTCCTTACTCAATGGGTCATTTGTGATGCTTAAGATCCCACATGTTTTCTATTTCCCCCTTCAGCAGATCTTGTCACAGTAAAAGACCTGTGCACATGAACCCCAAGGTAACTCTATCCATGTTCACATTTCACACTCTGTAGTTTGGTCGAGTTTGTCTCCCTTTAGCCTTTTATCCCAAACTCCATCACAGCGGCTTCAGTCTGTTCATTTCCCTCCACAACCTTCCGCTATTTCCTGGAGACATTATTATTCACCTGTCTGTACAAAACAATCCTGTTGGCTGGTATCATCCACAGTATCTTCTCCAAATCCAAGTTAGATGACAAAGAAAATATTGATTGTATTTTCTTTCTCGATAATAAATAACCGTCTGTATCATTTTTATATATATAATACAACATGATTAAAATATTCAGCCTTGCAGTAAAAAAAAATTGGATTTTAATTCTGCTATTTGCAAGTTGCAGTAATTTATGAACTCTCAGCATTTTTCTGTCCAAGCACATTAATTCTCCATGGTGAACCTGAGTCATTTATTACAATAGCTTCAGTTTTTATCCAGCCTCTCATGTAATAATTTGTGAAACAGATTGGAGGGCCTTACCTTCATTAATCTTTGATTTTATTTCATCACATTTGTTGAATTTTAACTCCACCCTGACTCTCCTAATACAGAGCCACCCTCTCCAGTTGGGTTTGTGTTGTTCTGGTCCAGGTATATTCCAAGTGTAAACAGCACCGGTGGCAAACTGATCCACCTGTTGTCATCAGGAATAGATTCTTGTTGTACTTTTGAGACTGGTGTCATATTGTCAAACTTGTATGTTGGGGCAGTACAATTACCCTTTGGGTAGAGAACTGGCTCGAAGGTAGAAGACAGAGGGTGGTGGGGGAGGGTTGCTTTTCAGACTGGAGGCCTGTGACCAGCGGTGTGTCACAAGGATCAGTGCGGGGTCCACTGTTGTTTTGTCATTTATATAAATGATTTGGATGTGACCATAGGACGAATGGTTAGTAAGTTTGCAGATGACAGTAAATTTGGAGGTGTGGAGGACAGTGAAGATGGTTATCTCAGAGGACAATGTGATTTTGATCAGATGGGCCAATGGGCCGAGGAGTGGCAGATGGATATTAATTTAGATAAATGTGAGGTGCTGCATTTTGGAAAGGCAAAAGAGAGCAGGACATATATACTGAATGACAAGGTACTAGGGATGATGCTAAACAAATATACCTGGAGTGTAGCATCGTAGAGCATTGAAGGTGGACTAAAATTTCGATAGGATAGTGAAGAAAGCGTTTGTCGTTTTTGTCTTTATTGCTCAGTTAATTGTGTAAAGCAGTGGGGAGGTGATGTTGCAGTATTGGTTCAGCCACTTTTGGTATATCGTGCAATTCTGTACTCCCTCCTAAAGAAGGATGTTGTGAAAGTTTAATGGGTGCAGAAAAGGTTTACATGGATGTTGCCAAGGTTGGAGGGTTTGTGCTGGAGGTTAAGACTGTATAGGTTGAGGTTATTATCCCTGGAGCGTCAGTAGCTGAGGGGTAACCATATAGAGGTTCACAAAACCATGAAGGACCCTCAATAGGGTAAAAAGGCAAGGTGATTTCCCTGTGGTGGGGGAGTCCAGAAGCAGAGGCATGTGTTAAAGTTGAGAGGGGAAACATAAAAGGGACCTAAGGGGAACATTTTTCATGCAGAGGGCACTGTGTGCATGAGCTGCCAGAGGAAGTAGTGGAGGCTGGTACAATTACAACATTTAAAAGGTATCTGGGTGGGTGTAGAAATTAAAAAGGGTTCAGAGGAACATGGGCCAAATTCTGACGAATAGGATGAGATTTACATCGGCTATCAGTTCAGCATGGATGTGTTGGACTGAACGATTTGTTTCTGTGCTTATATGCTCTGAGTGGGTTGAGCTCCGGATTGTAGATTTATAAAGTAGAAAATAAAGTATGGTACAGAGTTAGACCGAGAAATCCTGCTGATCCCATCAGCTTTGTCTTGCTTTCCTGATCCTCCTCCTTCAATCAATGCATTTTACCGATCCTCATGCAGAATTCCTGGAGCTCTGTAACTGGTCTGGAACAATGTGTTGAAAGTCCTATTGCAGTCCACACGAGGTACCTTTCCCACTGCCCTGCTCCCACGGCCCGCAATGCTGCAGACTGAGCAGACAACCCGAAGCACAATGATGAGCTCCTTCTGGCCCACGGCCCTCCTTCTCACTGAATGAAGACAATCACCAGAAACAGAATCCAGCTCTTGTTGGAGCCTTGAATACCTGACTCTGTCTCACTGAGTGAAGATTGGACTCAGAAACAGAAATGAAATCAACTTCCTATCTGCATTGTGTCACTCTTTAAGATCTCTGTGTGTCTGAGTTCAGGTCATTTGATTGGAGACTGTGGATAGTGGGTCCCCAGTGAAATGGAAAGAATGGTGGAGGAGCTCACTGAGGGACATCTCTCAAAGTGAGAATCAGAAAGATGGTATTCCACATTGGAAGTGTTTAAGGGGAATTGATTGCTCAGAATAATGACATACGGATGTTTGTAAAACTTAGGAACTCTGTTTTGTGGCTGGAGTTTATTTTCTCCTTGTATAGATTTGACACATTAACCCTCCCTCCCCACCACTACAGAAGCTGTTGGGACTGTTCAGTGTTTCCAGCAGCTTCTGTAATTAGTTCAGGTTCCTGACGGGAGCAGTCTCGCACTTCTCAAACAAAACAAACCCATCTTTGTGCTGTACCCAATATTTCAATAAGAAATGGGAAGCAGCAGAGGGGAAAGCTTCCGAGATGCCGAGTAATTTTGCCCGGTTCCACACTGTAATTCACAGGATCCATCGCCTGGAAAAGCATGGAGCAATCTGACCGACCCGGTTCCATCCTGGTAATTTACCTTTAAAAGTCGACTTAGAAACCACAACACTGCGATGGCCGGGAATAGAACCTGGGTCAGCTGCTTGGAAGGCAGCTATACTCCCCACTATCCCACCATCACCCTGCTCCCAGCCCCCTCCCCATTCCCAAACACACTTAACAAGTCCGTGATCATCACCAACTGGATCGGCGCTGAAATCCAAACAAGAAATTGCTGGGGGATCTCAGCAGGTCTGACAGCACCAGAATTTGGGCGGCAAGGTGTCTCAGTGGTTAACACCAGGGTCCCAGGTTCAATTCCAGCCTCAGGCGACTGTCTGTGTGGAGTTTGCACATTCTCCCCATGTTTGTGTGGGTTTCTTCCGGGTGCTCCGGCTTCCTCCCACAGTCCAAAAATGTGCAGGTTCGGTGAATTGGCCTTGGTAAATTATCCATAGTGTTTAGTCAGAGGGAAATGGGTCTGGGTGGGTTACTCTTCGGGGGGTCGGTGTGGGCTGGTTGGACTAAAGGGCCTGTTTCCACACTGTAGGGAATCTTATCTAATCTGCTGGGGTCTGTTTGCCGAGCTGGGAATTTGTGTTGCAGACTTTGTCCCCTGTCTAGGTGAGATCCTCAGTGCTTGGGAGCCTCCTGTGAAGCACTTCTGTGATCTTTCCTCCGGCATTTGTCGTGATTTGAATCTGCCGCTTCCCGTTATCAGTTTGAGCTGTCCGCTGTCGTGGCCGGTATATTGGGTAGAGGTCGATGTGCTTATTGATTGAATCTGTGGATGAGTGCCATGCCTCTAGGAATTCCCTGGTTGTTCGCTGTTTGGCTTATCCTATACTAGTAGCGTTGTCCTAGTCGAATTCATGTTGGTTGTCATCTGCATGTGTAGCTACTGAGGATAGCTGGTCGTCTCGTTTCGTGGCGAGTTGGTGTTCGTCACCCTGGACAAAGCAGACTACATCCAAAAAGCACAACACCTACCAAAAGAGGGAGTTTGACCCCACCGCACAGCCCATCAATAGGATAAACAACGCACTGAGGAACCTACAAAAAAACGGACAGATAACCAGGTTTGACCGACAGAGAATGAAACCTGAAAGCAACAACACCCCCAGATTCTATGGACTATCTAAAGTGCACAAACCAGACATCCCACTCAGACCCATAGTATCACTACCAGGGACACCATCACACAAACTGGCTAAAGAACTACAGCAGAAACTGAAACACCTGATCAGCGGAACCAGACAATCTATACAATCGACACAGGAATTCTTGGACATCCTCAGAAATATACACATAGACAAGGAAGAAACTATGGTCTCATTCGATGTAACGGCACTGTTCACCTCTACCGACAAACCCCTAGCCAGAGAAACAATAGCCAACCTGCTGGACATAGAGAACAGACAACAAGACGGTGAAACTATCAACAAAGACGGTATACTCAAACTACTGGACCTGTGCCTGACAACACACCACATTCAAGAACCAAATATATGAACAAATCAACGGCACACCCATGGGCTCACCCATCTCTGGACTCATAGCAGAAGCTGTAATGCAAAGATTAGAACAAATAGTCTTACCACAAATTCAACCCAAACTCTGGGTCAGATATGTAGATGCCACCTTTGTAATCATTAAAAACACAGAAATAGAGAACACACACCGGATCATCAACACCACACTCACAGGAATCCGATTCACAAGAGAGGAAGAAAAGGACAACCAACTCCCATTCCTAGACGTGATGGTACAGAGAACACCGAACAGAGAATTCACCACAAAGGTTTACAGGAAAGCCACACACACAGACCAAGTCCTAAACTACGTAAGCAACCACCCCAACACACACAAAATAAGTTGCATCAAGACACTATTCAAAAGGGCCACAACACACTGCAGTACACCAGAACTGCAAAAAGAGGAAGAAGAACACCTATACAATGTATTCGCCAAATACGGATACCCCCGCAATTTCATCAACAGATGCCTAAGGGAAAGACAACGGAATGAGGACATGCCACAACCCAAATCCATACTACCATACATCAAGAGAATTTCTGAACTGACAGCCAGACTACTGCGACCACTAGGACTCATAACAGCACACAAACCAACAGCCATTCTCAGACAACAACTCACCAGAATGAAGGACCCGATACCCAACATGAGCAAAACCCATGCAAGGACTGCACAAAACACGACATAGGACAAACAGGAAGACAGATAACGATCCGCATCCATGAACACCAACTACCCACAAAACGACACGACCAGCTCTCCTTAGTAGCCACACACGCAATGACAAGCAACGTGAGTTCGACTGGGACAACACAACTATTTTCGGACAAGCCAAACAGAGAACAGCCGGGGAATTCCTAGAGGCATGGCACTCATCCACAGATTCATTCAATAATCACATCGACCTGGACCCAATATACCGACCACTGCAGCGGACAACTGGAACTAACAACCGGAAGCAGCAGATTCAAACCACGATAAAGGCCGGAGGAAACATCACCGAAGCGCTTCACAGGAGGCTCCCAAGCACTGAGGGTGTCCCCTAGTCAGGGGACGAAATGTCTGCAACACAAATTCCCAACTCGGCGAACAGAACCACAACAATAAAGCTCAGTATTTGGGACCCGTGTGCTCCAGGGCTGAGTATCTGAATAAATTGGGTCTATATTCTAGAAAATAGAAAGACGATTTCATTTCAGTGTCTCAGATTGTGAAGATGCTTGAGAGGGGAGATGCTGAGAAATTAATCCTGTGGGTCTGGGAATCTGAAACACAATAACACAGTCTCAGGAGTTGCTGGAAAAGCTCAGCAGGTCAGGCAGCATCTGTGCAGAGAAATCAGCGTTAATGTTACAGCATCCGCAGTTCATTCGGGTTTGATTGCCACCCTCTCAGGGTAAGGGGCAGGTTATTTGGGACTAAGATGAGGAGACAGCGCTTCACTCTAAGGCCTCTGAGTCTTTAATTTTCTCTCTCCCTGAGGATTGTGGATGCTCCCTCACTGAGTACATTTCAGATTGGAATAGACAGATTGCCGGGGTCTCAGTGAGTCACGGAATATGGGGAGTGGATAGGAAACCGGATTTGAAATCTCAAACCAGCTCTGATTGGATTGACTGCCAGAACAGACTGAACAGTTTAAACAGGCTGTATAGCCTCCTCTTGCTCACATTTCCTGAGCTCTTAGATGTTTACTGAAACAACTCCCAATCCCTTTGGATTTGGTTCCATGAAACCGTTTATCATTAAATCTCTGCAGCCCTCACCCTATTACAAACCATCTCATTCTTTCTTCAGCGTTACCCCCCATTCCAATTGCTCAGAAATCATTACTTTTCTAACTTCCTTCCGGTCTGCTGAATCGCCCCACCCTCATAACACACGGGTTAACCTTTCCCTTCTCCCTATAGATGCTGCCTGACCTTATCAGATTTCTCAGCATGGACTGTGTTTATTTCAGAGAGAATGACATCTCCCTGTTCCTGTTTCTGTGAGAGGATACATTCCCCAATCCGACTCCTTGATATTCCGTTTGTTCACAGAGAAAAGAGGGATCGCTCTGTCCAAATTCATAACACGCACAGAAGGGCATCAATATGTTGCGGTGGTGTAAACAATAAAACATCTTAAACCAAATGAAATCCATGAGGAAATGGCAGGTTGCAATGGGATCTGAAAGGGGCAGGAATTCAAACCGCCCTCCCCCTGTTGTTATTGGGTATGATGCTCCTGACCCACCAATACACAGATCTGACTGAATACACAAACAACCCCTCTCCATCCATTTCATTCAGAATAAGGTCAATAACAGGACGGATTAAAACACAATACAAACTGTGATGAATACAGCATGTAGGGAGGCATGTTACTGTAGAGTGTTTACAGCACTGAGATCAGGCTGTTCGGCCCATCATTCACACACCAGTCTAACCGCCTGAACTCCCTCTCTAAACCTCTCCAATTCCCCAGATCCCTGTCTGATTGAAGACTGTCTGTGTGGGGTTTCTACATTCTCCCCGGGTCTGTGTGGGTTCCCTCTTGGTTCTCCGGTTTCCTCCCACAGTCCAGACACGTGCAGGTTAGGGTGGGTTGGCCATGGTCAACTATCTGTAGTACACAGAGATGTGTAGGTGAGGTGGATTAGCCATGGGAATGCGGGGTTACAGGGATAGGGTAGGTGGTGGGAGTTGGGGGGGGGGGGGTGTCTTGGTGGGCGGCATGATGGGATTCTATGATTCCATGCTCCTTCCCATCTGTCTCTATGGATGAGGGAGACTATCACCTGACCCAATATCCCCTTCGGTGGCTCAACATTTGCTTTGTTTCCAACAATGAACTGCAGATGCTGCAGATCTGAGAGACAGCACAGAAATTGCTGGGGAAACTCAGCAGGTCTGGCAGCATCTGTGGGGAGGGAACCTTTCGGATCCAGGGATTGGTCTTCAGAACTGAAGGTTTCTGATTCTGGTGCTGTCAGACCTGCTGAGCTTCCCCAGCAATTTCTTGTTTGGATTTCAGACCCAATCCAGTTGGTGATGATCACGGCCTTGTTAAGTGTGTTTGGGAATGGGGAGGGAGCTGGGAGCAGGGTGATGGTGGGATAGTGGGGAGCAGAGCTGCATTCCAAGCAGTTGATCCGGGTTCGATTCCCGGCCATTACAGTGTTGTGGTTTGTAAACAGCCTTTTAAAGGTACGGCACTCGGATGGGCGGCACGGTGGCACAGTGGTTAGCACTGCTGCCTCGCAGCGCCGGAGCCCCGGGTTCAATTCCCGCCTCAGGCGACTGACTGTGTGGAGTTTGCACATTCTCCCCGTGTCTGCGTGGGTTTCCTCCCGGTGCTCCGGTTTCCTCCCACAGTCCAAAGATGTGCAGGTCAGGTGAATTGGCCATGCTAAATTGCCCGTAGTGTTAAGTTAGGGGTATGGGTGGGTTGCAGTTCGGCGGGTCGGTGTGGACTTGTTGAGCCGAAGGGCCTGTTTCCACACTGTAATGTCATCTAATAAATCTTTCATTCTGTGGTAAAACGGATCTGTCAGATTGCTCCTTGATATCCTGGCGATGGTTCCTGTGAATTACAGTGTGGAACCGGGCAGCATTGCTCGGCATCTCGGAAGCTTTCCCCTCTGCTGCTTCCCATTTCTTATTGAAATATTGGGTACAGCACAAGGATGGGTTTGTTTTGTTCGAAAAGTGAGAGACTGCTCCTGTCAGGAACCTGAAATAATTACAGAAGCCGCTGGAAACACTGAACAGTCCCAACAGCTTCTGTAGTGGTGGGGAGGGAGGATTAATGTGTCAAATCTACACAAGGATAAAATAAACTCCAGCCACAAAACAATCAGAGTTCCTAAGTTTTACAAACATCACTATAACGTTTTTCTGAACCATCAATTCCCCTTAAACCCTTCCAATGTGGAATACCATCTTTCTGACTCTCACTTTGAGAGATGTCCCTCAGTTAGTTCCTCCACCATTCTTTCCATTTCAGTGGGGACCCACTATCCACAGTCTCCAATCAAATGACCTGAACTCAGACACACAGAGATCTTAAAGAGTGACACAATGCAGATAGGAAGTTGATTTCATTTCTGTTTCTGAGTCCAATCTTCACTCAGTGAGACAGAGTCAGGTATTCAAGGCTCCAACAAGAGCTGGATTCTGCTTCTGGTGATTGTCTTCATTAAGTGAGAAGGAGGGCCGTGGGCCAGAAGGAGCTCATCATTGTGCTTCGGGTTGTCTGCTCAGTCTGCAGCATTGCAGGCCGTGGGAGCAGGGCAGTGGGAAAGGTACCTCGTGTGGACTGCAATAGGAGTTTCAACATATTGTTCCAGGCCAGTTACAGAGCTCCAGGAATTCTGCATGAGGATCGGAAAAATGCATAGATTGAAGGAGAAGGATCAGGAAAACAGGATAAACCTGATGAGATCAGCAGGATTTCTCGGTCTAACTCTGTACCATACTTTATTTTCTGCTTCATAGAGCTACAATCCGGAGCTAAACCAACTCAGAGCAATATAAGCTCAGAAACAAATCATTCAGTCCAACACATCCATGCTGAACTGATATCCGATGTCAATCTCATCCTATTTGTCAGAATTTGGCCCATGTTCCTCTGAACCTTTTTTAATTCCTACACCCACCCAGATACCTTTTAAATGTTGTAATTGTACCAGCCTCCACTACGTCCTCGGGCCGCTCATGGATACAGTGCCCTCTGCTTGAAAAATGTTCCCCTTAGGTCCCTTTTATGTTTCCCCTCTCATCTTTAACACATGCCACCTGCTTCTGGACTCCCCCACCACAGGGAAATCACCTTGCCTTTTTCCCCTTTTGAGGGTCCTTCATGATTTTGTGAACCTCTATAAGGTTACCCCTCAGCCACTGACGCTCCAGGGATAATAGCCTCAATCTATACAGTCTTAACCTCCAGCACACACCCTCCAACCTTGGCAACATCCTTGTAAATCTTTTCTGAAGCCTTTAAAGTTTCACAACACCCTTCTTTTAGGAGCGAGTCCAGAATTGCACATTATGTAGCAAAAGGGGCTGAACCAATACTGCAACATGACCTCCCAACTCCTTTACACAATTAACTGAGCAATAAAGATAAAAATGACAAACACTTTCTTCGCTATCCTATCGAAATGTCAGTACACCTTCAACGATCTATGATGCTACACTCCAGATCTATTTGTTTACCAACACCCCAGTACCTTGTCCATTCAGTGTAAATGTCCTGCTCTCTTTTGCCTTTCCAAAATGCAGCACCTCACATTTATCTAAATTAATCTCCATCTGCCACTCCTCGGCCCATTGGCCCATCTGATCAAGATCCCATTGTACTCTGAGGTAACCATCTTCACTTTCCTCCACACCTCCAAATTTACTGTCATCTGCAAACTTACTAACCATTCGTCCTATGTTCACATCCAAATCATTTATATAAAATGACAAAACAACAGTGGACCCAGCACCGATCCTTGGGGCACATCGCTGGGCACAGGCCTCCAGGCTGAAAAGCAACCCTCCCCCACCACCCTCGGTCTTCTACCATCGAGCCAGTTCTCTACCCAAAGGGTAATTCTACTGCCCCAACATACAAGTTTGAAAATATGACACCAATCTATTCCTGATGCCAACAGGCGGGTCAGTTTGCCACCGGTGCTGTTTACACTTGGAATATACCTGGAGCAGAACAACACAAACCCAACTGGAGAGGGTGGCTCTGTATAAGGAGAGTCAGGTGGAAATAAAATTCAACAAATGTGATGGAATAAAATCAAAGATCAATGAAGGTAAGGCCGTCCAAACTGGTTCACAACTTATTGCATAAGGGGCTGGATAAAAACTGAAGCTATTGTAATAAATGGCTCCAGCTCACCATGGAGAATTAATGTGCTAGGACAGAAAAATGCTGAGTGATCATAAATTGCTGCAAGTTGCAAACAGCAGAATTAAAATCCAACTTGTTTTTTACTGTAAGGATGAATATTTTAATCCTGTTGTTCTTTCTCTACGAATGATACAGATGGTCATTTATTATCCAGAAAGAAAAGACAATCAATATTTTCTTTGTCATCTAACTTGGATTTGGAGATGATACTGACGATGATACCAGTCAACAGGATTGTTTGTACAGACAGGCGAATAATAATGTCTCCAGGAAATAGCAGAAGGTTGTGGAGGGAAATGAACAGACTGAAGCCCGATGTGATGGAGTTTGGTATAAAAGGCTAAAGAGAGACCATCTCGACCGAACTACAGAGTGTGAAATGTGAACATGGATTGAGTTACCTTGGTGTTCAAGTGCACAGGTCTTTTACTGTGACAAGATCTGCTGAAGGGGGAAATAGAAAACATGTGGGATCTTAAGCATCACAAATGACCCATTGAGTAAGGAGAAAGAAAATACATAAAGGGAAACACCGTGCTGTTCCTGGGGATCTGAAATCTAACCTCAGCAGGTCAGGCAGCATCTGTGAGAAGGGAACCAGAACCCATTTCTCCCACAGCAGTCTGCAAGGCACCAAGGGAGCTCCCTGATCTGATTGGCTCTGTGATAATTAACACTGCACACAGATATTAATCCAGTGGGTCAGCTTCTTACTTAAACAGTGAGTTCCTGAGAGTGACGAGGCAGACCCTTGTATGTTGTTCACACCTACATGGTCAGTAAAATGGTATCCTGCCTGTCCCATTGCAAACCCAGCTTCAGCTCTGACCATATTTCCTGAAACCCAGCAAAGGGGAGGAAACACTGCCTCCTGGTCTTAGGTTCTTCGCTGTAGGAAAAGGTGTCTCTTCCTGTGATCTCCCTATGACAACTCCATTGCTTTTAGTTTCTCTCACTTGATTGGCTTTCTGTTCCTTCTGGTTTCGTGGTCTAGTCACACTTACCAAAGCTGAGGATCCTGCTAAATGGTAGAATCGGGCTAGGGCATCAGTAAGTGGAAGAATAAGTACAGGGGTATGAGTAAATGGGAGATTTGGTGGGAAACAATAAATGGAAGATTCAGTGCACAGCGCCATTACATTGGAAAACTGGTGTGAGTGTCAATATATGAGAGAATTGGAGCAGAGCATGTCTAAATTGGGAAATAGGGGCAGGAAATCAATAAGAAGAATTGTTGTTGCAAGCATCAGTTAATCGGAGATTCAGTTCAGTGCACCATCAAATTAAAAAAAATGCAGGTTGCCAATAATTGGAGAATTCATTCAGGTGCCATTAAATTCGAAGTGGGAGAACGGGGGCAGGACAACACTCAATGGGAGAGTTGGTGCACTTCCAGGATTTGTGCAGGATAGGGAAACGGGGGAAATAGCCATAAATAGAGTCATACAATCATAGAGATTTACAACACAGAAAAAGATCGTTCGGTCTAACTTGTCCATGCCACAATTTAAGAATTCTGGCAGAACTCCACTAAATTGAACCATTGCAAGGAACAACTTAACGGGAGAATTGGGCAAGGTCTTATTAAAATGTAATTGGACCAGCCTCCACTACTTCCTCTGGCAGCTCATGCACACAGTGCCCTCTGCATGAAAAATGTTCCTCTTAGGTCCCTTTTACGTTTCCCCTCTCAACGTTAACATGTACCATCTGCTTCAGGACTCCCCCACCACAGGGCAATCACCTTGCCTTTTTAACCTATTGAGGACCTTCATGGAAGAATTGGTGCAGTGTAACACTAAATGGGAGAATTCGGGCAGGACAATACTTGATGGGAGATTTAGAGTAGGGCACCCAAAAAACGTTCGACGTTCTCAGTCAATATGATGATTGTGCAAGGCAGCACTGTGAGGAGAACTGGTTCAGGACTTCAGTAATTGGGGAAAGTGGTGCTCAGCAACACGGAATTGGAGAATTGGTGTGGGGTATCAGTAAATGAGAGACCTGGTGCAGGGTGCTGATAACTTCGAGAATTGGAGCAAATGGGAGAACACGGGCAGTGAATCAGTAAATAGGACAAATGTTGCAAAGGATTAAGGGTCTAGAATCAATGCAGTGCACCACGAAATGGGGGAGTTGGTGCTGTTCACCACTAAAGGGAAGATATGTGTAGGATCAGTAATTAGGAGATTTGATGCAGGGATCGCCAAGATTAGAGAATTCTGGCAGCTGGTTACTAAATGAGAGAATTGTTGCAGAGAAATCCTGAATGCGAGACTTGGTGCACAGTGGAGGTAAATTAGAGAGTGGGTGCATGGCAACAGTAAATGGGAGAATAAGAGTTGCGCACCCTTAAATGGTAGAATCGGGCTCGGGCACCAGTTAATGGAAGAATTAGTACAGGGATATGTGTAAATGGGAGATTTGATGTGAATCAATAAATGGGAGATTCGGTGCACGGTGCCATTACATTGGAAAAGTGGTGGGAATGTCAATATATTAGAAAATTCAAGCAAAGCATTTTGAAATTGGGGAATAGGGTCCAGGGAATCAATAAAAAGAAGAAATGTTGCAAGCATCGGTAAATTGGATATTCAGTTCAGTGCATCACTAAATGATAAAAAAAATCAGCAGGTCACCCGTACGTGGAAGATGTGTATCAGGGAACAACTAAATGTAAGGAATTGATGTAGGACAACAATAATTGGAGAATTCATGCAGGTGCCATTAAATTCTAAGTGGGAGGACTGGGGCAGGATAACCTCAATGGGTGAGTTGGTGAAATTCGAGAATTAGTGCAGGATTGGTAAATGGGAGAATTGGTGCAGGGAAGTGGAGCAGTAATTACAGCCTCAGATGTGTACAGCACGGAAACAGACCCTTCGATCCAACTTGTCCACACCTAAATTTAAGAATCCTGGCAGCTCTCCACGAAATTGGAGAATCATTGGAAGGAACAACAAAATGGAAACAATTGGGAAAGGACTTATCGAAATGTGAGAATTTGCAACAGGGCATCAGACACTGGGTGAATTAGTGCAGTTCAGCACTAAATGGGTGAGTTATGCTGTGTTGCACTAAATGGGAGAATTGGGGCAGGACAATATCTTTTGGGAGACTTAGTGTACGGAACCCCTAAATTGGGCGAGGGCATCAGTCAGTATGGGGATTGGAGTGAGGCAACACTGAGTGGGCTTCAGTAATTGAGGGGAATGGTGCTAACCAACACTGAATTGGAGAATTGGTGCGGGCCATCTGTAAATGAGAGACCTGGAGCACAGTGGAGCTAAATTAGAGAATTGGTGCATGGCAACAGTAAATGGGAGAATGAGAGTAGCGCACCCTTAAATGGTAGAATCGGGCTCGGGCATCAGTTGCTGTGGTGAAACGGGGGCAACTGCTCCCTCGACCATGACCCCACCCCCCATCACCAAACCATCATCTCCCAGACCATACAGAACCTCATCACCTCAGGAGATCTCCCACCCACAGCTTCCAACCTCATAGTCCGCACTGCCCGGTTCTACCTCCTTCCCAAGATCCACGAGCCTGACCACCCTGGCCGACCCATTGTCTCAGCATGCTCCTGCCCCACTGAACTCATCTCTACCTACCTTGACACTGTCCTATCCCCTCTAGTCCAGGAACTCCCCATATACGTTCGAGACACCACCCACGCCCTCCACCTCCTCCAAGACTTCCGTTTCCCTGGCCCCCAACGCCTTATCTTCACCATGGATATCCAATCCCTCTACACCTCCATTCGCCATGACCAGGGCCTCCAAGCACTCTGTTTTTTCCTCACCAGACGTCCCCAACAGTACCCTTCCACTGACACTCTCATTCGTTTGGCCGAACTGGTCCTCACCCTTAACAATTTCTCCTTTGAATCCTCCCACTTCCTCCAGACCAAAGGCGTAGCCATGGGCACACGTATGAGCCCCAGCTATGCCTGTCTCTTTGTTGGCTATGTCGAACAGTTGATCTTCCGTAATTACACCGGCACCACTCCCCACCTCTTCCTCCGCTACATTGATGACTGCATTGGCGCCACCTCGTGCTCCCGCGAGGAGGTTGAGCTATTCATCAACTTCACCAACACATTCCACCCTGACCTTAAATTTACCTGGACTATCTCTGACACCTCGCTCCCCTTCCTGGACCTCTCCATCTCCATTAGTGACGACCGACTTGACACTGACATTTTTTACAAACCCACCGATTCCCACAGCTACCTGGATTACACCTCTTCCCACCCTATCTCTTGCAAAAATGCCATCCCGTATTCCCAATTTCTCCGCCTCCACCGTATCTGCTCCCAGGAGGACCAGTTCCACCATAGGACACACCAGATGGCCTCCTTCTTTAGAGACCGCAATTTCCCTTCCCACGTGGTTAAAGATGCCCTCCAACGCATCTCGTCCACATCCTGCACCTCCGCCCTCAGACCCCACCCCTCCAACCGTAACAAGGACAGAACGCCCCTGGTGCTCACCTTCCACCCTACAAACCTTCGCATCAACCAAATCATCCACCGACATTTCCGCCACCTCCAAAAAGACCCCACCACCAGGGATATATTTCCCTCCCCACCACTTTCCGCCTTCCGCAAAGACCGTTCCCTCCGTGACTACCTGGTCAGGTCCACACCCCCCTACGACCCACCCTCCAATTCTGGCACTTTCCCGTGCCACCGCAGGAACTGTAAATCCTGTGCCCACACCTCCTCCCTCACCTCTATCCAAGGCCCTAAAGGAGCCTTCCACATCCATCAAAGTTTCACCTGCACATCCACCTATATCATTTATTGTATCCGTTGCTCCCGATGTGGTCTCCTCTACATTGGGGAGACTGGGCGCCTCCTAGCAGAGCACTTTAGGGAACATCTCCGAGACACCCGCACCAATCAACCAAACCGCCCCGTGGCCCAACATTTCAACTCCCACTCCCACTCTGCCGAGGACATGGAGGTCCTGGGCCTCCTTCACCGCCGCTCACTCACCACCCGACGCCTGGAGGAAGAACGCCTCATCTTCCGCCTCGGAACACTTCAACCCCAGGGCATCAATGTGGACTTCAACAGCTTCCTCATTTCCCCTTCCCCCTCCTCATCCTAGTTTCAAACTTCCAGCTCAGTTACTGTCTCCTTGACTTGTCCGACCTGCCTATCTTCTTTTCCACCTATCCACTCCACCCTCCCCTCCCTGACCTATCACCTTCATCTCCTCCCCCACTCACCCATTGTACTCTATGCTACTCTCTCCCCACCCCCACCCTCCTCTAGCTTATCTCTCCACGCTTCAGGCTCACTGCCTTTATTCCTGATGAAGGGCTTTTGCCCGAAACGTTGATTTCGCTGCTCGTTGGATGCTGCCTGAACTGCTGTGCTCTTCCAGCATCACTAATCCAGTATTTGATTTTCAGCATCTGCAGTCATTGTTTTTACCTTGTTTTAACCCATGGTTCCTGCCTACCAGCATGTTGTGCTGACTCGACTCTATCTTCCTAAATTATAGGAGACAAACAGGGGGAGGGAAGAACACAGCAAGCCAGGCAGCATCATGAGGTATGAAAGTAAAAATTTAAGGTAAAACAGTTCTTCAGGACTGGGAGTGGGAGGTAGTGGGAGCTGCAGATGAAGAGGAAAGGGAGTGGTTGGGATCGGGAGAGCAGCGGGATGGTGAGGTACGGCTACGTGGACACAGGTGATGGATGCAACCTGGTTGGGCGATGGGAGGGAAGAATCCAGTTGGGAGCTGGATGGCGGAGTCGTTAGATGGAATGGAAGGGAGGAGTATGGGAAGAAAATGGAGTAAGGAGATGGGTAGTAAGGTTACTTCAAACTGGAGAACTCAATGTTACATCTTCCAGGTGGTAGGATTGCCAGGCAGATGAGCAGTTGTTCCTCCAATTTGCGGTCTGCCTCACCAAGGCAACAGAGGAGGCCAGGGGTGATTATGTCGGAAAGGGAGTGGGAAGGGGAATTCAAACGGGCGGTGACTGGGAGGTCAGGTTGGCCCCTGCAGGCCCGGCTGTGATGCTCGGTGAAATGTGCACTTAGTTTATGTTCGGTCTCCCCAATGTAGAAAAGACCACATCGGGAGCATCTGATGCAGTAAACTCGGTTGGAAGAGAGGCAGGTGAACCTCTGTCTAACCAGCAAGTACTGATTGAAGCCCTATAAGGAGGTGGAGGAGATGGTGTGCCAGCAGGTGATGCATCTTTTGCGGTTGCAGGAGAAGGTACCTGGGGGTTATGGGGGAGATTGGTGGGGAGTGTTGCACGATAACGAAGGGGACAGTCTTGTGGGAGATGTGCCAGGTGGTGGGATCCAAACCTAGTTTCCTGCATCTGATGCACCCGATGTGGTCTCACTGCATCAGGAAGACCAAATGTAAATGAAGTGAATGATTTGAGAGTGTTGCAGTCAGGCTTCTAAGGGCTGACCTGACATCCCAATCACTTCGTATTTCAATTCTCTCCCCCCACCCCCCGCCAATCCCTTTCTGACATGGCCATCCTTGGCCTCCTCCATTGCCACAATGAACCAAACCAAAAACTGGAGGAACAAGACCTCATATGTCACTTGTGCAGCCTACACCCCGGGGACTCAACATTGAATTCTCCAATTTCAAATAACCTTCCTTCTAATCCTACGATTCCCTTCCCAGGCCTTGCCCTCCTTGCCTTCCTCTGATCAACACTTGATCCAGCTACCAACTGGATTCAGTCCCCCCATCACCAATCGGCTGATACCCTTTATCTGTGTTCACTTATGCCCATCTCGCCACTCTGCCTCCTCCTCCTTCACCCGCCCCTTTATCTATAGACCCCTTTACTCCTAACCCCAGTCCTGATGAAGGGTTATATCCTAGGCGTTGACTTCTCAACATCTTGACGCTGCCTTGATTATTCTGTACTTCCAGTCTCCTGCGTGTCTATTTTGGATTCCAATAGCTTCTGTATTTTTTAAAATTGTCTTCTTGTGGAATAGGCAGGAGAGAGGGAATGCGTTGCACCTGTTTTTATCCAATAGTTTTGATGGGCTGAATGGCTTTCTTATATTATTGTTAAAGCAGCTAGAGTTGCTGTAAGGGTTCCTTCTTTTTAACCGTGGAAATGTTTCGTGCCCAGCAGTGCTTTTGATTAATGTTACCTATATATTAACAGCACAAGCTTGAATGTTGGTCAGATTTGATACTTTCATACCCGAGGAGGTGACTCATTGTTCTGAAAATTATATAATATTCACAGAACATCCCCACCTCAGATCGTATGACAGAGTGAAAGACATTGATCTAGTATCTGACGATGTTTGTGCCGAAGAAGCTATCCTGCGATTATCCACAGAGATATCTAGGGACTGAGAGGATTGATGTCCGCCCGCCCCATTGTGTTCTGAATGATCCAACCAGTGGGGACTTTACAACTGATTTCGATCAAGTTCAATTTTGTTCAGTCTCCTTGACACCTTGCTCAGTCAATTACTGCCATGATATCAGGGACAATCACTCTGATTGTATGTTCATATCTTTTGTTCATGTCAATTGGCCAAGGTATATGTGTGGGACGTGTTTCCTTCTCTCAGAGGATAGTGAGGGTTGGGAATAGACAGTTAGGGGAGGCTACATCACTGAAATGTTTGGTGGGTGCGAGTGGGTGTCAATGGATTTTGACACATCAGAGAGTCGAGGACTACAATGCATGAAAGAGCAATTGCGTCCAAAATCTTCTCTACTATGATATTGGTTGTCGCTGAGATATCACTACTAACTTCCTCAAGTTCCCAAGTATTCATGTATTTCTCCACGGTAAATATAGTGTAGAAATATTCATTGAGGACTTCACCCATCTCTAATAGTTTCACACGTACTTGTCCACTTTGATCTTCGAGGGGTCCTATTTTCACTGTAGCTATTGCTTTTTCTTTTAATATTTTTAAAGAACCTTTTTGGATTTATTCTAATCTTCTCCGCCAAGGCTCTTTCTTGCCCCCTTTTCACCCTACTGATTTCCTTCTTCAGTAAACTCCTGTATCTCTTATATATCTCCAGGGATTCCCTTGATCCCAGCTTCCTGGACCTGAGCCACACCCCAAGTTCGAACATGAATCTGAGGACCAGTTTTGTCCTTCCCCATAACTATTTGAAAATTAATAGAATTATGGTTACTGGTCCCAAAGTGCTCCCCAGTATTAACTCAGTCACCTGTCCTGCCCTATTTCCTGAGAAAAGTTTGAGTTTTGCCACTTCCAAAGTTGGACACTCTGTATACTGCTTGAGGAAACTTTCCTGACGCATTTACAGATTTTATCTCATCAATCCCTTAACGCTCAGGCAGTTCCAGTCTATTGTGGAAAAATTAAAATCCCCTATTATGATAACCCTATTGCTCCTGCAGGTCTCCCCTTTCTCCCTGCATATTTGTTACTCTTATTCTTGTTGACTATTTGGGGGCCTATAGTACAACCCCAATGACGTCACCATCCCCTTCCTATTTCTTACCTCCACCCACAAAGCCTCACTGGGTGATCCATCAGTTATTTTATCTCTGATTACTGCTGTTGTACTCCCCTTAATCAGATGTGCAACTCCCATCTCCTCCTTCTGTCATCTCTGTTTAAAGCACATTTACCCTGGTACATTAAGCTGTCAGTCCTATCCATCACTTAGCCATGTTTCTGTAATGGCTATAATGTACCATTCCCACCTACCTATCCATGCCCTGAGTCCATTGGCCTTACCTGTAGGCCGCCTTGAATTGAAATAGATGAAATTTAATCCAAAAGGCAGGACTTTCTCTCTGTCGTTTTCCAGCCTAATCTTACAGATTTCTGATTACTGTATCTCCTTCCAGCCTCGCAATTTCCTCCCTGCTCCTGAGGATACCACCCCCTGCCAATCTAATTTAAGCACTCCCTTGTAACACTAGCAAATCTGGCTGCCAAGATATTGGTGCTCCCTCCAGTGCAAGTTTCTGACGGTAATCTCCCTCTCAGGAGCTTACCACTGTCAAGGTTTCTTTTTAAAAAATGTTTCTCCTAGCTCTCTGAAATCACACTGCAGAGCCTCGTCCCTATTTCTACGGGTATTATTTGTGTCAACGTGCATAATGGTTTCTGGCTCCTCCCCCTCCCCCTTGAGAATGTTCTGCAGCCACTTGTAGATATCCTGGACCCTAGCACCTGGGAAGTAACCCACCATCCTGGATTCCCGTCTGTGGCCACAGAATCTCCGATCTGTCCCTCAAACAATCGACCCTCCTATCTTTAACGTCCTGTTTACTTTTATTCTTTCCCGCTGTGCCCCAGAGCCAGTGGTAGTACGACCAACCTGTCTACTGCTGCTTTCCCCTGAACGGTCATCGGCCCCAACAATCCAAAATAGTATACTTGTTTTCGAGTAACTTTGACTCGGTCTGCATTATCATTCTAGGACAGGCCAAACAGAGACAAGCACAAGAATTCCTAGACGCACGGCATTCCAACCGGAACTACAAAAACAAACATATCAAGTTTGACTCCATGTACCACTCTCTGAGAAAAAGGGCCGGAAATTACATCATCGACACAGGAAATTACAATCCCAATTCAAGGAAACCAAAACACTCGAATAGAAAGTGGATGATAACACCAGCACTTCACTGGAGGCTCACTTATTGAGTACAGTCAATGGAACAAACCAGGAACTGCCATTAGCTATTGCTTCAGATTACATCAGAGTGCTCATGGCTGCCACCACTTAGAATCATTGAATGAAAATGCGAGCCTGCACCACCAAGTGCATATCCAAAGGGTTTTTAGACAGTTTGTGAGATTACCTGCTCAATAACCCACCGAGGGAATGCACTCCAGACACATGTCACCAGGGGCAGAATGGCAGATTCGTGATTAGCAATTTTGCCTGAGAGCGCTGGGGACCCAGGTTTGATTCCAGCCTCGGGTGACTGCCTGTATGGATTTTGTGCATTCTCCCTGTGTCTGCGTGGTTTCCTTGAGGTAATCCAGTTCCTTCCCACAATACGATGATGTGCATCTCAGGTGAATTGGCCATGCTTAATTGCCAATAGAGTTCAGGGATGTGTAGGTTAGGTGCATTAGTCATTGGTAAATATAGGAGGAAAATGTTTGGGTAGGTTAGTCTTTGAAGGGTCAGTGTGGATTTTCGGGCAAAAGAGCCTAAGTTCGCACAGTAGGGATTTTATATTCTATGTCTGTGCCACCCTCTCAGTTCAAAACACACTCACAAATCCTCTCTGAATCCCCTGCCTTTCAATTTAAGTATGTATCCCTTTGGTTTTGACCTTTCGAGTAAGGGAACCATTTGCTGTCTGTTCATCATCTCCATTCCCGTTATGCTCTTGTACACCTGTACCAGGTTTCCTCCTCAACCTTCCCTACTGCAATGAAAAAAGGAGTAAAGCTATCCCTCGCCCTTCAAAGTCTGAGTACTCATTTGTCTTGTTTATTCAGATGTGCATCATCTCACATTTATCAGTGTTAAACTTCATCGGCCATTAATCTGGATAGAGAAATCATCTGTTTATATCGTCCTGTAGCCTAACCATTTCCTCCTCACTGTGAACCACCCAGCTAATCTTTGTGTCATCCCCAACATTAGTTACCATTCCACTGCCATCCATCTTCCACATTCTCACCATCATCATTTATGAATATCACAAACAAACCTTGATTTCCTTCCTATTCTCCAGATGTTATTCACAGTAGAAGAATTAAGAATTCCAGTCAGTTGCTATTCTTATTTTTGGGAATTTACAAAGTGATGTAGTTAATACCTATCATGAGGGAGCTGCAAATTGCACTTTCAACATAGAGTTGAATTCACCTTTTAAACTCTGCCCCTCAGCATGTCTTATTCATAAAGTGTGTACCTAATTTAGAATGAACAATGGTTTGGCACCTTGCGGTGGAACATTCGCCTTTTGTGTGGCACTGTTCTTTGTAATAATAGTCAGAACTGAAGAATTTTTCATCTGCAGGATGGACGCAAACTCATTGCTTGAATCAGCTAATGTGATGAGGATAAATACTCAATTCACTTCTACGTTATGGACAAACTGCAGGAGTTCAAATCATATTCTCATGTCTACCTTGAATTGGAAGCAAATACATACTGTTAAAAAAATCAAACATGTTGAGACACCATACCAGGTAAAAAAATACATTTCATCTGATTTTGATGGAGATGCAGAAATACAAAGTGAATGTGCAATCTGAACAAGAATCAAGTGATAGAAAAAGAAATACATCAAATCATAATTTTCAATGGTACCAGATCCCAATTTTCCTGAACAGTGATGTTTTTTCACCCAACCTCACTTTTGCTAAAGAAAGTTTTTCTCAGTCACTAAAACTTCATTAGCCATTCTTCCTCCGCCTTCCTACTCTTTTTTTACACTCCTACCTCCCTTGCATTACCCCTTCTGATGCTACATACCCTTCCACGGATGATATCTCTTCACATCTTTCTTCTCCCACTCCCACTGTAAGTTACACCAGTTCCCTAGTTACTCTCACTTCCACTGGCCATCACTTGCCCTTTTTGCTTTCCAACTAGGGAGATGGGAACTGCTAGTTTCGTGCTGCGATTGGTCATCTGTCAACAATGAGATTGGGATGATCAATGTCCAAGAGGAACAGACAATAGTGTATGTCTGTCACTGTCCAATACAAAATGAAAAGGATGGTTCTGTTCCCCATCCAGAATGGAACTTTTTGTCTGTCTCTGTGTCACAGCGCTTAAGCAAACAGCCTCATCACACATAGGACAAACCTCTCCTCAGAATCAGACGTCCATGCATCAGTTTTTCCTAAAACGTTGTGAGGACAGTGACCATATTGTTCAAACAAGCCATGTTCGATCATTTTGCACTTTACCATTTTAACTCATTTTCCAATGTCATTTGAAGTGAGATCAGAGTAATTTCCCTCGCATGAAAGCAATATTTATCTCACGTAGCATCATTACCCCTCAGCAAACTGTGGTTAATGGGAATCAGAGGAAATTCTGTGCTGGTAATTTCCTCATTGAAAAATGACACCTTCCCTCGAGCTGTTGGGAATGACAAATAAACTCAGCCTTTGCTAGTGCCTTCCAAAACCATGGATGGATTTGTCTTATTAATAACATGAAGACAAATCTGTTTTCACAGTTTGGTCTAAATTCTCAGAACAGTAAGACGTTGCTGGTTGAGTGTCACCCCAATAAAATCAGAAGTTTACAATAAGATAATGATTCCGATTATTTTCAATCAGTTACTTTCTGAGGACTGATCGTACGATGTCAGTGCCACTGAGATCAACATTTTCTCTGTCCAACAGCATCTCATCACATTGGCTCAAGGCTGCAACATTCTCCAATTCCACTTCATTCTCCAGCTCATTTGCCATGTTCGCCAGATATATGAGGCCCACAAGATGGAGTAACTTAGAGATGCCTATGAGCCTCTGGAACCTGCCACCCCACCCATGTCCTGCGCTCTGAGTCCACCCCGTCTCCTTTTCACATTTCTCACATTTGGGGACCTAGATGATGCACATCTGAATCTCTCCTTCTTGCATTTCATCTGAGTCCATCGCCTCTCAAAAGTCCACCTCTTGTGTATTCAATATTCCTGCTAAACTTCCACGCTCTAATGCTGAATGTTCTGTACTCAGCAAAAGTCTCAGCTTTATCCCGCTGTGCCCCCACTTTAATGAATTTCAGGAACGACATAATGTTGAACTCCTCTTCCACCGTGTTCTCCTCGGTGTCCATTTCTTTGGACAAGAGTCCACTCCCCATCCCACAGACCCTTCACCCAGCTCCAACACTGTCCGTCCACCTGGGCACATTCCACTGGCGTTTACTTGAACTCAATCTGTTCATTGAGAACTTCCAGTCGTTGTCTTAATTTCTCTGCATCCACCTCACTTTATCCAACCTATCACCCTCTGAACATACTGTACACTGTATGCTTTGATCCAACCCTGACTGTGTTATTCAGCCTGTGTCGATAAGGGTGGTGGACTCACTTCTCCATTTCAGAGGCTGATTTCCAGCTCTCAGATAACTCCACATATCAACTGGTGGTCTATAACCTTTCCATGGCACATCAGGCCATTTTATGAACTAAATCTGACGACATTTCATCTGGAGATTCCCACCCACTCGCCCCAAAGGTGATGGTCCTCTGATAGCAGGGCTTGCTTTTATCTTCTCCTGAAAATCCATAAACAGAACTGCCTGGGCAACCCATTGCTTCTGCCAGCTCCTGCCACACAGAGGGGTGCGCATGGATACATATGTGGGCTCAAGTTTTACCTGTTCCTTCATGGGGTACGTAGACCATTCCTTGTTCCAGTTCTTTCCACCTCCCATCCACAACACTTTCTCCGATACGTAGATGATATCATAGCTGCTGCACCTCTCTCTTGTCCAGAAATTGAAAAGGTTTCGTTTCCAATTTGCACCCCTCCCTCAATTTCACAAGCTCTATCTCTGACTCCTCCCTTCCTTTCCTTGACACCTCTGCTTCCATTTCTGGGGATAGACTGGTCACTGATATCCAGTATTAACACACCGACTCCCACAGCTACCTGGAGTATATATTCTCACACCGTGTTTCTTACAAAGGCTCCATTCCATTCCCCCAGATCCTCCGTCTCCACCACATTGCTTCTGATGATGTCAACTTCAGAAATGTGGCCTCTGAAATATCCACCTTCTTCCTCAATCGAGAATTCCCCAGCACTGTTGTCGATAGGGCCCCCAACTAGTTCTGACCCACCTGCTGCGATTCTACCCTCACCCTCTCTCCTCCCTCCTGTAACAGTATTAGAGTTCTCCTGGTCCTTACCGACCATCCCAGCAGCATTCACATGCAGAAGATCATCAGTCTGCATTTTCCCCACCTCCAGCGAGATGCCACCACCAGACACATATTTATTCCTCTTTCTTTTCTGCCTTCTGAAGTGACCATTTCCTCCAGGACACCCTGGTCCGCTCATTATTCACTACCCACACATCCACCCACCCCCCCCTCCACCACAGGTATACTTCACATTACCCTGCCGGAGGTGTAACACTTTACCTCATCCCTCATCACTATTCAAGGGCCCAAACATACCTTCCAGGTGAAGCAGCAACATTCCCCACAATCCGGTCTACTACATTTGCTGCTCACATTGTGGTCTGCTCTTCATTGGGGAAGCTAAAAGTAGACTGGGTGACCACTTCACAGAATAACCAAGATGTACCTATACCAAAGACCCTGAATTTCCAGATTCCTGCCAGTTTAATACCCCATCCTGCTCCCTGGTCAATATCTCTGCGTCAGACTTGCTGCAGTGTTCCAGGACATTTCAACGCAAGCTGGAAGGACAACACCTCATTTTCCCCGGGTGGACCCTGCAGCCCTTCAGACTCAAAATAATGTTCAATAATTTTAGGGACTGAACTCCTCAATACACCCTACACATACACCAGGCCTAGTTCTCACATAGCCTTCAATTACTCACCCCCTATTAAGTTAAAAATCACACAACACCAGGTTATAGTCCAACAGGTTTAATTGGAAGCACACTAGCTTTCGGAGCGACGCTCCTTCATCCGGTGATTGTCTAAGTTGTCGGTACACTTCCTTGCAGTAATCTGTTCTATTCTGAATGACAATGGCTCCTCCTTTATCTGCTGGTTTGATGACAATGTTGTCATTGGTTTTGAGAGCCTGGTTGGCATTGCATTGTGAACGGGTGATGTTTTGCTCTACCTTGTGGGTACGGCTGATGAATCTGGCATTTATATATTCCCTGACAGTTTGAGCATACATGTCAAGCCCAGGGCAGCGGCCCTCCGTTGAGGTTCTTTGGTCGCTCCTCTACAGATCCCTGTGATGACTGTTCAAGTTCATCAGTGGGCTCAGTGGGATCACTGCTGGCACCTTGAAAGAATTCCCGGAGTCTCATTCATCTGATGAACTCCTCTGTGTCTGCTGCCAGAACCAATCGGTCCATTTTGGTGGTGGGGCAGAAGTTGAGACCCCTACTCAGGGCTTCAATCTCTTCCGGTCGTAGGGTGTGGTCCAATACGTTGACAATAGACTTCCCCGCAGTGATAATGTTGTCTACTCTGGTTCCAGGGCGGGCTTTGCTATTACTGGTAAGAATGCCAAGCTTCTCCAGTTTTTTTGTTCTTGGCGTGCATGTACGTGGTGTAGTTTTGTCGCCTTGTCTGTTTGGCAATGTCACGTAATTGTACTGATGTATCCTGTGTGCAGGCTGAGAGTGTGGACTCCATCTGAATTTTAAGGTTGTGGCGCCTGCTGCAGAGTTGGTGCATGAGATGATTGAGAAGTTTACGAGTGGTGTGGTGGCAAAGTCTCTCTGCATAGTCTGTGTTGTAGGTCGACCTAAGTGGGTTCGTGATCCGTAATCATTTCGGGATCTTTCCTGCTTGCCTGCATTCCTGTAGAAAAGGGATGTCTGTATCGATATGTGTAATCTTCTTGGAGATCCTCTCCACTTTAAGCCGGCAGTTAGTGGTGTCGATAGTAGTCATGATTTGGAGATGCCGGTGTTGGACTCGGGTGTACAAAGTTAAAAATCACACAACACCAGGTTATAGTCCAGCAGGTTTAATTGGAAGCACACTAGCTCCTTGATCAATCACCTGATGAAGGAGCGTCACTCCGAAAGCTAGTGTGCTTCCAATTAAACTTGTTGGACTATAACCTGGTTTTATGTGATTTTTAACTTGGTACAGTCTAGTCCAATACCGGCATCTCCAAATCATCATCCCCTATTGTTAGCTACTAACAGTCTCCGTTAACAGCTATTCAGTCTCTTCTGTATATTAATCAACTTTTAAGGGCTACCATCCGTTCTGAGGAAGGGCCACTGAACTAGAAACGTTAACTCTGATTTCTCTGCACAAAAGCTGCAGATCCTTTGCAGCAACGTCGGTTTTTGTTTCAACAATATCTCACAATGTTTTTGTATCGCGATACAACACATCATGGATATTTAGAGCTCTGTTAAACATAGGAACTTTGTAATTTCTTATTTAATGTCCATATAAAATCCTCGAGATTCAACTGAGATAGCAGCTTTGCTTATATCGTTCAGATCAGTCAATTTGTCACAGTTCAGAAAGAAAAAGTAATCGATAGAGGGAAACTCAGCAGGTCTGGCACCCTCTGAGCAGAGATACACAGAATTACCTTTGATTTCAATATGACTTTTTCAGAACAGTGTCACATCATATTCGATATGTTAACTCTGTTTCTCTCTGCAGATACTTCCTCATCTGTTGCGCTTCTACCATCATCCTCTGTTTGCATTTCATGTTTCGTATCACTATATTTCATGTTTCTTGACAGGGCTACATGCTGAATTCGGTTACATATGGACAATGTAGCCCTTTTCTGTTCCTATTATAGTTGGTGTGTCTGTGTCACGGCCGAAATCTGTTTCTTCTTTAAGAGTCAAAGGAAAAAAGAATATTTTTCTGATTATCCTGCAAATCTCAGGAACTCCACTTTGTTTGAAAAGACATTTTAGAGGCAGCTGACATTTCATAAGGTAATAGGAATAGATTATTGATGGTGGAGCACTCTGTGACCTTCGTTGAACTAGCTTGTCTACCACTTCTGCAAAGGCTTTTGTTTCATATCACAGAATTATTTACAGCAGAAGTGAGGGAAACTCAGCCCATTGTCTCTTCCAGCTTGGAATGAATATATCGCTACTGTTAGTCTCCTTTACTGTCCCCATAGCCCTCCACATTTTGTTATTAGCGGCTGCTTTTAATTGTAAGTATCCTGCCAGATATGAACAATATGATCAATCTCAAACAAAAAAAAACAGAACTTAAGGGCAAGCTCAACAGGTCTGGCAGTATCTGTAAAGAGAAATCAGAGTTAATGTTTTAGGTCCGGTGACCTTACTCAATCTGTATTCCCAATGATTAAATGGCTTGTATATACAATATAATTCAATTTATCACATTTAATATTATCCTTTTAGTTCACACTGTCATTCAGCATTGCACCTCCCAAATGTTGGCTGTTTCCTTGTTATGCATTAGATTTAATTCTATCTGTCAGAAAGAGTGATGATGACTGGGGATTATCATTGTACTCCCCATGCAGTCTCCACAGCCACTGCTCCCATTCCACCTATCTCCCAGCCAATAACATGTTCATTCGAACCTGACTCATTTATGCATAAGTCTTAATGAATACGTTCATTGTAATTATCACTTTTAGTTTTGGACTGAGGCCAAAATGCAGAAAAAAAACGGTTTACAGCAAATAAAACTGCATTTAGAAGTCTGTAAATTTATATAAATACATTACTGAAGCATATTCCCAATGGAAGTTCCAAAGTTGCCTTATTAGAGCAGTGAGAGGAACATTCGGAGAAGTCCACATTTCCTGTCTATATTCAGGGCGACTGTGCTCAATGACAGTCTGTTCGCTAGCGTTTGTTCCCGTGGAGGAGAGATCAGCACAGTAACAACACCCTGATTGTGATTCTTTTGGGGGTGGAAGGATTTTTGGAGAGATGGTTACAGCACTTAAACAGACAAGAGAGCAGAATCATGTAGCCTACGAAAGGAAAATATTCTTATTCTCCCTCACAACGGACTTCACTCGAGCAATTGGTGATGGGAGATGTGACCAATAGCCAGCAATGTCAACATGTAGTCCAGTCCAGATATGTTGCAAACTGAATGTGCTGTATTGAAAGCTGGGACTGTTTGCTCTAACTGTGATTGATGTCAGTCTCCATGCAATGCAACATTGTCACTGGAGGCTTTCTCTCTCCTATTAGTAAGAGGCTTTATTCAGTGCGCTATCCCACTGTAGTAACAAATGCATCAGCTCCAACAGTAACAGAGATCAACAGCTGCATAGATCTGAATCTGAGAATAGCGGACTGGAGCATTACAACAATGGAGAGGAGGTTTTCCTTGAGTCTTTTCAAGATTTCCCCCACTTGGGGATTTCTACCATATCGGATATCAGCAGTACTGATGATTATTCTGGGCAGGGTGGAGGGTGAGCTACTCACCTATTCTCGCTATTGTTGGTGTTCTCTTCCTCTCTCCATTCATTAATCCCATAAACAAGTTTGAACTCCGTTGTAATTTCTGTTATCGATATTTGTCAGAGAAAGAAACTATTGTCTTCAGTTTCAATTGCAGTCTCCATTCATTATCTATGAATTACAGACCACTCCCTCACTAACATCTGAGAACAAAACTGTGCACAACCTCGAGATCCTTTTTTGCCCTGAACTGATTTATGTCTCCTGTTCTCTCTGTCACCAAACTTGTCCACTCCCAGCTCATAATATCCCCAATCTTCACCGCTGCATCAGTGATGTTGCTGAACAAACCATTGGCTGCACGTTGGTAAAATTCAGACTTAATGTTTCAAGCTCTCTTCTGACCACTTTTCCAATTACAAATATTTCAATCACAAAATTGCTCTTGCCTCGGACGTTACTATACTATTAGGACAATGTATGAAAGTAGGAATGTCGCTGGATGTAATTCAGAAGCAAAGACTATTAAACGAAAGATATTGTTTCAAATGATTTGTTTCAAGACCACTCCAGCTGATGACAGAACTTAAATAAAAAATGATAAGAATTGGAATAAAAGTGAATTTCACGAAAAAACAAACATAAAAGCAACATTTTGTCTGAAAACCTTCATCTTTCACTGATCACCTTCAGTAAAGAAATTTAATTTTATTACCCGGTCTGGATTAATTGTAATTTGAGACCCATGACAATGTGTGTAACTTTATATTGGCTTGTGGAATGGCCTCATAATCAGAGCAATTAGTGATGGTAACCAAATGCTGCCCTTCCCACGAATGCCAACATCCCACGAATTAACAAAATTGAAGGTGAAATCAAATAGAGGAAGATGCTGAAAATCTGCAATTATAGAAAGAAATGCAAAGAAACGAACAGAAAGTGCTGGGGAACTTTCCTGAACTGAAAGCAGCTGGAAAGGAGTGTGATTAATATCGTTGACAGGGAAGTCTGCTTTGAAGAGGAGGAGAAATCAATAGAGAAAGAGAGATATAGAAGAAAAAGAGCAAACAAAGAGAATGATGATCAGCTGGACTGGCAATCAAATGTGAGATTCACCTCATTTATTTTTCGCCTTTCCCATTTTCCTGAATATCTTGCCCTTGTAAATATAGGTATCCACACTTTTCAAAAGTTCGCTTTTCACCACTTCCCTCTCTGAATGACTTACATTAGGTCATTTTTTCGCTAACCAAAAGATATCCGAACAGGATTTTCACTTTTATGAAGAAAGCCGAATTTTTTCCCATATGAATTAGTGCTACTGCACTTTACACCATATCAGCTTGCGAATGGTTTCATAGGAACGCTCTATTTATAAATAGTGAGGGAAACCTATATATATCTAAGATCATGTTTAAAGTGATTTGATTCCCTCTGTCTGTCTTCCCGAAGTGTTGTCATCTTCTTATATTCAGTAATTAGATATGGGTATCTCTGACTGGGGCAGCATGAGTTCATTTTTCCAGTTGAGAAGACCTTGAGCCACTGCAGTCCACGTGTTTGATCTGATATGGTTTCATTTATTTTAGTCAAATGCACAATGGAAAGGTTTGTTTTTATTGTAGTGCAGGCACATGACCCTAAACAAGAAAACAGATATCACAGGGTCTTTGGACAGAGTGAGGCAGACATGGTTACAGCTTCACAGGAGGTGTGCAAATTAAGATCGACACTAGCAAAATTAATATTATTTGAAAAGTGAGAGATGTCAATTTGTCACTCTAATAATGGTAGGGAAGGAAGTGTTCCTGAGCATGCTGCTCCATGCTTTCAAGCCTCTGTGTCTCCTCCCTGTTGGAAGAGGTTGTAGGAGGTCATGGTCAGTTTGGGAGAGAGATCTTTGATGTTGCCAGCCTTTCTGTGACAATGACAAGTTTAATGGACGGAAGGTTGTCTTCCGTGATGGTCTGGACTGTGAACACAACCGTCTGTAATTCCTTATGGTCCTAGACAGAGCAGTTACCATGTCAGGTCATTATGCACCCGAATAGAATGCTTTGAGTTGCCAGTATCCAGAGCACTGGGAGATGGGCGGTTTCAAAATAGTTCGATGTAACAATTGGCTGTTAAGTGGATACCCACGTTCTGGTTGCTGTTTTGATAACAATTCAAATTTAACTGATAATTTTAAATTATGTCCTCTATACAAAAACCTTGCTGAGTGTATTGTATTGCCAACATCGAACCAATGAGCCATCACTTGCTTCAAACGAAGCCACCACCATGACAACGAAGGAGAAAGAAACAGAAACAAAGAGAAGGAGAGAGAGGACACAGCGAGGGAAACAGATGGACAGTCAGTCAAAGAGAGAAAGGAAACAAAACAAGGAAACAGACAAGTCGCATGTGCAGGGAGAAAGGAAGGTAATAGGTTCAGGGAAAGAAACAGAAGACAAGGAAAAGGAAAACACAGGGAAATAGGTAGTGTGAGAGAAACAGTGAGAGACAAAGATCACAGGGAGCTGGGGCTAGGGTCAAGGGGAGCCAGGGGAATGGGAGGAGCTGGGGGTGATGACCGGAGAGACCTGGGCGTGAGCACGGCAGTGACCTGGGGGTAGGGAGTTGAGGATTTATTTTGTCCTGTGCCAAGATGTCCAGGAAGATCATGGTAAGAATGGATGTACTGAACGATGGCCAGAAAACATGTCTGAGAGGTTACACTGCACAGGGCGTGCGCTAGGCGAGATCAATATGAATAAAATCAGCACTATCTGAGATGAGAGCCCATTCATCAGTCTAATCACAGCTAGGAAGAAGCTGTTTCTGAACTTGTTGCTCTGTGTGTTCAAGCG
Organism: Chiloscyllium punctatum; assembly: GCF_047496795.1. Taxonomy (NCBI): domain Eukaryota; kingdom Metazoa; phylum Chordata; class Chondrichthyes; order Orectolobiformes; family Hemiscylliidae; genus Chiloscyllium; species Chiloscyllium punctatum. The sequence continues at coordinate 80,855,467 of NC_092768.1, forward strand.
TCTGATTTTTTTTCGTCTGATGGAAGAGGTTGTGGGAGATCTTTACAGGTTTATGATGGGTCTTTGGTAATGTTAGAACAAAGAACATTCCAGTACAGGAACAGGCCATTTGGCGGTCCAAGCCTGCGCCGATCCAAATCCTCCATCTCAACCTGTCTCATATTTTCTAAAGGTCTGTATCACTATGCTCCCTGCCCATTCATGTATATTTCCAGAACTATCTTAAATGGAGCACCACTGGTCACAGTTCTCCATTTTGAGAAACTCGCTTCCCCTACTACGTTCTGTCCCCTGTTGACAAGCCAGTTCTTCATCCATGTAGCTAGCACACCCTGGAAACCACGTGACTTCACTTTCCCCATAACGCAACCATGGGAAATCATATCAAACGTCTTCCTGAGGTGCATGTACATGACATCTACAGCCCCTCCCTCATCAATCAACTCTGTCACTTCTTCAAATAATTCTATTAAATTGATAAGACATGACCTTCACTGCACTAAACCATGTGGCTTCTCACTGATAATATCATTTTCATCCAAATGAGAATAGATCCTACCCCTCAGTATGTTCTCTCGCAGCTTCCCTACTCCAAACGTCAGGCTCACCAGTCGATAATTAACTGGATTATTCATGCTACTCTGCTTAAACAAGGCGATTAGAAACTTTCCAGTCCTCTGGGACCTCAGTTGTGTTCAACGACATTACAAAGATATCTGTTAAGTACCCTAGCTCTTTCCTCTCTCCCTTCCCTCAGTAATCTTGGATAGATGTTGGCATCCTTTTTGCGGCAACGAGCCTTGTAAATAGAGTCAATGGTTGGGAGATTGGAGTCCGTAGTAGACTGGGCTGTGAGCACAATTTTGTGTAGTTTCTGATGGTCCTAGGCAGAGTGTTGCTGAACCAGGACATTATGTACCCGGACAGTACGTTCACAATAGTGCATCTGTAGAAGTAGTAAATGCTAAATATCCTGAGCCAACTGAGGAAGGAGGGACGTTTTTGAACCATCTTGACTGTCACACCTATGTGAGAAGTCCAGGGTAGGTTGCCAGTTATCATCACTCCGAGGGACTTGACGCTCTGCATTCTCTCAACCGTTGATGTAGATAGGGGCTTGTTCCCCTCCTTTCCTTCTAAAGTCAATGATCAGTTCTTTACGTCTGCGGAATTTGAGAGGGAGGTTATTATCATTCCACCATGCCACCAAACCCACTGTCTCCTTTCTGTGTTCAGACTCATCGTTGTTTGATATCCCTCCTGCTTTAGTGATGTCATCAGCAAACTTACAGTTGGCATTGTTTGGAATTTGGCAACACAGCCACGTGTGTACCGGAGTACAGTAGGGGGCTGAGGGACACAGCCCTGTGTGTACAGGGAGTACAGTAGGGGGCTGAGGGACACAGCCGTGTGTGTACAGGGAGTACAGTAGGGGGCTGAGGGACACAGCTGTGTGTGTACAGGGAGTACAGTAGGGGGCTGAGGACACAGCCCTGTGTGTACAGGGAGTACAGTAGGGTTCTGAGGGACACAGCTGTGTGTATAGGGAGTACAGTAGGGGGCTGAGGGACAGTGCCATGTGTGTACAGGGAGTACAATAGGGGGCTGAGGACACAGCCACGTTTGTACAGGGAGTACAGTAGGGGGCTGAGGGACACAGCCGTGTGTGTACAGGGAGCACAGTAGGGGGCTGAGGACACAGCCGTGTGTGGACAGGGAGTACAGTAGGGGGCTGAGGGACACAGCTGTGTGTGTACAGGGAGTACAGTAGGGGGCTGAGGGACACAGCTGTGTGTGTACAGGGAGTACAGTAGGGGGCTGAGGGACACAGCCGTATGTATAGGGAGTACAGTAGGGGGCTGAGGGACACAGCCATGTGTGTACAGGGAGTACAATAGGGGGCTGAGGGACACAGCTGTGTGTGTACAGGGAGTAGAGTAGGGGGCTGAGGACACAGCCGTGTGTGTACAGGGCGTACAATAGGGGGCTGAGGACACAGGCGTGTGTCTACAGGGAGTACAGTAGGGGGCTGAGGGACACAGCTGTGTGTGTACAGGGAGTACAGTAGGGGGCTGAGGGACACAGCCGTATGTATAGGGAGTACAGTAGGGGGCTGAGGGACACAGCCGTATGTATAGGGAGTACAGTAGGGGGCTGAGGGACACAGCCGTGTGTGGACAGGGAGTATAGTAGGGGGCTGAGGGACACAGCTGTGTGTGTACAGGGCGTACAATAGGGGGATGAGGACACAGCCACGTTTGTACAGGGAGTACAGTAGGGGGCTGAGGACACAGGCGTGTGTCTACAGGGAGTACAGTAGGCGGCTGAGGGACACAGCCCTGTGTGTACAGGGAGTACAGTAGGGGGCTGAGGGACACAGCCGTGTGTGTACAGGGAGTACAGTAGGGGGCTGAGGGACACAGCTGTGTGTGCACAGGGAGTACAGTAGGGGGCTGAGGACACAGCTGTGTGTGTACAGGGAGTACAGTAGGGGGCTGAGGACACAGCCCTGTGTGTACAGGGAGTACAGTAGGGTTCTGAGGGACACAGCTGTGTGTATAGGGAGTACAGTAGGTGGCTGAGGGACAGTGCCATGTGTGTACAGGGAGTACAATAGGGGGCTGAGGGCACAGCCACGTTTGTACAGGGAGTACAGTAGGGGGCTGAGGGACACAGCCGTGTGTGTACAGGGAGCACAGTAGGGGGCTGAGGACACAGCCGTGTGTGGACAGGGAGTACAGTAGGGGGCTGAGGGACACAGCTGTGTGTGTACAGGGAGTACAGTAGGGGGCTGAGGGACACAGCTGTGTGTGTACAGGGAATACAGTAGGGGGCTGAGGGACACAGCCGTATGTATAGGGAGTACAGTAGGGGGCTGAGGGACACAGCCGTGTGTGGACAGGGAGTATAGTAGGGGGCTGAGGGACACAGCCGTGTGTGTACAGGGAGTACAATAGGGGGCTGAGGGACACAGCTGTGTGTGTACAGGGAGTAGAGTAGGGGGCTGAGGACACAGCCGTGTGTGTACAGGGCGTACAATAGGGGGCTGAGGACACAGGCGTGTGTCTACAGGGAGTACAGTAGGGGGCTGAGGGACACAGCTGTGTGTGTACAGGGAGTACAGTAGGGGGCTGAGGGACACAGCCGTATGTATAGGGAGTACAGTAGGGGGCTGAGGGACACAGCCGTATGTATAGGGAGTACAGTAGGGGGCTGAGGGACACAGCCGTGTGTGGACAGGGAGTATAGTAGGGGGCTGAGGGACACAGCTGTGTGTGTACAGGGCGTACAATAGGGGGATGAGGACACAGCCACGTTTGTACAGGGAGTACAGTAGGGGGCTGAGGACACAGGCGTGTGTCTACAGGGAGTACAGTAGGGGGCTGAGGGACACAGCCGTGTGTGTACAGGGAGCACAGTAGGGGGCTGAGGACACAGCCGTGTGTGTACAGGGAGTACAGTAGGGGGCTGAGGGACACAGCTGTGTGTGTACAGGGAGTACAGTAGGGGGCTGAGGGACACAGCCGTGTGTGTACAGGGAGCACAGTAGGGGGCTGAGGACACAGCCGTGTGTGGACAGGGAGTACAGTAGGGGGCTGAGGGACACAGCTGTGTGTGTACAGGGAGTACAGTAGGGGGCTGAGGGACACAGCTGTGTGTGTACAGGGAGTACAGTAGGGGGCTGAGGGACACAGCCGTGTGTGGACAGGGAGTATAGTAGGGGGCTGAGGGACACAGCCGTGTGTGTACAGGGAGTACAATAGGGGGCTGAGGGACACAGCTGTGTGTGTACAGGGAGTAGAGTAGGGGGCTGAGGACACAGCCGTGTGTGTACAGGGCGTACAATAGGGGGATGAGGACACAGCCACGTTTGTACAGGGAGTACAGTAGGGGGCTGAGGACACAGGCGTGTGTCTACAGGGAGTACAGTAGGGGGCTGAGGGACACAGCCGTGTGTGTACAGGGAGCACAGTAGGGGGCTGAGGACACAGCCGTGTGTGGACAGGGAGTACAGTAGGGGGCTGAGGGACACAGCTGTGTGTGTACAGGGAGTACAGTAGGGGGCTGAGGGACACAGCTGTGTGTGTACAGGGAGTACAGTAGGGGGCTGAGGGACACAGCCGTATGTATAGGGAGTACAGTAGGGGGCTGAGGGACACAGCCGTGTGTGGACAGGGAGTATAGTAGGGGGCTGAGGGACACAGCCGTGTGTGTACAGGGAGTACAATAGGGGACTGAGGGACACAGCTGTGTGTGTGTAGAGGGAGTAGAGTAGGGGGCTGAGGACACAGCCGTGTGTGTACAGGGAGTACAGTAGGGGGCTGAGGGACACAGCTGTGTGTGCACAGGGAGTACAGTAGGGGGCTGAGGACACAGCTGTGTGTGTACAGGGAGTACAGTAGGGGGCTGAGGACACAGCCGTGTGTGTACAGGGAGTACAGTAGGGGGCTGGGGGACAGTGCCATGTGTGTACAGGGAGTACAGTAGGGGGCTGAGGACACAGCCTTGTGTATAGGGACTACAGTAGGGGGCTGAGGGACACAGCCGTGTGTGCACAGGGAGTACAGTGTGGGGCTGTGGACACAATCTCCAGGAGCACCAGAGTTGAGTGCTATTATGGCGGAGGTGAGGATACCTACCTTCACTAATTGTGGTCTGTGGGTCAGAAACTCGGGGATCCATTTGCAGAGGGTGGAGGTGGGACTAAGGTCACGGAATTTTGAGATCAGTCTGGAGGGGATAATGATGTTTAAGGTGGAGCTGTCGTCAATGAGCAGGAGTCTGGTGTAGGTGTCTTTGTTGTCCAGATGTCCTAGGGATGAGTGCAGGGCTCGGGATATGGCATCTGTTGTGGACCCATTACATCAGTTAGCATATTATATAGGATCAAGTCAGGCTGGGAGATTGGAGGTGATGTGGGCCATAACCAGCCTTTTAAATCACTCCATGTTTATTGAGGGGAGAGCCACTGGGCGGTAATCATTAAGTCATTAAAGCATGAGCTTTCTCACTTACAAGGTTGATGTTGGTCTTCTTGAAGCAGGTTGGGATTTCAGCTTGTCGGAGGGAATGGCTGAAATTGTATATGAATACCTCTTCCAGTTGGTCCTGCCAGTATCTGAGTGCTCAGCCGGGAACACTATCCAGGCCCATCGCTTTCCATGATTTGACCTGCAGGAAGACTGATCGTGCCTGCAGCGGTGACAGCGGGCACAGGTATATCCGAGGGTGTCGGGGCAGGTTTCAGCCTGGCAGTCACACAGTCATTCATCGCAGACATCCCTTCGCCGACCTCCCTCCATCGTCATCAATACACAGTGACATGGTTCGTGTGAGCACCACTCAGTTAGTGTTGAGACAGAGTGACATCAATGGACTGGGATTGTGTGCCACAATGAAGTAAACTCACACCAAAAGGGGGTAGGGTGTGCTTCTACTGAGAGTCAGTGGTGCAGGGAGTGAAGACTTTACAGGTGTAATTCAAGTCAATCCACTGCTTCAACCTGAATGGTGTCAAGCACCTTGACTGTTGTGCCTTGGAGAGGGTGGACGGTCCTTAATGAGCCAGGAGTTATTCTGGAATCTCATCCTTCATAAAATCCTGATTGATATACACACTCATGGACGTCTTCTCGACTGCTCGAATTTCATTCAGTCTGTTTTGTTTGAACAGACATTTCAAGGCAGTTGTACACCAGAGAAGAGTAGGAAAAGAGAATGGGTGATTGTGCACTGTACCTGTCACCGGACCAGCATGTCTGCCCCAGAAATATTTATTGTGGGTCAGATAATCTCAATTATTATGACATGGATGAAGGCCATTCAGCCCATCGTGGAGTCACAAGTTCTCTAATTGCACAATTGGAGATAGAGAGAGTGTGTAAAGAGACATTGTGTGAGAGAGAAATAAACAGAGAGAAATCAAGTGAAGGGAGATAAACTGAGAGAGGATAGAAAAGGGGGAGTGACTGACTGAGTGAGAGAGGAAGAGGTGTTAGATGAGGGTGAAGTTAGGTAGATCAGAAGACTGCATTACGTTCGATAAATATGGACAGACAGAAGTTAGAATCTTTATTTAGAAATTCCTCTGGACGGCAAGCCCTTTGTCTGGGCTTCATACACTGTGAGCACTGTGCTGATACTGGCTGTCATCCCAAATTATTTATTTACAACAATATCACAGAGCTGGGTTACTGACAGCTAAACAGAACCCATTAGGTCAATAGATTGGTTCCATGGAGAAAGCAGAGTTTTTAAATAGACTGTGCCAAGAGCAGCAGGAAATGATAACCACCACCCCGCCTCCACGATCCCCCCACCCCCTCCCACACCGATACTGTATGAGAGATTAGGCCAGAGAATCTCAGTGAGGGGATTCACTGACAGAGGTGACATCACGATCTTAGCTGTAGGTCAAATAATGATTGATAAAGTTTGCATACCACTTTCCTAGTTATCTAATTCACATTTCAATTTATATAGCTCAATATCAGGAATGTATTTTAACAACTTTATCTCTTTGTACTTTGCATATATTGGTGTGTGCAGAAAATCATTTTGTTCCTGTATTTTGCATTGCATAAATGCATTTCATTAATATTGTCTCTGCTAATTCCTCATTGTAGATGTATTCTTGAATCTGTTCTTCATATGAGTAATAAAGAGTAACATTCCAATACTGGTAAATGGGGAACATCACTGTCCCTCCACCCTCCGCCATGTCCTCCAGACCTCTCCGTCTTCTGCCTTTTCCCCAATATCATAATCACAATGTAATTGAAGTCCATTAAATGACACTTCATGACAGCTCCTTAACATCGATAACATCAACAGCATGACCCAAACCTGCGCTCTCTGATCCTGGAATAACAATCTGCACTGTGTTTGCAATGTGCACTTCTCTGTTAACGTATCCATGCCATTTATTTTGTTGTAACCCACGTTTTGTTTGGTACATTTTGCGATCAGATCATGGATGATAGTTGTTTTCTCAATGTTTTACAGATATTGCAATGACTGATCAGTTGTTGCAGGATTCATTTCTGTATTTATGAGCAGAGAAGCATGTTTATGTTCCGTTAAACTTCTGGCCTTACATCCATATCCAAGGCCGACTGAATGGTTACACACAATCAATCTGCCATCTTTAACATTCCTTCCTTCAGTCACACTCACATATCACACCCAGAATGCATAAATGTTCAACGTTATTTAGAATTTTAATAAAGTAGCTTTGAATTCAAAGGGGTTAAGTGGAGCTATTTGTTCAGCGATTGTAATTACGTCAGTCTCCGTGGATCGTAAGCGTCCCTAGAGAGATTTTCTCATCTATCAATCAGGGAATACTTTCAGTGCTTTATCCCATAGTGTGAGCGGGAGCATGTACAACAGCAATAAGAGAGATTAGCAGCTTCAGAGAGAAGGGCACGAAAGATGGAAATCTAGGAACATTAGACTGGAATGTTCCAACAATGGATAGGAGTTTATCCTATGGTCTTTACTGGCTTTCCCAACCTTGGATATCATTACCATCGCGGATTGAAGATGTACTGAAGGTTATTCAAGGTGGTTACTATCCTATCCTTGCTATAGTTGGTGTTCCTGGTAAGTCACTCTGTCTGTTTAGTGAAAAGGCCTGAACTGAATCGATGCTCATGATATGCAGATTTTGGAAAGGTGCAAGCCAACGTTTTCAGTTCCAGTCAAAGATTCTATTCCTTAGGAATTATAACTAGCAAACTATTATTTACATATTACTCTGCAATACGCGAGGATAAAACATACTGTTCTCAACCTCTTTGATTCGTTTTCTCCTGCAAAGTGTACATCTCCATATCCTCCCCACATACCAATCCTGTCCAGTACCACCATTAAGCCGTCCCAGTCTCCTCCTCAGCCTCAGTTCAATTCCTGAATAAACCATCGTTTGTGCCTTTGTTAATTCAAGATACATCTGTTTCAACGCCCTTCTAACCACGTGTCCATTGCAAAATAATTGCACTTGAGATGTTTAACTTGTTCTCTGCACAAAATCTAGAAGATGGGCAGCCAGTGTATGGTGGGTCACGTCATTGGCTCGTATTCTAGAACCACAGAATAATAACCTGTTGATATTGGCTTCCCTTTGCCCATTAGAGAAGGCAGTGGATCATCCTTCTCTGGTTAAGTCTCTGTTTAACTGAAAACCCACGACAATGTGTTGTACTATTTATTGTCGTGTGGAACAGCTGAAACAGCGACTCAGTTCAAGATCAGCATAACGTGCTGGCCTGAGCATGGCTGCACAAATCCCGTGAGGGCAGAACAAAAGGAAAGGTAGCTCCCTTCCTCTGCCTACATCCCATATTCCAATGGCTCATTTCCATTCAGGTAGGTAGCCATTCACTGTTTTAGATGGATTCTTTGTGATTGAGTCTCTTCCAAGAGCGATGACCACCTCCATGGGCACCTCTGGTGCTTGCTTTATTGATGCTGACCTACGGATGTAAGGATGTTTTTAAATTCTACATCAATGGCATTGCAATGTAAATGAATTGCTTCTTGTGTCAAATGAAAGAAATGCAGCCAGCTAAGTGAGGGAAAGAAATTATTGTAATCAAACCTGAGAGTGTTGTTGATGCAATATTTGGGGTATTGTGGACAGATTTTCTTTACTTTATATGGAGTGATCTCTTTACCACAGAGAGAGTGATGAGGGGTTCCACCAGATTAATCCCTGGGATTAAGACACCGTGAGGAGTGAGTGAAGCTTGATCTATAGCGCTCTGAGGGAATAAGAGGTGATTGCTTTGAACCCTGAGAGGGATGGACAATCACTCCTGATGTACTAAACAGACAATGAGAAGGTGATAAATTTCACGACTGCTATTTCATTCAGGATGCGTGATTCGGGATAGTTTAAGTGCCTGGGCGGACTACACCCACCCACCCCAACCCCTACTCCCCATTGAGAGATACAGAGAGGTCCAAGTTTTGAATAAACACTCCCCACATTAATACAGTGCAGTTGGTGTGTGATCCTGAACTGAATGTCATATTATCCACCACCTTTACAGCAGGCACAGTACATTCATTCTAAAGCTTAACTATTTCCAACATCTCTGACCTTTATGAAGAACATGAATCTATCTTCTCAGAGATACAAGGTCCTTCCTTAAGGTTTAGACCAGAAGACTATAAGACATTGGAGCATAAATTAGGACAGTTAGCCCATCGGGTCTCTCCGTCATTCAATCATCGCTGATAGGTTTCTCAAACCCATGCTTCGACCTTCTACCCATAACCCTTCATCCCCTGGATAATCAAAAACTATCTCCGTCTCAAATATACTCAATGACCTTCCCCCACAGCCTTCTGTGGCAATAAATTTCAAAGGTTCCACCCTTCTAGAGTTAAATAACTTTCTCCTTATCACTCTCTAAAAAGTGTTCCCTTTCATCTAAGGCTGTGCCCTCGGATTCTAATCCAATGGATACATCTTATCAGCATCCACTCTCTCCGGGTCATTCAGTATCCTGTCTATTTCAATTACATTCCCTCTCATCCTTTCAAACTTTACCAAGTATAACCCAGAGTACTCAAACATTCCTCATGCAATAAGCTTTTCATTCCGATGACCATTCTCGTGAAAATCTTCTGAACACGCTCCAGGACCAGTACATCCTTCCTGAGGTATGGAGCTCAAAAATGAGCACAATACTCCAAATATGGTCTGTTCAGAGCCGTATACAGTCAGTTCTTACGTTCAATTCTTGTCAGAGTAAATGCTCCCAATCATAATTACAATTGCCATCCTAACTACTGCCTCAACCTGCAAGCTGACCTTGAGAGAACCCTGCACTAGAACTCCCAACTCCCTTTGCACTTCAGATTTCTGAATTTTCTCGCCATTTAGAAAATAGACCATGCCTCTATTCTTCATGCCAAAGTGCATGACCTCACACTTTCCAACGTTGGAATGCATCTGACGATCTCTTTACATGTCCAAATCCTTGTTCAGCCTCTCCACTTCCTCAATATGACCTGTCCATCTCCTTGTCTTTGTATCGTCTGCAAACCTAGCCAGAGTGCCCTCAATTCCTTCATCTAGATTCGTTAATGTAACAAGTAAATAGTTATAATTCCAACACTGAGCATTCTGGATCACCACTTGTCACCGGCTGCCATCCTGAGAAGTACACATTTATCCCCACTCTTTGCTTTCTGCCAGACAGACAAGCTTCTATTCTTGCCACTGCCTTGCCTCGAACACCACGGACCCTTATCATACTCAGTAATCTCCTGTGTGACACCATGTCAAAGCCCTTCTTGAATTCCAGGTGGATAACATCCATTGGCTGTGCTTGATCGAGCCTGTTCATTTCCTCTTCAAAGAATTCCAATAGATTTCTCTGGCATTAACTTCCCTTGATGAAATCATGCCGACTTTGCCCTATTTTACCAAACACTGTCAACTATTCAGAAATCTCATCCTTCAGAGTGGATTCCAGGATCTTACCCATGACAGAGGTTAAACTATTCATGGTGGGATTTTTTTGTCTTTTTCCTTACTTCCTTGTTAAAAAGGAGAGTCACGTTAGTGGGTTTCCAGTGCTCTGGGATCGTTCCTTACTCTTGTGATTCCTGAAAGATAACCACGATTGCCTCCACTCCCTCTTCAGCTATCTCCCTGATAATACTGGGATGTAGTCCATCTGGTCAAGGTTATTTACCCATCTTCGGGCCATTACATTTTTTTCTAGCATGTTCTCCATGGTGGGGGCCATCATACTCAGCTCTGGCCCATCAATCTCTTGAATGTTTAAGGTATTACTCGTGCCTTCCACCATGAAAGCTGATGCAAAGTAATTATTCAGTTCCTTGGCCATTTTCTCGTTCCTCCACTGCTATCTCTCCAATGTCATTTTCCAGCAGTCTAATGTTCACTTTTGCCGCTCTTTTGTACTTTATATATCGAAACAAACTGTTCCAGTCTTCCTATATGTTACTGGCGAGCTTACCCCCATATTTAATAATCTCCCTCCTTATTTTATTTTATTTGCCCTCTGTTTTGTCTTTGTAAGTTTTCCAATCCTCAGGTTTCCCACTGCACTTTACCACATTATATCATTTCTCTTTTGCTTTTATGCTATACCTGACTTCCCTAGTCAGCTATGGTTGGCCCATCCTCCCTGTACAAGCCTCTTTTTCCTCTGGATAAATCTCTGCCTTATTCTGAATTACTCCAAATATGTCCTGCCATTGCTGTTGCACTGTCTTTCCTGCTGGGCCCGAATCCCAGTCAATTCCACCCAGCTCCTCACTCATGTCTGTGTAATGGCCTTTATTCAGCTGCAATACCGTCACTTCTGATTCTAACTTCTCCACCTGAACTTGAAGAGTAAATTCAATCATATTATGATCACTGTCACTTGCAGCTCCCCTCATCCAGTCTGCCTGCACAAGCTGCTTCAAAAAGCCACCTCGTAGACGTTCCACAAATTCCTTTTCTGCCAACCACTATCAATCTGAATTCCCAGACCATCTGTATAATAAACTCTTACATGATCACTGTAACTTTGCATTTCCTGCAGATCCTTTTAACTCCTGATGTATCTTACACCCCAGCTCCCTGCAGTTTTTCACCTTTTTGATTCATCAATTCTACCGACACAGATTCTACACCATCTGACCTTATTTAATTTCTTATTATTGATTATTGATTCAATTCCATTCTAAATACTGAGCCAACTCTATCTCTCTGCCCACTTGCCTATCTTTTCGACAGGATGAATATCCTTGAATATTCAGCTCCCAATCCTGATCCTCTTGCAGCGATGTCACTGTTCTGCCCAGTATGTCGTACCTACCAATTTATGGATGAGTCACAAGCTCATTTACCTTATTCCTTATCCTGCATGCATTTCGATATAATACTTCAGTCCTGTATTACCCGTCGCTCTTCTCATTGCCATTTGTTTGTCCAGCTACTGATACCTAAATGGACCCTGACCACTGGATCATTCCCCTCCCGCTCCAAGTTCTGCAACCCAGATGATATATCTCAAACCCAAGCTCCATGTAGGCAGAACTCTTAATCCCGATCACGGAGAACAGTATCTATGCTTTTAACTATACTATCCCCAATTATCCATCATTGGGCTGCATAGTGACACAGCAATGCTGCCTCACAGTGCTAGGGACTTGGGTTCATTTTCAATCTCTGCACCCTGTCTGTGTGGACTTTGTATATTCACCCGTGTCTGCATTGGGACCGTTAACTCTTTTCTCTCTCCACAGTACGTCTCTGTGTTTGCTTCATATTTCTACCACATAAACTATTTTTGCTTTTGTTCGATGGAGAAACGCAGCAAATGTGACAGGTTTTTGTAAAAGCAGCCGTGGTTCGCGGGTTCCTCTGGGTGTTTAGGAATCTTGCCCGGCCACTAGTCTGAGTGAAGTGTCCCTGGATGCCTATTCCATCTCTCTCAGTTCCCTCAGTCCATCGTCACTACATGCAGCCTTTCCTTGTGCTACCCCGGGACTCCCCACACCCCATTCCCTGGCACTGGATGCTCTCTTCACAGGACTGTGCACACGACACTGAGAACTTTCTGACCCGCTGGGGATGTTGGGTAAAGACCCTGCCATTGAAAGGAACAGAATAACTAGAATCCAGTTGAATCGCAAAGCTGAGTAAACAGGCTGAATTACATCCATCTGCTCTCACATTTTCTAATCTTCTGCTTATCCTCGGCCATCTGCCGACTCGGGAATCCCAATGATCCACATATCGGAAGTGCTGCCTCCCCGACCAGCTCTTTGGCCGTTTATTTATCTGTTCTACTTGACCATTCCTAACCTCACTCGCACGTGACATATTCTAATGTCTCCAAAACTCAAATATCCTTTCAGCACAACTCCAGCAAGGCCTTTTCTTTAATCTGGAGAGACTTGATAATAAGCCCTTTGTCTGGTGCGATACCCTGTGAGTACCGTGCTGATACTGGCTGTCATTCTAGATCATTTATCGCCAATGACATCACAGACCTGAGTTGCTGACAGCGAAACACAATCCAATAGACCAATAGATTGGTTCCATGGAGAAGATGGATTAAGTTAAATATTCTGGGCCAACAGGTACTTGTAGCCCCTCTCGACACTGCGTGAGAGGCAGGGTGGAATCTCAGTGAAGGGAATCACTGGCAGAGGGGAAATCAGGATCTCAGCTCTGGGTCAAATAATGATTGATAAAGTTTGCACATCACTTCCATCGTTTTGCAATTCACATTACAATTTATATAGCTCACATAGTAATTGTATTTTAACAACATTGTCTTTTTGTAGTTTTCATACTTTGGTATGTACACAAAAGCCTTTTTATCCTTGTATTTTGTGTTGAATAAGCATATTTATTACTAAGGAAGAAAGGACCTGCTCCGATGGGACAGTTATCATCTGAACCATGCTGGGAGCAGAATCCGAATCAATCCTAACCAGGGCTGTCAACTGAGCTTTAAACTGATTAGGAGTGTGTGTCTGTGTGTGTGTGTGTGTGTGTGTGTGTCTGTGTGTGTGTGTGTGTGTGTGTGTGTGTGTGTGTGTGTGTGTGTGTGTGTGTGTGTGTGTGTGTGTGTGTGTGTGTGTGTGTGTGTCGCGGTTGGGGGGGGGGTTGTGGGGATGCACTTATAGGGTTTAATTAGGAAAGCCAAATTAAAAGAGGAGGTAAGAGTACAGAACACAGGAGACGTTATTAAAATCTCCATCTCAGACACAAATAGGATAGAGCATCTGGAAATGTTTAACATATCACACTTCAAACGCACTGCACAAATGAATGACAATGAGAAGATGGACGGTTAATGCAGGACTGAAGGGGGTTCCAACTGAATGCATGCTGCAGAAGGGATAAGGTAAATGAGCTTGTGGCGCAGAATTAAATTGGCAGATATGAAGCGATGGGCATCACAGAGATGTGACTACAAGGGGATCTGAATATTTAAGGATATTTATCCTATCGAAAAGATAGGCAGGTGGGCAGAGGGAGTGGGTTTGCATTGTTAGTAAGAAATGAAATTAAATCAATAGTAAGAAAGAAAGTAAGATCAGATGGTGTAGAATCTCCGTGAGTAGAATTGAGGAACCACAAAGGTGAGACAACCACAGATGAAGTCTTGTACAGGGCTGCAAAGAGTAGTCAGGAGCTGGGGCACAGGATACCCCAGGAGATAAGAAAAATGTGTTAAAGATGCAAAGTACAGTAATCATGGGTGATTTCAGTATGCAGGGAAACTGGGAACATTAGATTGGTAGTGGTTCACAAGGAAAGGAATTTTAGGAACGTTTATGAGATGGCTTTTTGGAACAACTTCTGGTGGAGTCCACTTGGGAACAGATGATACTGGATTTAATGACGCAGGATTCGTAAGGATGAAGGTAAACTTCGGAAGCAATGATCAGAACATGGACGAATTTATTGTGCAATTTGAGAGAGAGAAGATAGAATCAGAGATAACAGTATTTCAGCTGAATAAAACAACTGCAGAGGCATAAGGGAGAAGCTGGGTAGAATTAACTGGGAGAGGGGTCAAGCATGAAAGACAGGGGAACAGCAATGGCAGCAGATTCCAAGATTAATTCAGGAGACACAGCAGAGATTCTTGCCGAGAAATAGAGGCATGGTACTGGGAGGATGAGACAACCAGGGCTGACGAGGGAAGTCAGGGATTGCATACAAGCAAAAGAGCAAGCGCATAATATGGTGAGGGACAGTGGGAAACTAGAGAATTTGGGAAACGAACAGAGGGCAAAAAAGGACAGAGAAGATTAGTAATGGAGGTAAGCTAACCAGTAATAGAAAAGAGACTGTCAGAGGTTCTTTCGATCTATAAAATGCAAAAGAGAGGCAAAAGTGAATATGGAAAACTGGAAGATTATGCTGGAGAAACAGTAGCGGAAAACAAAGAAATGAATGAGGAACTTTGCATCAATGTTCATGGTGGAAGACACGAGTAATCTCCCAAAAAATGAAGGGAGTGATAGGGCAGAGCTGGGTCTGGTGGGCATCAGCAAGAAGAACATGCTAGAAAACTGAATGACCTGAATTTGGATAAATCACCTGAACCATATGGACTATACCCCAGCATTTTAAGGGAGATAGCTGAAGACGTAGTGAAAGTGAAAGTGGTAACCTTTCAGGAATGACTAAAATCAGGATAGGCTGAAAAATTGCTAACGTGACACTCCACGTAATAAGGGAATTATGCAGAAGATGGAAAATTGCAGACTGATTAGCCTAACCTTGGTTGTGGGTAACATCTTGGAATCCATCGTGAAGGATGGGATTTCTGAATACATCGAAGTATTTAGTAAAACAGTGCAAAGTCAGCATAATTTCATCAATGGGAGGTCATGCCTGACAAACCTGCTGGAATACTTTGAGGGAGTAACGGGCAGATTTGACCAAAGAGAACCAGTAGATGTTATACACCTGCTTCTCTAAATTCCATTGATAAGGTGCCACGCAGGAGGGCTTTGAGAAAGATTGGGGCCCTGGTGTTACAGGCAAGGTGCTAGCTTGGATAGATGCATGGCTGTATGACAGAAAGCAGAAAGTGGGATAGAAGTGTCCTTCTCAGGATGGAAGCCAGTGACAAGTGGTCTTCCACAAGACTCAGTGTTGGGACCACAAAATTTGCTTTGAGCATCAATGGTCTACATGAAGGAACTGAGGGCATTCTGGCTAAGTTTTCAAACAGTGCAAGGATGGAATAGAGGGATAGGTAGCATCGAAGAGGTGGTTCGGCTGCAGGAGGGCGCAGTAGCACCCTCTAGCACCCCTCTGATGTTCGCCTTCCAGACCACCATCCTCAGGATACAATGCATCATCCTCCGCCATTTCTGCCACCAACAGTCAGACCACACCACCAGAGATATACTTCACTCCCCACCCCTATCAGCATTCTGCAGTGACCATTTCCTTCACGACTCCCTCGTTAGGTTCACGCATCCCCCATCCCACACCTCAACATTGCAAGAGGTATGAAACATGTGCCAACAACTTCTTCCTCACCTCCATCCAAGGCCACAAGGGATCCTTCCACATCAGAAAGAAAATATCCTGTGCATCCAAACACCTCATCTACTCTCTCCATTGCTCCTGGTCTCCTCTCATTGGGGAGACAGGACATCAACTTGCAGAACAGTTCAGAGAACACTCTCCATCACACACCCAACAACCCCACTTCCCAGTGGATGAATACTTCGCCTCCCCCTACCACTCCTCCAAAGACATGCAAGTTCTTGGCCTCCTCCACTGCCACATTCTAGCCACCAGACGTCTGGAGGATGAGCGCATCGTCTTCCACCTTGGAACCCTTCAATCATATGGTATCCAGTGCAATGTCACCATTTTCCTCATCTCCCCTCGCTCCACCTTATCCCAGATCTAACCCTCCAACTGAGCACCTCTTATTCAACTGTCCTACCTGTCTATCTTCCTTCCCATCTATCAACTCCACTTTCCACTCTCACCACTCACCTCAATTTAGCCATCGCCTTCCAAGCTACCTTCCTGCAGCCCCTTCCATTCATCTATCAACCTCCTTCTGCCAACCCACTTCATTCCTGATAAAGGCTTTATGACAGAAACATCGAATATCCTGTTCCTCAGAGTCTGCCTGACTGGCTGTGCTTTTCTAGCAGCACACTTTTTGACTCTGATCTCCAGCATCTACGGTCCTCACGTTCTTCTGATAAAGGATTTGCACAGGTTAGGGGAGTGAGCAAAGAAGTGGCAGGTAGAGTATAATGTGGGTAAGTGTGATGCCATGCAATTTGCCAGGAAAAATAAAGGCATGGACTATCTTCTAAATAGCGAGCAAGTTCAGAAGACTTGGTTGTGGGGGGGATCAGTGGGAGGGTTCTAGTCCAATGATCTTGAAAGGTAAACCTGCAGGTTGTCAGCAGTTGGGAAGGCAAATAAAATGGTTCCATTCATTTCAAAAGGCTTTGAATATAAATGCAGGGATGTACTTCTGAGGCTTTATAAGATTTTGGTCAGACTACATTTGGATTATTCTGTTGGATCTGGAACATTTTCTGATGAGATTCACGAAAGTGGTCCCACGAATGAAAAGCTTAACAGATGAAGAACATCTGAGGGTTCTGGTCTATATTTGATAGAGTTCAGAAGGATGTTAGGAGGTCCAATTGAAACTTACAAAAAATTGAATGACCTGGACAGGGTGGATTTTGGGAAGATATTTCCAATGGAGGGGAGACTAGGACCCGAGGGGACAGAGTAAAGAGAAGACCTTTTCAAACACAGATAAAGACGATCCTCTTCAGCCAGAGAGTGGTGAATCTCAGAGATTCACTGCCACAGAAGGCTGTCGAGGCCAGATAATATAGTATATTTAAGACCGATAGGTTCTTGATTGTAAAAGGGATGAAAGGTTACAGATAGAAAGCGGAAGAATGGGGTTGAGAAGCTTAACACCCATCATTAAATGGCGGAGCAGGCTCAATGGGCTGAAAGGCCAAATTTCTGCTCCAATGTTCCTATGGTTAATATTGGTTCTCCTCATTTTTCATTGGAGATGTATCCTGGAATTTGATCCTTTTATGCCTTATAAAGAGTAACATCCCAATACTGATGACTGGGAAATATCTTGTTCCCTCCCTCCAGTCTCTGCAGCCATGTCCCCATTATCATAATCACACTCAAATTGAAAACCAGTGCATGGTATTTAATCACAGTTGATTGACATCGACAACATTAACCGCATGACCCTCACCTGCCCTCTCTGATCCTCGACTAACCATCTGAATTGTCTGTCGCATCATATTCTCTGTTAACATTTCCATGCCATTTGTCTGTTATAACTCATGTTGTCGTAGGCACATTTGCCTGTCAGATTATGGACTAGAAAATTTCTCTCCATATTTTACTGACATTATAATCACTGATCAGTAGTTACAGACTGTATGTTTCAATTTATAAATGGAAAAACTTGTTTATCCTGACAATCCTTTGACTTTACTCCCATATCTAAGGCAGATTGAATGTTTACACTTAATCAATCTACCATCTCCAATATTCCTTCCCTCAGTCACCCCCAATATATCCTAAGCTAAATGAGTAAATTTTAAACATTCTTTTGATTTTTAATAAAATCAATATTGAACTCAAAGGGCTTAAATGAAGCTATTTGTTCAGTGACTGTAATTAATGTCCACCTCCATGGATCCTAATTATCACATTCGAAAGTTTCCATCGTTGAAAGATAATGGACTCTATTCAATGTGTTATCCCATAGTTTGAGTAGGAACATCACTGACAGCACTAACAGGGATCAGCAGCTCGAGGGAGAGGAGGAGGAGAGATCAGAATCTGAGAACATGAGGCAGGAGTGTTAAAATAATTGTTCATAATCTGAGGACCATGGATTGGAATGTTCCAACAATGGATCAGAATCTGAGAACATTAGACTGGAATGTTCCAACAATGGATCAGAAACTGAAAACATTAGAATGTAATGCTCCAACAATGGACAGGACTTTATCCTTGAGTCTTTTCTGGTTTTCCCAGCCTTGGATATCATAAGCATATCGGATCCAGAATATTCTTTGGATTATTCAAGGTAGTTACTATCCCATCCTCGCATTAGTTAGTGTTCCTGGATTATTCAAGGTAGTTACTATCCCATCCTCGCATTAGTTAGTGTTCCTGGTAAGTCATTATATTTGTCTACTAAACTGGGTTGAACTGAATTTCTGCGCATGATATGTACATTAAGTAAGTGCAAGTCAATATCTTCAGTTCTTAACCAAAATTCATTTCCTTATATATTATAACCATCAAACTACGATTTATAAATTACTCACTGATATGCGAGAAGGAACCAGACTCTTCTCAAACTCCATAATCCATTTTGTCCTTCACAGATTTAGATCTCCATGTCCTCCCCACTCACCAATCCTGTCCAATATCACCATCATGATATCCCAATCTCGTCCTCAGTCTCAGTTCGATATCTGAATAAAACATTTGGGCGTTTGTTCAATCCATATGCAACAGTTTCACGTTCCATGTGACCACATGTCCGTCACTATATAATTGCTGTTGAGAATGTTTAACTTGTTCTCTGCACATAAGGGAAGACAGTTTATGGTGGTCAAGCCATTTGCTCATAATCTAGAGTCACAGAATAATGGTCTGATGATATCTCATGAAGGAAATTGGGTAGTTTAAAAGCAACCATCATTATTTGTTATAAAAACTAATCTGCTTGCCTTAAGTCCTTTAGGGAATTCAAAGTGCCATTCTTCCATCGTCAAGTTTCCATGTGACTTCTGTGATAAACACGTGGGTGTACTGTACCTTTGAGAGAATTAAAAACCAACACTAACTACCTGACAGCACCAAGAGTTCTGAAAAATAGATAAAATGTAACATTTGGTCAAATAAACCAATTAGCTCATTACCTGAAAACAAATTCAGCAAAACATATTAAAGTTTAACCCAAAATACCCACCTACCAAGATTCAATTTATTATATTGACAATCTTAACACCCAATAATATAATCCAATAGTTTGGCAGTACAAGACCATGGAAAATTGAACAGTTGAGAGGAGAACCTCCAACCTACCAGCATCCAAAGACAGCCTTAACAATAGCTCTCCTATAGATACCTTTATTGATTAGTAGCTGGTGAAGCAGAGACCCCAAGAAGAAAAGAAGACAGGAATATGGAGAAGAACTGAAAGCTTCCTGGTTTCGATATAAGAAGTTTTGTTTTGTAAATCTTAATTAGGTGTCTTATAGGACTAGTATTGTGGAGTGGGAAGGTAAATGACAGGTTAGAGGAAGAAGTTGGAAATAGTCGTTCATTTATTATTCTCTGTTATACTTTAAGAAATAAAGTTGTTATTTTTTACTTTAAATAGATTTGGACTCTAGAATTATCACAGATTACTGCATGGGATAAATATTTTCTCTGTTGCTGGTTTTAATTAAGCAGGAAGATTTATCTTGTGTTGCAACCCTACAAACCCATAGCAATGTGTTTTACTCTTTATGGTACTGTGGAATAGCTGAATCAGCCACTCAGTTCAAGATCTGCATAACATGCTGCCCTGACCAGGGCTTCATACATCCTGTGAGAAAAGAACACAGGTAGAGATTGCTCCCTTTCTCTGCCTGTTTTCTGTATTGCTACATCTTATTTCCATTCAGGTACGTGATCATCCCCTATTTTAGGTTCAATCTCATTGAAATTCTCCCCGAGAGTGATGCAGAGCTCCATAGGTATCTCTGGTGCTCGCTTTATTGATGTTGACGTACAGATGTAAGGGACTTATAAATTCCATGTCAGTCGTCGTTCATAGAGAAGGAATGACTTTTCGTGGCACAGGAAAGAAATAGCGATGTCTAAGTGAGAGAAAATATGTTTTTTGACAATCCCTGAGAGTGTTGTTGAGGCAATATTTGGGGTCCTGTGGATAGACTTTCTCTCAAGTTTCACCAGATTAATCGCTGGGATGTTGTCACCATGAGCAGTGAGTGAAGCTCAGTGAGTGAATAAGAAGTGATTGCATTGAACCTCAAGGGGGATGGACAGTCAATCATGATGTTCTAAACAGACACTGATATGGTGATAGGTTTCATGGCTTTTTTTCCCTCACAGATTGCATGCTTCTCGACAGTTTAAGAGCCCTACGAACGTTCCACCCACCCACCCCACTCCCTATTTCAACTGAGACAGAGAGAGAAAGAGAGCAGAAAGAAAGGAGAGACAGAGAAAGCGAGAGAGAGGGGGGGGGGTGTGCTTTCATGCTTTTGAATAAACTTTCCCAACATTAATACAGTTCAACTGATTCGTGATCCTGCCATGAACGTCATGTTATCCATAATCATGACAGCAGCAACAATACCTTCATTATAAAAGTGTTAACTCTTTCCAGCAGTGTAGAGAAAGTCTTTTTTTACACGACAGGAAAGAAACGGAGATGTGTAAGTGGAAAAGGAGTTGTTGTGATCATCGCTAAGAGTGTTGCTGTTGCTGTTGCTGTTGCTGTTGGGATATTGTGGACAGACTTTCTCTCCTTTATAAGGAATGATCGCCTTGCCACAAAGAGAGTGCAATGGACTTTCACCAGACTAATCCCTGGGATGTTGGTACCATGAAGAGATAGTGAAGATTAATCTCTGGCGTTGTGAGAGAATGAGACGCGATTGCCTTGAAACTTGAGGGGGAGGGACAGTCACTCACGATGTTCTAAATAGACACTGATACAGTGAAAAATTCCATGGCTTCTTTTTTACTCGGGTTGCATGATGGTTGATAGTTTAAGAGCCTCTGAGAATATTCACCTCATTCCACACCCAATCCCCATGTCACATGAGAGAGACAGAGGGCCAGTCTTTGAATAAACTCTCTCCACATTAATACAGTTCATTTGCTGTGTAGTCCTGCACCGAAAGTCTCGCTATCCGCAATCCCTACAGCAGCCACAATACCCTCATGCTAAAACTGTTAACTATTCCACCAGATTCTGACTCCCATGGAGAACATGGGTGTGTCTTCTCGGAGATGGAAAATACCTCCTTGAGACTTGGCACAAATCATTTGGCTTTCCTCCTCATTACCAGCAAACCACGTTAAAGCAGCACTCGTTCTACAAACAATTGAACCATGATTAACATCATTGAGTCCTCTATCAGTGCAGTCCCGGTTTCATTGGTTTGTCATGTTGGAATATCAATGACCCCCTCTTGTTCCTGTATAACAGTTTCGTGGGGATGAATAGCCTCCTCCTGGTCTCATGGAACAGGTTTAAGGGTCTGATTGGGCTCTGCCTGTTCCTGTTTACGAGCTCGATGCACTGAACAGACCACTCTTCTTCCTGTGTAACAGGCAGGAGTATTGAATCTGCTGTCACTCTTTCTGTTCCTGAATGTTAGTTCATACCCGTGCTCAACCAGCTTGAGATGCTGAATGAGCTCCTCTTTTAACTGTGACAATGTGCAGTGTCTGGCCGTACTGTTACATAAATGTTACCGACACTTTAACAACACAAACCGGAATGCTGTCTGGGTCTTGCTGCACATGGACACAGAATGGTTTAAGAGCTGATGGGGACAAAATGTTCTGATCATTCTGTGATCTTCAGTCATCATACCTACTTCTGATCTTATGATGGGAAAAGACATTGAAGGAGCAGCTGAAGATGTTTGTGCTGAGGAGTATAACCTGAGGATCTCCTGCAGAGATGTCCTGGGATGAGAGGATTGTTGGTGACTGACCCTAAACCTCTTTATTTGTGTTCGGAAAGACCCCGTCCAGTGGGAAGGTTACACCTGATCCACATTCAGCTCAAATAAGTAGGTGGTCCCGATGCCATCCTCAGTCAAATACTGCCTTGGTATCAAAGCCATTCGCTCTTTCCTGAGCCCCTGTGTTCACCTCTTGGTCATATCAATAGGTGACGGTGTATGTGTAGGGAGTGTTTTCCTCTCACAGAGGGTAATCACTGTCAGGAAGGATCTGGGCTGGAGACCTAGGGGAGCTAAATCACTGAAAGCATTTAAGGAGGAGTTAGATGGATTTTTGACCTGTCGGAGAGCTATGGGGTGAAGAATTGGGCATTAAAGAGGAGTTAATGACAACAGTAGATCAGCCATGATGTTATGCAATGGCTTGATCATCCGAATTACCTGACCCTGTTTCTTCGGTCCTCATATTCAGCAATTGCAAAGTTAATGGCTGCAAGTTTCCTGAATGTTCTTTTATTGAACGTTCAGTATTTTGTGAGTCATCTCTGTTTGAGGTATGGGGACTGTACTCACGGTGAATCTGGGTCTATAATATCACCAACAAATGAACCAGAAGTTGCAGAGAGGAAACACTCTGTAAAGAGACCAGAGGCGTCTTTCGAACCAAATAACATTTTCCAACGGAGACCAAACCATGTGTGACAGTCTTGAGGGAGTGGATGAGATCCTGTGTTACTGCTGACCAGGTATTTGGAGCAAGTGGCCTCCATCTGCTCCTTGCAGGAGATGTGGGGGATTGAATATAACATAGCAACACAGGACTGAGCAGCAGGAGTGGGCCATTAGATACTTTGTCACCGCTCTGTGTGCTTTTGGTCTCAGCAGCACGTTTCTGTCTGTATACCATTTTACACATACCAAAAACAACTTTGAATCAATGCAAACATCCAGAAACCACAATCCTCTGGGGAAGGGAATTTCTACTTGAACATCCCTTTGAGAATTTCTCATTTGTGTTCCAACAAATGTTGAAGGGTCACGATGCCCTAATCCAGTCCCACCCCTCCATTGGTTACACCCATATTAAAAGCAGGCAGTTTAATGAGGTGTCCAATGATTTAGGTCTTAGACTAGACCATTTTCTAGAAAAAATGTGAGGCACAGAAAGTTGAACTCATAACAAATGGTAAAATGATAGAGTGCCACAAATGTTATTCTGCCTTTGAAGTTATTCTGCTCACACAAGCAGTGGGATTTCTTTCTCTAACAGTGGGATTTGGCTGAATTCCCTTCGTTTCAGGCAGTGGAGAGATTCCAATGAGTCCTCACCAGGAATCCTTCACAAGTGGTAAATATGACACGAGGATTTCATGGTCTCACACTTTGCTATCTGGCGGAACAAAGTAAGAGAGAGGGATCAATCGGCTGCTCCTTCTCAGACAGGGGACATTTTTCACCCTCTCTGTGTTGGAAAATACAATTTTGTCAACGGAACACCCAACTGGACCATTATGTGGAAAACCTTATTATGGATTATATGCAGGTGCGTCATTGCTCTTGTTGTACACAATTCCTTCCAATCGCAAAAAATGTCCCTTCTTTATAATTTGAAGACATGCTTACCTGTGTCTGTGTAATTTGTAAATATTGGTATGTGCCTTCATAGTATGTGTGTTAATATAAATGCATCTTCTTCTTAAAGTTTTTTCTCTAGCTTTCGTCTCCCTGACAGGAGATAATATGCATCCAGTTGATACACTCTTCAGAAAGTCATGGATGGTTCAATACTATTTCTCAGCTAAGATCAAAACTGATAATCCCCCATAACAAAAGGCCGGCATTCCAGGAATGAGTACAGTGAAACCGATTTGAAAATCTTCGAAAATAATTATATCTTTTTATTTTAGTTGAGGGGATCAATCCTGCACACAGTGCATCAGGTGTGGTCTCGGCAATGCCTGTACAGATGCAGTAAAACATTCCTGCGATTAACCCTGATGCCTTTTGCCAAAAACAGCATCATTCCACTTACCTTCCAAATCACTTGCTGCATCTGCAGACTGACTTCATATGATTCATGTCGCAAGAACATGGAAACATGTATCACAGAGTTCGGCAATCTCTCTCCATTTAAATTGTTTACCATTGTTTAATCTTTCACGCCAAAATAGACAATTTACCTTATATTATTTCTGCTGAAGGTTTGCTCACTAACCTTCCCTGTCTGTATCACATTGCAGACTCACTACCTCCATTTGACGACACGTTGAATGACCATCTTGGTGTACGAGCTAATGGAGCTCCAAGCGACTCGCTCTCCTTCCTCCAGATCTTTGATACAGATTATTGATCACTGATAACCCCACAGTGATCTCTGAGGCACTCCATCAGTTACAGCCTGAAAATAAATATTTACCTCTACTCTCTATTTCCTGTTAGCGACAGCTTCCCTTTTCCTGTGTAGTGGCTCAGGTGGGTTGAATGGCCATCTCCTGGACTGTGTAGTGTACTGAACGAGCTGAATTACTTCATTCTATACTCCTGTGTAATTCCTGACAAGGGCGGAATGGTCTCCTCCTGTGTCATTGTAATGACCCTGTCTGACTGAATGGAGTGGTCCCCAACTTGTTGGATTAAGGAAACAACACATGGGGTAGGGACAGCAGTATATCTCTGAAAGAGCCTGGAGGAGTGAATTGAGGGAGCAACACATGGGATGGGCAGAAGTTGCCCATTCCGCTGCACCATTCAGAATGTTCATGGCTGATCCGAGTGTGTCTGATCATCCATTTCCTGTCTGTTCCCAATAAACATAGACACTTCTGTCCAGTAAAGATGAGCCGAGCTCAGCCTTCAATATCTTCAATAACCGAGTCTTCACTGCTCCCTGAGGATGAGAACACCACAGGTAGCACAACACTAAAGTGAAAGAGACGTCCTTATTTCATTGTGGGACTGTTATTTTTAAACTGTGTTAACTGAACATCAAATCACCACATTTTTTCAGACATAAGAACAGAATAATATGGAATAATTAGGAACATAATTCATTCCGGACTCCAAACCTATCCCACATTCCCACTGTCCCTTTCCAATTAAATATGTATCATACCCAGCCTCTGCTGCTGTCTCAGGAAGAGAATGCCTGATAGCAGAAGACCGCAGGAGCATGAAGGAAATGAGCAGATTGAGGCCATTCAGCCTATCGAGTCGGAAATTCCGGACAATAATTTCTTATATGTACCTCGACCTCATATGTGCCTTCTCCCTAGTATCCTTGATCCCCTTACAAATCAAAACACATCGATTTGTGTCTTAATGACACTAGTGTCTGTGCATCTGTGTATCTGTATGTAAGTGTTTGTGCGTGTGTCTGTGTGTATGTGTGTCTGTGCCTCTGTTTGTGTGTGTCTGTATGTGTGTGTGTGCGTGTGTGTGTCCAAATGCTTGTAATCTGTGTGTTTGCGTGTCTACATCTGTCTGTCTGTGTTTCAGCCTGCGTTTCGATCTGTATTTATGTCGATTTGTATGTGACTGTATATGTATTTGTGTGTTTATAGGTGTATGTATATCTATATCCTTCTAAGTATTGTGTGTGTTTCGTCTGTGTATTTCTGTGTCTGCGTCTCTGTGCAGTGAGGTATCTGTGGGGTTTTTTTTGCGAGTGAAAGGACTGTTGTTGGAACTGCCAGTGGGTTTAAACTAAGAACTGTATTTCACTGAACATTGCTACTTAACATTGTCAGTAAGACGTGGATGTTTCAGATTCTCCACACGAGGCATCCTTGTCCTCTCCAGCTCTTTAAGAGTCCTTCCCACATGACGGGGTGAGGGGAGTGAGAGAACGGATATCTGTCAGTCCACTACCTGGATTGGCCCTTTCTATCCTATTCCAGGCTGTTTCTCCTGGAATGGGAGAAAGGGATGGAGGCAGAGTGTGAATGGGTGACCCTGCTGTTTATGCTGGTGTAGGTGGAGGGAGTTGTGAGGTGTCTGCAATGAGTCAGTCGACAGTTTTGAATTCATATAGTATGATTAGTTGCTGAATTCAATCGTGAGAGTGGTAGTGCCTGAGCCTTATTTGGAGATAGAGCGTGAACCTTGTTCGGGGTTAGGTGCTATAACAGATATACAGTGAGTGTGAGGGAGCAGAGAGTATATGGTAACTCTTATCCTAACAGAGCGAGGAGGATATTGTTGCTTGTCAAGTATTGTGGGACATTCCTTCAGATCATCTCAGCGTCGAGGTGAGCCTCCCTGAATGTTTTGTCGAGGCCTATCACTAATAACGACACAGACCTGTCCCTCAGGTTCCGCAGTATCAGTTGAGGTAGAATTTACAGATAGCAAGGAGAAGCAAATATTAGTGTATTATATATCGAAACCAAATGGTAGCAGAAAATCTGAGCATCATATGTCCTGGAAATTAGATAGGCAAGTATTGTGGATACCGCAGTCTTATTGAATGGTGTCAAGTTGTATCTAAACTGCGTTAAGTAAGCGACTGCTGAAGCTGTGAAAAATATGTTATGTTAGTTTATATGAGGTGAGTTGAAGAGTATGTTGCGAAGCAAACTAGAGAGCAGGTTATTTCGGATTTGATGTTGCGTGGTCAGAAGGTCGAATTATTAACCTTGGTCCGAAGCAGCCTTTAAGGAATAATGACATTTATAAGTTGCATTTTACAAGGTGTCTGCATACAATATAGAATGCTTGAATAGTCCAGTCAAACATCATTGAAGATTGGAGGCTAGAGTTCAATATATCTACAGTGAATTTGGAAAGTACAATATAACATTCAGTGGGAGACAAGCAATGGTTGTTAGAGTCATAGAATCCGACATCACGGAGACAGGCCCTCCAGTCCAAACTGGTTCATTTCGACCGAAATGCCCACTCACGCTAAACCCATTTCCCTGCAATTGTCCCGTATCTTTCTAATCTTTTACTATCCATGTATTTGTTCAAATGCCCCACTTCTCATTCCATCTGCATAACAGCCACTGAGTTAAAAAGTTGTTCCTCAGATTCCCTTTTATTGTGTCCCCTCTGACCTTAAACTGATGCTCTCTAGTCTGTGATTGCCCAACCCTGGGAAAAAAGACTGTGAACTCACTGTATCCATGGCTGACTTGATCTTATAAACTACAATATGATCCTCATCATCTTCATGCACACAAAAGTAAAAAGTCCTAGCTTGTCCAACCTCTTTCTAAAACTCAGACCATTGAGACCTTGGCAACATCCTTGTAAGTTTTTTTTCTGCACACTTTCCAGTTTAATAATATCCTTCCTATAGCAAAATGAACAAAACTGAACATAACGCGACCAATATGGCCTCACCAGCGTCCTGTATAACTGCATCATAACTCCCTAATTTCGATACTCAGTGATATAAACCAATTAAGGCCACTGTGCCAGAAGCTTTCTTCAATGTCTACCTCTGAATCAACTTCCAGAGAACCATGCACCTGAATTCCAAGGTCCCTCTGTTCCACTACACTCCTTAGGACTCAAAAATTCACCATGAAACTCCAACCTTGATTTGACTTTCTAAAATACAAGAACTTACACTGATCTCTATTAAAATCCATTTGCTAATTCTCAGCCCACTTCTCCAGCTGATCAAAGTACTGCTGTAATTTCTGAAATTTTTGATAACCTTCCTCACTCTCCATGATGCCGCTTGTTTTAGTGCCGTCTTCACACTTACAAATCATGCCTGTACATTCTCATGTAAATCATAGATATATGTAATATGTAGTGGTGCCAGCATTAACTCCTGAGGCATTCCACTATTCCAGTCCGACCAGCATGTTTCCAGTATTATTCTCTGCTTCCTACCATCAAGGCAATTTTGTACCTAATTTGCCAGTTCCCCCTCAATTCCATGCGACCTAACCTTCCAGAGCGGCGTACCATGTGGAACCTTATTGAAGGCCTTGCTGGAATCCATCCAGACTACGGATACCACCCAGACCTCCTCAACGTTGCTGGTTACTTTATCAAAGAACTCCAACAAAATTGTGAGTCATGATCTTCCTTGCACAAACTCCTGTGCTGAATTTCATGAAGGGCTTTTGCCCAAAACATTGATTATCCTGCTCCTCGTATTGTTGCCTGACCTGCTCTGCTTTTCCAGCACCACTCTAATCTTAGTCCGAACCACACCCTGTCTTTCCAAATGTATGTATATCCAATCTCTCCGAATCTTCTAAAGTAACCTACCCACTAGATTTTAGGATTACTGGTCTTTAGTTCCCAGGTTTATCTTTGTAGCACTTCTTGACCACAGGCTCAGCATTCACTATGCTCCAGTCATCCGAGATCTCATTCGTTGGCCAGCGATGATAGAAAAGAGCCAAGTAGTGCTCCTGCATTTTCTTCTCTATCCTCTTATCCTCCTGTTGTGTTCCTAAATATAACTGGTCAGGACCAGGAGTTTTTAGAAATACTGTAAAGTCTGCAACATACATCTATTTATTTCAGGTACAAACACCAAAGAGTGAGCAAGTGACTCAATGATGGTTAACATCACAAATTAGAAAATATGTTAATCATAGGAAGTGACTTCAGAAGAATTCCAGCTATTGTGAAAACCTGAGAATTCTCAGACATTAACGACCAAAAAAGAAAGGCCGTGAGACTGTAAAGGAAATCAAAAAGAGAACGTACATGTTAACAAACAGGAACACAAAGACTGCATCAATCTGCGATCTATATTTCAAAGGAACCAAAATAAAAGCAGGATCAAATGTGGAAATTTGTAATCGGGAGAGGAGAGGTCATTGTGCAGAACAGGGAAATGACCGAGAAATAACCAGTTACTATGCATCTGTCTTCATGGAGGAAGAGCCAGAAAATCCCCCAGTAATACCAAGTGATCATATCGGACTCCTGGAGCTAAAGACATAAAGTCAATTCATATCAGAAACAAGCTAGTACTTGAACATGGAGCTGGATTGAGCATTGCTAAGTCTGACGAAACAGATGTACGTCCTATCACGATGTCAGAAATAAACCACCAATAGAAGTATTAATTGCCCTGTCGATGACTGTCTTTTATTTTCCTGTACATTCTGCAGAGACCGGAAACTGTTGTGGATAAACGTGATCCAAGAACGACCGACGAATGGAAGGGATCCAAACAGCGACAAAGGGAAAAAGACATAGTGTGGCTAACTGCAGACCAGTTAACTTGACATTTGTAGGGAAACTGTTGGAATCTATTACACAGGGTGACATTTTTGCGATTTAGAAATTAACAGCAACAATGGAGAGAATCAGCATGCATTTCTGATAGAGAAATCATACTTGATAAACTTCGGAATTGTTCGAAGTTGTTCCTTACATCATAGATAATGGGGAATCAGTAGAAGTGGCATAGATTGGATTTTCCGAAGGGTTTCTATAAGAACTCAAAAAACGAGGTTGTAAATGTCAATGAATGTGAAGGGTATTTGGAGAAATATATGTAAGTGTAAAGTTAAAGTTTGGTTCGCCTTCATATAAGAGAGTCAGAACATTGATACAAAGACATGTTGAAGCAGTTTCACAGCGTGTTGGTGGGACTGTACCTGGAGTATTGTGTACAGTTTTGGTGACCGAATCTCAGAAAGGATATACTGACCACAGAGGAAGTGCAATGGACATTCTCCAGATTAATCCCTCAGATGGTGAGATTGCCTGTGTTCGCTAGAGTTTCAAAGAATGACAGGTGGGTCACAGTGAAATTTAAAATATTCACAAAACATATGACAAGTTGAAAATTAACATGAACGCTTCCCTCGCTGTCTATTCCACATTCAAGGCAAATAATGGCAGGATCTGGGACAGGTCACTTAAGACTGCAATAAGGAGGAAATTCATCAGTTGGAGGAGACTAACTAACACAGGGGGATGGGAACCTACTAGCAGGCAAGATGAGGGAGAATGTCCTGACATTCTACAAGTGTCTCCAGGAGAACAGAATAACCAGGGAACAGGTAGGACTCATTAATGACTTTCCAACCTACATCCAAATCAACTTTAGTGGTAGGAGACAGAGGAGAGTGGTAGAAGGCTGTTTGTGTGATTGGAGGCTAGTGTCCAATGGTTTACCACAGGGATCAGTGCTGTGTCTCTTATTATTTCTGATTCAGAGGTGTTGGTGTTGGACTGGGGTGGACAAAGCTAAAAATTGCATAACACCAGGTTATAGTCCAAAAGGTTTATTCGGTGGCACGAGCTTTCGAAGTGCTTCATCAAAGCGCACAACCACCTGATGAAGAAGCAGCGCTTCGAAAGCTCGTGCCTCCAAATAAACCTGTTGGACTATAAGCTGAAGTTTTCTGATTTTAAACCTTATCATAAAGGATGCAGCTGTGAATATGGACGAGCGGTGGGGAGTGTCATAAGTAAGTTTGTTATTGATATGAAGATTGGCCGGGTAGATGACACTGTGGAGGAAGGCCTTATGTTACAGGAAGATACAGATGGAATGGTCAGATGGTCACATCAATACAGAGAAAATGGTCAGATGGGTGGATCAATGGCAGATGGAATATAACTCTGAAAAATATGAAGTGATGCACTTTGCAAGAAGGAACCAGACAGGGGAGGACTAAATAAATGACAGCACACTAGGACGGTCAGAGGGTGCTTCTCCACACATCCGTGAATGTGACTGGACAGGTTATTGCACAACTTGGGAACGCATAGTGGAGCGTAAACACAGCCTTTATTCATCGAAGCATAGATTATAAGAGCTATGGGGAACTTTGGTAGGGCCAAGATGGAATACTGTGTGTAGTTATGGGGGCCACATTACAGGAAGGATATGATTGTACTGGAGGGAGTGCAGAGGAGATTCACCAGGATGTTCCCTGGGGTGGAGTATATCAGCTATGGAGAGAGGCTGGATAAGCTCGGGTTGTTTACTTTGGAGCAGAAAAGGCTGGGGGGGGGGGGGGATGTGAATCAGAAGGATAAGATTCAGGGTGGATAGACAGCAGCTGTTCCTTTTCGTCAAAGGGCCACATTTTTAAAGTGAAGAGTTTGAGGTTTAGTGAGGATTTGAGGACTGTTTTTCACCCAGAGTTTGTGGGGTCTGGAATGCACTGCTTGAGAGGGGAGCTGTCATGATAACCTCAAAATCTTTAGAAAATACATAGTTGTGCAGTTGAAATGCCATAAGATTCACAGCTACAAGCTTGTGTCGGAAAGTGGGCCGAATGTAGGTCGTGCTGTATTTCTGATGGAACAGAGACTGTGCTTCTGTTATTGTATGGATGTGGGAGGTCAATCATTGAGTAGCTTAAGATAAGAATTGATGGGTTTCTGAAGAATATCTTACCAAAGGATGTAAGAGGGAACTTGTAATATCTTCTAAAAATATAACAATGGCAAAATTAACAGAAAAGGTTGCAGCTTTCTTATAGTCTGATACCAGAGAATTGAGGACAGGGAAATAGCAGATCAATGGAGCAAATACTTCAGTTAGGCCTTCACAGAAGATAAAAAAACAAAAAAAAATCTTCTTAGAAATACTAGAGAACTTTAGGCTGGTGAGAAAAAGGGAATAGCAACTAAATTAGCAACTAAACAGTTTTAGAGAAAAATATTGGAGTGAAATTAATGGGCATAGACAAAGTCAACAGAGATTTATGAAATGGGAATCATATTTGAGAAAGTGGCTTTTAACAAAATTATGAGAAGGTATCAATGCAATACGATTGGAATCTCAGAAAGACTTTTGATAAAGGCCCAAGCCTATTGTGCAAATTCGAATCCTGTGGGACTGGGGCTAATATATGGTCATGGTTTTAGAATGGGAGAGCTGGCAGGAAAGAATGAGTAAGAATAGAACCATGTCTTTCTTTGAATGGAACACTTCGAGGAGATAACAAGGATATATCGAGATTTGACATCAAATATTCCCAATACACATCATATCTTTGGTTGAGTGGCTCATATGCTATATTCCCCAGTCTGCTGACAGTAATAAACGATGTCAGCTTGTGAGTGGATGAGGAGGATGTAAAAAAGATTCCAAGGTGATGCAGATATGTGGAGAGACTGGGCAAATACGTGGTAGATGGAGAGCAATCGGAGAGATGAGATGTTGTACACTTTGATGGGAACAATAGAATGGCATCCTATCATTTGCAAAGGGAGTGGTTGAAAAATGTTGCACTATAAGTGAACTTAAGCTGCATTTTCATTTTATTTCTGTGCGGCCCTCCGAGTCCATGTAAGGCAGTGAGTTCTGAAGCCAGAAGTCAATACTAGGAATAGCATTGGCACGCTGACCAGTGTATATATAACCAACAAGTGGGGAGCTGTAACATTGAAAACGATCTGTATTTCCCTGTACACCAATCAGTGAAAGTAATATTGTAGGAGCAGAAAGCAGGAAGGCAGAGAAATGGTGTATTCACCTTCATTTCAGGGAGATTTGAATACAGGAGTAAGGATGATTTACTGCAGCTGTATAGAGCGTTAGTAGGGTCCCATCTCGAATATTGTGCAATATTGTTCGCAGTTTTGGTCTCCTTGCCTAGTAAAGGACATTGAGGGAGAGCAGTGGAGGATGACCAAACTGATCTCTGGGATGACAGGCTTGTTGTGGGACCAGCGATTTGGGGTGACTGGGCCTGTATTTTATGGGGTTTAGTAAAATGAGTGGAGATATCATTAGACAATAGACAACAGACAATAGGTGCAGGAGTAGGCCTTTCTGCCTTTCGAGCCTGCACCACCATTCATTATGATCATGGCTGATCATCCTTAATCAGTATCCTGTTCCTGCCTTATCTCCATAACCCTTGATTCCACTATCCTTGAAAGGTCTATCCAACTCTTTCTTAAATGAATCCAGAGACTGGGCCTCCCTCTGGGGTAGAGCATTCCACACAGTCACCACTCTCTGGGTGAAGAGGTTTCTCCTCATCTTTGGTCCTAAATGGTCTACCCTGTATTTTTAAGCTGTGTCCTCTGGTTCGGCACTCACCCATCAGCGGAAACATGTTTCCTGCCTCCAGAGTGTCCAATCCTTTAATAATCTTATATGTCTCAATCAGATCCCCTCTCAGTCTTCTAAACTCAAGGGTATACAAGCCCAGTCTAGTCTTTCCGCACAAGGTAGTCCGGCCATTCCAGGAATTGACCTCGTGAACCTACTCTGCACTCTCTCAATAGCCAGAATGTCTTTGCTCAAATTTGGAGACCAGAATGCACACAATACTCCAGGTGTGGTCTCACCAGGACCCTGTACAGCTGCAGGGTCTTTGCTTCTATACCAAATTCCTCTTGTTATGTAGGCCACCATGCTATTAGCTTTCTTCACTATCTGCTGTACCTGCATTCTTACCTTCATTGGCTGCTGTACAAGAACACCCAGATCTCTCTGTACTGCCCCTTTACCTCAATTGATTCCATTTAGGTAGTAATGTGCCTTCCTGTTCTTTCCACCAAAGTGGATGACCATACATTTTCCGACATTAAACGGCAACTCACCTAACCTGTCCAGGTCACCCTGTAATCTCCTAACATCCTCATCACATATCACCCTGCCACCCAGCTTAGTATCATCAGCAAATTTGCTAATGTTATTACTCATACCATCTTCTATATCATTAATATATATTGTAAAAAGCTGCGGTCCCAGCACTGATCCCTGCGGTGCCCCACTGGTCACTGCCTGCCATTCCGAAATGGAGACATTTAGCACGACACTTTGTTTCCTGTCAGCCAACCAGCTTTCAATCCAAGTTAGTACTTTGCCCCCAATACCATGCGCACTAATTTTGCTGACTAACCTCCTATGTGAGAATTTTTCAAAAGCTTTCTGAAAGTCCAGGTACACTACACCTACTGGATCTCCCTCGTCCATCTTCAGAGTTACATCCTCAAATAATTCCAGAAAATTAGATTTCCCCTTCATAAATCCATGCTGTCTCTGACCTATCCTGTTACTACTCTCCAGATGTGTCGTAATTTCGTCCTTTATAATTGACTCCAGCATCTTTCCCACCACTGAGGTCAGGCTAACTGGTCTTTAATTTCCTGTTTTCTCTCTCCCACCTTTCTTAAAAAGTGGTACAACATTAGCCACCCTCCAATCCGCAGGAACTGATCCCGAATCTGTGAAATTCTGGAAAATAATTACCAACATATCCACGATTTCACGAGCTGCCTCCTTCAGTACCCTGGTATGTCGACCATCAGGCCCTGGGGACTGATCAAACTTCAGACCTAACAGTCTCTCCAACACCAATTCCTGGCAAATATAAATTCCCTTAAGGTCAGGCCGTTCAGCCAATGTTACCTCAGGGGGATTGCTTGTGTCTTCCCCAGTGAACAGAGATCTGAAGTACAAATTTAATTCTTCTGCCATTTCTTTGTTCCCTGTAATATGTTCCCCTGTTTCTATCTTCAAGGGCCCAATTTTAGTCTTAACCATTTTTTTGCCTTTCACATATGTAAAAAAGCTTTTTCTACCCTCCTTTATATTTTTGGCCAGGTTACAATCATACCTCTTTTTTTCTCTGTGTATTTCCTTCTTAGTAATCCTCTGTTGTTCTTTAAAAGCTTCCCACTCCTCCGTTTTCCCACTTATCTTTGCTACGTTATACTTTTTCTCTTTTAACTTTATATGTTTCTTAACTTCCCTCGTCAGCCACGGCCGCCCATGCCTCCTCCTAGGAGCTTTCTTCCTTTTTCGAATGAACTGATCCTGCATCTTCTGCATTCTACACAGAAATATCTGCCATTGCTGATCCACTGTCATCCCTGCTAAGGTATTGCACCATTGAACTTTGGCCAGCTCCTCCCTCATAGCTCCATAGTTTCCTTTATTCAACTGAAATATTGTCACTTCCGATTGTACCCTCTCCCTTTCAAATTGCAGATTGAAACTTATTGTATTATGGTCACCACTTCCAATGGCTCCTTCACTTCGAGGTCTCTGATCAATTCTGGTTCGTTGCACAATACCAGATCCAGAATTGCCTTCTCCCTGGTCGGCTCCAGCACCAGCTGCTCTAAGAATCCATCTCGGAGGCACTCCACAAAGTCTCTTTCTTGAGGTCCAATACCATCCTGATTCTCCCAGTCTACCTGCATGTTGAAATCCCCCATAACAACTGTAGTAACATCTTTGCGAGAGGCCAATTTCAGCTCCTGATTCAACTTACATCCGACATCCAGACTACTGTTTGGGGCCTGTAGATAATTCCCAAGAGGGTCTAAGTACCCTTAGAATTTCTCAGCTCTATCCATACTGACTCTACATCCCCTGATTCTAGGCCCCCCGGCAAGGGACTGAATATCATCTCTTACCAACATGGCCACCCCACCCCCTCTACCCGTCAGTCTGTTCTTACGATAGCACGTGTAGCCTTGAATATTTATTTCCCAGGCCCTGTCCACTTGAAGCCACATCTCAGTTATCCCCACAATATCGTATCTGCCAATTTCCAAAAGAGCCTCAAGCTCATCCATCTTATTTATAATGCTTCGTGCATTCATATATAGTATTTTTAATTTGTGACTATCCTCACCCTTCCCCAAAAAAACTCATATTTCACTCAACCTTATAGCAT
This sequence comes from Chiloscyllium punctatum, assembly GCF_047496795.1. Lineage (NCBI taxonomy): Eukaryota > Metazoa > Chordata > Chondrichthyes > Orectolobiformes > Hemiscylliidae > Chiloscyllium > Chiloscyllium punctatum. The sequence continues at coordinate 80,891,310 of NC_092768.1, forward strand.
GATCACTTTTTGAGTTTTCTGCGTCATTGATACAGTTGTCTTTCTTGACTTCCCTTTTTCTAACTTTCCCTTCGATTTCCTTCTCAAACATCCAGTTTGTCCCCTCCCCCCAGCTACTTAGCTTAAATGCAGCTGTGTTGCAATAGCAAACCTGCCTGCGAGAATGCTGGTCCCCCAACCTATTAAGGTGCAAACCGTCTCTCTTGTATAATTTATGCTTACCACAAAACATACCCCAGTGATCCAAGAATTTACATCCTTGCTTCCTGTGCCAGTTCCCCAGCCACACGTTCAAGTCCATTATCGCCTTGTTTCTGGCCTCACCAGCCGGAGGAAATATATCAAACTCTGACAGTGTGAGACAGATTGGAAGCAGGGATGATAGTCCACTTTAAAGAAAACAGTCAAATCGTATTTAATACACAAGCGTTATCAAAGAACCGCGTGTATATCGAATAGAGAAGCAAACTTGATGGGCCGAAAGCACTACATCCGTTCTCATTTTATATTTCACAATGTATAAACATATTATTTGGGATATGAACATTGTATGAGGAAAACTGCATTGAGGAGATGTGCGGCCCTGAACTAGCATGACGAAAGCTCAACGTAATGAATAACCTCCTCCTTTCCCGATGTTTGTGTACAGTCTGTGGGAAAGCTCTGTAAATGTTGTCACAAGTTCTCAGATGTTAGGAAGGTGATCTCTGCAGGATCGATAGGACTGTGTTTCCCGTTCCCTTTTCTGGTAACGAGGCTGGTGCCAGCTGTTCTGTCCTGGTTTATCCTTTAAGACCTCAGAGCAGTTTGATACAATTGAGTGTCTTACTTGACCGATTCAGAGACCATTGAAGAGTTGATCACATGTCTGTGCGTCTGGAGTCACTTTTAGGCCACACCAGTAAAGCACAGGAGATTCACTTCCTGAAAGTACATTGGGGAAGGAGATCGATGTTTACAATCAACATTGGACACAAGAGCACTATTACTGACACCAGATTTTCGGACTCGATATTTTATTAATTGTTTCTAGCTTCCACCAGCTGCTAGAGCATTGACCTGGTCTGCATTCGTAATCCAATGATATTTCCACAACAGCACCATCTCCACATGGGGACCTATCGGAAACCACACTGAGCAGGTTATTTATGTGCTTCTTGACAGCTCTGTCCAAAAGAATTCCCACCAATTTGACTGTCGTGATGGGAGTTCGAGGTGGTAATTGGTAAGATTGTAATTATTCTCCTCTTCGGGGACTGGACATAGCTGAGTAATTTTCCGCATTGCCAGGGAGATGTCAGAGTTGGATCTGGAATGAAAAAGCTTCCCCAGGGACGCGGCTTGTTGTGCAGCACAAGTCTTCAGTCCCATTGCAGGAATGGTTTCAGGGCCCATTGCCGTTGTCATATCTACTGTGTCGAGCTGTTTCCTCACGTCACATACAGCAAATCGAATTGCTTGAAGACTGGCATCTGTGAATCTGTGGGCATCATGATGACTGTGAGTGTGAGTCAACACCTGAGGGTAGTGCAGACTTTTTTTCACTGATTTAGAGTTGTTCCGATATTTAGGATGAGGATTTTTATGGCGTCTTCTGCTCCAGTAAATTGTTTAATAATCCATCGACATTTATGATTGGATTTCGCAGGATGACAGAGCTTAGATCCGATCTGTTAGTCTTGGGATCATTTCCCCTTCTCCATCAGAAGTTATTTCTGCTGTTCGGAATGCAACCAGTCACGTGTGGGTTGTCAACAGGTTTAGGTGCACGTGATACCGTATTTGGCATCAGCCCTGTATTCAGTGACCTAACCTGGTTTCTGATGCGGTAACACTTCCATTTTCATATTCTCATTCTGCTGAGAGCATCTCTCTGGTGTCACACCTCCAATTTGTTACTTTATCTCAATCCATTTAAGGTAATAATCTAAATCGTTTCTTTTCCACAATGTCAACTTCGGTATTTGAAATGAATGTGTTTCCCTCTGTTTTTCTCCCTGACATGACTAAGAGCTCTGCAGTGTCAATGATGTCAGTCTTGTGCAGTTTTAGAATCTAGGAATTTGTGCACCATGCATTGTCGTTCTGTCCCCAGTTTACGGCGCTACAGGTTGGATGGGATGATTCAGCATCATTGACATCCTTCATTGGAAATTGTCCAAAAACAGAAATTGCTGAAGAAATTACTGAAAATGTTGCAGCATCTTCTGGAATGAATGCAGAGTTGAACTTTCAGGTCCAACGACCCTTTACAAAGCGCCCAGTTCTTCAAGCAATTTTTGTATTTTTATTTCCAGTAGCCACAGTTACTTGTTTTAGTGAAAATTTGTTCTGTGCCTATTCATTTCTGGAGAAACTCACCAGGTCGGTCAGCATCTGCAGAGACAGAGAAACGGCGTTAGCATTTCAAGCCCAGTGTGACACTTCTTCAGAACTGAAAAGGATTGGAACCTGGGATTTTTAATCCCTTGTCAGAGGTGGGGGATGGATGACAGGGAAAAGAGGGTGTGGCAATGATTAACGGGCTTTTAGCACTGCTGAACGAGTGCATGATGTAAAATGTGTTTAAATTAAAGTGTGAACGGGGGAAAGTGGTTCTCTCAATTGAGTGCAAGATAAAGAAGACACAACCACACAAGGTCATAGGGAGGCCAGGAGGGAGAGTGTTGACTATGTGGCATTATATAGATCTGGCTATAGATACGTTTTCACTGTCGAGATCATCGCCCCCTTTAGACAAAGGAATCCAAGTGTTTGACTTCTTATTGGCACTAGTAAGCATTTCATGCAGTCTTAGTATTGTAATATGGAGAAAAAACAAATCAGCATATGAAGTTTGGGCTGAGTATTGTTTACCTGTCATGTTTAATATTGTTTAAATTTGCAGTGCTTATCTTTAAATGCTTGTTCTTGAAATTAGTATCAGATGGAGTGTAGGAGGTTGGGTGGTGATATTGTAAAAGCGTCTAAAATCATGCGAGATATGGGTAGGGTGAATAGCCAAGATCTTTCCAACGGCATGGGGGAGTTCAGCCATAGAAGGTACAGGTTTAAGGTGAAAGAGGAAAGATTTAAAAGGAACGAAGGGACAACTTTTTTACACAGAGGGTGGTTGGGTATGGAATGAGCTGTCAGAGGAAGTGGGGTAGGTGCCAGTACAACTACAACATTATAAACTCATTTGGACAAACATATGAATGGGAAACATTTCGAGGCATATGGGCCAAATGAAAGCAGGTGGGACGAGCTTAATTTGGAAAATTTGGCCAGCATGGACAGTTAGAAGAGCTTCATGCAGGGTCCAAGTGGTGTTGTGAAAGAGAAATTATACTTTGCCCTGTAAAATTATGCAAAGTATTTCTGGAGATGCCTGAGAATGTAACAAGCAGACTTGATAAAGGGGATCTGGTAGACACGAGGCTTTCCAGAGATTTTCCACAAGGTATTACAAAACAAAAGTTCTTACACGTGACAGAAGGTCGTAGGATGATGGATAATGTATTAACATGGGATGGTGATTGGTTCACACATAGAAATCGGAGAGTCAGGATTAATGAATCTTCATGATAAAGGTGTATCTGCTGGAGTACCACAGCTCTGAGTCCGATGGCATCAGTTATTTACAATCTATACTGATAGCCTGAAAGAGGGAGTTGAGTGCAACATACATCCAAATTTATGGATGACACTGAGAACCAAAGGCAGGCTGTTATTTAATGGAGAGGACTTCCAGAAAAGGAGCAGTACAAAGGGATTGGACTCTTCCCGTGTATGAAACTTAAAGTCAGCATGCTGGTGCAGCAAGTAACTGGGTTGTTTCAAAAGATGGGTTCCTGGGACGAAAGGATTGTGTTAATGAGAATCTCTAAAATGGTGAGGCGATTATTCATTGGGGTTTAAATGAATGAGGAGTGATACTGCTGAAAAATACAAGACACACAGAGGGGTTGACACTGTAGATGTTGAGAAGTTGTTACCATTCCTGGGTGGAGTCCCGAACTTGAGGACATAGATACCGAATATGGAACATCGATTTCAGTCTGAGATGCAAAGTGATGTCTTCTCTCAAAAGGTAGTGCATGTCTGGAATTCCCTAACCCGGAAAGGTGTGGAGGGACAACAAATTTGGACTATACAAACACCCAGCGGGTATATATAACTCATTCACTCTCCTCAAGGAGTCGGCAAGAAAGTGGAGTAGAGTCCTGGAGTAGATCAGCCATGTTCGTATTAAATGACAGGGCAAGCTTGAGGGGACGAATAGCCTACTGTTGTTCCTACTGTTATTAATTTCACATGTTATGCTTTTGGAAAGTAACTGGTTATTTTCCTGGAAGTTGTGTTGTGTAATGCTACATTCGGATGAGCAGAGGATTAGTTTGAGTTTACCATGGGTGGGGTATGGGGGCTGTATTCACAGCGAATCTGGGTCTGGGACATGGATTAAATTTGGAGCAGAAGTTACAGAGATGGGAAGCCTGGAAACAGGGATTGGAGGTGAGGGTCACTTCCTGATCCAGGCTAGATTTTCCAAGTACATTTCCAAAACTTCACCTAAGCATCGGAGTGGCCTCGATTTGCAGGTCCGAAGGGCTGAATGGAACATCAGAACACAGGGCTGAGGGATAGGAGTGGGCCATTCGGCCCTTTGACACTACCCCACCAGTAAATGAGATCGTGGCTCATCTCATTGTGGTCCCAGCTGCACTTTTCTCTCCATGCACCTTTATCCCTGATTCACCTGTCTATGGAAAATCAGATGAAGCCAGCCCCGATATAATATAATGATTCAGCCCTCCCAAACTTCTGGGGAAGAAGATTTCCACTTGAGTGAATTCCCACTTTGTGAATTTCTTCTCACTCCATTTGTGACTGAGGATGAAGGGTGTCACTCTTTCCTTTTCTAGTCCCAATCCTCCACTGCTCACAACAAATTTTAAATGTAACCAGGTTGGTGATATGGCCGATGATAAAGGTCTCAGACTGGCTTAGGTTCAGTGATAAGAAGTCAGGCAGATTTCTTTCGTCAGCCACAAGTTATTAACAGAACTAACGGAGGAGTATGGTGGATCTGTGAGTGGCACTGCTTCCTCACATCACCAAGGAGCTGGGTTCGATTCCAACCGCGGGCAACCCTCCATGTGGAGTTTGAACATTCTCCCCGTGACCGTGTTGGTTTCCTCTCAGTGCTCCAGTTTCCTGCCACAGTCCAAAGATGTGCAGTTTAAAGTGGATTGCCCATAGTGCCCAGGGATGTGTAGGTTAGGTGGGTTAGTTATGGGAAATGTAGGGTTACATGGATAAAGTAGGGGGCCACGTCCAGGTAGGATGCAGTTTAGTGCATCAGTGCGGCCTTAATGGACGGAATGTCCTGCCTCCACACTGCAGAGGGTCTATGACAATGACTACAAATTTGGCCTATACAAACACCCATGTAATCCACACTTATCAAGGTCTTGTATGTTTCATTCTCATTCCAAGCGTACCCTGTTAAAGCCTTCATAATATAAGCCCATGAATATGTGAAATGAAACATCTCTGAACTGCTTTCAATGTAATTATATCCTTTCTCAGATAAGGAGACACAAAAAAAATCTCACATTCAGATCATAAAGTTTATATTTGTTTTCTCAAGGTGCTGAGTGTCTTTGGAACTCTCTTCCCCACAGACCATTGGAGGCAGAAATATTGAATATTTTTGAGGCACCGACAGAAGGTTCATGAATAACAACAGAGTCAAGGATTATCGAGGAATGGGCAGCAATTTGCAGCGTAGAGGAAAATGTAGACAGTGGTGTCAAATTACACCGGTCCGGAACATCCAGGAATATAATGCAAAATGAAATTATAATATCGATAAAACATTAAGGGGGAATTCAAGATACCGGAGATCCGGAAGGTCTGTTTTGCTGGGCTCTGCATCATAGCACGGGCAAAGTGGTTCTCTAACACAACCCATCCCAGCCATTTACGTAAAATTCAACATTAAAAGAGCGATAGAATCTTTACTAATCCCGTTTTATCATATGGAAATGACAAAACATGGGAAAGGATCGAGTAAGTCCCAACACACAGTGCACCCGTCAGAAGCATCGAACATGCCTGAGGCTGTAGCTGCAACCCACTCTGCTCGTTCCATAGACCCAGTTACTCACCAGGCCTTGGTCACTGAGTTCACCAAGTTATGTGAAATGATTGAAGTAATGATTGAAGAAGGGTTCAGCAGTGGCTAGATCAGCTCTCAGCCGTGCTCCAAAAACATGAGCAGCAACATGACAGCCTTGGAAACAGAACAGATTATGCCAAGCGCTGAACTGCAGTGACAGAGACCGCGATCAGTTCCTTTCAGGAGAGGATCCTCACCTTTGAAAAGCAGGTCCATACCTTAACTGACCATGATGACGACGTCGAGAACAGGGATAGGATGAAGAATGTTCACATCGACAGTCTGCTGGACCGGATGGAAGGTGGTCAGCCAGTGAGTTTATTGAAAACTGGCTGCAGCGATTCCTTCACTTCAAAACTGAAAAGGGGCAGGTGAAGACTGAAACAGTTAATCGAGTTATGGTGCGGAAGTCAGACTCAGACCAACGTCTTCGCCCTGTCCTTGTGCGGTAACATAGTTATGGGGATAAACATAGGCAGATGGAATCTTCCAGAACCCAGGGGAAAGATCTGATGGCTTTAATTCACGAGGGCTCCAGGATGATGATCTTTCAGGACTTTTCAACGGCGGTGATTCAGGAAGGAAAATCTTTGGATGATATCAAGAGAAGAGTAAGGGAACTCGGGAGTCAGTATTCCTTAATATACCCAGCGGTGCTCCGTATTGCTTTCAATGGATCCATACACTTGTCTGACTCTCCAGAGAAAGCCAAAACTTTGTCACATTATAAAGTAAGATGGATGTTTAGATAATCACGTTTCTCTCTTAAAGAAATTTTCTTGGATTTTTCTGGTATTAACCAGTGTTAAATTATAGTCGGGGATGGGTAGAGTACTCACTTTTAACTTCTTCATTAGTATTACTACACTTATTCTCTTTCCTTGCTTGTGTCTGGGGAGCGACTCAAGCTGGAGCGGGTTACAAAGGTAGTTGTGATGACTAAATACCGACCAAAGGGCAGTTGAAGCCCGATTTTTGTCGTTAATTGCCCTGAATGTCATGTTGGTAGCAGGCAGAAGATGAAGCTTTGGGGTATGTAACCGTCCCCACTGGACGGGCGTGGTGGCGGGGGGGGGGGGGGGGGGGGGCAGGTGGTGGGGAGGGTCATTGGCACTTTGGATTTTGTTTCACTTTTTGTTTTTTTTTGTGTGTTTAGTTTTCGAAAGTTTTGAGAGCTTGTTAGATGTAGTAGTCTTAGTTCGTGTTGTTTTTAAGCTCTGAGTCTTTTTTCATTTATGATCAGTGATGTGTAATTCGAGTTCTTCCTCTCTACAGCTCAAATGTTGCTACAGTGTGTGATGGATAATGATGTGCTTAAATGGGGTACCTGGAACAATAAGCGGAGCCATAGTCCAGTCAAGAGGTAAAATGTACTGTCTAGTCTTAGGAAGGAGAGGGTGGATGTTGACCTATTGCAGGAGATGCACCTTGATGACAAGGACCATTTGATATTACAGCAGGGCGGATTTGATCGGGTTTATTTCTCGTTTTATTAATAATAGGAGTAGGGGAGAAGCCATATTGGATAGGAAGAATCTTCCAGTTAAATTACTAGATTACATTAGACATTCACAGGAGGTTCATAATCCCCAAACCCTTGAACTATGGGAAAGAATACAGTATTTTGAATGGTTATTGCCTCCCGTCGCACCCTCTTAAAACCACTCCTATGTCTTATGGTCTTATGGTCTTATGGTGGTAGATGCATTTTCCAAATTAAGTTATCTTGTCTCATGGTGCATTAGTGTAGATGATTTCACCTGTCGTATGGATCCCACAGTGGACAGAATGTCCAAAGGTTCCCCAATACCCTCGTCATAATGTAAGAAATTAGTTGATTCTTGTGCAGAACGAGAGCTGGTGGATGTCTGGAGGCAGATCCACATCACAAGTAGGGATGTTATTTTCTCCTATCACCCACTTAAATGCCACACGAATGTTGATCTCTTCTCCATCCCTGCAACATTCTTAGATTCGGTGGCATCCTGCACAATTGGGAAAATTACAATTTCTGACCATGAAGCAGTTTCACAGTTTTGAGACGCTGGCGAATGGATCCTTATTTTTCTTAAGGCTCGTTAGTTCATTGAGTATTTCTGTAAAGATTTCAGATCTTTCTTAGCCATTAATGCAGATTGAACCAGTAACACATCCATTCTATGTGAAACTACTGACGCTCATGCCAAGGAAATAGTTATTCATCAGGAAGCGGCAGAAGGGGGAGCAGGAACGCTGGCTCGAGGCACAGCTGAGGACAGCCGAGAGTGCATACTGTGATAGCTCCTCAGTGCCTAATCTGCAGAGGATCAAAACGCTTCAGTCTACAGTGAATTCCACGCTCACACAGACATCCAGGAAGGAACTTACTTTTGAAAAACAAAGGCTGTTTGAACATGGTGATAAGCCATGCAAGTATTTAACCTAACTTGCCAGGAAAATGAGCTCCCCCTCAAGCCATTACCTCAATTAGGGAATGTACTGGGATCCTTCCCTCCGATTCCAAAAAGATTAATGCAGCCTGTCCGAGATTTTTCACCAAATTGTTTCAGCCTGAACATTTTGAGGATAGATGGATTAAGATGGAGTCATTTTTCAAGAACCCGTGTCTTCCAGGAGTAACCCCTGAATAAGTGTTGTTCCTTAATGTACCATTGTCAGCGCAGGAGGGCGTGAAGCAGCTTCAGAATGTAAAGGTGCACGTTCCTGACGGATTTCTGAGTGAATTTTATAAATAATTTATAAACCTATTGTCAGGGCTGATGTTTAACGTGTTCCGTCACTCATACAGTGACAAACCCCTCCCTCCATCCTTAAAAGAGGCTCATATCTCTCTGATGCTTAAGAATGGAAGACCCTGGAGGATTGTGCTTCTTACACGCCAATCTCACTTTTAAATTTCGGTTTCAAAATCCCGTCTGTGACCTGTACATTAAGGTGGAAACTTTGCTGCCTTCCGTTACCAAAGAGGACCAAGCATGCTTTATAAAGGGCCACAGATCTTCCTACAATGTTAAGAGTTTACTCAATATGATCCAAGAGTGTCAACAACAATCTGTCCAGGGATTAATGATCTCTTTAGATGAGAGAAGGCATTTGTTTGGGTTGAATGGCCGGAACTCTTCTGTACATTAGAATGGTTTGGTCTATGCAAGGTTTTTATCAAGTGGGTGAGGGTCCTTTACCGTGATCCTCTGCCTGCGGTTCTCACTAATGGTGTGGCCAACCAGTAATATTAATATTTCTCCAGGCAGCCCACAAGGTTGACACCTTTCACCATTGTTGTTTACGTTGTGGATTGAGCCACTGGCGGAGGCCATCCGTAGGGATGCCAACATATTTGCCCCAGAAGTAGGATAGAAGTCACATAAGATTACATTGTATGTTTTTTGTCAAATTCCGCAATTTCGGTAGTTCATGTGATGCAATTCATTGATTCGCTTGTTGCCTTTCCGGGCGATAAGATTGGAGGCCATGCCTATGGGAGGTCTTAGGGAAATACCTGATACTGTGGGCAAATCCTGGTTTCCTTTTAAATGGTCACTGGGGTGGTTTCTCTATTTCAGTATATTCATTGCATCTGTCTTTGATAATTTATTTATCGTGAACTGTATCCACTTGTTTGACAAAATTAAACAAGACCTTCAAAGATGGGAGGCATTTCCAATATCCTGGCTAGGTCGGATAGCTGTTGGGATAAATGTAGGGGAATGGGTCTGAGTGGGTTGCGCTTCGCCGAATCAGTGTGGACTTGTTGGGCCGAAGGGCCTGTTTGCAAACTTTAAGTAATCTAAGATGATTTTTAGAAAAAAATGGCGGGTTTAGCTCTTTTATTTGGCACCATAAGTGATCTTTATCAAGCTAACAAAATTGCAACTGCCCCACAGATTTTGGGGAGTTGATCTCCCCGATTAAAAGCAATCGGTTTTTTTCATCCTATGTGAGTGCCTGGGCCACTGTGGTCTCGGCATCAATATGGTTCGACATTGAGCCCTCTCAGACAAAGTGAACCCTTATTAGTCTGTTGTTCTTAGATAAAATGACAACGTTTATGGAGTATTGTCATAAACTAATGATGATCAATACTGCTAAAACTTTAAGGACAATGCGTCAGATCGAGGGCAATACAGACAAAAACATGTTTCTTACCCCTATAATTGATATACCGGGTTGTCAACCGGGGATAATGGATTCCAGGTTTAAACTCTGGGCAGTGAGGGGGATACCTTGCTTTAGTGATTTAGAATTAGTAGAATCCCTACAGTGTGGAAACAGGTCATTGGGCCCAGCAAGTCCACTTAGACCCTCTGAAGAGTAACCCACTCACACCCATTCCCCTACCATCTTATATTTACCCTGATTAATGCCCCAAATTACAGATCCTGGAACATTATGAGCGATTGAGCAATGGCCAATTCATCTAACCTGCACATCTTTGTAACTGTTGGAGGAAACCTACGCAGACACAGTTGAGAATATACGAACTCCACACAGCCAGTCACCCAAGGCTGGAACCAAACCCGAGACCCTGGTGTTGTGAGTCAGCCGTGCAAACCACTGAGCCACCACGTGTTACTTGAGGGAGAAACAATGATATCATTTGGTCAAATAACTCGTTAAGTATGGACTACCTAGTAGAGACTTCTTCTGTTTTTATTTCCAGATTAGAGATTTGATTTTTTTAAAAAATTAACGGAGACTGATAGATCCGATACAGAGAAGTGGGTTCTTTTTGCTAAGAATACACTCTCTGTCAGTCCCCTTTATCATTAGTTGGATAATATCCCCTCAGACAAGACTATGCAGCTTCGTGACGTCTGTGCGAGAGAGTTGAGGGTTTAGATCTCTTCAGAGACATTTGAGGATATTTGTGAAAATGCTCAAAGGATTTTGATCTGCAACAGTACACATTGCATGCAGTTGTAAATTCTTCATAGGGTCAATCTGACACCAGTGTTTCTCTCAAAATTCAAAGTGGGATTATCTTCAGCATGTCCTAAATGCAGAATGACAACAGCACTCTTGCTCATTGCATAATGTCCTGCTGCAGGCTTCATATATATTGGAGCACTGTGTTCGGTGTGGTAGAGTGGGCCTTGGGGACCGAATTGGAGATGGACCCGGTTTCTCTTTTCCTGGGCCTGCCCAGAGTATCTTACGCATGAGAAAAAAATCCTTGCTTTCTGTGCTAGGAAACTTATTCTGTTGTGTTGGATGTCTGAAAACTCCTCGGGGCTGTTGGTCTTTGTAAGATCCTCATGGAAAATATCCCTTTGGACTTTCTCACCAGTATGGTGCACCAAAAAACAGAGATTAGTATAAGTCATAGAGTCAGAGAGATGTAAAGCATGGAAACCTTTGGTCAGACCCATCCATGCCGACCACATATCCCAAACCAATCTGGTCCCACCTGCCAGCACCCGGCCAAAAAGGCTCCAAACCCTTCGTATTCATATACCCATCCAAATGCTTCTTAAATGTTGCACTTGTATCAGCCTCCCCCACCTCACCTGGCAGCTCATTCCATACACATGCTACCCTCTGTTTGAAATAATTGCCCCATAGGTCTCTTTTATATCTTTCCCCTCTCACCCTAAACCTATGGCCTCTCGTTCCGGACTCCCCGACCGCAGGGAAAAGACTTTACCAATTTACCCTCTCCATGCCCATCATAATTTTGTAAACGTCTATAAGGTCACCCCTCAGCCTCCGAAGCTCCAGGGAAAACAGCCCCAGCCTGTTTAGCCTCTCCCTATAGCTCAAATCCTCTAACCTTGGCAACATCCTTATACATCTTTTCTGAACCCTTTCAAGTTTCACAACATATTTCCGATAGGAAGGAGACCAGAATTGCATGCAATATTACAACAGTGGCCAATCCAATCTCCTGTACAGTCGTAACATGATCTTCCAACTCCTGTACTCAATACTCTGACCAATAAAGGAAAGCATATCAAATGCCTTCTTCACTATCCTATCTACCTGCGACTCCACTTTCAAGGAGCTATGAACCTGCACTCCAAGGTCTCTTTGTTCAGCAACACTCCCTGCGACTTGACCATTAAGTATATAAGTCCTGCTAAGATTTGCTTTCCCAAAATGCAGCACATTGCATTTATCTGAATTAAACTCCATCTGCCACTTCTCAGCCCATTGGCAATTTGGTCAAGATCCTGTTGTAATCTGAGGTGACCTTCTTCGCTGTCCACTACACCTGCAATTATGGTGTCATCTGCAAACTTACTAACTATACCTCTTATGCTCGCATCCAAACCATTTATGTCAATGACAAAAAGTAGTGAATCCAGCACCGATTCTTGTGGCACTCCACTGGTCACAGGCCTCCAGTCTGAAAAAACAACCCTCCACCACCACTTTCTATCATCTACCTTTGAGCCAGTTATGTATCCAAATGGCTAGCTATTCCTGTATTCCATGAGATCTAACCTTGCTAATCAGTCTCCTATGTGGAACCTTCTGAAAACCCTTACTGAAGTCCATGTAGATCACATCTACCCTTTTCCCCTCATCAATCCTCTTTGTTACTTCCTCAAAAAACTCAAGCAAGTTTGTGAGACATGATTTCTCAGGCACAAAGCCATGTTGACTATCCCTAATCAGTCCTTGCCTTTCTAAATACATGCACATCCTGTCCCTCAGGATTCCTTCCAACAACTTGCCCACCACCAACGTCAGGCTCACTAGTCTACAGTCCCCTGGCGTGTCCTTACCACCCTTATTAAACTGTGGCACCACGTTATCCAACCTCCAGTCTTCTGGCACCTCACCTGTGACTTTCCATATTACAAATATCTCAGCAAGAGGCCCAGCAATTACTTCTCTAGCTTCCCATAGAGTTCTAGGGTATACCTGATCAGGTCCTGGGGACCCGTTTCAAGACATCCTTGGGTATTTATCCACCTTTACCCATTTTAATACATCCAGCACTTCCTCCTCTGTAATATGGACATTTTGCAAGGTGTCACCATCTATTTCCCTACATTTTATGTCTTCCACAATAAATACTGATGCAAAATACTCGTTTAGTATCTCCCCCATACTTCCTGTGCGAGGAAAAATATTCTGTTATGCTGGATGTCTGAAAACCCCCCGGGTCTGTTGGGTCCTTGTAAGCTTATCATGGAGAATATCCTTTTGGACTTTCTCACGAGTATGGTGCACCAAAAAGCAGAGAATTATATAAGATATGGCAACCCTTTTTGGATTACCCCGATACAGGCTTATCTGTCAATCTAAAAAGGGTTTTACATAGCCATGACGATATTGTCTAATGAATCGAGTATGAAGAATAATGAACATATGAATGTGTAATGCTCTCGAAGAACGAGAACAATCATTTTGTAATGCTGAGCCATATTATTTATTTATTGTTTATTGTTTATTTTTTGTTTTTCTTTTGTCCAATTAGAGACTTTAACTTGTTTTGTATGTACATGCAATTGGGTGTAAGTTTGTTCAGTTATTTGAGTTGTTTTGTTATTGGTTTAATATAATAATAAAAACCTAATTTTCAATAAAAATGTTTGTTAAGAAATTAAAATGCCAGAATTGTTAGAATAGAGTCCCAAAGGACTCTCATTAGAGAGCGTACTCATGGTGGTTTACCCTGCGGGTCACCACACCCCAGTGACAGCGTGAGGTTGAGAGAGCATCCCCTTCATGGTAACCTCTGTCAGTGTGGGGAATTGAACCTGGGCTGGTGTCCTCCCTCTGCATCAGAAACCAACCATCCAGCCAACTGAGTAGGAGACTGTGTAACCATTACACACAGAATCAGTCACAGACAAAGGGCAAGAGAAACATTCATGACAAGGTAAAAGGTATATTTGAGATAATCGTCATGATAACGGCTGAGGATAAAAACGTTCTCTGCTAGAAATTGTATTTTACATTGAGACAAGTTTTTGGAAGCTGCCTTTGGCTGAATACAATAAGGTGAGACAAGTGAAATAACCAGAATGACTAATTGTGGTTTGATATCGATAACCATAAAATAAGTGCATGTTTTTGATTGGGCTGTGGAAAGCATACTGACTGTTGCATGAATTTATAAATCAGATGAAATATATTGTAAGGAGAATCCGTCCCCATGGGAAATGCCTTCTGAACACATGCGAGATGAATCCCAGGGTATGAAGTGTCTGAGAATCGTCTGCTCGGTATCAGGAACCTGGGGGTTGAATGACTGAAAGTTCCTGTAACATGGAGCTGAGAAAGCCATCGGATCGCCCCCAAACGTATTGAATGTTGGAGCATATTTGAAGTACTGAATGGCCTCATGATGGATTTTAATTGTGTGTGATTTGAAAAACACACATCTCTACTCCATCATTTTACGTGTTACACACTGGGGCACAGCCGTTTTTCTGTAAGTGGGAATAAGTTGGAACATTATCTGGAACATTCCATAATTGGCATTCTCCAGAATATTTTATAACTCTGTGTGTGTGTGTGGGGGGGGGCATTAGAAAGGCAAGAGAGAAAGAGAGAGAAGGTGCTGCATGCGGCAGTGAGAGTGGTGGAGCATGAGCCTTGTTCGGGGGTCGGTGCTATAACAGATATACAGTGAGGGAGCAGAGAAAATATGGTGACCCTTATCCTGACAGAGTGGGGAAGATTATTGATGCTTGTCCTGTTTTGCTGGACATTTCTTCAAACCGCACACTGCACTGAGCTGGGCGAGGAGTTCAGACCATGCGCGGTGGGTCTGGTGGTGTGATCCCTCTGGGAAGAGAATGGTCTCCCTCTGCACTAGCCCATCCACCAGGACCTCCGTGCCCCTGTTGACAAACCGTGGTGTAATTTCCCCTTAGCTGCTATGCTCAGGGTAAACTGTGCAGGGCAGTTCTGAACTGAGAAAGCACAACCATGTACCCATTGGCTTTTTAAGGATGGCACAAGTGTCAGGGATCACAGAATATCCGGGGCTTCCCAGCAATGGTGAGTACCTCCAGTCTTAATGGGTTGGAGAATGGGGCTGGCATTGTATGAGAGGGACACTATGGAGTGGGGTGGGTAGTTAATGAGGTGAGTTTGGTAAGATAGCACCAGGAAACTAGCTCAGCCTTGTGCAGACAACCCCTCTGTCACACTTAATTAAAATGTCACTGAGACAGGTTTTTGTTAGATTCAGCCCAGTGAAGCGAAGGCTCTGCTGTCCTCACTCCCAGTTACAAAGCTGCAGAACAAATGCTCATCCAAAACTCTCCATCACCTGAACTCACAACAATATCCCATTCACTCATAATTCTTCATAATACTGACCCGTGTTGCATGATACTATCGGAATGTCTTCATTCTGAAACCTGTGAACATATCCTTCCATGACATTTTATGTCAGTCTCTCCACCCCCCCCGCATCCTAAATCCACCCCAAAACACACACATTTACCGTCATATTGCACGAGACTGCTAGTATGACTGGCCATTTGGCCTAGCTGGTCCATGGCAACCAAAATGTACATCCAGACTCACCCCATTCCCCTGCCCTTGTTCTGTATCCCTCTAATCCTTTCCTATCTGTGTATTTGTCCAATTGCCTTTTCAATGTTGTTATTGTACCCACCTCAATCACTTCCACTGACAGCTCAGTCCATATGTGTACCACACTCTATGTAAAAAAGTTGCCCCTCAGTTTCCTTTTTATATTTTTTATCCTTTCCAAACATTAATGGATGTCCTCTCTTCATCGATTCACCAAACTTGAGAAAAAAGTTTGAAGTATTCACCCCATGTACGCCTCTCATGATTTTATAAGGGCTACACTTCTATAAGAACCCCCTCGGTTTCCTACGCTGTAAAGAAATAAGTTCTAACCTGTCCAACCTCTGCCTATAACTTAGAGCTTTTCGCCCAGGAAACATCTTTGGAAATTTGTTCTGCATACTTTCTAGTTCAATAATATCCTTTCTAGAGCAAGATGAACAAAACTAAACACAATACTCCAACTGCCGCATTACCAACATCCTGTACAATTGCAGCATAACGTCCCAACTTCTATACTCAATGCGTTGATGAAGGCCAATGTGCCAATAGCCTTCTTCACTGTCCTGTGTATCTGTGACTCAAATTTCAGACAACCGTGTACCTGATCTCCAACGTCCTTTTGTTCCACGACACGTCTTAAGGCACTATCATTCGTCATTAAACTCCTACCTGGATTTGACTTTCCAAAATGCAAGACGCCACACTTATCTAAATTAAACTCCATTTGCTATTTCTCAGTCCACTTCCCCAGCTGATCAAGGTACTGCTGCAATTTCTGATAACGTTCCTCACTGTAAATGATGCCTCCTAATATAGTGTCATCTGCAAACCTACTAACGTTGCGTTGTGCACTCTGGTCCAAATCATTGATGTAGATAACAAACAGCAATGGGCCTAGGACCGACCACTAAGGCACTCCACTAGTTACAGGCCTCCAGTGTGACAAGCATGCCTCCACCATAGCCGTTTGTTTCAGAACATTAAGCAATTGTGTCGCCAATTTGCCAGTTTACATTGGAGTCCATGCGATCTAACCTTCTATAGCGGCCTACCATGTGGAACCTTATCAAAGGCCTTACTGAAATCCATATAGACTATATCCACCATCTTTCCTCGTCAACCTTCCAAGTCACTTCCTCAAAAATCTTGATCAAAATTTGTAAGGCATGATCTGCCACGCACAAAGCTATGCTGACTGCTCCAAGTCAAACTCTGTCTTCCCAAATGCATCTATATCTTATATCTCCGAACCTTCTCAAGTGGTTTCCGAAACAGATTTGAAGCTTACTGGTCTATATTTCCCAGGTTTTTCTTTGCAGCCTTTCTGAATAAGGGCACTACATTTGCTACTGCCCTGTCTTCCGAGACCTTGCCCCTGAACTACCTTCTCTCGCCTTGTGGAGTGCTCTTAGATATATCTGGTCAGGACCAAGAGATTTATCTGACTTTGTGCATTCTAATATGTCCAACAGCACCTCTACTGTGATATGGACTGTACCAAGATATCACAACTCACCTCCCAAAGGTCACAGATCTTCATGTCTTTCTTCATGTCTTTCTTCATGAGAAACACAGAGGGGAAATTGAAGACCTCACCCATCTCTTGAGGTTTTACACATGCGTGCCTATTTTGGATTGTAAGGCGTCCTATCTCTCTCTAGTTGTTCTTTTTATTTACTATACTGAATTTGGATTCATCTTAATCTGCTCAGCCAAGGCTAACTCATACCACACTTTAGCCCTGCTGATTTCCTTCTTCAGTAAACTCCTGTAACCCCTGTGTACCTCCAGAGATTCCCTTGGAACCAGCTGCCTGTACCTGAGCGACGCCTCCTTTCTTTCTGGTCAAAGCCTCAATATCTCTTGTCATCCAGGGTTCTCTCTTCCAGCCTCACTTTCCCTTCACCCTCACAGAAACATGCAGACCTTGAACTCGTGCTATCTCACTTTTGAAGCCCTCCCACTTGCCCTGGATCCTTTTACCTGTAAACACACTACTCCAATCAAGCCCTGCAATCCCCTGTCAAATTTCAACAAAATTCGCCTTGCCCCAATTTAGAACTTGAATCTGTGGACCAATTTTGTCCCTACCATACCTATTTTAACATTAGTACATCTCTGGTCACTTTTCCCAAAATGCTCCCCCACTTTACCGCCGTCACCTACTTTCCCAACAGTAGGTCGAGTTTGTCCCTTCCCCAATAGGACCCTCTACATGCGGCTTGTTGAAGCTTTCCTGAACACACTTAACAAATTATATTCCATCTAAGTTCTTAACCCTCTGGAAGTCCCAGTCTATGTTAGGATAATGAAAATCACCTACTATGACAACCCTATTGCTCCTGCAAGTCTCACCAGTCTTCCTGCATATTTGTTCCTCTAATTCCCATTGATTATTTGAAGGCTTATAGTGCAACCACTATAACGTTACCAACCCCTCTTATTGTTTGCATCATTTACAAAATCTCATTGGATATTATCTCAGTTATTTCATCTTTAAATATTAGAGTGATACGTGCCTTAATCAGAACTATTGATATTTAAATTGTTTCCATTTACATCTCTTCCTCACAGTGACTTTCACATTCGCAGCATCCCTTGCCAAGGCACAGTGGAGATATGGAGCTGTAAATGGATGGGAGCTGCACATCCTATCAGTTCCAACATTGGTTGCAAGTTTCCCCACACTGAGCTGCGATCTAACACAGTGTTACCGAACAATGCAACAGTCTGGGTTTATATATGAATGAACTAGTGCGGACTGCACAGCCCCCCCACGCTGTATATTTAGCATTGGATTATAGATCCAGCATTGGTGTGGACTGCACAGAGTTTCACTCTGTACATAGCTGGGTTCCATTCAGCAGACACTAGCCGGATCTACACAGTGGTCCATCCTGAACATGTAATGGTTATGTGAGTTAGAGTGCGAATGTGAGAGAACTAAACATCCGGCTATGTCTTTATTTTTGTTTTAATTATTGTTATTGGACCCTTCAAATCCTGACTCATCCAGTTAGACCCGACCCTCTGGATGAGTCATGGTAACTGTTGTTACAGCATCTCTGTCTGCAACATGACCAACAAATGGAGCAGAGGCTGCAGAGAGGACAGTCTCCGTAAAATGGAATGAGGGAATCACCATCAGATCAGCCGTGGTCTTAGTGAATGGTGGGGCAGGATTGTGTGGACCACTGATGCAACTTATCTTATATTTCTGTTTGTTCCAAGCAAACTCCCCTTCTCTCCCAGTGTCCCATACTGGTGGGGAGTGAGTCACCTCCTCCTGTTCCTGCGTAACAGGATCCTCGGGCCTCACTAGCCTACAGATTTCCCTGTGCCCCAGTTTTGAGCAGTTGAATAAATGGCTCCTGTTCCTGTGTCCCAGTCTCGAGCGGTTGAGTGACTGTTTCCTGTCCCTGTGCCCCAGTTTCAAGCAGTTGAATGGCTCCCTCCTGATCCCAAGTTTGTGAAAGTAGATGTCTTCCTCCTGCTCCTGAGTAACAGGCTCCAATAGCTCTGTGTTCACCTGCTGCTCCTGTGGAATGGAAGTGAGGGACTGAATGGCCTCTTCACATTCTTTACAGCTTTTGTTGACTAAAGGGCTTTCCCCGTTTCTGTAAAACACCATCAAATTCTGAATGATGTATTTTTGTATTTGACTCTCCGTGATTGAGCAAACAAGCTGGTTGGCAGAAATCAGATGCTGAATGGCCTCCTCCTGTTCCCGTGTTATACACTGAGGAGTCAATAGACTCTCAGAGATGTACAGCACGGAAAAAGATCATTCTGTCTGGTCATCCATACGCCAAATATCCTAAATTAATCTCGTCCCCCTTGCCAGCACTTGGCCCATCTCCCTCTAAACCCTTCCCATGAATATATCCATCCAAATGCCTTTTAAATTGTGTAACTGTACCTGCCTCCACCACCTCTTTTGTCTGTTCCATCCACACACACAGCGGTCTCTGTGTGAAAATGTTCTCCCTCATGTCCCTTTTTAAATCATTCTCCTCTCACCTTAAACCTTTGTCTTCTAATTTTGGACTCGTCTATCCTGGGAAGACATTGACTGTTTACCTTATCTATGCCCCTCATGATTTTATAAACCCCTTTAAGGATCCCCCCCCCCCCCAGCCTCAACACTTGAAAATAGTCCCAGCCTATTCAAACTCTCCCTGTAACTCTAACCCTCCAACACCTGCAACATTCTTTTAAATCTCTTCTGCACCCTTTCAAGTTTGACAACATCTTTCCGACAGTAGAGAGACCAGAATTAAAGGCAATATTACAAAAGTGGCAAAACCAATGTCCTGTACAGATTTAACATGTCATGCAAATGCTTTGACTCAAAGCACGCACCAATAAAGGGAAGATCACCAAATGCCTTCTTCACTACACTGTCTACCTGTGACGGCACTTTCAAGGAACGGAGAACCACGAGGCTAGCTTTGCTGCCTCACAGGGCAGTGACCTGGGTTTAATTCCATCCTTGAATGACTGGCTGTGTGGAGTTTGTACATTCTCCCCGTGTCTGCGTGAGTTTCCTTCGGGTGCTATGTTTTACTCCAACTGTATAAAGATATACAGATAAGGATAGATTGGCCATGCTAAATTGGGAAATGCAGGCTCAGAGGGATAGGGCAGGTGTTTGTCCAGTGGGATACTGTTTAGAGGTTCGGTGTGGCCTCGATGGGCCGAAAAGCCTGTTTCCCCACTGTAGGGATTCGATAATTTCAATGGAGTTCTCCTTCACTGGCAGCTTTCGATAGGGCACTACCTGTAAGTCTTACCTTGATTTGTCTTGCCCAAATGCAACACCTCATATGTAACTAAAATATACTCTATCTGCCACTCCTCGGTTCACCTCAGCAAAGTCCCATTATAGTCTGAGAGATCATTCCTCACTATCGACCACACCACCAAATTTGGAAATATCTACAAACTTACTGACCATACTTCATATACTCAAATGTAAATGATTTGTATCAGTGACAAAAGGCAGTGGACCCACTATTGATCTTTGCGGCACGCCACTGGTCACAGGTCTCCACGTTTAATGAACAAATGTCCATTGTCACGCCCTGTCTCCAATATTCAAGAAAATTTCGGATCTAAATGGCGAGTTCTCCCTGGATCCCAGCCAGTCTAACCTTGCTAACCAGTCTACCATGTAGAACATATTGGTAATCTTACTGAATTCCATAAAGAAAACATCCACTGGCCTGTCTTCATCAATCATCTTCATCACTTCCTCAAAAGATTACACCGAGTCAGTGAGACGTGATCTCCAATGTACAAAGCCCTCTTCAGTCCTTGTCTTTTCAAATGCATTTACATCCATTCCCACAAAATCCCCTCCAACAATTTAGTCACCATTGACGTCAGGCTCAGCGATCTATGGTTACCTGTTTTTTTTTCCTTACTTTTAAAATAATGGCACTGTGTTAGCTGCCCTCCAGTCTTTTGACACCTCACCTGTGGAAATCAATGATACAAATATATCAGCAAAATGCTGACCAATTTCTTTCCTTGCTTCTCACAAACATTTGGGATACAACTGATCAGTTCACCTTTATGTGTTTTAAAATGTCAAACACCTCCTTGTAATATAGACACCTTTCAATGTTTCACTGTATATTTATTCATTCTCTCGCTCTTGTAACCTCCTCCTCATTAAATACTGAGGAGAAATTTTTGTTTCGTATCCCTCCAATCTCGGGTGGTTCCACACATAGGTAGTCTTACTGATCTTTAAGGGGCCCTGTTCTCTCCCTAGTTAATCTTTTACCATTAAAGGATTTGTACGATTTCTTCAATGCCTCGTTAACCCTATTTCTAAAGCCATCTCATGTCCATATTTTTCTGGCCCGAATTCCCCGTTGACTATGCACTTATTGCCCTTATATACCTCTCGGGATTCACTTGATCTCAGCTCTGTTTACCTGACATATGCCTCCTTCCTTACCTTGACCAGAGCATCAATATATCTAACCATCCAGCACTCCCTGCACCCACCAGACTTGCCCATCTCACTAATGGGAACACGTTGGCTCTGGACTCTCTGAAACCACGTTTTGTTGGCCTTGCATTTACCAACCATCCCTTTACCTGTGAATAGGGTATTCCAATCAACCTTTCACAGGGCTCGCCTAACACTTTCAAAATTGGCCTTGTTCAAAGTTAGAACTTAAATGTTTACATCAGGTATTTCCTATTCCACAACTAATTTAAAACTAATATTTATGCGAAACAGATTTGAAAGTTAAATCAACACTTCTTGCCCCTCTATAACGGGCTCGAATGCCTGACTAGGCTTCTTCTGTCCCTCTGTAATAGATTCAAGAGGCTTAATAGCCTCCTCCAGATCTTCTGAACACACTCGAGAGGCTGCATGGCCTCCTCCTGTCCTTGTGTAACAGATCCGAGACACAGCAACCCATGGATTACGAGCAGCCGTTAAACTGTATCTGATGGAGGTCCATCCTTTCTCAGATACAGAAACACAGACACCACAATGTACTGCAGGTGCCCTCTCAGTTACACTTTATGCAGCTGCAGCAACACATCTCTTTGTTCTGAATGATTCTGTTGACAAAATGTGCCAATATTCCAGCTTTCCACCTTTTCAAGTAGCAACAGGCTAATATGGGCTGAATGGTCTTCTCCCTCTGTAAGAGGCCCATTGGGAGAGAGTTTCTTTGGCCTGTTCCTGAGCAGCAGTCTCAATGCTCTATCTCAAGGTTATGAAAAGATTTGACAACAGGACATTAAAACCAGGAGTGGCCGCACACTGGTCAATAAGTACCGTACTTTGTGTTCAGGTATCTAGAAACTAACCCACACCACCCCCCACCAACTTTTTTATGCAGCCGATCTGTTATTTTATAACTGCCTCCTTTCATAAACAGAATGGAACATACATAGACCCCTGCAGTGTTCTGTTAATACTCTCATATACAAGGAAAAAAAGATATAAAATATTGAAAGATTTATGGTCCATCCCTCAGCAACCCTCATCCATTGCATCCAGTATATGAAAAGTGGTGTCTTGAATTGGTTAACTGAGCCTATTGTTCAGTGACTGCGATTAATGCCAATCTCCATGGATTCTAATTATCCCAGTGGAGGGTTTCCATCTTTTAATGATAAATGGGCTCCGTTTAATGTGTCAACCCATAACATGAGCGGAGCATCACCGACAGCACTGACAGGGAACAGCAGATCCAGAGAGAAGTGGAGGAGAGATCAGAATCTGAGAACATGAGACTGGAATGTTCCAACAATGGATCAGAATTTGAGAACATTAGACTGGAATATTCAAACAATGGATCAGAATCTGAGAACATTAGACAGGAATATTCCAACAATAGACAGGAGCCCAGCCGATAATGTTTGGTATCTTTCTGCATTTGATTGGTTGTCATTATCATTGCGGATCTATTACGCTCTTCTCATTATTCAGTACTTTTATTATCCCTTCCTGGTTATCGTTGGTGTTCCTGGTGAGTGTCACTATCCAGATTTTGTTTTCTATAAACCAGTTATGACTGTATTATTGTTATTTCATATCGTCTACACTTCCTGCCACTATTATTGTTCCAATCCAATCCAATCTCTCAATCTAGATATTCATTCTACAGACCACTACTAACGACATCAATGAAGGTGTTCAATTACTGCCTCGCTCTCTGCTCTGGCAGTGTTACTCACGGATCTCTATGTTGATCTATTCAGTTTCAGGGGAGAACCACAATGCATCGTATCATTGCCTTTGCTGTTAAGAGCATAGAGGTCACTGTCTACTGTTCTGGTTACAAACTCCACTTCCTTCCACTGTTTCCATCCCATCCCTGGCCAATATGTGCAGCTGAAGCAGACAAGTCACAACTGTGGGACATCTCTTTGACTATGAGCTGATTCTTGACACCATTCCCTGACATTTTTAACTTGAAATACTCACTACTCCAGAATATATCTCACTGGTTTATTCCATCTGCTGTTTGAACCTTGAGCTATGAAGTACAGGCTTAATGAAGTCAATAATCTGCTGCTGATGCTCCCGGCTTCAAACCTGCCGAAGCAAATCCGATTCGAACTCGCACCAAACTCCCATCCATCTGTCATTCATGTGCACGCTGATGTATATTGCTGTTTTGTCTGGCAATGCCTTTATTTTTACATTGTCAAACACTTTACCTCATCTGTCCATGAAACTTCCCTCGTTCTCCTTATTGATAAACAAAAAGCCTGCCAGCTGTTCTTATTTAAAATTGTTTTCTCCATGTGCGTTCCTTCTCAAACAATGAGTTTCGCATTCAACCACGCCAATCGCGCACACTCTCTCAGTCTCTGATGAACACACAGAGAGAGCAAACCTTCCCATTCTAGGCAGGAATCTGATGCGAGTATAGTTAGCATATGTTATTAAAGTTTGCAATACTCTCCAGATAGTTCAGTTCACTAAGGAACACACTAGCATGGTGTGCACAGCTCTCCATGCTGGGCTGTCATCTTGTCCCAGTTTATGTTTGTTTGTGGTGTTCTGTGAAGCAGATTCAGAATTTGATGTAACAAACCATTCCAGCTGATCTGACAATGCCTGTATTCAATGTTCTCATTCTTGTAATTTTACTCACGAAGATCTCACTTCTGCAGTTAGTCCCACTGCCCTGTCTTTTTCCCCATATTTCCACAACATCTTTTCAGTTAATTAACTCTCTGTTTCTGTCTTTAATGTGAATCTCTCTGTCCCTCTGTATCTTTCCCTGGCCTTGGGTTTTGTCTCCCTGGTGTATCGAGTGCTGGCATTGTGTAGCTCCGAAATAATGAAATGGCGTGTGTCAGGCTGTTGTTCACTTCCCAGTATGTCCCATGTGATAGTTCATGGACAGGCGTGTTTCAGAAGTTATGAGAAACATCCTAGTAACTTGGTGTGTACCTGTGGCTGTCCCTCTCAGGTGACCTTGCGATCAGTAACACGAGGAAGACCACTGAGTAAAGGACCAGGCATCTAAATTGCCTGACAATGCTGTCACTTTTTAAATAAAAGGTTATTTTCTCTTTATTTTTAGTAAGCGGTCTTAAAGGCCAAACTTCTTACTGAAAACGGCTCAAGTAAATAACTTACGGGGATTTTAGGGTTTTTAATAAATAGTAGTAACAATGGCCAGCTCGCATCGACCAGGCTTTCTCGGTTTCTTTTCATTGTAGCAAGAACAATTACAAGGCGCTTGGGGTCCCAGAACAGGTGTAAGTTTTAGTAAATTATCCCTAGCTGCTATTCTCTCTGGAAGCTCACTTGATGCTCTTTCTTCCTGGATTGGAGAACTGTATGCAAGAATGCATGTTTGAATGTTCCTTTTTGCCAAGGGGTGTGTTTAGGTGATTGTAGTATATTGGAACAGTTCATTTGTAGAAGGTACTGTATCCATTATTCTGTTATGGTTTCCAATAGCTAAGTTAGTCTAAATTCCTTTCATTGTGTATGGATTTTGATTAGAGTGTTTAAATACATTGTGTTTTGCTTAATGGTGAGTGGTTTGACGAGTACCATCACATCTGGAACACCCAACTCACATCTGCATTTAAAATAAGAAAAGGTTCGCATCCAACCTACCTCCTTAAACTAGTTTGAGTCAGTCTGCTTGGTCTATAACAAACTGGGGACTCTTGTCTGGTTCTAAATCGATATTACCATATTGGGTTTAGAATTCCAATCCCTACAGTGTGTAAACAGGCCATTCGACCCAACAAGTTCACACCGACCTTCCGAGGAGTAACCGACCCAGACCCATTCCTCTACCCTGTTATTACACATTTACCCCGACTAAGGCACCTAACCCACACATCCCTGAAAACTACAAACAATTTAGCATGGCCAATTCACCTGACATGCACACTTTTGGATTGTGAGAGGAAACTAGAGAATCCAGAATAAGCTCATGCAAACACTGGAGAGTATGCACTGGGAGGCTATTGGGTTCAAAGGTCGCGTATGGTAGTTGTTAGTGTCTTTGGTTCTGGATGTTGAATTCGGTTGGTTTAAACAGTGTGTTGAGTATAAAGATAATTTCAGTCAATAAGCGTTCTCTGGGTGTGGAAGAAGTAAAGTTAGGGGTTTTACAAAAGGTAATGAAGGGAAGCTGTAGGAATTGGCAGACAAGCTGGAGTTGGAATTGTGTTTGTCTGTGTGAAAATGAGAGATAATTACAGCTATAGCTTGGCAATTACATTTGGTGGAACCGCCATCAGAGTCTTTGGAAATGGCTAGAATTCAATTTCAAATGAGGCACCTTGAACATGAGAAGGAATTGAAACAGTTTGAATGATGATGAAAAGTAGAAATAAAAGAAAAGGAAATGAAGACGAAAGAGAGAAAAAGAGAGAAGAAAAGCAGAGAGTTTCAACTTCAAAAGTTAGTAATTAGAGAGGAAAGTTGACATAGAAGGTGGAGATGAAGGCAGACAGTCGGCTGGATAAGGAGGATAGTGAGAATGAGCAACCCTATATAGCCAAAGGTCTGATGGGAATCTGTTGAAATACATCCAGGTATTATCTAAATTTGATGAGAATGATGGAGGGAGCCTTTTTAATATCATTTCAGAAAGTGGCTAAACAAATGCAGTTGCCAGAGAACATGTGGATTTAGTTTATTCAAACAAAGCGGATAGGCATTTGCATCCCTATCAGAGGAGGTATCTGCTGAGTATGAGGAGGTAAAGAAAGCCATTTGAAGTGCATATGAGCTTGTGCTAGAAGCTGACAGACAGTATTTCAGGAATCTAAAATAGCATGCCTGGTTAAACGCACGTTGTGTTTGAAAGGATCAAACACATTTTGAAAGGTGGGGAAGGGTATTAAAACAGAGCAAACCTATGACCCTTAGAGAGATTCTTATTTTCGAGAAGTTCAACAATTTACTTCCTGCAGTCATGAGAACTCATGTGGAAGAGCAGAGAGTAACAATGGGAAGGTTAGAAGCTAAAATGGCTGATGATGATGATTGAGTTCAGAAATCAAAGTTTGGTTTCTGTGAGAGATTGAGAATAATGTGTGAGATTTTCTTAGAACATATCCCTGTGAGAGTAAGGTTTACTGGCATAGGCCAGGAGTAGCAGGTAAAGAGGTTACAGCATTAAGAGGTAAAGAAACATGTAATTCTTTTGTGCTGAGACATGAGGAGCTACTTCATTCAGAAGGACTATTGGAGAGATGAGAAGTGCTCCATTATGTAACGTGTGGTTGGAGTGTCTAATGGAAACATCAACAGATTTATTCCACAATGGGGAAGGAGGCCTTGAGCTTGGTGTTGGCATTACAACATTTCAGCATTTAAATTGCGAATAACGTATCTGAGACAAATCGTTTTCACTGATCGTGACCCCTTAAA
Organism: Chiloscyllium punctatum; assembly: GCF_047496795.1. Lineage (NCBI taxonomy): Eukaryota > Metazoa > Chordata > Chondrichthyes > Orectolobiformes > Hemiscylliidae > Chiloscyllium > Chiloscyllium punctatum. Next base: position 80,918,372 of record NC_092768.1, read on the forward strand.
GTTTTTGGAGAAGTTTAGGAACAAAAATACCAGTCTGTGTCGACTGAGCTTATTATTCCCGCCATTCAATATGAAATTATACATGTGACAGGGTTAGAAAACTTAAGTTTTGACACGTTGTGGAAACTTGAGTGAAGAAAGACAAAGGCTTTCTGTGGCAGGAGTAAAATGACTGAAATCGAATCTCCTTGTGAACATTTGTATGCTCAGATTCAATGTAATATATATGCATTGCAGTCAATAGACAATAGGTGCAGGAGTAGGCCATTCTGCCCTTCGAGCCTGCACCACCACTCAATATGATCATGGCTGATCATTCCTAATCAGTATCCTCTTCCTGCCTTATCTCCATAACCCTTGATTCCACAATCCTTGAGAGCTCTATCCAACTCTTTCTTAAATGAATCCAGAGACTGGGCCTCCACTGCCTGCTGGGGCAGAGCATTCCACACAGCCACCACTCTCTGGATGAAGACGTTTCTCCTCATCCCTGTCCTAAATGGTCTACCCCGTATTTGTAAGCTGTGTCCTCTGATTCAGCACTCACCCATCAGCAGAAACATGTTTCCTGCTGCCAGAGTGTCCAATCCTTTCATAATCTTATATGTCTCAATCAAATCCCCTCTTAGTCTTCTAAACCCAAGGGTATACAAGCCCAGTCACTTCAGTCTTTCAGTGTAAGGTAATCCGCCATTCCCGCCAGTCTACTCATAGAGGAAGATTAGGAGGTTTAAAATTAATCCCTTTTTGTATATTGATGGATCATTTTATTAAAGGTGGAGTTGTGAGCATACTATCACTATTAAAAGGTTATTTTATCTTGGGATTTTTTTTGAAGAGAGGTTATAAAGACAGAGGTGCGGAACTGCTGTCTAAAAACAGTTTAAGTAAATAATTGAGAAAGCCTTCAGGTTTTATTCAAACATTGGTAACAATGGAAGGGCAGTGGCCAGCTCTCCCAGACCAGGTTTTCTCGTTTTGCTTTTAGCTGCAGCATTCAGAAGCTGTTGGTGATCCTGGAAAGGGTTGGAAGTTTCAATACATGATCCCCAGCTGCTTTTCTCTCTGAGATCTCTGTTGATGTTGATATCTCTTCGATCGGAAAACTGCATTTAAGGATCTGTATTTGAATATATCTTTGTGCCAAGCAGTGTATACCAAGAAGGTACGGTATCTATTGTTTGTGTAAGTGTTCAAACATATAAGCTATTTCAAAATGTTCTTTTCTTTAATTGTATTTTAACTAAAGCATTTGAATAGATTATATTTTGCTTAATGTCGAGTGGTTTGACCAGTCACAACATATCTGGAACGCAAACTTCACATCTATTTTTAAAATAAGGAAAGGTTTGGGTCTAAGCGACCTTCTTAAAATATTTTGCAGGGATCTGGTCTGGTCCACAACACTTATAGATGAGGGGTTTCTGACTGACTCTGATTGAAAATTTAGTGGAGGGGTTGGGGATGGTTTGCTGGAGGTTGTGCTGTGAGCTGCCTGAGACATTCAGGGAGACATGAGGATTTGCTGACCCATCTTTGGGTGGAGCCTGGGGACTGTAGTTACAGCATCTGGGTCTGTAACATGAGCAACAAATGGAGCAAAGGTTACAGAGTGGGGAAACTCTGAAAACACAGAGTTAGTGTATGTGTGGAAAGGGATCTGTTGGACCCACCCGAGTTTTCCATTAACAGCCTCGCAAGCTACACTTAACCCAGGAGCAGAGTGTGAGGGGACACTGATTGAACAAGGAGCTGGACACAGAGTAGTGTCACCTCCTTTAACGCGTCCTGCAGCTCCCCCCCCCCCCACCCCGGGGAAAGGATGGTGCTGCCAGTGGCTGTTCGGGTCACAGTTTCATTCAGCTTCTATGTTCTGCAACTTTCCAAACAGGACTGGGTGACATCGCCATCATCTCCCAGTATGTTGCCATCAATGTAACCATTCGGTGATGGAGGATATATATGGTGGATGAGGTAAATACTTCGTTTCCCCCACAGCAGGGAGCTGCCGGGTGTATCCAGTATAATGGGATTCCCGATGGTGTACATGGCATCTGCAGAGTACCCATATCAATGGGGAGAGGTAGAGGAAGTGAAGGAGCTCTCTCTCTGTTAATGTTACCGTGTGTCCATGCACAGTACACTATGTTGGTGAATACTTCTGTCCTGACAGCAGCCAGAGTTCCTTCATTCACAAGCACACAGCAATCCCATCGTCTTCGGATCTCCATGTAGAAATGAATGAATGTATCTTGGATAAAGGCCGACCCCTTAATACATGTTTGAAAACAGCATCCCCATCACGAACCAAACACTTCAAAACATTCCATGTGTACGAAGAGCAATGGGGTCACTTAGAGAGTGAAGGAGCAGAGTTTTAAGAGATGTGCTCCAATTGCTGCATAAGCTGTATGTGTGGCTGACTGGACTCATCATCCTGCTGGTGTACAAAATCGATGGGATGAAGTCTTTCTGGTGTTTCCATGTTGTCATCTCCAAGGCCAGAATGACCACCTCCTGTTGATGCGTTAGAGGGGTGGGGGATTATGGAATCTTCCCGTTACTGTGTAACGTTCTGTGGGTCTGATGGGTGTTCTCATATTTCTCCATAATCGGTGGAGATACTGAACGGTCTCCTCATGTATCCCAGAGATGGAACGAAGGGAGCAATTGGTCTTCTCTTGTTCGCATACAACAGACACGTGTCTGAATTACCTCCTCCTTTCTCATGAAAAAAGTCTCAGATAGTTTTTATCCTAACACATTTCCCTTGCAACAGACTCGGTGGGTCTGAATGACCTCCTGTTATCCCAGTGTAACAATCTCCAGTCACTGTGTGACCTCTTCCAGTTCCTATGTTACGGACTTGAGTTGGCTGAATGGACTGATCCTGTTGCTGTGTAACAGGATACTGGTGCAGCATGGCCTACTCTGGGTCCAGTGTTATAGATTCGAGGGGCTGATTGGTCTCCTCCTATAAATATACATCGGGCTCGAGGGGCTGAACAGTGTCGTCCTATTCTGGTGTAACAGGCTCGAAGGCCTGAATATCCTCCTGTTGTTCCTGTGTAACAGGCTGGAGAACGGAATGGATTCCCCCACTATCTGTGTAATTCTCTATGTTGAAATAAGATCATCCTTTATCTTTGCAAACTCCAATGGCTTCTGGATGAACCTGATCATCCTTTCGTTATAAGCTAGCACCTTCATTGCAGGAACCAGCTGAGGGAACCATCTCTGAGCTGCTTCCAACATAACAACATCCTTTCTTCATTGAAGAGGCTAAATCTGTACACACTACTCCAGATGTGATCTCACTAAGATCCTGTACAGCAGCAGCATTGCTTTATCAGCCTGCTGTAAGGTTCCCACCCAGGTTAGAGCAGTCTCAGCTCTCTGGGGGAATACAGAGCATTTATGAACGATCCTTGTCCTTCTCTACTCCACTAGCATAACGGGAGATCTGGAGAAAATGTGAAATGATGCTTAAGAAGATCATAAATGATGTGGCGAGATGATCTCGACCATTAATCTCCCCAAATCCCACATCGCTCAGATTCTCCAGAATCTAGTACGGTGGAGTGCAAAAACAGCAAGGAGAAGGAAACATCGATGGGATTTATATATCAAAATGAAAGCTGCAATACAAATGCTGGACATGTTATAAAACGGGAAATGAGATATACACATTTGTGGGTACTGCAGTAATAATGTCCTGTTTACATTATATCGAAACTGTGTTAACCCAACTGAATGCTAATGCTGGGAAAAATGGATTTCATGAGCATGTGTTAGATGGTGGCATTAACATTTTCTCGAGCACTGAGCAAGAGATCAGGTTATTTAGAAATTGATGTTGAATGATCAAAAGAACTAATTGAAAACTTTACTGTAAAGGACCTTTTGGGAACAGTGACCACAATGCATTGGTTTTCTTTTATGCTGTTTGAGTACACAGTAGTTTTTGTTTTATTTGAAGTAACTGTTATAAATCTGAATCATACAAGCCCTGAAGGTGTGAGGAGAAATTGGGGACTACAGATGCTGGAGATCAGAGTCGAAGAGTGTGGTGCTGGAAGATCAGAGTCGAGGAGTGTGGTGCTGGAAAAGCACAGTCAGGCAGCGTACTAGTAGCAGGTGAATTGACGTTTTTGGCATAAGCCCTTCATCAGGAATGAGGCTTATGGATGAAGGGGGCTGAGAGATAAATGAGAAGGCGGTGTGGCAGGAGGGAGGTAGCTAGAAATGCGATAGGTAGATGAAGGTGGGGTTGAAAGTGATAGGTGATGAAGGGAGACAGAACGCCTCATCTACTACATACGTTAAAGCCAGTTTGGTCTTCTCTACATTGGTAAGGCAGGTGGACCATTTCAGAGAACATATCTGGGATAGCCACATTGACCAACTCCACCGCCTTGTGGCTGAACACTTTAACTCCCCTTTCCACTCTGCCAAGGACGTGAGAGTCCTGGGCCTCCTCCATCGCCAAACCCTAACCACCCGAAGCATGGATGAAGAAAGGTTCTTCTTCTACCTTGGGACCCTCCAACCACAGGGGATTAATGTAGGTTTCACCAGTTTCCCCATTTACCCTAACTCCACCTTATCCCAGTCCAATCTTCCAACTCAGCATCCTCCCCCCTTTTGAACGTTCCTATGTGTTCATCTTCCTTCCGATCAATCTGGTCCACCCACCTCTCCGACCTCACCCTTTCAGCCTCACCTTCCACTATCTAGTAGATCACAGGAATTACCTTAGAAAAATGCCAAGTACCGTAGTAAGCCAGGGGAATCGGAGAAATATAGGACCCAGCAACGGATGACCAAGAAAAGAAAATCAAAAAGTGAAAAAGCATAAAAACAAAAGAAAAACATAAAGACTGCTAAAAAAAAAAGTACATCAGTGTATGAAACAAAAATAAAAACAAGGTCAAATATGGAACAGTGAGTGTGCGGACAGAATAATTTATTGAAGACAACAGAGAAATCGCAGGGAAAAGAAACAGTTTCTTTGTGTCTATCTTCAAGGCAGAAATTCTCCCAGAAATACCAAGTGACCATGGGACTTGTGTAAGTAAAGTCTAAGATCATTCTTATCAGTGTTGAGGTCATCTTTGAAAAGAAAGCTGGATTGAGTATTTATAAACCTGACAGATCAAAAGTACTTCATAAAAGAATTTCAGAGGAAGCAGCAATAGGCATATTGATTGCATCGCACATTATCACGTTGTTTTCCAATACATTCCCGAAAGATATTTAGCCAGTCTGGATAAGGCAAAGGTTACAAATATTATCCAACGGTTTAAGAAAGGATGAAGATGGAGAGTGGTGAACTACAGATCAGTAACTTGTCATCCGCGGTCGGGTGTCTGTTGGGCTCTATTATGAAGAACGTGTTACTGGATATATAGAAGGTCATGGGAAAACTGGGGAGGATGATAATGCATCGATGAAACGAAAACCATAAGTGGCAAACATTTTTTGGAATGGTTTGAAGATGATTCTTGTGGACGTAGGCAATGAGGAGCTAATGGATAACGTATAGTTGGATATTCAAGAGAATCTTTTATAAGAACTCTCCTACTAACATCATAAGAAAAGTTAAAGTGAAAGGCCTTGGGAAGAATTGGACGGCAGAGTGGCACAGTGGTTAGCACTGCTACCTCACACCGCCAGAGGCACGGGTTCAACTCCTGCCTCAGGCAGTTTCCACATTATCCCCGTGTCTGCGTGGGTTTCCTCTGGGTGTTCCGTTTTCCTCCCACAGTTCAAAGATGTGCAGGTCAGGTGAATTGGCCATGCTAAATTGTCCGGAGTGTTAGGTAAGGGATAAATGTAGGGGTATGGGTGGGTTGCGCTTCGGCGGGTCTGTGTGGACTTGTTGGGCAGAAGGGCCTGTTTTCACACTGCAATGCAATGCAATGTAATCTAAACACAAGCAAATAGGAAACGAAAAATTAGGTTTACATTCATGTGAATGTAATTGAAATATAGAAGATGCCATGTGCCAGCTGCACAGAGTGTTGCTGAGACTAAACTGAGAGTATTGTGTACCGTTTGGAGTCCCAGTCTAAGATAGAATATACGACAGACGAACTGCAAAAGGTATTCTCCAGATTAATCCCTAAAATGGCAAGATTTTCTGATGTGGAAACTCAGCCTGTGATCTCGAGTTTCAAAAGATGAAAGGTGATTTTAGTGAAACTTGGAAACATAGAGGGGAGAGAACAACCGAGGGACATGGAGAAGTGCAAGCAGGAGAGATGAGGGAGAATACCATGATATTCTACACGGACAAGTAGAACAGAATAATCAGCAACAGTTTGTGTCCATTAGAAACCAAAGGGGCAATCTGTGTGTCAACCCGGAGAACATTGATAGATTGTTACATGCAAACATCACAGCTGTTTTACTTGGGAGAAGGAGGATGCAGGTACAGAATTCGAGAAGATGGACTGGAAAGCTCTTGGAAAGAGATTGATGTAAAATACGAGCAGGGGTTTGAGGCTTTGTCTGGTATAAAATTGGACCAATCTGCAGGTCTGGATACTGTTGGAGTCAAGGGAGGAAAGACGCTGATTGGAAATTTTAATTAGAATCTGACAATAGGGGAGGTGCCAGAGGACTGGAGAACAGCTATTATGATTGCACTTCACAGTAAGGGTGGTAGAGATAGACCAGGAAACTATAGACGAGCGAGTATTAAATCACTGTTCGGGAAACTACTGGAGATAATAGAGAAGGAAAAAATTGAACTCCAATCAGAATTGTAAGGCTTGATCAGGGATAATCATCATAACTTTATCAGAGTGAAGTCACACTAATGGAGTTGATTCAATTAGTTTGAGGAGGTCGCTTATTTAGTTTTGATGCAATGCCTTTGACAAAGTTCCGCATGGGAAACTGAAAAAAATAAAGTAAAATCTCAGAGTATCAAGGATAACTTGAAAAGTTACAGCAAAAATTGTTTTAGTGTCAGGAGGCAAAGGGTGGTGGGAGAAGGCTGTTTGTGTGACTGGAGACCAGTGTCCCCTGGTGTACCACAGGGATCACTGCTGTGTCCCTTATTGTTTGTAGCATTCATAAATGGTATAGATGTGAATCTGGAGGGTGAGTGGGTGGAGGGGTGGGAGATGTGATAAGCAAGTTTGTGTTTGAGACAAAGATTGGCCGGGTGGTTGGCAGTGAGGAGAAAGTTCTGATTTTACAGGAAAATACAAGTGGAATGATCATTTGGGCAGATCAATGGCAGATGGAATGTGATCCTGATAAATATGAGGTGATGTACTTTGGAAGGAGGAACCAGACATGGGGTGTACACAATGATTGGCAGCACACTAGGGAGCTCAGAGGGTGTTTCTCCACACATCCCTGAATGTGACTGAACAGGGTAATGGACTAGTTAAGAATTTAACCTTGGGTGGAACGTTTATTAATCAGGGAGTAGTTTATAAGTATTATACAGGGCTTGGTTTAGTCCATGATGGAGTACTGTATGTCGTTCTGGGAGCCTCATTATAAGGAAGGATGTGATTGTACTGGAGGGGGTTGCAGAGGAGATTCACCAGGATGTTCCCTGGAATGGAGCATATCAGCTATGGAGAGAGGCTGGATAGGTTCAGGTTGTTTACTTTTGACAGAGAGGCTGAAGGGGATGTGATTCAGAAGGATAAGTTAACAAGGGGCATCGACAGATTGGACAGACAGCAACTGTTCCTTTTAGACAGAGGATCAAGAACAAGGGAGCACACTTTTAAAGTGAAGGGTTTGAGGTTCAGAGAGGATTTAAAGATGACTTTTTCTTCACCCAGAGGGTGTTGGGGTCTGGAAAGTACTTTCTGAGAGGGGGGTTATCAAGGTTAACCTCTCAACTGTTAAAAGTACTTGGACAAGCACTTGGAAATGCCATAACATTCCAGGCTATCAGCCTTTTGTCGGAAACTGGGACTAATATAGATCGTGCTGTATTTCTGTTGGCACAGAGACGATGCTCCTGTGAGTATATGATGTGGAAGGTCAATGATTGAGCAGCTTTACACAAGAATTGATGGGTTTCTGAAGATAATGTTCACAAAGGTTATAAGAGTGAACTGTTATAGCTTGTCAGATTATGTCAATGTGAGAAGTATGAAAAAGAAGTGCAGGTTTTTTCCAGTTTGAAACCAGAGAATGGAGAATGGGAAACAGGGAAATGGCAAAACTATGAATCCACTACTTCAGTTCTGTCTTCACAGTACACAGACAATACCAGGAAAACCAAGTCTGGCGTGGAAAACGAAATAGTACATGGAACATAGAACATAGTAAGTAAATCGTTTGGGAGAAATGATTGGGACTGAAAATAATGGTCTTAGACAACACTAACACAGATTTATGAAATGGGAATTATGTTTGAGAAACAGACTGGGAGACAAATGAAAGAGAAGCAATGGATGTAAAACATGTGGATTTTCAGAAAGATTTTGGTAAAGCTCCAAGCCTAGTTTGCAAAATCAAATCTTCGTGGATTGGGGTGAATATATGGCCATCCTTCTAGAATGGGACAGCTGGCAGGAGACAGTGAATAGAAATAAACAGACTTGTGAAGCAACAGCCTGACATTGTATTTAAGGTCTGATTCTGTGAGTTTGACTATATCCCTGACACCCCATCACCTTCCCCAGATATCTCCTCTCTCACCAGCAGGACAGACAAAGCAGAAGTGGTGGCACCGTGGGATGCAGTTTGAAGGGAATTGTTCTGGGAGTCCTCAACAGTGACTCTGTATCCCATGAAATCTCATGGCGTTAGTTTACACATGGGAAAAGAAACCTCCTGCTGATTACCATGTACCAGCCTCTTCCAACTGATGAGTCAGTACTCCCCCAAGCTGAACAACACTTGGAGGAAGCGCTGAGGGTGGCAAAGGCACAAAATGTACTCTGGGTTAGGGATGTCAATGTCCACAAAAAGAGTGGTTCGGCAGCAGCATTACTGATTGAGCTGGTTGGGTCCGAAAGGATATAACTTCTCGACTCGGTCTGCGGCAGGTGGTGAAGGAACCCACAAGAGGGAAAAGCCATATTTGACCACAGCCTTACTAATCTGCCAGCTGCAGAAGTATCTGTCCATGACAGGATCGGGTAAGAGTGACCACCGCATAGTCATTGTGGAGATAAAGTCACACTTGCATATTGAGAATATCCTCCACCATTTTAGGTGGCACTGTCACCATGCTAAATAGGACAGACTTTGAACAGATCTAGCAGCTCAAGTCTGGGTTTCGATAATATGTTGTGGGTCATCAATAGCAGCAGAATTGTACTCCAGCACAACCTCATGGCCTGGCATATCCCCCTCACAACAATTACCATCAAGCCAGAGGATCAACCTTGATTCAATGGAGTGTGCAGGAGGACAGGAGCAGCACTGGGAATACCTGAAAATGAGGTGTCTGCCTGATGAAGTCACCAACCATGACTACCTGCGTGCCAAACAGCATAAGCAGTTAGTCATAGACAGAGCTAAGTGATCCTACAAGCAACGGTGCAGATCTAAGCTCTGCAGTCCTTCTACTTCTAGTAGAGAATAATTATGGACAATTAAACGAGTCATCGGAGGAGGACATTCCACAAGTATCCCCATCCTTCATGATGGAAGAGCCTAGCACTTCAGTGCAAAAGATAACGTTCATGCATTCGCAACAATCTTCAGTCAGAAGTGCTGAGTGGATGATTCATCTCGGCCTCCTCCAGTGGCCCTCAACAATTCAGATACCAGCCATCAGCCAATTTGATTCACTCCACACGATATCCAGATTCAGTTGGAGACACTGGATACCTCAGAGGGTACACACCCTGACAACATTCTGGCAATAGTCCTGAAACGTTGTTCTCCAGACCTTGTCACTGCCCTCACCAAGCTGTTCCAATACCGTTACAACAACATTTCCCCGATTACATGGAAAATTACCCCATGTATCTCCTGTATATAAAAAGCAGACCAAATCCAATCCGGCCAATACCACCGCATCAGTATACTCTCGATCATCAGTAAAGTGGTGGAAGGTCTCAGTGCTTTTAAGCAGCACCTGCCCAGCAATACCCTGGTCACTGACGCCCAGTTTGGGCTCCACCAGGGCCACTCAACTCCTGACCTCATTACCGTGGTTCAAACATGGACAAAAGAGCTGAATTCCAGAGGTGGGGTGAGAGTGACAGCCCTTTAAATCAAAGCTGCCTTCGCCCAAGTGTGGTATCAAGGGGCTTTGCCAACACTGGAATCAATGGTATCATGGGCAAACTCCCCGCTGGTTAGAATCATACCTGACACGGAGGAAGGTGGTCATGGTTGATAAAGGTCAATCAACTCAGCGCCAGGACGTTTCTGTAGGAGTCCCTCGGGCAGTGGCCTAGGCCCAAACATCTTCAGGGCTGCTTGATCAATGACCTTCCCTCTATTATAAGGTCAGAAGTGGAGATGTTTGCCAATGATTGCACAATCTTCTGCAACATTTGTGGCTCTTCAGATACTGAAGCAGTCCATGTTCAAATACAACAAGATCTGGACAGTATCCAGGCTGACAAGTGGCAAGTAATAGTCACGTCACACAAATGCCAGACCGTGAACATCACCACTAAAATACAATCTAACCACTGCCCCTTGACATTCAATGGTGTTACTGTCACTGAATCCACAGTGGACTGCAGCTGTTCAACAAGGCAGCTCACCACCACCTTCTCAAGGGGCAACCAGGGACAGGCAGTAAATGTTGGCCCAGCCAGTCACACCCAGATTCAGGAAATAAATATCATTTCAAAAAAATCACAGAGGAAGGTTTCTGGGATATCACAGAGATCGGTGCTCAGGTCCCAGTTGTTCACAATGCCCATTAAACATTTGGTTGCAGGAATCAAATACGATATATCCCAACCTGCTGAGAGAACTAAAGGATGTTGGATTGCGAGTGGGTGAGAAGGTTGTAAAAAAGCTTCAAGGTGACTAAGACAAGTGGAATGAATGGGCAACTACGTGGCAGATGGAGAGCAAGGTGGGTTGAGGTGACAGTGTGCCCTTTGGTGGGAACAAGAGATTGGCAGCTTTTCGTTTGAAAAGGGATTGTTTGAAACATGTTGATCTGAAAAGCGACGTATGGGCCTTTTTGTTGTTTCCTTCTGCGCGGCCCTTCGAGGTCCCTGCAGCAGAGTGAGGTCTGAACCCACAAGGCAATACTGGGAATGGCATTCACACGCTGCCCAGTGTATATAGACCTACCAAGTGGGGAGCTGTAACATTGCAAAGGATCTGGATCTCCCTGTAAACCAGTCACTGAAAGCAACATTGCAGGAGCAAGAACCAGATAGGAAGATCAATGATGTGCTGACCTTCATTTCAGGGGGGTTTGAGTCCAGGAGTAAGGGTGTCTTACTGCAGCTGTAGAGGGCTTTGGAGAGACCCTATCTCAAACACTGTGCAGTATTCTGATGATTTGGTGTCAGTACATAATAAAGGACAAACCTGACATTGAGGGAGAGCAGTGAAGGATGACCAGACCGATCTCTAGGATGACAGGCTTGTTGTGGGAGCTGAGTTTGGGGCGACTGGGCCTGTATTCCATGGGGTTTAGGAAAATGGGTGGAGATCTCAGTGAGATATATAAAGATCTGACAGGGTGAGACGGATTGGAAGCAGGGATAATAATTCCCCTGGCTGTGGTGTCTAAAACAAGGGTCCACAGTATTAGGTACAGACAGACCATTCTGCAATGAGATGACAATAAATGTCTGCACTCAGCGACTGGTGAACCTGGGGAATGCACTCGAAGCTGGAAGCCAAGACACTGAATATAAATACGGACGTAGAGACAGTAAAGGAATGGTGGGAGAGAACGAGAACGATATGGAAATAAAGGGCAAGGTATCATTATATTGAATTGGGTAGCAAAATCGACAGACCAAATGGACCACTGCACTTCCTACTTTATAGCTTCCCACAGTTAATCACATTAAGGGATGTGTACAGTGTGTGGAAAAAGTGCATTGTGTACATATTTGAACATGAACTGGAATGGGGAAGGCTCAATGTGTTGTATGACCTACTCCATTCCCGATGTTTCTATGCAGTCTGTAAATGTTGTCACAAGCTCTCAGATGTTAGGAAGGAGGTCTCTGCAGGGTCAACAGGACTGTGTTTCTCATTCAATTATTCCGATACTGAGGCTGGGGCCGGGTGTTCTGTCTGGTTTTATCCTTTAGACCTCGGAACAGTTTGATACAATAGAATGTCTTGTTTGGCGGATTCAGAGACCATTGAAGAGTTTATCACATTCTGTGTGTCTGCAGTCACGTTTAGCCCAGACCAGGAAAACACGGGAGATTCACTTTCTGAAAGGACATTTGTGAAGCAAATTGGTGTGAACAATCGACATTGGCTTGAAGGTCACAATTTACGGACACCAGATTTTGCATCTTAATATTTTGTCAATTGTGTTTAACTTACACCAGCTGCCAGAGCATTAGCCTGGTCTGGATTAGTAATCCAGTGACCTTTCCACAGCAGCACCATCTCTACATGGGGACCTATCTGAAATCATACTGAGCAGGTTATTTCTGTTCTGTTTGATAACTCTGTCAAAAAGAACTCCCACCAATTTGACTGTCGAGGTGGGTCTGAGGGGGAGGTAACTGGTCAGATTGTAATTATAATCCTCTTAGGAACTGGACATAGTTGAGTAATTTTCCACATTACCAGGGAGATGTCAGAGTTGGAGCTGGAATGAAACAGCTTCCCCAGGGACACGGCTTGTTATGCAGCACAAGTCTTCAGTCCTATTACAGGAATGGGGTCAGGGCCCATTGCCTTTCTCGTACGTACTGTGTTCAGCTGTTTTTCATGTCACGTACAGCAAAATAAATTGGTTGAAGACTGGCATCTGTGATTCTGTGGGTATCATGGCGAGGGTGAGGTGGATCATCAACTCCACACTTCTGGCTGAGATTGGTGCAGATACCACATCCTGGTCTTTTACACTGATGTGCAGAGCTGTTCGATTACTGAGGATGGGGATATTTGTGGAGCCCTTTGCTCCAGTCATTTGTTTAATCATCCATCACCAGTTATGTCAGAATGTGAGAGGATTGCGGAGCTTCAATCAGATCTGTTGGTCAAATGTGGTATCTTTAATGGGTTCACGTCAGGTTTAGGTTCACGTGGTTCTGACCCAGTCATGTTCACCCACAGTCATTACTGAAACATAGATCATATTGATGGTAATGGCAGACTGAGGAAATTATTCGAGGCTAAAAGTTACAGGTTGTGGTTGAATGCTGTTTTTCTTCTCCTACTGCTGTAGTCTACAGCACGACATAAATACGCAGTTTTGAGCTGCAATATCTGCAATGCAATTCTGCTGTCTGTCCCTTAGTTCACATCAAGACCCATTCACCCATCAGTCATGTACTCAGTGACCTACTCTGGTTTCTGGTGTGGTAACACTTCCATTTTCATACTGTCATTCTGCTGAGGGTCTCTTCCCGGGTCATGCTTTCAATCTGACACATTCTGAAAAACCAATTAACTGATTTTAATTCAATTGTTTAATTCATCTGAATTTTTTTCCTTGAGTAATATCATCTACTGTGTTTAAAGTGAATGTGTTTCCCTCTGTTTCTTTCCCTGATCATGATTAAGAGCTCTGTCGTGTCAGTGATGCCAGCCTTATGTAGTTTCCGAGCCAATGAATTCTCTGGCTTCCCAATCATCTTCACCACATTGTATGTTTCCTCTTTTGGTTTGATGCCTTATTACTCATGGTTGCCTTGTCCTGTCATGAGTATGTTTCATCACCTTTGGGAGAATTTCTGATATCCTCCGAAATATCCCCAGAAATTCCTGCTTTTGCTGTTCCGTGGTCTGCCCAGCTCGGCTCCCCTTCCAATTAACTCTGGCCAGCTCCTCCCACATGTCATTGTAGTTACATTGTTCAATTATAATCACATTACATCAAGAAGAGACCAATAGATATAAACCGACAGAAGGAGCTTTGAGAGAGGAGACGCAAAGAATAATTGGTAAATTTCTTAACTGGATACAAAGAGAGAAAGAGCGAGACAACATAGATGAGGAAATATGAAAAATGAGAAAACTAGATCATCGAAAGAAGTAGATGCACATCCCTCAATGTTTTGGCAATTCCTGTGTGCTGTGGTCCTTTGTATAGTGCATGTACAACAGAGCAATATGTTCAAATGCTGAGTCTGATGCCAGAATTTTTATCTCCAATAATATGACAGACACTAGCTTTGGAAAGTATCCAACAGGCCAATATATTGAATTCTGGTAGAAAGGGGATTAACTGAAGTAAGTTGGGACACCAGAAGCAAGAATTTATAACACATCCTGATAAGAATGAGAGATTGGAGTGGAGAATTCCAGAAAAACAGGGAACGTTGAGGGAAGGGGAACATATCATTTTAGATGAGAATCAAATGATGTTTTAATGTTTTATAAATTTTATACATCATATGCATCACTTTTTGTTAACTGTGTCTCCGTTGTTCATTTAGAATGTGTTGTGCACATGTGAAAAATGTTACTTATCTGCACACACATTATTTAAACAGTGTATATAAAATCATTTTTCCACCATTGAAACTGTCCTGTTGTTGTGTTACGCGGATACATGAACACCAGCTGGCCACCAAAAGACAGGACCCATTATCACTATGTTCCATACATACAGGCAAAGAAGGGCACCACTTTAATTGGGACAACGCAGACACACATACTAAGACACGCAAGGACGTTCTTAGAGGAATGGCATTCTGACCAGAAGTCCATCAATAAACGCATCAATTTAGATCCTATCTACCTTCTCTTGTGAAACAAGAGAACTGGAAATGACATCACCCATCTTAAGAACCCAAAACCTATAAATAGAGAGGCGCAACATACCACCAGCACTTCAGCAGAGACTCTCACTGATGATGTTACCTAGTCATAGTGTCGAATCATCAGAAAACAAACCTTCAAGCACAGCGAGCTAACTTGCATACATACAAACTGTTATTTTTCTTTTATTAGTGGAATTTGGGAGTTCTTTGTCACTCATGTATTAACAGATTATGAGGTGAGGTGAGCTTTTTAGGTTCGTGGTTTTAATTAACAGGAGTGCTCGACATAGATGTCTCCACAGTTTGGGGCCCTGCCGTATGGGACTTGGACAGATTTGAACAGATTTCGGGTACAAAATATCCCAGCAAATTCCAACACGTTGCAATTAGTGACCTAGATCTTCAAATAAAACCGGTCGGAAAATCTGTTTAATGTTGTTTACTGGTGGTTGTTTAAATTAAAAGTGAGGGAAACGGCTTTTAACATTACTAAAGAGGTTCCCAAATTTGCCAAGAAAGTTTAGAAAGACAAAAGGAGGACATTTTTTAGAATTAGCAAATAGGTTGGAATTGGGTTTAACCAGGGACCAAAGGAAAGCTGAAATTGTAATGGAGTTAGTAAAGCACTTTGATGTATTAGAGAAACAGACAAGTGCAGTCGAGTTAGATAAAACTTAAGTTGCAAATATGGCAACTGAAGTTAGAAGATAAAGAAAGAGACGGAAACAGAGAGAGAAAAACAGTGAAGGAGAGGAAAAAGAAAGAGAGAGAGAATTTGAGATTCAGAAGTTGGGAATTAGACAAGAAAGTTAAATTAACAGGATGGAGATGAAGGGAGAACGTCGGGATGTATACAACTATGTTAGTGCCTTGCCATATTTCGGTGAGAAAAATGTCAAAACCTTTTTTATTTCATTTGAAAAAAAAAATGACTCAGCAGAAGACGTGTCCAGTGAACTTGTGGGTAATGCTCGTTCAGACTAAGCTGGTGGGCACAGCTGGTGAGGTATGTGCAGCGCTGTCAGATGAGGGATCAAGAGATTATCAAGATGTTAAATTGGTTATTTTGATTGGTTATGAATTGGTACCAGAAGCATATAGACAGAGGTTCATAAAAATAGAGACGGTACCAGGTCTGACTTATGTTAAGTTTGAAAGAATTAACTACAGTCATTTTGACAGGTGGGTGCTGGCCTTAAAAATAGATAAGACCTGTGAGGCTTGAAGGGAGATTATTATGCTGAAGAAGTTGAAAGACTCACTTCCAGAAACGGTAAAAATTCATGTGCACGAACAGAAAGTTCAAAAAGCGAGAAGCGCGGCAGAAATGGTAGGCAAATATGCATTGGTGCATGAGATGAAATTTAGCTTCCGGGAGAATTTTCATGCTATGAGGGATAGAAATTGGGAGAAGGGAAGTTCACACATTACAAAGCGAACAGTAGCGCACAATAGTTTACCACAAGTGAAAAAAGAAGCCCAAAGGGGTTGAAAGGAGCTGAAAGGCCTCAGGTGTTCTCACTATAAGGGAGTGGAACACATAAAATGACAGTGCTGATGGATTAAGAAGGGCACTGGGAAAAGGTGTTTTCATTGAGGTAATCTGGACGCACTGTGATGGTCGTTGAAGGAAGGCACTTTGGGGACGATGCGGTAGAAGAGGCTAAGCCAGTGGCATTAGTGAAACTGGTAAAGGAGACCCCAAGTAGAGCTGAGGAGCTTCAGGAGAGTGCACAGCAGAGGCAGGGTCTGGGTATTGAGTCGGTACCTGGTCTCTGAAAGTATTCACCTCTGTAGATAAAGTTTACTCTGAAAGATCGGGGGAGAAGGACAAGAAGTTATAATTTTGTGAGATATGGGATCTGCTCAGTCTCTAATAGTTGAGAAGTGAGGCGGCAGAAAAGCACAACAGATCAGGCAGCATCCAGACAGCAGGACAATCGAATATCAGGCAGAAACCCATCGTCAGGAACATGGTGGGGGGACAATGGGGCTGAAAGATAAATATGAGGGTAGTAGCTGGGCTGGTGGGTGGGTCACTGGGAAGGCAATAGGTGGGAGTAATAGTGATATGTCGGTTTGGAGGGTGGAGTCGGTAGGTGGGAAGGAAGCTGGCCAGTTAGGGCGGTTCACGAGGGCAGTGCTAGGTTGAACGGTTCAATCTGGCAGAGGTTGGTGGAGGGGAGATTTGGAATTTGGTGAAGTCAACGTTGATGATGGTTCTAGTTTGAGGGTTCTAGTTGTCCTACCACCTATCCACAACACCCTCCTCTCCGAGCTATCACCATCACACCCCACCTGCGTCTACCTATCGCCTTCCAAGTTATCTTACACCCAGCTCCACTCCCACTCTCCTATTTATTTCTCGGCCCCCTTCCCCCTCCCTTACCCCACCCCCCACTTTCCTGATGAACAATTTATGCCTGAAACGTCAACTCTTCTGCCCCTCAGATGCTGCCTGGTTGACTATGCTTTTCCAGCCCCACACTTTTCAACTCTCACCTCCAGCATCTGCAGCCCTCACTTTCTCTCGGCCTCGAATAGTGAGAGATGAAAGTATTTTCACTCTTTCTGACATATTAATCAAGATCGTAACAATTTGTGGAATGGGGTTAGAAATTAAGTATTCCCTTGTGTAACATCAGGATGGAATGCCAATTCAAGGTTGGGGCAGTAACAGTGACAGTGAGTAACAGAGTGTCATTTCCAGGAATACAGTTTATTCTTGTGAACGATTTAACAGGATCCAAGGTGGGAAGTGGCACCCCTTGTATTGGAGAAGGCAAAAGGAAAACTAGGGAATTAGGGAGTTAAAAGAAAAATACCCAGGATTTTTCCAGACTGTATAGTAACAAGATCCCACTGTCATAAGTTACAGCAGGAAGGAAAAACGAACGAAAAAACCAAAGGAGTTGATGTGCAGTGAACTGACCCCCTGTTTGATGTCACGGTGCAGGAAAACCCTGAACAGGCAGAGGGTCAGACAGAGGGGTTTAGTCCAGAAAGGCTAATGGACTTATAACAGATATATACACACACATTCACACACACATACACATGCATACGCACAGAAAAGGAATCAGAATATATATTCGAACGTTATTAACGTAAAGATAGAATGCTAAAATTAAAATGGAGACCCCGATAGATAACTGCAGAAGGGAAATGGGCCGAAGTGCACCAGATTGTGTTAGAGGTAGCGTACAGTGTTACAGGTAGCACATAAACTAACGGCAGGCGGTCACCTTGGTGTACAGAAGATTCAGGTTAAGGTACAGAGGCATTTTTAGTGGCCTGGAATGCACAAGGACGTGGTTATTTTTTGACGTACATGTCAAACATTCTAAATAGTAAGTAAGTCACAGGCAGGAATAAAGCCAGCACCTTTGTTACCAATTCCTGCATTCGAAGAACATTTCACGTAGGTTATGATGAGTTGTGTCGCTCCCCTATCTAAAATAAAAGTGGAAACCATTATTTCCTAGCCATAATGGATGTGTCTACCAGATTTCCAAAGGCAATTCTATTATGGAGCGTTAAGGTAAAAAGGGAGTTGTAGGAGTTGGTAGCTTTCTTTAGTCACTGTGGGCTCCGCAGAGAGATTCATTCAGACCAAGGTCTCATTTTACCAATCAGCTGTTTAAGGAAGTCATGGATAGCTTAGGCATACAGCAGTTTAAATCAAGGGCATCCCATCCTGAATCCCAGGGAGCCTTGGAAAGTGAGCATCAGACGCTGAAGACCATATTAACAGTGTACTGTCAGGATTACTGGAATGATTGGAATGAAGGTGTCTCATTGAATTGTTTGCCATTAGACAAAAAATATTTGCCCCAAATAAATCTACTCAGTTTACTTCCATTGAGTTAATATTTGAAGTGAGAGGTCCTTTGGAATTAATTGAATATAAATTGACAGGACCGAAGTCAGAGATCTCACACTCGGATTATGTATGTGAGGTGAGGGAGAGATTAGATGGAGTAGGTGAGTTCGCTAAACAGCACCTGAAGGGCACAGCATAGAATGAAGCAAGTGGCAGATAAAAACTCTGAAATTTTGACGATTTCCTGTGGGGATGACGTATTAGTATTGTCACCAGTGATAGGAACTCCCTTCACAGCCAGGTTTAGTGACTCAGGAACAGAGTTACAGTCAGATGAACAAATTGTGCAGTTTATCTATATGATGTAGTGACCTTTAGCAAGTGATTGAAAGCTCACACGTTACAGTTGGCAGAGCATGTTGAACGATTACAAGAAGCAAACTTGGTAATAAACTTAAAGAAAATAGAATTCACGAAGGCAGAGGTGACATTCTTGGGACATTACATTAGACATGGAAGATTGAACCCATGGAACACAAAGACGAAGGGCTTTGAGGAATTTCCACAACCATCCTCGAAGAAAGAGGTGCTTCGATTTTTGGAACTGATTGGATTCTATCGGAAGTTTGTTCCAAACTTCAGCAGCGTATTGGCACCACTGATGGACTTAGTAAAGAAGAACACAGAATTGTGGTGGACAGAACAATGCCAGGAGGCATTTGAGAATTTTAAAGCAGGATTAATCACCACACCAGTTTTAGCCATACCAAATATTTTGAAACCCTCGGGATATAGGAGTCGGAGATGTATTGATTCAGAAAGATGATGATGGGATTGAATGGCTAATTGGCTACTTGTCAAAAAAACTCAATATCCACCAGAAACAAAATACAACATCTCCATTACTGAAAAAGAATGACTAAGTTTCGCACTGGCCTGACAATATTTTAATGTTTATGTGACAAATAAATTGTTGGAGATGCTTGTGGACAACGACAAACCTCTCGCGTTTTTTGGAATATTTAAAGACCAGAATATGAGAATATTTCATTGGAGTCTTATCACGCTGACTTTAAACTTACACAATGTACATGCTGTGGGTCCTAAAATGTGATAGCAGATGTGTTATCGCGGATTTAAAGGAACAGGTGTTGATAAGATTTGACTTATCCCAGTGTTTTATATGTGTGCAAAATTAATATGAATGATATAACTGAGATTAATACTTTTGTATTTCATAATAATGGGATTAAGAATTAGAGGAAAGGAAACGAAGCCATCTTTTCATTCTGATGGTTCTTTTTTTTTCTGAAGGGGGGTGGTGTTATGAAGCCGAAAGCAGGTCAGGTCACTTTAAGACAGAACGGGTTTTGTTGAATACAAAGTACAGCACAGATGCCAGCTAAATGTCTGATTGTTCCATATGTCACAATTAGCTGGGAAATGATACCTGGGTTTTGGTTGCTGTTTTGACAACAATTCAAATACAACCAAAGAGTTTAAATAACGTTCAGAATACCAGAAGCCAACGGAATTTGAATATTATTGTTTGGGTACCTGGAAAGCAATCAAATGTGAGAATTATTGTATCATTGGAAGTATATAAATCCAGCATTTTGAACACTCGAGGGAGAGCCACTGCCATCCAACAGCAGAGTAACTGCTGTAGAGCAAGAGTGCTAACTGACCATCCCAAACACTCTCTATCAAAGATACATGTTCATGTAAACCTACTTGCAATAAAAACATGACCCAGGGAGATCAGCAGCTGGAAGAGTGAACACAGCAGGGAAGATAGAGACTGTGTGGTCTTGAGATTGTAATGTTTCATATGTGGGTTGTTGGAACAGCAGATTTTGACAGAGTCAGAGTCAGATAGTAAGTAGCTAAGAAAAGAGGGGCTTGTATTTGTGAAGCCCCTCTAGTGTTCACTATTAAAGTTAAGAAACTAACTTGTTAATTTTTGTTTAAATAGTGGAATGTAGGAGATCGCTGTCACTCATATTTTAACAGATTACGAGGTGAGGCAAGCTTTTCTGGGTGTTTGGTTTTAATTAACAGAGGGGTTCGAGTCCACCTTGTAAATGTCCATCCACGCTAACCCCAATTCCCTGCAGTTGGCCAATATCATCCTAGACTTTTCCTATCCACATATTTATCCAAATGCTTTTGAAATGTTGTTAATGTACCTCCCTCAACCACATCTGCTGGCAGCTCATCCACGTCCCAGCCCTCTGTGTAAAGAAGTGGCCCCACAGGTTCCCTTTTATTCCTTCCCCTTTAACCTTAAACTGATCCCCTCTAATCCTCGATTCTCTACACCTTGGAAAAAGACTGAGAGCATTAACCCTACCATCGTGATCTTATTCAGCTCTATAAGGACTCCCTCAGTCTCCTTCACGCTAAAGAAAAGGTGCTAGCTTGTCCAACCTCTCCCTATAACTCAGACCAATGGGTCCTGGCAACGTCCTTGAAAATTTCTTCTGCACTCTTTCTAATTTAATAGCATCCTCCCTATAACAATGTGACAAAACTGAACACAATACTCTAAGTGCAGCCTGACCAAAGTCCAGTATAACTGCAACATAACTTCCCAGCTTCTCTGTACTCAATGTCCTCCCTGATGAAGGCCACTGTGCAAAAAGCCTTCTTCACTGCCCTGTCTACCTGTGACTCCACTCTTAGAGAACCGTGCACCTGAACCCCAAGGTCTCTCTGCCCACTACACTCTTGAAGATCTTTCCATGCACCATGAAACTCCTACCTTGATTTGATTTCCCAAAATGTAAGACATCACCCATCTATATTAAATTCCATTTGCCATTTCTCGGCCCACTTCCCCACCTGATTAAGTCCCTGCTGCAATTTCTGATAAACTTCCTCACTGATCACGCTACCACTTATTTTAGTGTCATCTGCAAACTTACTAATCATACCTTGTACATTCTCAACCAAATCATAGATAACAAACAGCAATGGGCCCAGCCTCCGGTCTGACAAACAACCTTCCACTAAACCCTCTGCTTCCGACCATCAACCCAACTGTGTATCCGATTGGACAGTTCCCCCACCATTCCACGTGATGGAACCTTCCTGAGCAGCCTGCCATGTGGAACCTTCTCAAAGGCCATACTGAAATCCATAGAGACTACGTCGACTGCTCTGTCCTCATCAACCTTCCTGGTCACTTCACCAAAGAACTCTAAGAAATTTGGGAAGCATGATCTCCCACTCACAAGTCTATGCTGACTGCTCCGAATCAAACCCTGTGTAACTAATGGGTGCAGTCAATGGTATGCTGTCTTCATTGTAAGATGATTCGAGTACATAAGTAAAGCCATCTTCCTGCTGTTGTAGAGCCTTGCTGAGAGAGCATTTGGGGCACTCTCTACAGATTTGATGCTCTTTGTAAGGAATGATCTCCTTACCACAGACATGGGTGATGGTATCATGTGAATAAAGTGAAGGAGCTGAGTGTTTAATCTGTAGAGCTGTGAGAGACGAGGAAATGGTGATGCTGAAACACGAGGAGTGGCAGCGATCACTTATTTCCAAAAGAAACATTGACAGGGAGAGAAATTCCATACTTTACCCAGGATTGATTGGTTTGATTTATTGTCACGTGTACCTCAGTACAGGGAAGCACGTTGTTTATGAGCAGTGGGGGAAGATCATATTAAGCAAGGCCAGACAAATCATAGGGTGGAAATAGACTTGGACAAAGTAAGGCACACAGGTTACACTGAACAGGACATGCACTAGACAAGGTCAACATGAACAAGATCACCATTATTTGAACTTAGAGAGTCCATTCATCAGTCTATCGTGACTTTCCTAATAGTTTATTTGCCTAAATTAACTCTCCCCACGTTATTGTGCAGTCGGCGTGTGAACCCTGTACTGAACATCAGGTTATTCACAATCCCCAACAGCAGCCACAATACCTTCCATCGGAAACAGGTAGCCATTCCCACCAGCTTCCACCCTACATAGAGAACACCAGGCAGCCTTCTCGGAGATGGTACATGCCTTCTTGAGATTTCACACAACACATATGATTTCCCTGCTCACCGCGAGTAACCCACGTTAAAGTCCCACGTGTGTATCATGAGCGTTGGCGCCACGAGGTACAACGTGGAGCAGTCTGTTTGTGCAGCCTCTGCTCCAATTGTTCATCACGTTAGAGCATCAATTAGGAGACAGTGAGGACTGCCCATGCTGGAGATCAGAGTAGAGAGTGGTTTGCTGGAAAAGCACAGCAGGAGAGTCGACATTTTGGGCATAAGACATTCATCAGGATCAGCATCAATTACCCTATTCTGCCCCCGTGTAAGTGCATTGAGGTGGAAATGGCCTTCTACTGTTCCTGTATAAGTGGCTCAACTGGCTGAATGGCCTCCTCTTGTTCATGTGTAAGTAACTCAAGGGGCTGAATGGCCTCGTTCCGTTTCTGTGTAATTGACTCAGGGGACTGAATGACTTCTTCCTTGTCCAATTGGACAGGGCCAAGGGCCTGACCTTTTACCCCTGGTTCCTGTTTGAGAGCTCGATGTACTGACAAGTGTGATGATGCTGCAGCTTTAAGAGGTTATTTTGTCCTGGTTTCTTTTAAGAGAGAGATTGAATGATCGTTACCAAGCTGGTTAGTTAAGACCTCTTGAGTGAACAGCGAGGGAGGCCTTGGGTTTATTTTAATGCAGCCTGAATGGGTGTGACCAGCTCTCACAGATTAGGATCTTTGAGTTTGTGGCAATCTGTGACTGAATATTCAGTTTTGCCAAAGGCTGTCTTTATGGGATTTTCGTATATCGGAACAGTTCATTAGTAATATCTCCACGCTATATTATTCTGATAACTTGTCCAATAGAATTAAGTTATTCTAATTTCCTTTTTCTTTGGTTTCATTTTATCTTTCGTGTTTAAATAGTGTTGAGCTTCACACCGAGTATTTTGACCAGTCACATTGCATCTGGAACAGACAATTTACATTCCCTTTAAAATAAGAAAACATTAGAGTCTAGGAGACTGCCTTCCAATATTTTCGAGGGGCTCTGGTGTGGCCCATCACACTAGACTCCTTCTCTTCCTGAGTAATAGGCTGGAGGCACTGAATGGGCTGTCCCTGTTCATCTCCAATAGTGTCAATGGGCTGAATGGCTTCCTCATGTTCCTGTGAAACCAGCGTGAGGTACTGAATGAACTCTATTTTTACTGGGGCAATGTGCAGTGTCAGGCAGTGCTGTTACATGAATGTTACTGATACTTTAACAGCACAAGTCTCAATGGAGTCTGGGTCTTGTTGCACATGAACACAGACCAGTTCAGGAGCTGAGAGGGGAACAAAATGTTTGAACATAGTGGAATCTTCAGTGACCATCCCCACTTCTGTTCTTATGTTGCGGAGGGTGAGGTTGGGGAGACATTGATGAAGCAGCTGAAGATGTTTGTGAAGAGGAAGCTACCCTGAGGATCTCCCACAGAGGTGACCCAGGACTGAGATGATGACCATCTTCCTTTGTGCCATGTTTGACCCCAAACACTGGAAAGTTTACTCTGATTCCCATTAAGTGCAGTTTTGTTAAGCTCCTTGATGTCAACACAAGTCAACCACTGCCTTGATATCAGGGCCAGTCATTTTTACCTGAACCCTTGTCTCAACCTCTTTTGTGCACATCAATAAACCATGATATAGGAGCAGCAAGTGTTTTCTTCAAACAGGTGGGATTGAATGTCAGGATTTCTCTTCTCAAGAGTGTTCGGGGAGCGAGATGTCTGAAAGTATTTGAAGAGGATGTAGATGGATATTGATCTGACAGAGAGGTGAGGGCTATGAAGAGTTGGATATGAAAGAGGATTTGAGACCAAGAGCAGATCAGTCACGATCTTAGTGAAGGGCAAGGCAGGTTTGGGGAGTGAATGACCTGCCCCTGTTTCTGATGTTCTTACATTCTGTTATTGGAGTGTTACTGGGTGTTATTTTCATGAATGTGCAATTACTAAATATTGCAGTCAGGGAGACCAGATGATTTTGTGAGCCAACTCTGGTTGAGGTATGGGGGCTGTATTCACAGTGAATCTGGGTCTAACCATGACCAACAAATGAAGCACAAGTTGCAGAGAGGAGAAGCTCTGTAAAGAGAGATGAGGGGCCTTGATCATACCTGTGCCTGGGCTTTCCAATTACATTTCCCAAATCACCTCAAAGCATGTGTGACAGTATTGAGAGGCTGAATGGTCTCCCCTGTTTCTGTGCAACAGGTTATAGGAGTAAATGGCCTCCAACTGCTCCTGTCTAGCAGGTTTGATGGGCTGAATGGAACACAGGAACATGGGAGTGAGGAGCAGGAGTGGGTCATTAGATACTTTGAGCCTTCTCCACCAGGCACTATAATTGTAGCTGATCAGGTTGTGGTCTCAGCCCCACTTTCCTGTCTGTATCCCATTGTGCATGACTCACTTCTCTGTCAAATATTTAACTGATGCAGCTTTCAATCAATGTGAACATAGAGGCACGATAAACTTCCACTGAAGAGAATTCCCACTTGAAAGGTCCTTTCAGAATTTTTCGTCATCCTTCTTATAGAATCAGAGAGTCATGCAGAACATTAACAGACCCGTTAGTCCAATCTGTTCACTACGATCAGACATCAAATCTGATCCAGTCCCATTTGCCAGCATTTGGCCAATATCCCTCCTCTCAGATACTTTTTAAATGTGTAATTTTAACCGCCATCACCACTTCCTCTGACAGCACTTTCTGTACACACACCACTCTCTGTGTGAAACATTTATCTTCAGGTCCCTTCTAAATCATTCGCCCTCTCACCTTCAACCTCTGCCCTCTTGTTCTGGACTCCCCTATCCTGGGGAGCAGAACGTGGCTGTTCAGTATATCCATGCCCCTGATGGTTTTATAAACCTCTATAATGTCACCCTTCAGCCTCTGACACTCCAGGAGAAAGCACCTCAACCTAATCAACCTCTCCTTAAAGCTCAAACCTCCAGTCCTGGAACATCTGTGTGTCAGTCATTTCTGCAGACAACCAAGTTGTACGCAGTATTCTTAAAGTGGCCTCACCAACATCCTGTACAGATGCACCATACCACCACAACTCCTATATTCAATCCTCTGACTGATTAAGGCAAATGTGCCAAATGTGTTCTGCACCACACTGTCTATCTGCGACTCCACTTTCAAGGAACAATGCACCTGCAGCCCTATGCCCCGTTGTTTCACAACATGCCCCAGGACCTTACCAACAATTGTATAATTCCTGCCCTGGTTTGCATTTACAAAATGCAAAACCTCGTATTTATCTAAATTAAACTTCATCTGTCCATCCATGCCCCTTTGTTCCATCTAATTGTGGTCTTGTTGTAATCTGAGATAATCTACTACACCACCTTTCTGATGTCATCTGTAACCTTTCGAACTATGGCCCCAATATTCACATCTAAATCCATTACATAAATGATGAAATGCAGTGAACTCAGTACTGATTCTAACAGCACACTGCTGCTCACAAGCCTCCAGTCTGAAAAATATCCCTCTTCCTTCAAGCCAATTGTGACGAGCTTCCTCTGTATCCCATGTGACAGAAAGTTACTGATCTGTCTACCAATCGGAATGAAATACTAGCTATGAAGAGAGGCTGAGTAGGTTAGGTTTATTTTCACTGGAAAAAAGGAGATGGGGTGGGGGTACCTGATTGAGGTTTACAAACTCATGAAGGGTATAGCCAGGGTGGATAGAGAGGGGCTTTTTCCCAGAGTGAAGGATTCAGTAACGAGAGGTCGTGCTTTCAAAGTGAGAGGTGGAAAGTTTAAGGGGGATACACGCGGTAAGTACTTCACACAGAGAGTGGTGGGCATTTGGAACGTGTTGCCTGCAGAGGTGGTCGAGGCAGGCACGGTAGATTCTTTTAAGATGCGTCTGGACAGATGCAGGAGTAGGTGGGGAGCAGAGGGATACAGATGGTTAGGAATTGACCGACAGGTTTAGACAGTACATTTGGATCGGCTCAGGCTTGGAGGGTGAAGGGCCTGTTCCTGGGCTGTAAATTTTCTTTGCTCTCTGTTCTTTAAATGAACACCTTGCTGAAGCCCATATAGACAATGTCTACCAAACTGCCTTCATCAATCTTCTTTGTCACCTCTTCAAAAAACTCAACCAAATTAATGAGACATGATTTCCCATGCAGAAAGCCATGTTGTCTACTCTGAACAGCCCTTTCCTTCCCAAATGTATGTAAATGGTGTCCCTCAGAATCCCCCCCAACAACTTACCCACCACTGACATCAGGCTCACCCGTCTATCGTTCCCCGGCTTTTTGGGGTCACTGTTTCCTTTTCTAGTCCCACTCCTCCACTGCTCACAACAAATGTTAAATGTAACCAGTTTGGTGATTATGGCTGATGATATCGGTCTCAGACTGGGTCAGGGTCAGTTTTAGGAACAAGTCAGGCTAGTTTCTTTAATCTGCTCAAACAACACGTTTATGATCGAGAGCAATGTTACTCCAACTATGGTGGAAAGATTAATGGCAAAGTGTTTGGGTATTGCAAATATATAATCAATGGCTTAGAAAGGATGGATGCTAAGAAATTGTTTCCGTTAGGCGAGGAGACTAGGACCCGTGGATACAGCCTTAGAATCAGAGGGGGTCAATTCAGAACAGAAATGCGGAGACATTTCTTCAGCCAGAGAGTGGTGGGCCTGTGGCATTCATTGCTGCGGAGGGCAGTGGAGGCCGGGACGCTAAATGTCTTCAAGGAAGAGACTGATAAATTCTTGATGTCACAAGGTATTAAGGGCTACGGGGAGAATGCAGGTAAGTGGAGTTGAAATGCCTATCAGCCCTGATTAAATGGCAGAGTGGACTCGATGGGTCCGATGGCCTTACTTCCCCTCCTATATCTTATGGTCTAATATTTCCCTTTCTAAACACACATACACAGACACACACAGACACACACACAGACACACACACACACACACACACACACACACACACACAGACACACACACACACAAACACATGCATACACACACACAGATTAACAAAATTTCCGCAATTTTAACTTGAAACAACTTTGTCCAGATATTATTGTAACTCCTGATAAAAGTAAAAATTGAGATTGTCCAAAACGTTATTCTGCTTCTGAAGATATTGTACTCACACAGCTGCTAGCAATGGGATTTCATCCTGGGAGAGTTGAATTTGGCTGAATTCCCTTTGGTTTAGGCAGTGAGGAGATTCCAGTGAATTCTGATCAGGGAGCACCCAAAGGGTAGCACGGTGGTTAGCACTGCTGCCTCCGAGCACTAGGAACTTGGGTTCAATTCCAGCCTTGGGTGACTGTCTCTGTGGAGTTTGCACATTCCCCCCTTATCTGTGTGAGCTTCTAATGGGTGATCCAGTTTCCTACCACAAACTGTGTAGGTTCGGTGGATTGGTCATGCTAAATTGTCTGTAGTGTGCAGGGATTTTTAGGTTAGCTTCATTAGTCAGGGGTAAATATAGGGCTATGGGTTGGGAAGGTTGGTATGGAGTTGTTGGGCCGAAGGGCCTGTTTCAACACTGCAGGGATTCTATAAAAATAAGAATGGTAACGATGACTGTAGATTTTTTTTAGCTCGCGCACGTTGCTATGATGAGGAACCACAAAGGAGAGAGTGCAAGAGGCCATTCTTTTTCGGGCAGATTACAGTTTCTCCCTCTCTGAGTTGAATCACACAATAATATCATCCTCTCCCAAACTGGACCATGTGAGGTCTCCTTGTACATTGTCAAAACTATGTCTCCATCACATTCCCTGTTCCATGTAGGTACATCATTGCTACTGTCATACACCGAGCCATATCCTTAGCAGAAAATGGTCTCGGCCGATTTGAAATATGTTTACATGGCCTTGCGTCAATAAAAAATAAAATAATTAATGTATTCAGAATACCTGTGTTAAAATGCATGCATTTTGTAACAAATACAGAAATTTGCTGGAAAAGCTCAGCAGGTCTGTCAGCATCCAGATGCCTTTTACATGCAGTAGTTGGACCAGCCTCCATCACTTCCTCTGGCAGCTCATTCCATTCGCACACCACCCTCTGTGTGAAAAGGTGCCCTTTAGGCCTCATCAAAACTTTTCCCCTCTGGTTCAGAGTCAGGGACACTACCCACAACACTACCATACTCAGACTTGGGTCATATTTTAGTGCCCACTTTCAGCTCAGTGTGGATTTATTATAATCAGGTTCCCATTACTGAACTACACAAAACACTTTGTATTGTTAAACAAATACAAGATATTTGTCTCAACTGTAGGATATTGAGTGTACTTGCTATGCTATCAAAGTTAACTATAAACATCTTTAATTGCTATTATCTGTAGTCTGCAATATTAAGGAAAGAAATCATGCAAACACACTCTGCCCAATGAAGAGTCTTAAATAGATATTTATTACTGAACACCAGAAACGAAGGAAGAGCTTAATTTCTGACTCCAAAACACCGATCACTCTTACCCAACTCTCACGTGCGACTGCCCTCTTCCTAAAACCATGAAGTGACACCAGGCCGCTGATTACTGTCCAGCCTCTCCTCCCCACTGACTGTGTCTGCAATCTGTCCCTCCTCCCCCTAACCACACAAGACAAACCAAGCTCAGGGTCTTTGTGATAATCAAGGCCGGAGTGTGCAGGCCTCCTGGAGAGGGAGATGGGCATTTTAAAATTGAAGGGTGAGGGGGAGGTGACAGTCATATCACACACTGGGCTGAGGGGTGGCAGATGGAGTTTAGTTTGGATTAATGCGAGGCATTGGATTTGGTAAATCAAACAAGAACAGGACCTATACAATTAAAAGTAGGGTCTTTGTCAGTGTTGTAGAACAGAGACCTAGGCCGTCAGGTATAATTCTTTAAAATTTTCATCGCATATAGATAGTGCGGTTAAGAAGGTGTTTAACACACTTGTCTTCATTGGTCAGACCCTTTGAGTATCGGAATGGGGATGTCATGTTGAGGATGTACAGGTTATTGGTGAAACCTCTTCTGGAATACTGTGTCTGGTCTGGTCACCCTGCCCGCTCACTCCATAGGCACACCACCCTCTGGGTGAAAAAGCTGCCCCTTAGGTCACTTTTAAATGTTTCCCCTCTCACCTTAAGTCTATGTCCTCTAGTTTTGGACTCCCCGTGCCCTAAGAAAATACCTTGACTCTTCACTTTAATATTATTGACCTTGATATTATTAAACTGGAGAGGATTCAGAAGAGATTAACCTGGATGTTGCTGGGAAAGGAGGGAGTGAGCTACAAGGAGAGGCTGGATCGGCTGGGACTGTTTTCACTGAAGCATATGAGATTCTGCGGTAACTTTACACAAGGGCTGATGTCTTTTCCCTAGAGTTGGGGATTCAAAACTGAGGGATATTTTAAGATGTGAGGAAAAAGATTTACAAAAGTCAGGAGAGGTAATTATGTAAGACAGAATCTGGCTTGGGTGTGGAATGAACTTCTAGAGGAAGTGGTGAAAGCAGGGACAGTTACAATGTTTAAAGGACATTTAGATCAGTCCATGGATAAGACATCAGTTAGGATGGTGCGGTGAGCAGCTGCCTTCTCCCTCCCCCTCTCTGAATGAATCTCTGTTGGTTTTTACCCTCTGCCAATGTCTGTGCAGTGGCGTGGGGAGGCCAGCAGAGGGTGGCATTGCATCACTTTAAGCACCACAGAGACTGCCTTACCTGCACCACACACAGACACACAGATACACAGCAATCGTTAGGACACAACATTGAGCTCATCTGGTAATATAAACTAAATATAAAGAAACGCTCAATTTGTCTTGTAAACTGTTAAAATATGAGTGACAGAGAACTCCCAAATTCCACTGTTTAAACAAAAATATCAATTTATTTTTTAACTCTGAAAGTGAACATTTTACATCAACTATTCACAGCTCTGAGACCCCCTTTCTTTAACTGCTTATTACCCTACTCCAACTCTACAGTAATGTACTTTTTCAAAAAGACACTTATTAAAATTACATAAACGTAATTTCAAACCCACACAGCAGCTGTTGTTCCATCTGACCTCACACCAAAATCCCTTTTTCCCATCTTTCCTGGGAAGACTGGCTCATGTTACAGGATGCTATCGAAGTGTCTACATTTCAGCATTCTGAAACCTGGGAACACATCCTTCCATGACACTGTCTCTCAGTCTCCCCATCTCTGTCTATTTCCTAAACCCCTCCCATGTGGTGATATTTAAACGGATTCCCCCGCCATCTCTCTCTGGCAGTGAGGTTCATACCCACAGCACCCCCTTGTCAGGGCACAATGGGGATATGGAGCTGTAAATGGGTGGGAGCTGTACATCCTGTCACTTCCAGCACGGGCTGCAACTTTCCCCACACTGGGCAGGGGTCTAATACAGTGTTACTGAGCAATGCACTGGGGTGGGGTACACAGTCCTACATGCTGGGAGGGTAACTGCTCCTGGTTTACAGATCAATGTATTGGGGTGGGGTACACAGTCCTACATGCTGGGAGGGTAACTGCTCCTGGTTTATAGATCAATGCACTGGGGTGGTGTACACAGTCCTACATGCTGGGAGGGTAACTGCTCCTGGGTTACAGATCAATGCACTGGGGTGGGGTACACAGTCCTACATGCTGGGAGGGTAACTGCTCCTGGTTTACAGATCAATGTATTGGGGTGGGGTACACAGTCCTACATGCTGGGAGGGTAACTGCTCCTGGTTTATAGATCAATGCACTGGGGTGGTGTACACAGTCCTACATGCTGGGAGGGTAACTGCTCCTGGGTTACAGATCAATGCACTGGGGTGGTGTACACAGTCCTACATGCTGGGAGGGTAACTGCTCCTGGTTTACAGATCAATGTATTGGGGTGGGGTACACAGTCCTACATGCTGGGAGGATAACTGCTCCTGGATTACAGATCAATGCACTGGGGTGGTGTACACAGTCCTACATGCTGGGAGGATAACTGCTCCTGGATTACAGATCAATGCACTGGGGTGGTGTACACAGTCCTACATGCTGGGAGAGTAACTGCTCCTGGGTTACAGATCAATGTACTGGGGTGGTGTACACAGCCCTACATGGTGGGAGGGTAACTCCTCCTGGGTTACAGATCAATGCACTGGGGTGGGGTACACAGCCCTACATGCTGGGAGGGTAACAGCCCCTGGGTTACAGATTAATGCAATGCGGTGGTGTACATAATCCTACATTCTGGGAGGGTAGCTGCTCCTGGTTTACAGATGAATCCATGGGTGATCACTGCACAGGTCGCTGTGCTGGTCAGACTGTCTAGTTGAAGTTTATAGATAATACAATGATGTAGTCTGTGCAGCTCCCAATGTTGGATGGATATTTGTTTCAGGTTTAGACATTAGTGTCCTGTTCTGTTTTGCACAGCTCCCCGTCCTGGACAGATATCTAGTCCGGGTTTATAGATCAATGCACTGCTATGGTCTACACAGCTCCCTGTCCTGGACAGATATCTAGTCCGGGTTTATAGATCAATGCACTGCTGTGGTCTGCGTTGCTTCCCATGCTGAATACTCGCTGAAGGAACACCGCAATCCAGGCAGCATCAGGAGATATACAATTTGAAGTTTCAGGTGTAGCCCTCCTTCAGGATCCTCACAGAATGGTTACACCTCCTGATGGTGTCAGCATTGCTGTGTTCTCCCACCTTCCTGCCTGTCTTCTTTGGACTCTAGCATCTGCAGCTTTTCTCTCTCTATCACAGCTTCCCAAACTGGACAGATGTCTAGCCTGCGTTTGAAGATAAGTGCCCTGATCTGATCTGCGCAGTGTTCCACTCTGGCCAGATTGCTGGGTTGTATTGACCAGTGTAATAGATGAATTTGGACAGATTGCTGGATTGTACTGAGCAGGACACTGGCCTGGTCTGTACAGTGTTCCACAGTGAACAGATATCTCCTCTGGGTGTATGGTGTCTGGGCTGGTTCTGTGAGGTGGATTGAGAATGTGGTATATCTCACCATTTCAGCTGATCTGGCAATGCCTTTAGTTCCCATTCCTGTGATTGGACCCTCCGTCTCTCACCCCATTAATGTTACAGTGTGTCCAGGCACAGGACATCATGTTGGTGGGGTGGGTAGGGGGGAAAGGTCATGGATAGGTCAAGGGGTTAGCTAGAACGTTCTGTCCCCAACATTCTATAACTGACATTCCCTGGAATGTTCTGTCCCCGACATTCTATAACTGACATTCCCCGGAACGTTCTGTCCCTGACATTCTATAACTGACATTCCCCGGAACGTTCTGTCCCTGACATTCTATAACTGACATTACCCGGAACGTTCTGTCCCTGACATTCTATAACTGTCATTCCCCGGAACGTTCTGTCCCTGACATTCTATAACTGACATTCCCCGGAACGTTCTGTCCCTGACATTGTTTGTGAACGGCCGGACGTCAGTGAATTGAACAAACGATAAGATCCCGAGGGAAGAGATCCCGTTCCAGGGAGAAGGAGACACTGTTCCGAAGGACCCTCAGGCAGTTAAAGGGGGGAATACGTTTTCCCTGCGTTTACATTTCTCCACGACACAGGATCGACCACAATTTAGACCAAAATACAGGAATTCCCAAACTCCATTTGTCTTCAGGAAACTGGGAGAGAATCCTTCAGGACAGCAACGTTTCCACCCTCTGTATTAGGAACTGGGAAGGAGTGACCTGTGTCTGCTCTCGAGGGATCGAGTGTGTGGGAATGTTCTAGAAACCATCTGTCCTTATGGATGTGTCTCTGTGTGTTTGGGGAGGGAGGGTTTCTTGTGGTTTATGTCACATTTTTGTCAGTAATTCCGACCTTCCCATTTGTTATTCCAGCTCCAATTATTTTAATAAATCCCTGAATGCAGGGACACATTTGAAAATCTCACTGGGTCCCTGATCAAACGGGTCCCTTTGCCTCCAGGCTGATGGATAATGGGTTTGTTTTCCTTCCTCACAGTTAACGTAGTGACCATCTACGTCCTGCTTTATAAAGATTGTGGATTGTCTCCATGTGTCAGACGTTACCTGGGGGCCATGGCAGCGGCGGATCTCCTGGTCATTATCCTCGACCTGATCCTGAGACACATTCCCATTGTTTATCGGGAACAGTTTTATTTCCTGAGGTACTCCGTCCCCGTGTGTAATATCCACGCCGTCCTGCTTTATGCAGCCACTGACTGCTCTGTCTGGTTCACCGTCACTTTCACCTTTGATCGGTTTGTGGCCATTTGTTGCCAGAAGCTGAAAAGTAAATATTGCAGTGAGAAAACGGCGGCTGTGGTTCTGGGAGCAGTGACTGTGCTGAGCTGTTTAAAGAACATTTCCTGGTATTTTATGTTCACGACTCGGTATTACCTGGTGAACGACCCCTGGTTTTGTGATGTAACAGTCGCTGTTCAATCCTCCAGTGTCTGAGTCACAATCGAGTCCCTCCACCACATTCTAACCCCGTGTGTCCCATTTCTCCTGATTCTGCTGCTCAATGTTCTCACCGTCAGACACATTTTAGTGACCAGCAGAGCCCGCAGGAGACTCCGCGCTCACACCAATGGGGACGCTCAGTCTGACACTGAAATGAGAAACCGAAAAAAATCCATCATTTTACTGTTTGTGATCTCGGCCAATTTCATCCTGTTATGGTCAACGTTCATGCTGTTTTCTATATGGTACCGGATGTGGTTTATTGGGTATTACTCTGTGTTTCTCCATCGCTTTGTGCAGGAATTGGGCTTCATGCTGCAGCTCCTCAGTTGCTGCACAAACACCGCGATTTATGCCGTGACCCAGACTAAGTTCAGGCAGCAGCTGAAGAATGTGCTGAAATATCCCTTCACACAAATCCATCCATCCATCAAATTCCCTCATTGATCAATCCATCCGGGATTTTCTCATTTCAGTTCAGTGTTTCAGCGATGGAGCAGCCTGTCGCTATGGTAACAGACTGAGGGTAGCGCTGGTTTGTCCATCCTTATCCCACAGGGGGGGTACAGGGAAACATTTCAATGTTTCTCACAACTCAGGGGCCAGTGAGAAAAGGCACCATCCCACTGACTGTATCCATCACTTCCATTTGTAACCAATAACAATGTTGATTAAAGCGTGCCGAGCAGCAGAGTGACCAATGTTGTTGTGTGTCTTTGTGTTGGAGAAGCTGAACTGGAGAGAGACAGACTCAGCCCCAAGTCCTGGTCCTCAGGGAAGGGAAGGGCACCGCGCCCTGAGCTCAGGAGCTGGGTTTAACTCCCTCTGACCCCCCCATTCCAACCTGGCCTCCCCAATTCCTCACCCCCACTTTTCCTCCTCAATTCTCTCCATCTCTCCCTTCCTGCACAATCTCTCTTTCTCACCACCTCTCCCTTTCACTCTCTCTGGTCCCCTCTCAGAGCCCCCAACCCCAGTTTCTCCACCTGCCTCCACTATTCTTTCTGCCTCACTCTCCCCCTCTCTCTCTCTCACACCCCCAACATGAGTTTATCCACCTGCCTCCATTCTTCTCTCTCCCCCTCACCCTCTCTCTCTCTCTCTCTCTCCTGCCGTCTCTATCTCCTTCTCACAATTCTGGCTCTACCCCATTTTCCCCACCTCCCACTTCCCACATCTCTCGATCATCTCACATCCACAAGCCCCCCCACCCCCCCCCCCCAACCCCCACAAGCAGACTCACCACCAACCTGCAGTCTCTGGGTCAGAGGGAGAGGGAAGGACCAGGGAGACAGAGTGTGTCAGAGAGAGAGAATAAGGGCGGGACAGAAGGGAGAGAGATTCAGTTAGAGAGAAACGGAGGGGTGGTGGGAAAAGAGAGACCAAGATAGGGAGATCGAGAGTGAGAGAAGATGGAGAGAGAGCGAAGGAGCAGGGAAAGACAGAGAGAGAGGGAAGGGAGAAATAAGGTGAGGGAGGGAGGGAGAGAGAGAGAAATAGGGGAGGACATAATGAGAGAGGGGTCAGAGAGAGGGGGGGCAGAGAGAGAGGGTGACAGAGAGAGAGGGAGACAGAGAGAGAGGGGGGCAGAGAGAGAGGGAGACAGAGAGAGAGGGGGGCAGAGAGAGAGGGGAACAGAGAGAGAGGGGGACAGAGAGAGTGGGGGACAGAGAGGGGGACAGAGAGAGAGGGGGACAGAGAGAGAAGGGGACAGAGAGAGAGGGAGACAGAGAGAGAGGGGGGCAGAGAGAGAGTGGAACAGAGAGAGAGGGGACAGAGAGAGAGGGGGACAGAGAGGGGGACAGAGAGAGAGGGGGACAGAGAGAGAAGGGGACAGAGAGAGAGGACAGAGAGAGGGGGACAGAGAGAGGGGGCAGAGAGAGGGGGGGCAGAGAGCGAGGGGGACAGAGAGAGAGGACAGAGAGAGAGGGACAGAGAGAGAGGGGGACAGAGAGAGAAGGGGACAGAGAGAGGGGACAGAGAGAGGGGGACAGAGAGAGGGGGCAGAGAGAGGGGGGGGCAGAGAGAGAGGGGGCAGAGAGAGGGGCACAGAGAGAGAGGGGGGCAGAGAGAGAAGGGGACAGAGAGAGAGGGGAACAGAGAGAGAGGGGGACAGAGAGAGGGGGACAGAGAGAGAGTGGACAGAGAGAGAGGGGGGCAGAGAGAGAGGGGGCAGAGAGAGAGGGGGACAGAGAGAGGGGACAGAGAGAGAGGGACAGAGAGATGGGGCAGAGAGAGCGGGGGCAGAGAGAGAGGGGAGAAGAGAGAGAGGGGGCGGGGGGGCAGAGAGAAGGCGAGAGAGAGAGGGAGGCAGAGAGAGAGGGGGGGAGAGAGAGGGTGACAGACACTGTGGGGGACAGAGAGAGAGAGACACACAGAGAGAGGGAGACAGAGAGAGAAGGAGACAAAGGGAGAGGGAACAGAAAGAGAGGGGAACAGAGAGAGTGGGGGACAGATAGAGAGGGGGGCAGAGAGAGAGGGGGCAGAGAGAGAGGGGGGCAGAGAGGGGGGGGCAGAGAGAGAGGGGGGACAGAGAGAGAGCGAGAGAGAGGGGGCAGAGAGAGAAGGTACAGAGAGAGAGGGAGACAGAGAGAGAGGGGAACAGAGAAAGAGGGGACAGAGAGAGATGGGGACAGAGAGAGGGGGGACAGAGAGAGTGGGACAGAGAGAGAGGGGGACAGAGAGAGGGGGACAGAGAGAGAGGGGGACAGAGAGAGAGGTGGCAGAGAGAGGGGGGGAGAGAGAGGGGGGCAGAGAGAGAGAGAGAGAGAAGGGGACAGAGAGAGGGGACAGAGAGAGAGGGGGACAGAGAGAGGGGGGGAGAGAGAGAGGGGGGCAGAGAGAGAGGGGGGCAGAGAGAGAGAGAGAGAGAAGGGGACAGAGAGAGGGGACAGAGAGAGAGGGGGACAGAGAGAGAGGGGCCAGAGAGAGAGGGGCGCAGAGAGAGAGGGGGACAGAGAGAGAGGGGGACAGAGAGAGAGAGGGACAGAGAGAGAGGGGGGCAGAGAGAGAGGGACAGAGAGAGAGGGGGCAGAGAGAGAGGGACAGAGAGAGAGCGGGACAGAGAGAGGGGGGGACAGAGAGAGAGGGGGGCAGAGAGAGAGGGACAGAGAGAGAAGGGGACAGAGAGAGGAGGACAGAGAGAGAGGGGGCAGAGAGAGAGGGACAGAGAGAGAAGGGGACAGAGAGAGGCGGACAGAGAGAGAGGGGGACAGAGAGAGAGGGGGGCAGAGAGAGAGGGACAGAGAGAGAAGGGGACAGAGAGAGGAGGACAGAGAGAGAGGGGGCAGAGAGAGAGGGACAGAGAGAGAAGGGGACAGAGAGAGGCGGACAGAGAGAGAGGGGGGCAGAGAGAGAGGGGGCAGAGAGAGGGGGTGGCAGAGAGAGTGGGGGGCAGGGAGAGAGGGGTCAGAGAGCAAGGGGGGCAGAGAGAGCGCGAGAGAGAGGGGGGAGAGAGAGAGGGAGATAGAGAGAGGGAGATAGAGAGAGAGGGGAACACAGAGAGAGGGGAACACAGACAGCGGGGGGCAGAGAGAGGGGGAACAGAGAGAGGGGGCAGAGAGTGGGGAGACAGAGAGAGGGGGACAGAGAGAGGGGGAGACAGAGAGAGGGGGAAAGGAGAGAGGGGGGGGCAGAGAATGGGGGGACATAGAGAGAGAGGGACACATAGAGGGGGGTCAGAGAGAGGGGGCGACAGAGAGAGGGAAGGATAGAGAGAGAGGGGGACAGATAGAGGGGGCAGAGAGAGAGGGGGACGGGGGGGACAGAGAGAGGCGGGGGACAGAAAGAGGGAGGACAGAGAGAGAGGGGGACAGAGAGAGAGGGGGACGGGGGGACAGAGAGAGAGGGGGACAGAAGGAGTGGGGGACAGAGAGAGATTAGGGCAGAGAGAGAGGGGGCAAAGAGAGAGGGGGCAGAGAGAGCGAGAGAAAAAGAGGGGGGCAGAGAGAGAGGGGGACAGAGAGAGAGGGGGGGGGGACAGAGAGAGAGAGGGAGACAGAGAGAGAGGTGAACAGAGAGAGAGGGGGGGCAGAGAGGGGCCAGAGAGAGGGGGGGACAGAGAGAGAGGGAGACAGAGAGAGAGGGGAACAGAGAGAGAGGGGGACAGAGAGAGGGGGGACAGAGAGAGGGGTGGACAGAGAGGGGAGGCAGAGAGAGGGGGACAGAGAGAGAGGGGGACGGGGGGGACAGAGAGAGAAGGTGTCAGAGAGAGGGGGACAGAGAGAGAGGGGCAGAGAGAGTGTGGAGCAGAGAGAGGGGGGCAGAGAGAGAGGAACAGAGGGAGTGGGGGACAGAGAGAGAGGGGCAGAGAGAGGGGGCAGAGAGAGGGGGAAAGAGAGCGGGGGACAGAGAGGGGGCAGAGTGGGCGGCAGAGGGGTACAGAGAGGGGGGACAGAGAGAGAAGTGGACAGAGAGAGAGGGGACAGAGAGAGTGGGGTCAGAGAGAAGGCGACAGGGGGGACAGTGAGAGAGAGGGACAGAGAGAGAAAGGGGACAGAGAGAGAAAGGGACGGGGGGGACAAAGAGAGGCGGGAGACAGAGAGACGGGGACAGAGAGAGAGGGGGGCAGAGAGAGAGAGAAACAGAGAGAGAGGGAGACAGAGAGAGAGGGGGACCGAGAGGGGGAGGCAGAGAGACGGGGGACAGAGAGGGGGGACAGAGAGGGAAGGAGAGAGAGAGAAGTGGACAGAGAGATGGCAGGACAGAGAGAGAGGGGACAGAGAGAGGGGTCAGAGAGAAGGCGACAGAGGGGAGGGACAGTGACAGAGAGGGTGGACAGAGAGAGAGGGGACAGAGAGAGAGGGGGACAGAGAGAGAGGGGGACAGAGAGAGGGGAACACAGAGACAGGGGACAGAGAGAGGACAGAGAGAGGGGGGGACAGAGAGAGAGGGGGACAGAGAGAGGGGAACACAGAGACAGGGGACAGAGAGAGAGGCGACAGAGAGAGAGGGGGGCAGAGAGAGAGGGGGCAGAGAGAGAGGGGTGGAGAGAGAGAGAAGGGGATAGAGAGAGAAGGAGGCAGAGAGAGGAGGGCAGAGAGATGGCGACAAGAGAGGATGACAGAGAGAGGGGGACAGAGAGAGAAGGGGGCAGAGAGAGGGGGGCAGAGACAGAGTGGGGCAGAGAGATGGGGCAGACAGAGGGGGGCAGAGAGAGGGGGACAGAGAGTGGGGGAAATAGAGGGTGTCAGAGAGTGGGGACAGAAAGACGGGCACAGAGAGTGGGGGAGATAGAGGGGGACAGAGAGAGAGGGGACAGAGAGAGTGGGGCAGAGAGAGAAGGGGGCAGAGAGAGTGGGACAGAGTGAGGGGGGTCAGAGAAAGAGGAGGACAGAGAGGGGGCAGAGAGAGAGGGGAACAGAGAGAGGGGTAAAGATAGAGGCGGGTGGGAGGGAGGGGGGGACAGGGAGAGGTGAAAGAGACAGGGGCACAGAGAGTGGGGGAGATAGAAGGGGACAGAGAGGGGACAGAGAGAGAGGGAACAGAGAGAGTGGGACAGATAGAGGGGGTCAGAGAGAAAGGGGGTCAGAGAGAGAAGGGGACAGAAAGAGGGGAGCAGAGAGAGAGGGGGGCAGAGAGAGGGGGCAGAGAGATGGAGGAACAGAGAGAGGGAGAAAGAGAGAGGCGGGTGTGAGGGAGAGGGGGACAGAAAGAGGGGCAGGTAGCGGGGGTCAGTGAGTGGGGGACAGGAAGAGAGGGGTACAGAGTGGGGTGAGAGAGGGGGTCAGAGAGTGGGGGAGAGAGAGGGGTACAGAGTGGGGTGGCAGAGGGGTTCAGAGAGAGAGGGGGGATGGAGATAGTAGGGGACAGAGAGAGTGGGGAACAGAGAGAGTGGGGGACAGAGAGAGAGGGGGACAGAAAGTGAGGGCGACAGAGGGGGGGCAGAGAGGGGGGAGAGAGAGAGGGGGAGAGAGTGAGGGGGCAGAGAGAGAGGGGGACAGAAAGAGGGGTCAGAGAGAGAGGCAGGTGGGAGAGAGAGAGGGGTCAGAGAGAGACTGGTGGGAGAGAGCGTGGGACAGAGAGAGGGGGGCAGAGAGAGAGGGGGCCAAAGAGGGGGGATAGAGGGAAGCGGATGGGAGATGGGGGGGCAGAGAGAGGGCGACAGACAGAGGGGGGCAGAGAGCGGGGGTGAGAGAGGCAGGTGGGAGAGAGAGGGGGACAGAGAGAGGGGGATCAGAGACAGGGGGACAGAGAGAGGAGGACAGAGAGAGCGTGACAGAGAGAGAGGGGGAAAGAGAGAGAGGGGGACAGAGGGAGGGGGGACAGAGAGACGGTGACAGAGAGGGCGTACAGAGAGGGCGACAGAGTTAGAGGGACAGAGAAAGGGGGGTCAGAGAGAGGGGGAGAGAGAGAGGGGGAGATAGAGAGGGGGAGAGAGGGGGGGGGAGAGAGAGGGGGACAGAGAGAGGGGGACAGAGGGAGGGGGGACAGAGAAGGGGCGGAGAGAGGGTGACAGAGAGAGGGAGACAGAGAGAGGAAGGCAGAGAGAGGGGGTGAGGAGAGAGGCAGACAGAGAGAGGGGACAGCGTGTGGGGGAGATGGAGGGGGTCAGAGAGAGGGGGACAGAGAGAGAGGGGACATATAGAGGCGGACAGAGAGGGGGGACAGAGAGAGAGGAGGGCAGAGAGAGAGGGGACAGAGAGAGGGGGGGGACAGAGAGAGAGGGGGACAGAGAGAGAGGGGGACAGAGAGAGAGGGGGACAGTGAGAGAGGGACAGAGAGAGAGGGGGACAGAGAGAGAGGGAGGGACAGAGAGAGGGGGACAGAGAGAGAGGGGGGACAGAGAGAGAGGGGGACAGAGAGAGGGGGGGGGACAGAGAGAGGGGGACAGAGAGAGGGGGGAGACAGAGAGAGGGGACAGAGAGAGGGGGACAGAGAGAGGGGGGGAACAGAGAGAGGGAGAAAGAGAGAGGAGAACAGAGAGAGGGGGGGGAACAGAGAGAGGGAGAAAGAGAGAGGCAGGTGGGAGGGAGGGGAGCAGAGAGAGGGGGGAGAGAGAGGAGGACAGACAGAGGGGGGACAGAGAGAGAGGGGAACAGAGAGAGGGAGAAAGAGAGAGGCAGGTGGAGGGAGGGGAGCAGAGAGAGTGGGGCAGAGAGAGGAGGACAGACAGAGGGGGGACAGAGAGAGAGGGGAACAGAGAGAGGGAGAAAGAGAGAGGCAGGTGGGAGGGAGGGGAGCAGAGAGAGAGGGGCAGAGAGAGGAGGACAGACAGAGGGGGGACAGAGAGAGAGGGGAACAGAGAGAGAGGGGGACAGAGAGAGAGGGGGACAGAGAGAGAGGGGGAAAGAGAGAGAGGGGGGACAGAGAGAGAGGGGGGACAGAGTGGGGGGGACAGAGAGAGGGAGAAAGAGAGAGGCAGGTGGGAGGGAGGGGAGCAGAGAGAGTGGGGCAGAGAGAGGAGGACAGACAGAGGGGGGACAGAGAGAGAGGGGAACAGAGAGAGGGAGAAAGAGAGAGGCAGGTGGGAGGGAGGGGAGCAGAGAGAGAGGGGCAGAGAGAGGAGGACAGACAGAGGGGGGACAGAGAGAGAGGGGAACAGAGAGAGAGGGGGACAGAGAGAGAGGGGGACAGAGAGAGAGGGGGACAGAGAGAGGGGGGAGAGAGAGGGGGGGGACAGAGAGAGAGGGGGGGACAGAGAGAGAGGGGGACAGAGAGAGAGGGGGACAGAGAGAGAGGGGAGACAGAGAGAGAGGGGGACAGAGAGAGAGGGGGACAGAGAGAGGGGGACAGAGAGAGAGGGGGACAGAGAGAGAGGGGGGACAGAGAGAGGGGGACAGAGAGAAAGGGGAACAGAGAGAGAGGGGGACAGAGAGAGAGGGGGACAGAGAGAGAGGGGGGACAGAGAGAGGGGGGACAGAGAGAGAGGGGGACAGAGAGAGAGGGGGACAGAGAGAGGGGGACAGAGAGAGGGGGGGACAAAGAGGGGGGGGGACAGAGAGAGAGGGGGACAGAGAGA
This sequence comes from Chiloscyllium punctatum, assembly GCF_047496795.1. Lineage (NCBI taxonomy): Eukaryota > Metazoa > Chordata > Chondrichthyes > Orectolobiformes > Hemiscylliidae > Chiloscyllium > Chiloscyllium punctatum. The sequence goes on from NC_092768.1 coordinate 80,960,505, forward strand.
GGGGGACAGAGAGAGAGGGGGACAGAGAGAGAGGGGGACAGAGAGAGAGGGGGGACAGAGAGAGAGGGGGACAGAGAGAGAGGGGACAGAGAGAGGGGGGACAGAGAGAGAGGGGGACAGAGAGAGAGGGGGATAGAGAGAGGGGGGGACAGAGAGAGAGGGGGACAGAGAGAGAGGGGGACAGAGAGAGAGGGGGGCAGAGAGAGGGGGGACAGAGAGAGAGGGGGACAGAGAGAGAGGGGGATAGAGAGAGGGGGGGACAGAGAGAGAGGGGGACAGAGAGAGGAGGACAGACAGAGGGGGGACAGAGAGAGAGGGACAGAGAGAGAGGGGGACAGAGAGAGAGGGCGGGACAGAGAGAGGGGGACAGAGAGAGAGGGGGGACAGAGAGAGGGGGGACAGAGAGAGGGGGGGGACAGAGAGAGGGGGACAGAGAGAGGGGGGGGGGGGACAGAGAGAGGGGGACAGAGAGAGGGGGACAGAGAGAGGGGGGGAACAGAGAGAGGGAGAAAGAGAGAGGGGGACAGAGAGAGGGGGGGGGAACAGAGAGAGGGAGAAAGAGAGAGGCAGGTGGGAGGGAGGGGAGCAGAGAGAGGGGGGAGAGAGAGGAGGACAGACAGAGGGGGGACAGAGAGAGGGGGGAACAGAGAGAGGGAGAAAGAGAGAGGCAGGTGGGAGGGAGGGGAGCAGAGAGAGTGGGGCAGAGAGAGGAGGACAGACAGAGGGGGGACAGAGAGAGAGGGGAACAGAAAGAGGGAGAAAGAGAGAGGCAGGTGGGAGGGAGGGGAGCAGAGAGAGGGGCAGAGAGAGGAGGACAGACAGACGGGGGAAAGAGAGAGAGGGGAACAGAGAGAGAGGGGGACAGAGAGAGAGGGGGACAGAGAGAGAGGGGGAAAGAGAGAGAGGGGGACAGAGAGAGAGGGGGAACAGAGTGGGGGGGACAGAGAGAGGGAGAAGAGAGAGGCAGGTGGGAGGGAGGGGAGCAGAGAGAGTGGGGCAGAGAGAGGAGGACAGACAGAGGGGGGACAGAGAGAGAGGGGGGACAGAGAGAGGGGGGAACAGAGAGAGGGAGAAAGAGAGAGGCAGGTGGGAGGGAGGGAGCAGAGAGAGAGGGGCAGAGAGAGGAGGACAGACAGAGGGGGGACAGAGAGAGAGGGGAACAGAGAGAGAGGGGGACAGAGAGAGAGGGGGACAGAGAGAGGGGGGAGAGAGAGGGGGGGACAGAGAGAGGGGGGACAGAGAGAGAGGGGGACAGAGAGAGAGGGGGACAGAGAGAGAGGGGGACAGAGAGAGAGGGGGACAGAGAGAGAGGGGACAGAGAGAGAGGGGACAGAGAGAGAGAGGGAGCAGAGAGGGGACAGAGAGAGGGGGACAGAGAGAGAGGGGACAGAGAGAGGAGGACAGACAGAGGGGGGACAGAGAGAGAGGGGGACAGAGAGAGGAGGACAGACAGAGGGGGGACAGAGAGAGAGGGGGACAGAGAGAGGGGGGAGAGAGAGGGGGGGACAGAGAGAGGGGGGGACAGAGAGAGAGGGGGACAGAGAGAGGGGGACAGAGAGAGGGGGACAGAGAGAGAGGAGGACAGACAGAGGGGGGACAGAGAGAGAGGGTGACAGAGAGAGGGGGAGAGAGAGAGAGGGGGGGACAGAGAGAGAGGGGGGACAGAGATAGAGGGGGACAGAGAGAGGGGGGGACAGAGAGAGAGGGGGACAGAGAGAGAGGGGGGACAGAGAGAGAGGGGGACAGAGAGAGGGGGAGAGAGAGAGAGAGGGACAGAGATAGAGGGGATAGAGAGAGGGGGGACAGAGAGAGAGGGGACAGAGAGAGAGGGGGACAGAGAGAGAGGGACAGAGAGAGAGGGGGACAAAGAGAGGGGGACAGAGAGAGGGGGACAGATAGAGAGGGGGACAGAGAGAGAGGGACAGAGAGAGAGGGGGGACAGAGAGAGGGGGGACAGAGAGAGGGGGGACAGAGAGAGTGGGGGGACAGAGAGAGGGGGGACAGAGAGAGAGGGGGACAGAGAGAGGGGGACAGAGAGAGAGGGACAGAGAGAGGGGGACAGAGAGAGGGGGACAGAGAGAGGGGGTCAGAGAGAGAGGGGGACAGAGAGAGGGGCGGGACAGAGAGAGGGGGACAGAGAGAGAGGGGGAAGAGAGAGAGGGGGACAGAGAGAGGGGGACAGAGAGAGAGGGGGGACAGAGAGAGAGGGGGACAGAGAGAGGGGGGGACAGAGAGAGGGGGACAGAGAGAGGGGGACAGATAGAGAGGGGGAGAGAGAGAGGGGGACAGAGAGAGGGGGACAGAGAGAGAGGGAGACAGAGAGAGGGGGGACAGAGAGAGAGGGACAGAGAGAGGGGGACAGAGAGAGAGGGGGAAGAGAGAGAGGGGGACAGAGAGAGGGGACAGAGAGAGGGGATCAGAGAGAGAGGGGGACAGAGAGAGAGGGACAGAGAGAGAGGGGGACAGAGAGAGGGGGGACAGAGAGAGAGGGACAGAGAGAGGGGGACAGAGAGAGAGGGACATAGAGAGGGGGGATAGAGAGAGAGGGGGAAGAGAGAGAGGGGGACAGAGAGAGAGTGGGACAGAGAGAGGGGGGACAGAGAGGGGGGAAAGAGAGAGGGGGGACAGAGAGCGGGGGGACAGAGAGGGGGGGACAGAGAGAGAGGGGGGACAGAGAGAGAGGGGGAAGAGAGAGGGGGGACAGAGAGAGAGGGACAGAGAGAGGGGGACAGAGAGAGGGGGACAGAGAGAGAGGGGGGACAGAGAGAGGGGGGGACAGAGAGAGGGGGACAGAGAGAGGGGGGACAGAGAGAGAGGGGGGACAGAGAGAGGGGACAGAGAGAGAGGGGGACAGAGAGAGAGGGGGACAGAGAGAGGGGGACAGAGAGAGGGGGACAGAGAGAGAGGGGGACAGAGAGAGGGGGACAGAGAGAGGGGGACAGAGAGAGGGGGACAGAGAGAGGGGGACAGAGAGAGAGGGGGGACAGAGAGAGAGGGGGACAGAGAGAGGGGGACAGAGAGAGAGGGGGACAGACAGAGGGGGGACAGAGAGGGGGGGACAGAGAGAGAGGGGGAAGATGGAGAGGGGGACAGAGAGAGAGGGGGACAGAGAGAGGGGGACAGAGAGAGAGGGGGACAGAGAGAGGGGGGACAGAGAGGGGGGGACAGAGAGAGAGGGGGAAGAGAGAGAGGGGGGACAGAGAGAGGGGGGACAGAGAGAGGGGGGACAGAGTGAGGGGGGACAGAGAGGGGGGGACAGAGAGTGGGGGGACAGAGAGAGAGGGGGAAGAGAGAGAGGGGGACAGAGAGAGGGGGGACAGAGAGGGGGGGACAGAGAGAGAGGGGGAAGAGAGAGAGGGGGACAGAGAGAGAGGGGGACAGAGAGAGAGGGGACAGAGTGAGGGGGAAGAGAGAGAGGGGGACAGAGACAGAGGGGGAAGAGAGAGGGGGGGACAGAGAGATAGGGGGACAGAGAGAGGGGGGACAGAGAGGGAGGGACAGAGAGAGAGGGGGGACAGAGAGAGGGGGGACAGAGAGAGGGGGGAAGAGAGAGAGGGGGACAGAGAGAGAGGGGGGACAGAGAGAGGGGGGACAGAGAGATGGGGGACAGAGAGAGGGGGGACAGAGAGAGAGGGGGACAGAGAGAGGGGGGACAGAGAGAGGGGGACAGAGAGAGGGGGGACATAGAGAGAGGGGGAAGAGAGAGAGGGGGACAGAGAGAGAGGGGGACAGAGTGAGGGGGGGACAGAGAGAGGGGGGACAGAGAGAGGGGGGACAGAGAGAGAGGGGGACAGAGAGAGGGGGGACAGAGAGAGGGGGGACAGAGAGAGAGGGGGGACAGAGAGAGGGGGGACAGAGAGAGGGGGGACAGAGAGAGGGGGACAGAGAGAGAGGGGGGACAGAGAGAGGGGGGACAGAGAGAGGGGGGACAGAGAGAGGGGAACAGAGAGAGAGGGGGGACCGAGAGAGGGGGGACAGAGAGAGGGGGACAGAGAGAGGGGAACAGAGAGAGAGGGGGGGGACAGAGAGAGAGGGGACAGAGAGAGGGGGGACAGAGAGAGGGAAACAGAGAGAGAGGGGGGACAGAGAGAGGGGGGACAGAGAGAGGGGAACAGAGAGAGAGGGGGGACAGAGAGAGGGGGGACAGAGAGAGGGGGGACAGAGAGAGGGGAACAGAGAGAGAGGGGGGACAGAGAGAGGGGGGGACAGAGAGAAGGGGGACAGAGAGAGGGGGGACAGAGAGAGGGGAACAGAGAGAGAGGGGGGACAGAGAGAGGGGGGACAGAGAGAGGGGAACAGAGAGAGGGGGGACAGAGAGAGGGGAACAGAGAGAGAGGGGGGACAGAGAGAGGGGGACAGAGAGAGGGGAACAGAGAGAGGGGGACAGAGAGAGAGGGGGACAGAGAGAGGGGGGGACAGAGAGAGGGGGTACAGAGAGAGAGGGGTAGAGAGAGAGGGGGGACAGAGAGAGAGGGGGACAGAGAGAGGGGGGACAGAGAGAGAGGGGGACAGAGAGAGAGGGGGACAGAGAGAGGGGGGACAGAGAGAGGGGGACAGAGAGAGAGGGGGGACAGAGAGAGAGAGGGGGACAGAGAGAGAGGGGGACAGAGAGAGGGGGGACAGAGAGAGAGGGGGAGAGAGAGAGGGGGGACAGAGAGAGGGGGACAGAGAGAGAGGGGGACAGAGAGAGAGGGGGACAGAGAGAGAGGGGGACAGAGAGAGAGGGGGACAGAGAGAGAGGGGGGACAGAGAGAGAGGGACAGAGAGAGAGGGGGACAGAGAGAGGGGGGACAGAGAGAGAGGGGGACAGAGAGAGGGGGACAGAGAGAGAGGGGGACAGAGAGAGAGGGGGACAGAGAGAGGGGGGATAGAGAGAGGGGGGACAGAGAGAGGGGGGACAGAGAGAGGGGGAAGAGAGAGAGGGGCACAGGGAATGGGGGAGATAGAGGGGGTCAGAGATGGGGACAGAAAAAGTGGGAGGTAGAGGGGGTCAGAGAGATGGGCACAGAGAGAGGGGCACAGAGAGTGGGGGAGATAGAGGGGGACAGAGAGACATAGGCAGAGAGAGATCGGGGCAGAGAGAGTGGGACAGAGTGAGGGGGTCAGAGAGAGAGAGGGGGACAGAGAGAGGGGGGACAGAGAGAGGGGGGGGACAGAGAGAGGGGGGGGGACAGAGAGAGGGGGACAGAGAAAGGGGCACAGAGAAAGGGGGGCAGAGAGAAGGGGAGATAGAGGGGGTCAGAGAGAGGGGGACAGAAAATGCGGAGGTAGAGGGGGTCAGAGAGAGGGGGGATAGAGGGGGACAGAGAGTGGGGGACAGAGAATGGGCGTCAGAGAAAGGGATACAGAGTGGAGGTGAGAGAGGGGGTCATATAGTGGGGGGATGGGGGGGACAGAGAGAGAGGGGACAGAGAAAGTGGGGGACAGAGAGAGGGGGACAGAGAGGGTGGGGGACAGAGAGAGAGGGGGACAGAAAGAGAGGGACAGAGAGAGGGGGCAGAGAGAGGGGGGCAGAGAGAGGCGGACAGAGAGAGAGGGACAGAGAGAGGGGAGGAAAGAGAGGGGGGACAGAGAGAGGGGGACAGAGAGTTGGAGGACAGAGAGAGAGGGGGCAGAGAGAGGGGGACAGAGAGAGGGGGACAGAGAGTGGGAGGACAGGGGGGGGCAGAGAGAGGGGGGAGACATAGAAAGGGGGTGACAGAGAGAGAGGGGGAACAGAGAGAGGGGGATAAAGAGAGGGGGAGAGAGAGAGAGGGGACAGGGAAAGGGGGCAGAGAGAGGGGGACAGAGAGTGGGGGAGAGAGAGAAGGGTGATAGAGAGAGGAGGACAGAGAGAGGAAGGGGTGTCAGAGAGAGGGGGCAGAGAGGGTGGATAGATAGAGGCAGGACAGAGGGGGGGACAGAGAGAGGAGGGCAGAGAGAGGGTGACAGAGAGAGAGGACAGAGAGTGGGGGAGATAGAGGTGGCGAGAGAGAGGGGGACAGTGAGAGAGGGACAGAGAGAGAGGGGGACAGAGAGAGGGGGGCAGAGAGAGAGGGGGCAGAGAGGAGGGGACAGAGAGAGAGGGGGTAGGGAGAGGGGGACAGAGAGAGCGGGTCAGAGAGAGGGCAACAGAGAGAGGGGGACAGGGAGTGGGGAGATACGGGGGACAGAGAGAGAGAGGGGTAGAGAGAGTTGGAGAGAGTGAGGGGACAGAGAGAGAGGGAACAGAGAGAGAGGGGGAAAGAGAGAGAAGGGGACAGAGAGAGGGGGGACAGAGAGAGGGGGGACAGAGAGTGGGGGGATAGAGAGTGGGCGACAGAGAGTGAGAGGGGAATAGAGAGAGAGAGGGGGGACTGCGACAGGGTGACAGAGAGAGGGGGGACAGAGAGAGGGGGAGGTAGAGGGGATCACAGAGAGGGGTACAGAAAAATTCGCAGGTAGAGGGGGTGAGAGAGAGGGGTGATAGAGAGTGAGAGGGGAATAGAGAGAGAGAGGGGACAGAGACAGGGTGACAGAGAGGGGGGACAGAGAGAGGGGGAGGTAGAGGGGATTACAGAGAGGGGTACAGAAAAATTCGCAGGTAGAGGGGGTGAGAGAGAGGGGTGATAGAGTGGGGGACAGAGAGGGGTGGCAGAGAGTGGGGGACAGAGAGAGGGGTACAGAGTGGGGGTGAGAGAGGAGGTCAGAGAGTGGGGGGATGGAGAGAGTGGGGGACAGAGAGAGAGGGAACAGAGAGAGAGGGGGAACAGAGAGAGAGGGGGAAAGAGAGAGGGGGACAGAGAGAGGGGGGACAGAGAGAGGGGGGACAGAGAGTGGGGGGATAGAGAGAGGGGGCAGAGGGAGGGAGGCAGAGACAGGGGGACAGAGAGAGGGCGAGATAGAGGGGGACAGAGAGAGAGGGGGGCAGAGAGAGGGGGGACAGAGAGAGGGGGGGACAGAGAGAGGGGGACAGAGAGAGGGGGCAGAGAGTGGGGGACAGAGAGTGGGGGACAGAGAGGAGGAGTACAGAGTGGGGGTGAGAGAGGAGTTCAGACAGTGGCGGGATGGAGAGAGTGGGGGACAGAGAGAGGGGGACAGAGAGAGGCGGGTGGGAGAGAGCGCGGGACAGAGAGAGAGAGGGGGGACAGAGAGAGGGGGACAGAGCGAGGGGGACAGAGCGAGAGGGGGACAGAAAATGTCGGAGGTTGAGGGGGTCAGAGAGAGGAGGACAGAGAGGGGGACAGAGTGAGGGGTATAAAGTGGAGGTGAGAGAGGGGGTCAGAGATTGCGGGGATGGAGAGTGTTGGGGACAGAGAGAGTGTGACAGAGAGAGAGGGGGACAGAGAGAGAGAGGGGGACAGATTGAGGGGTATAAAGTGGAGGTGAGAGAGGGGGTCAGAGATTGGGGGGATGGAGAGAGTTGGGGACAGAGAGTGAGGTGACAGAGAGAGAGGGGGACAGAGAGAGAGAGGGGGACAGAGTGAGGGGGGACAGAGAGAGAGGGGGACAGAGAGAGAGGGGGACAGAGAGAGAGGGGGACAGAGAGAGGGGGGACAGAGAGAGAGGGGACAGAGAGAGAGGGGGACAGACAGGGGGGATAGAGGGAGGGGGACAGAGAGAGAGGGGGACAGAGAGAGGGGGCAGAGGGAGGGTGACAGAGAGAGAAGGACAGAGAGAGGGGGACAGAGAGCGGGGGACAGAGAGAGGGTCAGACAGAGGGGGACAGAGAGGGGGGACAGAGAGAGAGGGAAAAGAGAAATGGGGAACAGAGAAATGGGGGACAGAGTGGGGACGACAGAGAGAGAGGGGGACAGAGATAGAGCCGAACAGAGAGAGAGGGACAGAGAGAGGGTCAGACAGAGGGGGTCAGAGAGAGGGGATCAGAGAGAGGGTGCAGAGGGAGGGCGACAGAGAGAGGGGGACAGAGAGAGGGGGACAGAGAGAGGGGGACAGAGAGAGGCGGGTGGGGGACAGAGAGTGGGTCAGACTGAGGGGGTCAGAGAGAGGGGGTCAGAGAGAGGGTGCAGAGGGAGGGCGACAGAGAGAGGGGGACAGAGAGAGGGGGACAGAGAGAGGCGGGTGGGATAGAGCGCGGGACAGAGGGGGGGGGACAGAGAGAGAGGGACAGAGAGAGAGGCGTGTGCGAGAGAGAGGGGGTCAGAGAGAGGCGGGTGGGAGGGAGTGCAGGACAGTGATAGAGGGGGAGAGAGAGAGGGGGACAAAGAGGGGTGATAGAGGGAGGCGGGTGAGAGAGAGAGGAGCAGAGAGAGGGGGTCAGAGAGAGGGGGACAGAGAGAGGTGGACAGAGAGAGAGGGACAGAGAGAGGGTGACAGAGATAGAGGGGGACAGAGAGAGGGGGGCAGAGAGAGAAGGCACAGAGAGAGGGGGAAAGAGAGAGGGGGACAGAGAGAGTGGTACAGAGAGATGGTTACAGAATGGGGGTGAGAGAGGGGGTCAGAGAGTGGGGGGAAGGAGAGAGTGGGGCACAGAGATAGAGGGGACAGAGAGGGTGGGGGCAGAGAGGGAGGGGGCAGAGAGAGCGCGAAGAGAGGGGGGACAGAGAGCGGGGGAGACTGAGGGGGGACAGAGAGAGGGGGACAGAGAGACGGGGACAGAGAGAGGGGGACAGAGAGAGAGGGGGACAGAGAGAGGGGGACAGAGAGAGGGGGACAGAGAGACGGGGACAGAGAGAGGGGGACAGAGAGAGAGGGGGACAGAGAGAGGGGGACAGAGAGAGAGGGGGACAGAGAGAGAGGGACAGAGAGAGGGGGACAGAGAGAGGGGGACAGAGAGAGGGGGACAGAGAGAGAGGGACAGAGAGAGGGGGACAGAGAGAGGGGGACAGAGAGAGGGGGACAGAGAGAGGGGGACAGAGAGAGGGGGACAGAGAGAGAGGGGGACAGAGAGAGGGGGGACAGAGAGAGGGGGACAGAGAGAGGGGGACAGAGAGAGTGGGACAGAGAGATGTTTACAGAGTGGGTGTGAGAGAGGGGGTCAGAGAGTGGGGGGATGGAGAGAGTGGGGCACAGAAATAGAGGGGACAGAGAGGGTGGGGGGCAGAGAGGGAGGGGGCAGAGAGAGGGCGAAGAGAGGGGGGACAGAGCGCGGGGAGACTGAGGGGGGACAGAGAGAGGGGGACAGAGAGACGGGGACAGAGAGAGGGGGACAGAGAGAGAGGGGGACAGAGAGAGGGGGACAGAGAGAGGGGGACAGAGAGAGGGGAACAGAGAGAGGGGAACAGAGAGACGGGGGGATTGAGGGGGACAGGGAGATGGCGTCAGAGAGAGAGGGGGACAGAGAGACGGGGACAGAGAGAGGGGGACAGAGAGAGGGGGGGGACAGAGAGAGGGGGGCAGAGAGAGGGGGACAGAGAGAGGGGGACAGAGAGAGGGGGATAGAGAGAGGAGACAGAGAGAGGAGACAGAGAGAGGAGACAGGGAGAGGAGGGTAGAGAGAGAGGTGAGTGTGAGGCGGAGGAGTCAGAGAGAGTCGGGTGGGAGGGAGAGCGGGACAGAGAGAGAGGGGGAGAGAGAGAGGGGGGACAGAGAGGCTGGATAGAGGGACGGGGGACAGAGAGATGGGGGGCAGAGAGAGAGGGGGCACAGAGAGAGAGGGGGTCAGAGAGAGGGGGACAGAGGGACGGGGGACAGAGAGATGGGGGACAGAGAAATGGGGACAGAGACGGGGGGACAGAGAGAGAGGGGCGACAGAGAGAGAGGGGGGACAGAGAGAGAGGGGGTCAGAGAGAGGGGGGACAGAGAGAGAGGGGGACAGAGAGAGAGGGGGACAGAGAGAGGGGGGGCAGAGAGAGGGGGGGACAGAGAGAGGGGGATAGAGAGAGGAGACAGAGAGAGGAGACAGAGAGAGGAGACAGGGAGAGGAGGGTAGAGAGAGAGGTGAGTGTGAGGCGGAGGAGTCAGAGAGAGGCGGGTGGGAGGGAGAGTGGGACAGAGAGAGAGGGGGAGAGAGAGAGGGGGGACAGAGAGGGGGGATAGAGGGAGGTGGGTGGGAGATAGGGAGTCATAGAGAGGGGGACAGAGAGAGGGCGACAGAGAGAAGGCGACAGAGAGAGTGGGTCAGATAGAGTGGGACAGAGAGAGAGGGGATAAAGATAGAGGGGGCACAGAGAGGGCGACAGAGAAAGGGCGACAGAGAGAGAGGGGGTCAGAGAGAGGGGGAGATAGAGGGGGACAGAGAGAGGGGGACAGAGATTGGCGCCAGAGGGTGGGGGACAGAGAGAGGGGTACAGAGTGGGGGTGAGAGAGTGGGTCAGAGGGTGGTGGGGGACAGAGAGGGGGGGACAGAGAGGGGGGACAGAGAGAGAGAGGGGCAGAGAGGGGGGCGGAGATAGGGGACAGAGAGAGGGGACAGAGAGAGGGCGAGATAGAGGGGGACAGAGAGAAGGGGTCAGAGAGAGGGGGACAGAGTGAGGGGGCAGAGAGAGAGGGGGACAGAGTGAGTGGGTCAGAGAGAGGCGGGTGGGAGAGAGCGCGGGACAGAGAGCGGGAGGGGGACAGAGAGAGGGGGACAGAGAAAGAGTCTGGTGGGAGAGAGAGGGAGTCAGAGAGAGGCGGGTGGGAGAGTGCGTGGGACAGAGCAAGAGGGGAACAGAGAGAGAGAGGGGGACAAAGAGGGGGGATAGAGGGAGACAGGTGGGAGAGAGAAGGGGACAGAGAGTGGGGGACAGAGAGAGGGGCGACAGAGAGAGGGGCGACAGAGAGAGGGGGATAGAGAGAGGGGGATAGAGAGAGGGGGATAAAGAGAGGGGAACAGAAAAAGTCGGAGGTAGAGGGGGTCAGAGAGAGGGGGAGATAGAGGGCGACAGAGAGAGGAGGACAGAAAGGGGGACAGAGTGTGGGGGACAGAGACTGGAGGACAGAGAGAGGGGTATAGAGTGGGGGTGAGAGAGGGGGTCAGAGAGAGGTGGGTGGGAGAGAGAGTGGACAGAGAGAGAGGGGAACAGAGAGAGGAGAACAAGGGGGGGATAGATGGAGGTGGGAGAGAGAGGGGGACAGAGAGAGGGCGACAGACAGGGGGTCAGAGACCGGGGAGAGAGAGAGGCGGGTGGTAGAGAGAGGGGGTCATAGAGAGGGTGACAGAGAGAGTGGGTTAGATAGAAGGGGACAGAGAGAGGGGGACAGAGAGAGGGGGACAGAGAGAGAGGGACAGAGAGAATGTGGACAGAGAGAGGGGGACAGAGAGAGGGGGACAGAGAGAGAGGGGGTCAGAGGGCATGGGACAGAGAGAGAGGCGAGTGGGAGAGAGAGGGGATCAGAGAGAGGTGGGTGGGTGGGAGAGCGGGACAGAGAGAGGGGGACAGATAGAGGGCGACAGAGAGAGTGGGTCAGAGAGAGGGGGACAGAGAGAGAGGGGGACAGAGAGGGGGCAAGATAGAGGGCGACAGAGAGGGGGACAGAGAGCGGGGGTAAAGAGGGAGGGGGACAGAGAGAGAGGGGGACAAAGAGGGGGGATAGAGGGAGATGGGTGGGAGAGAGGGGGGGACAGAGAGTGGGTGAGATAGATGGGTTCAGAGAGAGGGGGATAGAGAGAGGGGGTCAGAGAGAGGTGGGTGGGAGGGAGAGCGGGACAGAGAGAGGGCGACAGAGAGAGTGGGTCAGAGAGAGGGGGACAGAGAGAGAGGGGGGACAGAGAGAGAGGGGGACAGAGAGGGGGGACAGAGAGAGAGGGGGACAGAGAGAGAGGGGGACAGAGATAGAGCCGAACAGAGAGAGAGGCGACAGAGACAGGGGGACAGAGAGAAGGGAACAGAGAGAGGGGGCAGAGAGGGACAGAGAGAGGGTGTCAGAGACAGAGTGTGGGGGACAGAGAGAGAGGACAGAGAGAGGGACAGAGAGAGAGGGGGTCAGATAAAGGGCGACAGAGAGAGGGGGGACAGAGAGAGGGGGGGACAGAGAGTGGGGGGACAGAAAGTGGGGGAGGTACAGGGGTTCAGAGACAGGGGAACAGAAAGAGAGGAGGACAGTGAGAGGAGGAGGGGGTTCAGAGAGGGTTGGGACAAAGAGGATGGACAGATAGAGGCGGGATAGAGAGGGGGGACAGAGAGAGGGGGAACAGCTAGAGGGAGGGACAGAGAGAGAGAGGGGGGACAGAGAAAGGGGGAGAGAGGGAGTGGAGAGAGGGAGGGGGGGACAGAAAGACGATGACAGAGATGGGGGAGAGAGAGGGGGACAGAGAGAGGAGGGACACAGAGAGGGGGGACGAGGGGGCAGAGAGACAGTGATAGAGAGGGGGCGGAGAGAGTGCGACATAGAGAGGGGTCAGAGAGAGGGGGGCAGAGAGAGGGGACAGGGAGTGGGGGACAGAGAGAGGGGGGGACAGAGAGAGGGGTCAGAGAGCGGGGGACAGAGAGAGGGCATCAGAGAGAGGCGGGTGGGAGAGAGCGCGGGACAGAGAGAGAGGGGACAGAGAGAGAGGGGGTCAAAGAGGGGGGATAGAGGGAGATGGGTGGGAGAGAGGGGGGGTGAAAGAGTGGGTCAGACTGTGGGGGTCAGAGAGAGGGCGACAGAGAGGGGGACAGAGAGTGGGGGAGAGAGGGGGGAGAGAGGGAGGCGGGTGGGAGAGAGAGCGGGGCAGAGAGAGGGGACAGAGGGGGGCAGAGAGCGGGGGTGAGAGAGAAGCGGGTGGGAAAGAGGGGGTCAGAGAAAGAGGGGGACAGAGTGAGAGGCGTACAGAGAGAGGGGTACAGAGAGAGAGGGGGACCAGAGAGAGGGGGGACAGAGAGAGGGGGGACAGAGGGAGGGGGGACAGAGGGAGACGGACAGAGGGAGGGGGTCAGAGAGAGAGCGGGAGGTCAGAGAGAGAGGGGGTCAGAGAGTGGGGAAGAGAGAGGGGGAGAGAGGGAGGCGGGTGGGAGAGAGAGCGGGGCAGAGAGAGGGGACAGAGGGGGGGGGACAGAGGGAGACGGACAGAGGGAGGGGGTCAGAGAGAGAGCGGGAGGTCAGAGAGAGAGGGGGTCAGAGAGAGGGGGACAGAGAGAGATGGCACAGGGACGGGGGGGACAGAGTGAGAGGACAGAGAGTGGGGGAGGTAGAGGTGGTCAGAGAGAGGGGGACAAAGAGAGGGGGACAGAGAGTAAGGGACAGAGTGAGGGGGATAGAGAGAGAGGGGGACAGAGAGAGAGGGGGAAAAGAGAGGGGGACAGAGAGAGGGCGACACAGAGAGGGCGACAGAGAGAGAGGGGGAACAGAGAGAGGGGGACAGAAAGAGGGGGAGGTAGAGGGGTTCAGAGAGAGGGGGACAGAGAGAGGGGGAGATAGAGGGGGTCAGAGAGAGGGGACAGAGGGAGGGGCACAGAGAGTGCGGGAGGTAGAGGGGGTCAGAGAGAGGGGTACAGAGAGAGGGGCACAGAGAGTGGGGGAGATAGTGGGGGACAGAGAAAGAGGGGACAGAGAGAGGGGGGCAGAGAGAGTGGGACAGAGTGAGGGGGCAGAGAGAGAGGGGAAAGAGAGAGAGGGGAAAAAGAGAGAGGGGGAGATAGAGGGGGTCAGAGAGAGGGGGGGCCGGAGAGAGGGGGGACAGTGAGGGGGGACAGAGAGGGGGTGGGACAGAGGGGGGGAAAGAGAGGGGGGAACAGAGAGAGAGCGGGGCAGAGATAGAGGGGAAAAGAGAGATGGGGCAGACAGAGGGAGACAGAGTGAGGGGGGCAGAGAGAGAGGGGGCAGAGAGAGAGTGAAAAGAGAGTGGGGGACAGAGAGAGTGGGGCAGAGAGAGGGCGACAGAGAGAGAGGGACAGAGAGAAAAGGGGGCAGAAAGAGAGGGGGACAGAGAGAGAGGGGGACAGAGAGAGAGGCGGTCATAGAGGGGGGTACAGAGAGAGAGGCGGGTGGAAGGGAGAGGGGGCAGAGAGGGGGGACAGAGAGAGGAGCACAGTGTGTGGGGGAGATAGCGGGGCTCAGAGAGAGGAGGACATAGAGGGGGACAGAGAGAGGGGGACAGAGAGGGGGACAGAGAGTGAGGGACAGAGAGTGGGGGACAGAGAGAGGGGACAGAGAGAGGGGTAAAGAGTGGGAGAGAGAGGGGGTCAGAGAGAGGGGGACAGAGAGTGGGGGGATGGAGAGAGTGGGGGACAGAGAGAGAGAGGGTGTCAAAGAGAGAGGGGCAGAGAGAGACGGAGCAGAGAGAGGGGGCAGAGAGCGGGGGAGAGATAGAGGGAAAGAGAGAGATGGCGACAGAGAGAGGGGGACAGAGAGAGGGGGGTTCAGAGAGAGGGGGACAGAGAGAGGGGGCAGAGAGAGCGCGGGACAGAGAGAGGGGGACAGAGAGAGGGGGCAGAGAGAGAGCCGGACTGAGAGCGAGGTGGGGACAGAGAGAGGGGAAGACAGAGATGGTCAAAGGGAGGGGGACAGAGAGAGGGGCACAGAGAGTCGGGGAGATAGAGGGGACAGAGAGATGGGGTGGACAGAGAGTTGGGGGGACTGAGAGTGGGGGGGCATGGGGGTAGAGAGAGGGGCAGAGAGGGGGTGACAGAGAGAGGGCGACAGAGAGAGTGCCACAGAGAGTGGGGGAGATAGAGGGGGTCAGAGAGAGGGGGACAGAGGGAGGGTGATATAGAGGGGGACTACGAGAGAAGGAGTCAGAGACAGAGGGGGACAGTGAGAGAGGGGGGCAGAGAAATGGCGACAGAGAGAGGGTGACAGAGAGAGTGGGGGACAGAGAGAGAGGGGGCAGAGAGAGGGCAACAGAGAGAGGGGGACAGAGAGAAAAGGGGGCAGAAAGAGAGGGGGACAGAGAGAGAGAGGGGCAGAGAGAGATGGGGCAGACAGAAGGGGACAGAGTGAGGGGGCAGAAAGAGAGGGTCAGAGAGGGGGACAGAGAGACGGAGATATAGAGGGGGACAAAGAGAGGGGACAGAGAGTGAGGGACAGAGAGAGGAGTACAGAGTGGGGGAGAGAGAGGGAATCAGAGAGATGGGGGCAGAGAGAGGGCGACAGAGAGAGGGGGACAGAGAGTGGGGGGGACGGAGAGTTGGGGGGACGGAGAGAGGTGGGGACAGAGAGAGAGGGGAACAGAGAAAGAGAGGGACAGAGCGAGATGTGGACAGAGAGAGAAGGACAGAGAGAGGAGGTCAGAGAGAGAGGAGGACAGAGAGAGAGGAGGACAGAGAGAGGCAGGTAGAAGGGAGAGAGGGGCAGAGAGAGGGCGACAGAGAGAGGCACCGAGAGTGGGGGAGATAGATGGGGTCAGAGAGAGGGGGAGACAGACAGTGCGGAGATGGAGAGAGTGTGGGACAGAGAGAGAGAGAGAGAGAGGGGGTCAGAGAGGGGGTCAGGGAGAGACGGAGCAGAGAGAGGGCGAAAGAGAGGGGCGCAGAGAGCGGGGTAGAGATAGAGGGGACAGAGAGAGGAGGACAGATAGAGGGGGACAGAGAGAGGGGGACAGAGAGAGGAGGCAGAGAGCGAGGGGGACAGAGAGAGGGGGACAGAGTGAGGGGGACAGAGAGAGGGGGAACAGAAAGGGGGACACAGAGAGGGGGGCACAGAGAGGGGGACAGAGAGGGGGACAGAGAGAGAGAGGGGGACAGAGAGAGAGCGGGGCAGAGAGAGAGGGGGGCAGAGAGAGGGGGGGACAGAGAGAGAGGGGGACAGATGGGGGGACAGAGAGAGAGGGGGGACAGAGAGAGAGGGGGGACAGAGAGAGGTGGGACAGAGAGAGGGGGGGACAGAGAAAAGGGGACAGAGAGAGAGGGGGACAGAGAGAGGGGGAACAGAAAGGGGGACACAGAGAGGGGGGCACAGAGAGGGGGGCACAGAGAGGGGGACAGAGAGGGGGACAGAGAGAGAGAGGGGGACAGAGAGAGAGCGGGGCAGAGAGAGAGGGGCTCAGAGCGAGGGGGGGAAGAGAGAGGCAGGTGGAAGGGAGAGGAGGGCAGAGAGAGGGCGACAGAGAGACGAGCACAGAGAGTGGGGGAGCTAGAGAGGGTCAGAGAGAGCGGGTCAGAGAGAGGGGGACAGAGAGAGGGAGGGACAGAAACAGGGGTGGCCCGAAAGAGGGGGGACAGAGAGAGGGGGGACAGAGAGGGGGGGACGGGGGTGGGGGGACACAGAGAGAGGGACAGAGATGGAGAGGCGGGTGGGAGAGAGAGGGGGTCAGAGAGGGGGACAGGGAGAGACGGAGCAGAGAGAGGGCGAAAGAGAGGGGCGCAGAGAGCGGGGTAGAGATAGAGGGGACAGAGAGAGGTGGACAGATAGAGGGGGACAGAGAGAGGGGGACAGAGAGAGGAGGCAGAGAGCGAGGGGGACAGAGAGAGGGGGACAGAGTGAGGGGGACAGAGAGAGGGGGAACAGAAAGGGGGACACAGAGAGGGGGGCACAGAGAGGGGGGCACAGAGAGGGGGACAGGGAGGGGGACAGAGAGAGAGAGGGGGACAGAGAGAGAGCGGGGCAGAGAGAGAGGGGGGCAGAGAGAGGGGGGGACAGAGAGAGAGGGGGACAGAGGGGGGGACAGAGAGAGAGGGGGGACAGACAGAGGGGGGACAGAGAGAGGTGGGACAGAGAGGGGGGTACAGAGAGAAGGGGACAGAGAGAGAGGGGGACAGAGTGAGGGGGACAGAGAGAGGGGGAACAGAAAGGGGGACACAGAGAGGGGGGCACAGAGAGGGGGGCACAGAGAGGGGGACAGAGAGAGAGAGGGGGACACAGAGAGAGCGGGGCAGAGAGAGAGGGGGTCAGAGCGAGGGGGGGAAGAGAGAGGCAGGTGGAAGGGAGAGGAGGGCAGAGAGAGGGCGACAGAGAGACGAGCACAGAGAGTGGGGGAGCTAGAGTGGGTCAGAGAGAGCGGGTCAGAGAGAGGGGGACAGAGAGAGGGAGGGACAGAAAGAGGGGTGGACCGAAAGAGGGGGGACAGAGAGAGGGGGGACAGAGAGGGGGGGACAGAGGGGGGGGGGACAGAGAGAGGGACAGAGAGAGAGGTAGATAGAGGGGTTCAGAGCGAAGGCGGGTGGGAGAGAGAGGGGGTCAGAGAGAGGCTGGTGGGAGAGAGAGGGGGACAGAGAGAGGGGGACAGAGAAAGGGGAGATAGAGGTTGACAAAGGGAGGGGGACAGAGAGAGAGGCACAGAGAGAGGGGTAGATAGAGGGGTTCAGAGCGAAGAGTACAGAGATAGTGGTACAGCGAGTGGGGGAGATAGAGGTGGACAGAGAGTAGGACAAAAAGAGGGGGTGATAGAGGGGGTCAGAGAGAGGGGGAGATAGAGGGGGACAGAGAGAGTGGGGGAGACAGAGGGGGGACAGAGAGAGAGTGGGTACAGAGAGAGGGTGACAGAGAGAGGGCGACAGAGAGAGGGGCACAGAATGTGGAGGAGATCGAGGGGGTCAGAGAGAGGGGGACAGAGAGAGGGTGATATAGAGGGGGACAGCAAGAGAGGGGGTCAGAGACAGAGGGCGACAGTGAGAGAGGGGGGCTGAGAAATGGCGACAGAGAGAGGGTGACAGAGAGAGAGGGGACAGAGAGAGAGGGGACAGAGAGACAGAGGGGGCAGAGAGAGAGGGGGACAGAGAGAGGGGATAGAGAGAGGGGGGACAGAGAGAGGTGGGAGATAGCGGGGCTCAGAGACAGGGTGACAGAGAGAGAGGGCAATATAGAGTGGGGGACAGAGAGATGGGTACAGAGTGGAGGAGAGAGAGGGGGTCAGAGAGAGGGGGTCAGAGAGGGGGACAGAGAGTGGGGGGGATGGAGAGAGTGGGGGAGAGAGAGAGGGGGGGGTTAGAGAGAGGGGCAGAGAGTGACGGAGCAGAGACAGGGCGACAGAGGGGGTGGCAGAGAGCAGGGGAGAGAAAGAGGGGACAGAGAGAGGGGGACAGAGAGGGGGGACAGAGAGAGGGGGACAGGGAGAGGGGGGACAGAGAGAGAGGGACAGAGAGAGGGGGACAGAGAGAGGAGACAGAGAGAGGGTGGACAGAGAGAGGGGGGACAGAGAGAGGGGGACAGAGAGAGTGGACAGAGAGAGTTGCGGTGGGTGAGAGAAGGGGTATGAGAGAGCCGAACTGAGAGAGAGGGGGACGGGGGGGGGGGGGGGGGGACAGAGAGGGGGGCACGGAGAGGGGTGCACGGAGAGGGGGGCACAGAGAGGGGGACAGAGAGTGGGACAGAGAGGGGGGTACTGAGAGTCGGGGAGATAGAGGGGGACAAAAAGAGGGGGAAAAAGAGGGGGAGGTAGAGATGGTCAGAGGGAGGGGGACAGATAGTGGGGTACTGAGAGTGGGGGAGATAGAGGGGGACAAAAAGAGGGCGAGGTAGAGGGGATCAGAGGGAGGGGTAGAGAGAGGGGGGTACTGAGAGTGGGGAAGATAGAGGAGGACAAAAAGAGGGGGAGGTAGAGGGGGTTAGAGAGAGGGGGAGATTGAGGGGGCAGAGAGGGGGGACAGAGGGGGGACACAGAGGGGGGAGAGAGAAAGGGGGGACAGAGAGAGGCGGGTGGAAGGGGAGGGGGCAGAGAGAGGGCGATAGAGAGAGGGGCACAGAGAGTGGGGGAGATAGAGGGGGTCAGAGAGAGAGGGACAGAGAGTGGGGGACAAAGAGTGGGGAGATGGAGAGAGTGAGGGACAGAGAGAGAGAGGGGGGTCAGACTGGGGGCAGAGAGAGACGGTGCAGAGAGAGGGCGACTGAGAGGGGGGCAGAGAGCGGGGTAGAGGTGGAGGGGACAGAGAGAGGGGGACAGAGAGAGTGGACAGAGAGAGGTGGGACAGAGACAGGGTGGACAGAGAGAGGGGGAGACAGAGAGAGGGGGACAGAGAGAGATGTGGTGGGAGGGAGAGGGGGTCTGAGAGAGGCGGTGGGAGAGAGAGGGCGACAGAGATAGGGGGAACAGAGAGAGCCGGACTGAGAGAGAGGGGAACAGAGAGAGAGGAGGACAAAGAGGGGGGATAGTGAGGCGGGTGGGAGAGAGAGGGGCACAGAGAGAGGGGGACAGAGAGAGGGGGACAGAGAGAGGGGGACAGAGAGAGGGGGACAGAGCGAGAGGGGGACAGAGAGAGAGGGGGGGGACAGAGAGAGGACTACAGAGCAGGGGCATAGAGAGTGGGGGAGATAGAGGGGGACAGAGAGTCTGGGGCAGAGAGAGGGGTACAGAGTGGGGAAGAGAGAAGGGGTCAGAGAGAGGGGGACAGAGAATGGGGGATGCAGAGAGTGGGGGACAGAGGGGGACGGGGGGACGGTAGGGAGAGGACAGAGAGATGAGGCACAGAGAGTGGGCAGAGAGAGAGAGTGGGGGGAGAGAAAGTTCGGGGAGAGAAAGAGGGGAAGGAGAGAGAGGGGAGAGAGTGCAGAGAGAGAGGGGAGAGAGAGTGAGAGAGAGAGAGAGCAAGAGAGAGAGAGAGTGGGAGAGAGAGGAGGCGAGAGGAGGGAAGAGAGAGGTGCGAAGAGAGAGGAGGGGAGAGAGGATAAGGGAGAGATAGAGAAGGAGAGCAATGAGGAGAAAGAGTAGGGGAGAGAGGAGGGGGAGAGAGGAGGAAAGAGAGGAGGGGAGAGAGGAGGGTCAGAGAGGAAGGAAGAGAGAGGAGGGAGGAGAGAGAGGAGGGGGAGTGGAGGGCGTGAGACAGGTGAGAGGGGGAGGGGGTAAAGAGAAGAGGGGAGAGAGCGTGGGAGAGAGCGGGTGGGAGAGAGAGTGGAGGCTGGGTGGGTGGAGGGGGAGGGAGAGTAAGAGGGGAGGGAGATTGAGAGGGGAGGGAGAGTGAGAGGGAGGGGAGGGCAAGAGAGGGGAAGGAGAGTGAGGGGGACGGAGAGAGATGGGAGGGCCAGTGAGGGGAGGGAGAGAGAGAGGGGGCAGGGAGAGAGAGGGGCGAGCCAGTGAGGGGTGGGCGAGTGAGAGGGGAGGGCGAAAGAGGGGAGGGCGAGAGAGGGGAGGGAGAGAGAGTGGGGAGGGCGAGAGAGAGGGGAGGGTGAGAGAGAGGGGAGGGCGAGAGAGGGGGGAGCGAGAGAGTGGAGAGAGCGGGAGGGGGGAGAGAGATGGGTGAGACAGAGGGGGTGAGGGAGTGGGGGTGAGAGAGAGGGGGTGGTGAGAGAGAGGGGGAGTGAGAGAGAGGGGGGTGAGAGTGGGGGGGTTTAGAGAGCAAGGGGTTGAGAGAGAGGGGGTGAGAGACTGAGGGAATGAGAGAGTGTGGGGGGTTGAGAGAGGGGGTGTGAGAGAGAGGGGGGTGAGAGAGAAGGGTGAGAGAGGGAGTCTTTAGAGAGGGTCACAGCATTTGGGTTTTAATTCCACCCTGAGAGAGTCCTACCTCTCAGATCCTGGGGATTGACAAACTTTAACCCCAGGCTTCAAACCTGTTTTAAAAATGACAGGGCCACAATCTGACAGGAGCCAGTTACCCAGAGGCCCCTAAAACCCAGGGTCCCCCAGAGGAGATTAAACCTCGGGGTAAATAAACACACAACTCACTGTGGGCCCCCACGGGGTGCAGCCTGTCGACCAGGCCTCAGGCCTCAGGCCAGTGCTCCCCCTCTGGAGGTTGTTCTTTCCTGGACTCGAACATTTTGGATCTTCACGTTGCAGCTTTCCAAACAAAGGTTCCTCGGGATAAAAGAGGGAAAAGATTAGTTGAAAGGGGGAGCAAGAGCATTTTGGAGGCAAGTTACACAGCAAGATCCCAGGGTTAAAAGCACCTCTGCCCAGCTCCAATGTATTAATGTATGTAACACAGTCAGCAGTTGGGATGGAACATGGTGTGGGAGCAGATCTTCCCAGGGATTGGAGGGGGATAGTGAGGGAAAGGCATCAGATTCTTACACTCTGCAGTGACCTGGGATCAATTGCCTTTTACTGAAAACAGTTCCCAACTTGTATGTGCCTGTTGCTCCCTCCAGTCTGAAACCCTCATGACCCTCTCTCCTGTCTACTCTCTCTGAGCCAATGGTGTCTTCATTCTGCTACTGACCCTTCAGTCCCACTGGTATCATTTTTTCCCACCTTCTCTCATCCACGTGAAGGAATTGGATCCTGACAATTCCATTTACACTGTCTCCCATCAATCTTCATAGGATCCATATCACAGAGGTTAGACAGTGATCCCAGCAAACACTCCCAGGGCAGAGGGAGCACAGGGTTCCAGACAAAATAAAGCTCCCATTAAACTGTCTCCATTTAAATCCCCAGGGCAGGTAGAGAATGGGGTCAGATACAGAGTAAATCTCCCTCTACACTGCAGCATTTCAAATTCCCAGGCCATTTTGAGCTCGGCGTTAGGTACTGATTAAATCCCCCACTTCCCCCATCCTGTTCACATCAAACTCAATCAGGATAGCTCCATCACTGGGTTAGATACAGAGGATGTGTCTGTTTGGATTTCAGCCCCAATACAGTTGGTGATGATCACGGCCTTGTTAAGTGTGTTTGGGAATGGGGAGGGAGCTGCGAGCAGGGTGATGGTGGGATAGTGGGGAGCAGAGCTGTCTTCCAAGCAATTGATCTAGGTTCAATTCCCGGCCATCACAGTGTCACGATTGGTAAATAGTCTTTAAAAGGAAAAGCACTGGAATGAAACGAGGAAATAAATCTTTCATTCTGTGGTAAACCGGATCTGTCAGATTGCTCCTTGCTTTTCCTGGCGGTGGTTCCTGTGAATTGCAGTGTGGAACCAGGCAGCATTGCTCGGCATCTCGGAAGCTTTCCCCTCTGCTGCTTCCCATTTCTTATTGAAATATTGGTTGCAGCACAAAGATGGGTTTGTTTTGTTCGAAAAGTGAGAGACTGCTCCCGTCAGGAACCTGAAATAATTACAGAAGCCGCAGGAAACACTGAACACTTCCAACAGCTTCTGTAGTGGTGGGGAGGGAGGGTTAATGTGGCAAATCTACACAAGGATAAAATAAACTCCAGCCACAAAACAATCAGAAATCCTGACTCTGCAAACATCCTTGTAAATCTTTTCTGAATCTTTACAAGTTTCACACCATTCTCCCAATAGCAGAAAGACCAGAATTATGTGGTTTATGGAATGTTACTGTATCCGAACAGTTATTGTTTATAGTTAAATAATGTTCATTTAGTGAAGTTTTCCAATCGAGTTCGGTTTGTCCAATCTTTCTTCCTTATGTTTGTGTCCCAACGATAGTGTGGAGTAAAGTGTGTTTTGATCCAAGCCTGGCAGTTTGACCAATCACATTGTAACGCCTTACACTTCCCTTCAGGAAATCAGGAAAAGGGGTCGAGACCATTTCCTTAAGGCAGAGGAGTTTGGTCTGGTTCATAACATCCTCAATGTCATCAATCCATGTCCCTCCAGCCCTGAGCAATGATGTTTACAGATTAATGGAGGATACACAGACACATTAATCGGGATTATCTTGGACAGGAGTCATTTGGGAATGATATTCCTCAGACCATCAACTCTCAGCTCGGCCAAGGATAAAGGCCAGGAATCCGGCACAATTGGGAAACAGCCCATTTCCCGGGAGACTGAGAGGTCACTAACAGAGTGGGAGCTGGAGAGTCAGGAACAGAATAACAGGGACAGTCCACTCTGTTCACTGACCCTTCACCCCTCAGTGAATCCAGTGTCAGGAATGACTGCTATTAGTCAGACTGACAGAATGTGATCAGATACACACACTGTCCTTCCACATCATCAATATCTCCCAGTTCCCACCCTGTCTCAGCTCATCTGTCCCTCTGACATCTTCAATATTTTAATCGGGGCAGCATTAAGCCCCGTGCTTTGAGCTGAGCTGTCTTACCTTCTGTACTCTCTCTCTAAACGGCTCCAATTCCCCCCTGATCCCTCTCCGGTTTAAGATGCTCCTTGGCATCTGCCCCAATGAATGAGGTAGACCCTCACCTGACCCAATATCCCCTTCGTTGGGTCAACATCTACTGTATTTGATACAATGAACTGCAGATCCTGGAGAGCTGACAGATAACACAGAAATTACTGGTGGGAATTAGTGGGAGTGGCCTCATTTCTGGGAGAAATCCGAGTGAACCTCTAGAGTCCAGGGATTGTCCTTCAGAGCTGAAGGGATCTGATGCTGATGCTGTCAGACCTGCTGAGCTCCCCCAGCAGTTTCTGTTTGGATTTCAGTCCCAATCCAATTGGTCCTGATCACGGCCTCGGGAATACCTTGCCAATTACTGGGAAAGGGTTGGACATGTCTCCTTCCCAGCAGTTAACCCGGGCTCGAACCCCTGCCATCTCACTGTTGCACTTTGAAAGCAATCTTAAACGGGGAAAAACGCTGAGATGGAATGAATGAGATTGGACTCTCCGAGGTTTCCCAAACATGGTCACATTAGGGGGACAGGGTGGGTCCCACCTGCTATTACATTCTCAGAGCTGGATTACAGGATTAGTGCTCATGTGCCTGACTGGGATAGTTCAGCTGAGACAAGATGCTCTATAGAAATTCCCCAAGGTTCCTTCCAGAGCAGCTTCCAGACCCACGGCACTATCATGTGGAATGCTGAACACAGCAGATACACGGGAACACCACCAGGTGACAATTCCACATCAAGCCACTCCCCACCCTGGTTTGGAAAAACATCTCAGTCCCACAAGTGCCATTGGTTGGAAATCCTGGAACTCCCTCCCTTACATCATTGTGGGTTTATCTGCCCCAAATAAATGGCAGCAGTTCAAGGTAATAACTCACCGTCACCTTCACCAGAGCAATTATATCTGAGCAATCGGTGGGGACCCAGCGGCAATGACCCAAACACATTAATGAATCACAAAATAAAGCTCAGTATTTGGGACCCGTGTGCTCCAGGGCTGAGTATCTGAATAAATTGGGTCGGTATTCTAGAAAATTGAAAGGTGGTTTCATTGGAATATCTCAGATTGTGAAGAGGCTTGAGAGGGGAGATGCTGAGAAATTAATCCTGTGGGTCTGGGAATCTGAAACACAATAACACAGTCTCAGGAGTTGCTGGAAAAGCTCAGCAGGTCAGGCAGCATCTTTGCAGAGAAATCAGCGTTAATGTTACAGCATCCGCAGATCATTCGGGTTACCACCCTCTCAGGGTAAGGGGCCGGTTATTTGGGACTGAGATGAGGAGACAGCACTTCACTCTAAGGCCTCTGAGTCTTTAATATTCTCTCTCCTTGAGGATTGTGGATGCTCCCTCACTGAGTACAGCTCAGATTGGAATAGACAGATTGCCGGGGTCTCAGGGAGTCACGGGATATGGGGAGTGCGTAGGAAACCGGATTTGAAATCTCAAACCAGCTCTGATTGGATTGACTGCCAGAACAGACTGAACAGTTTAAACAGGCTGTATAGTCTCCTCCTGCTCACATTTCCTGAGCTCTTAGATGTTTACTGAACCAATTCCCAATCCCTTTTGGATTTGGTTCAGAACTGATGGCTTCTGATTAGATTAGATGAGATTTCCCACAGTGTGGAAACAGGCCCTTTACCCCAACCAGCCCACACCGACCCTCCGAAGAGTAACCCACCCAGACCCAGTTCCCTCTGACTAATCACTATGGACAATTTACCAAGGCCAATTCACCGAACCTGCACATTATTGGCCTGTGGAAGGAAGCTGGAGCACCCGGAAGAAACTCACACAAACATGGGGAGAATGTGCAAACTCCACACAGACAGACAGCCCGAGGCTGGAATTGAACCTGGGACCCTGGTGCTAACCATTGAGCCACCTTGCCGCCCAAATTCTGGTGCTGTCAGACCTGCTGAGCTTCCCCAGCAATTTCTTATTTGGATTTCAGCCCCAATCCAGTTGGTGATGATCACGGCCTTGTTAAGTGTGTTTGGGAATGGGGAGGGAGCTGGGAGCAGGGTGATGGTGGGATAGTGGGGAGCAAAGCTGCCTTCCAAGCAGTTGGCCTGGGTTCGCCTCCTGGCCATCACAGTCTTGTGGCGTGTAAATCGGTATTGAAAGGGAATTCTCCGCGATAAAAGCGGATCCGTTGGATTGTTCCTTGTTTTTCCTGGCGATGGTTCCTGTGAATTGCAGTGTGGAACCCGGCAGCATTGCTCGGCATCTCGGAAGCTTTCCCCTCTGCTGCTTCCCATTTCTTATTGAAATATTGGGTACAGCACAAGGATGGGTTTGTTTAGTTCGAAAAGTAAGAGACTGCTCCCGTCAGGAACCTGAAATAGTAACAGACGCCGCTGGAAACACTGAACAGTTCCAACAGCTTCTGTAGTGGTGGGGAGGGAGGGTTAATGTGTCAAATCTACACAAGGATAAAATAAACTCCAGCCACAAAACAGTCAGAGTTCCTAAGTTTTACAAACATCCGTATGTCATTTTTCTGAGCCATCGATTCCCCTTAAACCCTTCCAATGTGGAATACCATCTTCCTGACTCTCACTTTGAGAGATGTCCCTCAGTGAGCTCCTCCTCCATTCTTTCCATTTCACTGGGGACCCACTATCCACAGTCTCCAATCAAATGACCTGAACTCAGACACACAGAGATCTTAACGAGTGACACAATGCAGATAGGAAGTTGATTTCATTTCTGTTTCTGAGTCCAATCTTCACTCAGTGAGACAGAGTCAGGTATTCAAGGCTCCAACAAGAGCTGGATTCTGCTTCTGGTGATTGTCTTCATTCAGTGAGAAGGAGGGCCGTGGGCCAGAAGGAGCTCATCATTGTGCTTCGGGTTGTCTGCTCAGTCTGCAGCATTGCAGGCCGTGGGAGCAGGGCAGTGGGAAAGTTACCTCATGTGGACTGCAATAGGACTTTCCACACATTGTTCCAGGTCAGTGACAGAGCTCCAGGAATTCTGAATGAGGATCGGAAAAATGCATTGATTGAAGGAGGAGGATCAGGGAAACAGGATAAAGCTGATGAGATCAGCAGGATTTCTCGGTCTAACTCTGTACCATACTTTATTTTCTGCTTCATAAATCTACAATCCGGAGTTCAACCCACTCAGAGCAATATAAGCTCAGAAACAAATCATTCAGTCCAACACATCCATGCTGAACTGATATCCGATGTCAATCTCATCCTATTTGTCAGAATTTGGCCCATGTTCCTCTGAACCCTTTTTAATTCCTACACCCACCCAGATACCTTTTAAATGTTGTAATTGTACCAGCCTCCACTACTTCCTCTGGCAGCTCATGGACACAGTGCCCGCTGCTTGAAAAATGTTCCCCTTCGGTCCCTTTTATGTTTCCCCTCTCAACTTTAACACATGCCATCTGCTTCTGGACACCCCCTCCACAGAGAAATCACCTTGCCTTTTTACCCTATTGAGGGTCCTTCATGATTTTGTGAACCTCTATAAGGTTTCCCCTCAGCTACTGACGCTCCAGGGATAATAGCCCCAACCTATACAGTCTTACTCTCCAGCACAAACCTCCAACCTTGCCAACATCCTTGTAAATCTTTTCTGAACCCTTTAAAGTTTCACGACACCCTTCTTATAGGAGGGAGTCCAGAATTGCACATTATATAGCAAAAGTGGCTGAACCAATACCACAACATGACCTCCCCATCCACTTACACAATTAACTGAGCAATAAAGACAAAAATGACAAACGCATTCTTCACTATCCTATCGAAATGTTAATACACCTTCAACGATCTATGAAGCTCTACTCCAGGTCTATTTGTTCAGCAACATCCCTAGTACCTTGCCATTCAATGTTTCTATCCTGCTCTCTTTTGCTTCTCTAAAATGCAGCACTTCAGATTTATCTAAATTAATCTTGATCTGCCACTCCTCAGCCCAGTGGCCCATCGATCAAGATCCTATTGAAATCTGAGATAATCATCTTCACTGTCCTAGACACCTCCAATTTTACTATCATCTGCAAACGTACTATCCATTCGTCCATGCCACAATTAAAGAATTCTGGCAGCGCTCAACACTTTAAAGTTTCACAACATCCCTCTTACAGGATGGAGTCCAGAATTGCACATTATATACCAAAGGTGGCCGAACCAATTCCACAACATGGCCTCCCAACCCCTTTACACAATTAACTGAGCAATAAAGACAAAAATGCCAAACGCCTTCTTCACCATCCTATCGAAATGTTAGTCCACCTTCAACAATCTATGAAACTGCACTCCAGGTCTATTTGTTTCACAACATCCCTCATACCTTTTCATTCATTGTGTAAGTCCTGCTCTCTTTTGCTTCTCCAAAATGCAGCACTTCAGACTTATCTAAATTAATCTTCATCTGCCACTCCTCAGCCCAGTGGCCCATCTGATCGAGATCCTGTTGTAATCTGAGATAATCATCTTCACTGTCCTCGACACCTCCAATTTTACTGTCATCTGCAAACTTACTAACCATTCGTCCTATGGTCACATCCAAATCATTTATATAAATGACAAAACAACAGTGGACCCAACACCGATCCTTGTGCACACCGCTGGGCACAGGCCTCCAGTCTGAAAAGCAACCCTCCCCCACCACCCTCTGTCTTCTACCTTTAGAAAAAAGAAGTGTTGCAAGTATCAGTTAACTGGAGATTCAGATCAGTGCGTCACTAAATGAAAAAAAAATGCAGGGCATCATTAATTGGAGAATTCATGCAGGTGCCATTTAAATTCGAAGTGGGAGAATTGGTGCAGTTCCAGGATGTGTGCAGGATACGGAAATGGGGGAAATAGCCATAAATAGAGTCATACAATCATAGAGATTTACAACACAGAAACAGATCCTTCGGTCCAACTTGTCCATGCCACAATTAAAGAATTCTGGCAGCGCTCAAATAAATTGGAGAATCATTGCAAGGAAGTACTTACTGGGAGAATTGGGGAAGGGCTTATCGAAATGTGAGAAATGTAACAGGGCATCAGTTAATGGGAGAATTGGGGCAGTGTAACACTAAATGGGAGAATTCGGGCAGGACAATACTTGATGGGAAATTGAGAGTTGGACACCCCTAAATTGTTCAAGGACATCAGTCAGTATGAGGATTGGTGTAAGGCAACACTGAGTGGAGAACTTGTTCCAGACTTCAGTAATTTAGGAAAGTGGTGCTCAGCATCACTGAATTGAAGAATTGGTGTGGGGCATCAGTAAAAGAGAGACCTGCACAGGGTGCTGATAACTTCGAGAATTGCAGCAAATGGGAGAACACGGGCAGTGAATCAGTAAATAGGACCAATGTTGCAAAGGATTAGTGGTCCAGATGCAATACAGTGCACCACAAAATGGGGGAGTTGGCGCAGTTCACCACTAAAGGGAAGATATGTGTAGGATCGGTAATTTGGAGATTTCATGCAAGAATCGCAAGATTAGAGAATTCTGGCAGCAGACTACTAAATGGGAGAATTTTTGCAGGGAAATACTGAATGGAAGACCTGGTGCACAGTGGAGCTCAATTAGAGAATGGGTGCATGGCACCAGGAAATGGGAGAATTAGGGTAGCGCACCCTTAAATGGTAGAATCAGCTAGGCCATCAGTCAATGGAAGGATTAGTACAGGGGTATGAGTAAATGGGAGATTTGGTGGGAATCAATAAATGGGATATTCCGTGCACAGTGCCATTACATTAGAAAATTGGTGGGAGTGTCAATATATTAGAAAAGTGGAGCACAGTTTGTCTAAATTGGGGAATAGGGGCCAGAGAATCAATAAAAAGAAGAAATGGTGCAAGCATCGGGAAATTGGAGATTCAGTTCAGTGCATTACTGAATGAAAACAATTCAGCAGGGCACCCGTATGTGGAAGAAGTATTTCAGGGAACAATTAAATGGAAGGAATTGATACAGGATAACAATAATTGGAGAATTCATGCAGATGCTATTAAATTCTAAATGGGAGGACTGGGACAGGATAACCTCAATGGGTGAGTTGGTGAAATTCCCGAATTAGTGCAGGATTGGTAAATGGGAGAATTGGTGCAGGGAAGTAGAGCACTAATTACAGCCTTAGAGATGTACAGCACGGAAACAGATTCCTCAGTCCAACTTGTCCACGCCCAAATTTAAGAATTCTGGCAGAGCTCCACGAAATTGGAGAATCATTGCAAGAAACTACTAAATGAAAAAAAAACTGGGAAAGTGATTATGGAAATGTGAGAATTTGCAACTGGGCTTCAGATAATGGTTAATTAGTGCAGTTCAGCACTGAATGGGTGAGTCGTGCTGTGTTGCACTAAATGGGAGAATTGGGGCAGGACATTACCTCTTGGGAGATTTAGAGTAGCGCACCCCTAAATTGGGCGAGGGCATCAGTCAGTATGAGGATTGGTGTAAGGCAACACTGAATGGAGAACTTGTCCAGGACGTCAGTAATTGGGGGAAATGGTGCTCAGCAACACGGGATTGGAGAATTGGTGTGGGACCTCAGGAAATGAGAGACCTGGTGCACAGTGGAGCTAAATTAGAGAATTGGTGCATGGCAACAGTAAATGGGAGAATTAGGGTAGCGCACCCTTAAATGGTAGAATCAGGCTCGGGCATCAGTAAATGGGAGAATTAGTACAGGGATATGAGAAAATGGGAGATTTGGTGGAAACAATAAATGGGAGATTGGTGCACAGTGCCGTTACATTAGAAAATTGGTGGGAGTGCCAATATATTGGAAAATTGGAGTAGAGCCTGTCGAAATTGGGGAATAGGGGCCAGGGATTCAATAAAAAGAAGAAATGTTGCAAGCATCGGGAAATGAAAAAAAATCAGCAGGGCATCCGTACGTGGAAGATGTGTATCAGGGAATAACTAAATGGAAGGAATTGATGTAGGGCAACAATAATTGGAGAATTCATGCAGGTGCCATTAAATTCTAAGTGGGAGACCTGGGCCTTGTGACTACACCTCACAAGGACTTCAGTTGCTATGAAGCACATTCAGAAATCCTGAATGTGTGAAAATACATTTATAAATACAAATCAAGCCTTAGTAATGAATAAAGGACCCAAGAACAGGGAAGGAAATGGACATCTATCGGTCTCATCTCACGGGAGAGAAATCAGTGGGTAAAAACTGTGTTTTTGATGTGATTGCTACCTGAATAATTAAACACCAGTTCAATTAAAAAGACAATTCACATCCAATGAAGTGAACCACTGCCAACAGAATGAACACAGTCCAATTCTGGATACAATAACAGCAGAATACGATCACATGTTACCCCACTGGAATGTGTGTGTGTGTCACCATAGTCTTCCCAGACCATAGGGGCTGATCTCTTCATTACAGAGAGAAGCAACTCATGGTGATTTGACCAGAGGGCCCTCAGACCTCAGGCAAGGGAAGAATTTGAGAACGAGTGTCCTTCATGGTAATCTTAAACTGGCAATGGGAACCGAACCCACGCTGTTCACATCACACTGCTCTGTAAACCAACAATACAACCAACTCAGCTAAACTGGAGTGTCACGTGTGGGGATGAATAATTGAATCCCTCGCTACACACAGTGCAGGTGAACGGCTTCTTCCCACAATGTGTTTGTTGGTGTTTCATCAAATCATTACTACTCATAAAGCTCTTCTCACAGTCAGCGCATTGACATGTTCTCTCATTGATGTGAACAAAGCCATAGCTGCTGAGATTGGAGAACCGAGAGAACCCCTTCCCACACAAGGAGCAGGGAAAAGGTGGGAATGTGTTGGTGCTCACTGAGTCCAGATGACTAAGTGAGTCCCTTCCTCCACTCAGTGCAGGCGGACAGTCTCTCTCTCTCTCTCTCTCTCTCTCTCTCTCTAGTATGGCCACACTTGTGTATTTGAGGCTTTGCTGATTTAATAAATCCCTTCTCACACACAGAGCAGATGATTAGTCTCTCTCCAGAGTCAACTCAACAGTTGACATTAGGCTGAATTGGGAAGCTTATTCATTCCCAAACAGAGCAGACAACGCTTCTCTCCCGATGATGAAGACGTTTGTCTGACATTAGGCTGGATCCCCAAGTGAATACCTTCCCACACGTGGAACAGCTGAATACCTTCTCCCCCATGGGAACGGGTTGATGTTAAATTATGACCATTAAATTTAAGACCTTTACACATCTTAAAGTTTCTTTTTTTCCCACAATCAGGGGAAAGTTCTCTTGTCAGTGTGAACCCACTGGTGTTACATGAAGCTGGATGACAGAGTAAATCCCTCCCAACACATAGAGCAGGTGAACAGTCTCTCCCCAGAATGTCTGTGTCGATGAGTCTCCAGCTGGTCTGGGATTTGCAATCCTTCTCACAATCCAGACATTTCCATGATGCTGATCTCCTCAGATATCTCCAAGTTGGATGATCTGTTGAATCCTTTTCCATAAACACAACATATTTATGGCTTCTCTGTCTGTGGATTTTTAAAGAATGTTAACTCGATAATGTTAAATAATTTCTGCAGTCAGTTCAGTGGAACACTCACACTCTTGTGTGTGTGTGTGTGTGTGTGTCTCTTTACCACTCACAATGTTTTTGTGAAATCTTTGCTGACAGACATACCAGATAAACACATTCCTTTTATGTCCAAATGAATTAAGTGACTCTGTTGGATCTTTATTTCATGTTTGATTTGACTCACTCATCTTCAATTCTTTCAGTCTTTTTCTCTGTGAAATTATCTTCAAACATTATCACAGTCCATACAGGGTAAAATCTCAGAACAAACAAATCCAATTTCAAAAAGACATTGTTCCTCTATTCTATACCGCACCCAAACAAATGATCCAGTCACATCAAAAGATGCAAAAATCCCCATCAAAAGCAAAAAGGAACCTTCCTGAATAAATCAGGTTGTTGTTACAGCATACATGAGACAATGTGTGTCCTGAGGTGCAAACATGTTGTGGGATGTACCTCGCCAACTGATGGACAGCACAGCCCCCTATCCAGAAGAATATTACACAAGAGATTTGCTGTGACTGTATATCAATGGGGAAGAAAGGGAATGGGGAAGGTTGTTGGCAATCAAGAGTGCTGTTTTGTCCCACCTGTTGATGAGCTTCTTGTGTTGTTGAAGCAGCATTCAACCAGGCAAGTGGAGAGGATTCCATATCACACCTGACTTATGTCTTGTAAGGTGGGCAGGCAGGAGGTGAGTTGAGCGCTGTAAGATTGTTTTGCCTCTGCCCTGATCTTGTATCAATTGCATGGCTACTCCTGTTCAGTTTCTCATCAATATTACACCCCCGGAATGCTGTTCATGGAGGATTCAACAATGATATTGCTGTGGAATGTCAACAAGGGATACTCGGATATTCTCTTGTTGAAGATGGGCTTTGCCAGGCACGGATGTGATACGGCTGTTACTTACCATTTGTGCAGATTCTAGATGCTGACTAGGTCTTGCTACATATGGATGTGTTGTGTTTGAGAAAATGTTTAGCTCAGGTTGAGGTTCAGGTTGTAAGATTGTTCTCAATGAGAACAAACCTACCAGCTCAGCGAGCAAACTTACAACCTGAACATATGGATATGTGCTACATCAGTATCGGAGCAGTTGAAAATGATGCTGAATATTGTCCAATCGTTAACCAACATCCCCACTTCTGAAGGGAAAGTGATTGACGAAGCAGCTGAAGATGGTTGACCCTGAGACTCCACCCTGAGGGACTCCCCTCGAACTAACAAGGCCTGGATTCTCAAGGCCCACCTCCTTCACAAGTGGGACATGACACGTCTGAACAGGTTGGTTAAAAATGTCACCTGCAGAAAACTCCAGGGGTTCAAGTAGACTGCTGTTTGTTTCAGAGATCACCTGAGGATGAAGCTGTTATAAAGCTAATGCCCAGGACACTGCACCACCCGGGCAATGGGTTCTGAAGAAGATGCACACAGAACTGAAATGGTTCACTCTGTTTCTCTGTCCACATCTCCTGCCAGACCCACTGACTTCCTCCAGCACTTTCTGATTTGATTTGGATGTGAGGCACAGTTAGTAAGTTTGCAGATGACACCAAAATTAGAGGTGTAGAGGACAGAGAAGAAGGTTACCTCAGATTACAACAGGATCTTGACCAGATGGGCCAATGGGCTGAGAAATGGCAGATGGAGTTTAATTCGGATAAATGCAAGGTTCTGGATTTTGGGAAAGCAAATCTTAGCAGGACTTATATACTTAATGGTAAGGTCCAAGGGAGTGTTGATGAACAAAGAGACCTTGGAGTGCAGGTTCATAGCTCCTTGAAAGTGGAGTCGCAGATTAATACGATAGTGAAGAAGGCGTTTGGTATGCTTTCCTTTATTGGTCAGAGTATTGATTACAGGAGTTGGGAGGTTATGTTGTGGCTGTATATGACATCAGTTAGGCCACTGTTGGAATATTGTGTTCAATTCTGGTCTCCTTCCTATTGGAAAGATGTTATGAAACTTGAAAGCGTTCACAAAAGATTTACAAGGCTGTTGCCAGGATTGGAGGATTTGAGCAAGAGGGAGAAGCTGAACAGGCTGGGGCTGTTTTCCCTGGAGTGGCGGAGGTTGAGGGATGACCTGACAGAGGTTTACAAAATCATTAGGGGCATGGATAGGATAAACAGACAAAGATTTTTCCCTGGGGTGGGGGTATCCAGAACTCGAGGGCATAGGTTTAGGGTGAGAGGGGAGAGATATAAAAGAGACCTAAGGGGCAATATTTTCACACAGAGGGTGGTATGTGTATGGAATAAGCTGCCAGAGGAAGTGGTGGAGGCTGGTACAATTGCAACATTTAAAAGGAATTTGGATGGGTATATGAATAGGAAGGTTTGGAGGGGTATGGGCCGGGTGCTGGTAGGTGGGACTAGATTGGGTTGGGATATCAGGTCGGTATGGACGGGTTGGACCGAAGGGTCTGTTTCCATGTTGGACATTTCTGTGACTCCAGTCTCAGATTTTCAGCATCTGCATGAATCACCCTCAGGCCCCGCCCCGTGACGTCACATATCCGTGTGCGCATGCGTCCACGTTCCCGGCCAAGATGGCGGATTTTCACCATCGAAATTGCAAAACATTTATCCACACGTTATTTTTCAAGGTGCTCGCTTCTCTCTGGAAGGGTTTATTCTCGGTCCGAATTCCTCTCCAGCTCCTGCAGCCTTGCCGTCTGGAAAAGCGCGTCTCTTCCCGTTTCCCACGGAGACAGACCCGGCACTGCGGCTGCGCCGCCCTCGCCTGTAGTGAGTATAGAGGGTATTCCCCACCGCGGGGAATGCTGGGTAGATACTCCGCCATTGAGGAGAGTAACACAGAAGATTAATTCTGTTCATTAATAAGTTTCTCTTTCCTGTATTCCAATCTTCTGCTATCCAAATAATCTTTGGAAGAACACAATTAGCGGTTAGATAAATATCTTAAAATTTGAAGCATCTATCAAATCTCTCAGGTCATCTCCACAACATAACCTTGTCATTAAAATACTAATTCTCTCAAATCATTTGGTCAATTCCTGTCCTCAACTGATGGTGGTAGATTTTGGAAACTCCTTGAATAGGTGGATATTTAACACTCAAGCCAAGGGTTTGTTTATTCTGAATGTCTCTCAACAGGTTTCTTTTGTCATCTCATTTTACAGAGAAGTGGAATTAATGAAAACTGAAGTGTTTGATGCCAGTTCTGTGCTAACCTCTCAGCTACAAGCTCCAGCCAGAGAGTTGACATTGAAGTACAATCACATTGATTCAGAGGTGAATGTTTTTGAACATTCATCTATAATTCAATTGTAAACTTGTTTTGCTGTGGTTGATTGGATAGGCCCTGGTATGATCCCCTTACTGTGGATCTGAATGCATACCCATGCATTATTCTGTTTCATCCCTGTCCTTCATGACAATCTCTTTGCCATTGTCCAACCTGCACTACCTTTAATAATGAGTGTTTTGACTTTCTGTGACAGTTTACTGTTATTCTTCCAGTCATGTTCAAATGAGGGTTTCATCACTGCAGGTCCCTGAGGTATGTGCTGTTAATTTATTCCACTCGTATGTGTGGCCTCCCTCACAAACATCACTCAGACTCACTTTATGCTCCCTCTCACACACACTATTCCCTTCCCTGCTCGTACCACCCAGCCTCCTCCACAGGCTTTCATATTCTTCTGTCTGAACAGCCCTGCCTATGTATATCACCTTGGGGGAACATCACAGCCGTCCCGATCAGTTTAAACTCCTCCAGTCACTCCAAACCTCCCTATCACTGTCATCATCTCCAAACACTCCAAACCTCCCTATCACTGTCACCTCTTCCACACACTCCAAACCTCCCAAGCACTGTCACCTCCTCCTAACACTCCAATCCTCCCTATCACTGTCACCACCTCCAAACACTCCAACCCTCCCTATCACTGTCACCACCTCCAAACACTCCAATCCTCCCTATCTCTGTCACCTCCTCCACACACTCCAAACCTCCAGATCACTGTCACTTTCTCCAAACACTCCAACCCTCCCTACCACTGTCACCTCCTCCAAACACTCCAACCCTCCCTATCACTGTCACCTCCTCCAAACACTCCAACCATCCCTATCTCTGTCACCTCCTCCACACACTACAACCCTCCCTATCACTGTCACCACCTCCAAACACTCCAATCCTCCCTATCTCTGTCACCTCCTCCACACACTCCAAACCTCCAGATCACTGTCACTTTCTCCAAACACTCCAACCCTCCCTACCACTGTCACCTCCTCCAAACACTCCAACCCTCCCTATCACTGTCACCTCCTCCAAACACTCCAACCCTCCCTATCACTGTCACCTCCTCCAAACACTACAACCCTCCCTATCACTGTCACCTCCTCCAAACACTCCAACCCTCCCTATCACTGTCACCTCCTCCAAACACTCCAACCCTCCCTATCACTGTCACCTACTCCACACACTCCAACCCTCCCTATCACTGTCAACTCCTCCAGTAACATCAACCCTCCCTACCACTGTCACCTCCTCCAAACACTCCAACCCTCCCTACCACTGTCACCTCCTCCAAACACTCCAACCCTCCCTACCACTGTCACCTCCTCCAAACACTCCAACCCTCCCTACCACTGTCACCTCCTCCAAACACTCCAACCCTCCCTACCACTGTCACCTCCTCCAAACACTCCATCCCTCCCTATCACTGTCACCTCCTCCAAACACTCCATCCCTCCCTATCACTGTCACCTCCTCCACACAGTCCATCCCTCCCTATCACTGTCACCTCCTCCACACAGTCCATCCCTCACTATCACTGTCACCTCCTCCACACAGTCCATCCCTCACTATCACTGTCACCTCCTCCAGTCACTCTAAACCTTCCCTCCCAAACCTGCCTCTTACGGAACTTTGTTCAGTCATTCCAAACCACCCTTCTCCTGCCCTAACCTCTCTCCCACCCCCCCCGTCTTCCTCCCCCCAACTCCTTCCCCCCGTCTCCCTCCCCCCATCACCTTACCTCCCCCGTCGTCTTACCCCCCTTTGCCTTCCCTCCGCCTTGTTGCCTTCCCCCACTATCTCCTTCCCCCCCCCGTCTCCTTCCCCTGTCTCCTTCCCCCCGTCGCCTTCCCCCCCATCTCCTTCCCAACCCTGTCTCCTTCCCCCCACCCCGTCGCCATTCCCCCCCATCGCCTCCCCCCACCCCTCCCGTCACCTTCCCCACCCCCTGGTTGCCTCCCCCCTGTCGCCTTCCCCCTGTCGCCTTCCCACTGTCACCCCCCCATCATCCCCCCACTCTCCCATCGTCCCCCTCCCCTAATTGTCCCCCCCATCATCATCCCATCCTCTCCTCCGCCCCCATAAAACCTGCCCCCTTCTGTCCCCATCTGCCCCCACCCGTCCCCATCATTCCCCAGCAGACCTCATCTGTTTAATTCAGTCCCCACCCAGTACCGTCCGTCCCTTGTCCGTCCCCGCCAGAACCCATCTTTCCACACTGGTCCCCACCAGTTCCCCCAGTCCCCATCTTTCCCCACCGTTTCCCCCAGTCCCCACCTGTTCCCCTCTGTTCCCCTCTGTCCTGTGTCCCCACCAGTCCGCATCTGACCCCATCAGAATCATCAGACCCCACCAGCCTCCGTGTCCCCACAGGTCCCACCAGTCCCAATGTGTCCCCACCAATCCCCCACCAGTCTCCATTTTTCCCCACCAGTCCCCGATCAGTCCCACCATTCCCCCCCATCCCCACAAGTCCCCATCAGAACCATTTGTCCCCCTCCTGTCTCCTTCTCTCCCCATCAGTTGCCACAAGAACCATCTGTCTCCCTCTGTCCCCTTCTCTCCCCATCTGGCCCCACCAGTCCCTGCAGTCTCCCTCTGTCCCAACCAGTCCCCATTATTCCCATTCTATCCTCATCAGTCCCTCTCTGTTCCTGTCAGTCACCACCAATCCATCTCTCCCCCCCCCTTCTCTCTCCCCCCCGTCTCTCCCCCCCGTCTCTCCCCCCCGTCTCTCCCCCCCCCGTCTCTCCCCCCCCGTCTCTCTCCCCCCCGTCTCTCTCCCCCCCGTCTCTCTCCCCCCCGTCTCTCCCCCCCCCGTCTCTCCCCCCCCGTCTCTCCCCCCCCGTCTCTCCCCCCCCCGTCTCTCCCCCCCCCGTCTCTCCCCCCCCGTCTCTCTCCCCCCCCGTCTCTCCCCCCCCCGTCTCTCCCCCCCCGTCTCTCTCCCCCACGTCTCTCTCCCCCCCGTCTCTCTCCCCCCCGTCTCTCCCCCCCCCGTCTCTCCCCCCCCGTCTCCCCCCCCCCCGTCTCTCCCCCCCCGTCTCTCCCCCCCCCGTCTCTCCCCCCCCCCGTCTCTCCCCCCCCGTCTCTCCCCCCCCCCCGTCTCTCCCCCCCCGTCTCTCCCCCCCCGTCTCTCCCCCCCCCCGTCTCTCCCCCCCCGTCTCTCCCCCCCGTCTCTCCCCCCCCCGTCTCTCCCCCCCCCGTCTCTCCCCCCCCCGTCTCTCCCCCCCCGTCTCTCCCCCCCCGTCTCTCCCCCCCCGTCTCTCCCCCCCCGTCTCTCCCCTCCCGTCTCTCCCCCCCGTCTCTCCCCCCCGTCTCTCCCCCCCCCGTCTCTCCCCCCCCGTCTCTCCCCCCCCCCCGTCTCTCCCCCCCCCGTCTCTCCCCACCCCCGTCTCTCCCCACCCCCGTCTCTCCCCCCCCCGTCTCTCCCCCCCCCCGTCTCTCCCCCCCCCGTCTCTCCCCCCCCCGTCTCTCCCCCCCCGCCTCTCCCCCCCCGCCTCTCCCTCTCCCCCCCCGCCTCTCCCTCTCCCCCCCCGCCTCTCCCTCTCCCCCCCCGCCTCTCCCTCTCCCCCCCCGCCTCTCCCTCTCCCCCCCCCGCCTCTCCCTCTCCCCCCCGCCTCTCCCTCTCCCCCCCCGCCTCTCCCTCTCCCCCCCCGCCTCTCCCTCTACCCCCCCGCCTCTCCCTCTACCCCCCCGCCTCTCCCTCTACCCCCCCGCCTCTCCCTCTACCCCCCCGCCTCTCCCTCTCCCCACCTGTCACCACCAGGCCACCGTGTCGTCAATGAGCCCCATCCGTCCCCCGCCGGTCCCCCGCCTGTCCCCCACTCTGGCCCCATCCTGTCCCCATCCTGTCCCCACCTGTCCCCCTCTTATCCTCCCTGTCCCCCTATCTTGCCCTCCATCCCTATCTGCCCTACGAGTCCCCACCAATCCCGCTCTGATCCCTCTCTCCCCCTCAGTCCCTGTCTGTGGCCCTCTGCCCTGGCCGTTCCCCCTCTGCCCTCGCCGTTCCCCCTCTGCCCTCGCCGTTCCCCCTCTGCCCTCGCCGTTCCCCCTCTGCCCTCGCCGTTCCCCCTCTGTCCCATCTGTCCCCACCAGTCCACATCATTCCTATTCGATCCCCGTCAGTTGCCACCCAGCCCCATCAGTTGCTGCCCGGCCCCACCTGTTCCCCCCCCCATTCCCATCATTTCCCATTCTATCCCCACTAGTCCCTCCCGTCCCCCTCTCCATCCCCCACCAGTCCCCCCCCGCCGTTCCCCCCCCCCCGGCTCGCCCTATTCCCTCCAGTCCCCCTCTGTCCCTACCTCTCTCCATTTGACCCCTCTGTCCCCCTCTGTCCCCCTCTGTCCCCCTCTGTCCCCCTCTGTCCCCCTCTGTCCCCCCCTGTCCCCCTCTGTCCCCCTCTGTCCCCACCAGTCCCCCTCTGTCCCCGCCCGTCCCCCGCTGTCCCCGCCCGTCCCCCGCTGTCCCCGCCCGTCCCCCGCTGTCCCCGCCCGTCCACCGCTTGTCCCCGCCAGTCCCTGCCTGTCCCCATCAGCCATCATCTGTCCACATTATTCCCCATCATGTCCCCATCTGTCCCCACCATTCCCATTCTATCCCCATCAGTTCCACCCATCCCCCTCTGTCCCCACCAGTTCCCACCTGTTGCCATCATTCCCATTCAGTCCACGTCAGTTCCCACCAGAACTCCTCTGTCCCCAGCAGGCCGCATCAGAACCCTGTATCCCCATCAGTCCCATTCACTCCCATTCTGTCCCCCTCTGTCCCTGCCAGTCCCCATCAGCCCCCATCAGCCATCATCTGTCCACATTATTCCCCATCTGTTCCCACCAGTCCCCATCATTCCCATTCTATCCCCATTAGTCATCATGTTGCCACCAAATCGTCTGTCCTGACTGGTCCCCATCGGTTCCCCTCTGTCCCCACCAGCCCCCACCTGTCCCCATCAGAATCATCTGTCCCCATCTGTCACCGCCTGTTCACACCAGGCCCACCAGCCCCTACCTGTTCACACCAGGCCCACCAGCCCCTACCTGTTCACACCAGGCCCACCAGCCCCTACCTGTTCACACCAGGCCCACCAGCCCCCACCTGTTCACACCAGGCCCACCAGCCCCCACCTGTTCACACCAGGCCCACCAGCCCCTACCTGTTCACACCAGGCCCACCAGCCCCTACCTGTTCACACCAGGCCCACCAGCCCCTACCTGTTCACACCAGGCCCACCCGCCCCTACCTGTTCACACCAGGCCCACCCGCCCCTACCTGTTCACACCAGGCCCACCAGCCCCTACCTGTTCACACCAGGCCCACCAGCCCCTACCTGTTCACACCAGGCCCACCAGCCCCCACCTGTTCACACCAGGCCCACCAGCCCCCACCTGTTCACACCAGGCCCACCAGCCCCCACCTGTTCACACCAGGCCCACCAGCCCCCACCTGTTCACACCAGGCCCACCAGCCCCCACCTGTTCACACCAGGCCCACCAGCCCCCACCTGTTCACACCAGGCCCACCAGCCCCCACCTGTTCACACCAGGCCCACCAGCCCCCACCTGTTCACACCAGGCCCACCAGCCCCCACCTGTTCACACCAGGCCCACCAGCCCCCACCTGTTCACACCAGGCCCACCAGCCCCCACCTGTTCACACCAGGCCCACCAGCCCCCACCTGTTCACACCAGGCCCACCAGCCCCCACCTGTTCACACCAGGCCCACCAGCCCCCACCTGTTCACACCAGGCCCACCAGCCCCCACCTGTTCACACCAGGCCCACCAGCCCCCACCTGTTCACACCAGGCCCACCAGCCCCCACCTGTTCACACCAGGCCCACCAGCCCCCACCTGTTCACACCAGGCCCACCAGCCCCCACCTGTTCACACCAGGCCCACCAGCCCCCACCTGTTCACACCAGGCCCACCAGCCCCCACCTGTTCACACCAGGCCCACCAGCCCCCACCTGTTCACACCAGGCCCACCAGCCCCCACCTGTTCACACCAGGCCCACCAGCCCCCACCTGTTCACACCAGGCCCACCAGCCCCTACCTGTTCACACCAGGCCCACCAGCCCCTACCTGTTCACACCAGTTCCAATCTGTCCCCACCTGTCCCCATTGGTCCCCTCTGTCCCCACCAGTCCGCATCTGTCCCCACCCATCCCCCTCTGACCCCATTTCTCCCCGCCAGTCCCCCGTCCCCCCATTCTTTCCTGCTCCACATCTCTCCCCACCGTTCCCCCCCGTCCCCCCCCCCGTCCCCACCCCGTCGTCCTCCTGTTCCCAGCAGTCCCCCTCCGTCCCCATCAGTTGTCATCAGAGTTCTGTTTCCCCCCATCCCTCCCGTCCCCCTCTGTCCCCACCATCCACAACATTCCCCATCTGTTCCCACCAGTCCCCATCATTCCCATTCTATCCCCGCCAGTCCCCCTCTGTCCCCGTCTGTTGCCATCTGTCGCCACCAGACCACACCTGTCCCCCCCCAATCCCCGTCAGTCGCCATTCATCCCCCCCGTCCCCACCATTCCCATTCATCCCCACCATTCCCATTCATCCCCCCCGTCCCCACCATTCCCATTCATCCCCCCCTGTCCCCACCATTCCCATTCATCCCCCCCTGTCCCCACCATTCCCATTCATCCCCACCTGTCCCCACCATTCCCATTCATCCCCCCCTGTCCCCACCATTCCCATTCATCCCCAACATTCCCATTCATCCCCCCCTGTCCCCACCATTCCCATTCATCCCCACCTGTCCCCACCATTCCCATTCATCCCCCCCCTGTCCCCACCATTCTCATTCGTCCCGACCTGTCCCCACCATCCCCCCCTGTCCCCACCATTCCCATTCATCCCCACCTGTCCCCACCATTCCCATTCATCCCCCCCTGTCCCCACCATTCCCATTCATCCCCACCATTCCCATTCGTCCCCACCTGTCCCCACCATTCCCATTCATCCCCACCTGTCCCCACCATTCCCATTCATCCCCCCCGTCCCCACCATTCCCATTCATCCCCACCATTCCCATTCATCCCCCCCTGTCCCCACCATTCCCATTCATCCCCACCATTCCCATTCATCCCCCCCTGTCCCCACCATTCCCATTCATCCCCCCCTGTCCCCACCATTCCCATTCATCACCACCTGTCCCCACCATTCCCATTCATCACCACCTGTCCCCACCATTCCCATTCATCCCCCCCTGTCCCCACCATTCCCATTCGTCCCCACCATTCCCATTCATCCCCCCCTGTCCCCACCATTCCCATTCATCCCCACCTGTCCCCACCATTCCCATTCGTCCCCACCTGTCCCCACCATTCCCATTCATCCCCACCTGTCCCCACCATTCCCATTCGTCCCCACCTGTCCCCACCATTCCCATTCATCCCCCCCTGTCCCCACCATTCCCATTCATCCCCACCTGTCCCCACCATTCCCATTCATCCCCACCTGTCCCCACCATTCCCATTCATCCCCCACCTGTCCCCACCATTCCCATTCATCCCCACCATTCCCATTCATCCCCACCTGTCCCCACCATTCCCATTCGTCCCCCACCTGTCCCCACCATTCCCATTCGTCCCCCACCTGTCCCCACCATTCCCATTCATCCCCCCCTGTCCCCACCATTCCCATTCATCCCCACCATTCCCATTCGTCCCAACCTGTCCCCACCATTCCCATTCATCCCCCCCTGTCCCCACCATTCCCATTCATCCCCCCCGTCGCCACCATTCCCATTCGTCCCCCCCTGTCCCCACCATTCCCATTCGTCCCCCCCTGTCCCCACCATTCCCATTCGTCCCCCCCTGTCCCCACCATTCCCATTCGTCCCCCCCTGTCCCCACCATTCCCATTCGTCCCCCCCTGTCCCCACCATTCCCATTCATCCCCCCCTGTCCCCACCATTCCCATCTGTCCCCCCCTGTCCCCACCATTCCCATTCATCCCCCCCTGTCCCCACCATTCCCATTCATCCCCCCCTGTCCCCACCATTCCCATCTGTCCCCCCCTGTCCCCAC
Organism: Chiloscyllium punctatum; assembly: GCF_047496795.1. Taxonomy (NCBI): domain Eukaryota; kingdom Metazoa; phylum Chordata; class Chondrichthyes; order Orectolobiformes; family Hemiscylliidae; genus Chiloscyllium; species Chiloscyllium punctatum. Next base: position 81,002,999 of record NC_092768.1, read on the forward strand.
CATTCCCATTCATCCCCACCTGTCCCCATCAGTTCCCCCCCGTCCCCCTTTGTCCCCATCTCTCCCCATTTGTTCCCATCTCTCCCCATCTGACCCCGGCAGTCCCCCCGACCCCATCAGTCGCCATCAGAATTATCTGTCTCCCCCCCCCCCCGTCCCCCCTCCCCCGTCACCACCAGTCCCCATCATTCCCATTCAGTCCCCCTTTGTTCCCACCAGTCCCCATTCGTTGCCACCAGACCCCATCTGTCGCCATCATTCCCATTCAGTCCCCACCCGTCGCCACCCGTCCCGACCCATTCCCATCAAATCCTGAGGGTTCTCCCTGAATATAACTGGAATAACCCGAACACTGAGATAACAACCAGAACCAGGTGAATGGGGAGGATTCTGCAGTGAGCATCTCCCTAGCCCCTGTCCCAATGTCAAAACACTCCCATGGTCACCCCCCTGCCCTGGTCAGTGTTATAATCCAGGACCAGAGCTCGGAATCAATGGGACCTTTGTTTTGGGATCAGGAATTTGCTTTCCCACCAAGACCCTCTTCCCCTCCCCCACCCCTCTCTGCCTTCCACAAGGACCGTTCCCTTTGACACTCCTTGGGTTTGTATCACTCTCACCCCCCCAAACCCCCAGGTACCTTCCCCTGTCACTGGAAAAGATACAAACCCTGCTGTTACACCCCCAGCCCCCTCAGCTCCATCCCGGGCCCCCAACCCCTTCTTCCAGAAGAGACAGAGGTTCACCTGCCTCTCCTCCAACCATGTTTCCAGCATCAGGTGCTCCCGGTGTGGGCTTCTCGACATCAGGAAGACCCAATGGAAACTTAGGGAACGGTTCACTGAGCATCACACCGGGCCCAGAGGGGCTGACCAGACCCCCCAGTCACCGCCCAGTTCACTTCCCCCCCAACATGACCATCCTCGACCTCCTGCATTGCCACAACGAACCACACCTCAAATTGGAGGAACAACATCTCATCCCCCTCCTGGGAAACCTACAGTCTGGAGGACTCAACACGGAGTCCTCCAATTTCAAGTAACCTCCTTCCCCTGCTCCCTCCCACCAACTGGATTCATTCCTCCCATTGTCCAACCAGGTGGGACCCTCTACCTGTCCTCACCCCCTTCGCCCTCATTTCCCCCACCCTGACCTGTTCCACCCCTTCGTCCTCCCTCACCCTCACCCTCCCACCCTATCCTACTTCCCCCCCATCCTCCCTCCCCCTCCCACCCCATCCTCCCTCCCCCTCCCACCCCATCCTCCCTCCCCCTCCCACCCCATCCTCCCTCCCCCTCCCACCCCATCCTCCCTCCCCCTCCCACCCCATCCTCCCTCGTCCTCCCTCCCCCCTTCGTCCTCCCTCCCCCCTTCGTCCTCCCTCCTCCCTCCCCCCTTCGTCCTCCCTCCTCCCTCCCCCCTTCGTCCTCCCTCCTCCCTCCCCCCTTCGTCCTCCCTCCTCCCTCCCCCCTTCGTCCTCCCTCCCCCCTTCGTCCTCCCTCCCCCCTTCGTCCTCCCTCCCCATCCTCCCATTCCCGCTACCTCCCTCCCCACTCCCTCTACCTCTCTCCCCACCCCCTCCCCACTCCCTCTACCTCTCTCCCCACCCCCTCCCCACTCCCTCTACCTCTCTCCCCACCCCTTCCCCACTTCCTCTACCTCTCTCCCCACCCCCTCCCCACTCCCTCTACCTCCCTCCCCACTCCCTCCCTCCCCACTCCCTCCCTCCCCACTCCCTCCCTCCCCCTTCCTCCCTCTCCTATCGGTCCCTCTCTCCGTTGTTCCACTCCCTTTCTGTTTTATCATCCATCCGTCTTTCTCTGGCCCCCTCCCTCCTTGTTCCTGCCCTCTGAACGTCCCCCTACGTATATAAAAGCCCCTCTGTGTCCTATATACCCTCCTCATTGTCCTCCCCCAATACCCGTCCAGGGGGTACAGGAGCCTGTGGGGACTGACTGAGACCAGAATCCCTGATGGCTCACAGTCCAGGAGGAGGATATTCAGCCCATCGTGTCTATCCCCCCTTCTATTAACGGCCCAGTGTCCTGCCCCCCTGGGTTTTGCCCCTGAATGGCCCCTGACTGAATCCCCGTTCTGGCAGAGACCGCTCCTCACTGATAGCCCACCGCCTCCCCACACAGTGAGCATGTGCAGACACTCACTGGCCTTTTGACTGACTGTGGATGGGCACAGCAAGATCCCACTCTCCAGCAATTTCGTCACTTCCCCCCCCCCCCCCCCATGCCCCAATCTCACTCAAAGGGGTTTTACCTGACACCCCCTGCTCCCTAGTTTTCCATATGGATTCCCCCTAATTATTTGCCCTCCCAAAGTTTTGTCCCCACCCCTGGATGTTATGTCTGTTCCTAATTTGGCAGCACCCCCTCCCCCACCCACCCCTTTATGTTGGGGGGACACAGTGAGTACGTGCAGACACTCAGTGACCTTTTGAGGGACTGCTTCACTGCCCCTCACTCCCTGAGACAGGGACTTTACATAAACCTCCCCCCCATCACATTTTCACTCTATTGTGCCGCCCCCCCCCCCGCCAATTATATTCCTGACCACAATTCCCAATCCCCCCATGTTCAGTCTCTCCCCCACTTCGGGGGGGGGTTTCCAGCCCATCCCCATTTATTTCCCTTTCCAATCCACACCCCCACCAAATATTGCCCCCCAATATTCTGTTCCCCCTACATTTACCACCCCCTTCTTCTGTAACCCCACAGCCCCCCATCTTCGGTTAATTTGTGACCCCACCCACAATTTTCCACCCCCCTGGAATTTTCCAGCCCCCCCTATTTTCCCCTCCTTCCCCAATCTAATTGCCTCTCTCCCCCTGTGTACCTTCATTTACCCCCTACCCACCCCACTGTCCCCTCTGCCCATACTCCCCTATCTCTGTATAAAAGCCCCCTCTGTGTCTCCATTGTGTACAATTCCCCCACCCTCCCTCACCACCCCCCACCCCTCACTGTGTCCCAGGCCCTGGGCTGGGGGGGGGAGCACAGGGAGTATGTGCAGAGACTTACCGGCCATTCGACTGTGTGTGTCTTCATGCACAGCAAGATCCCAGTCCCCAGGCTTCCCCCTGCCCCACTCCACCCTGAGAAAGGGGCTTTCTTTCCCCCCACCCACACCCACAGTTTTGACAACAACAGGAGTCCCAGGGAACAGCAAGATCCCACTGTGTTTATGATACGTGCAATACCACACGATACTAAGTCCAAATCTCCCTTCGGGACAGGAGGACAGGGAGGGAGGGCTGGGGGCATACAGACAGATAGAGAGAGGGACAGAGACCGAGGTGGGGAGAGAACACAAACAAGATTAGGGACAGAGAAATGGAGACAGACACAGAAAGAGAGAAAATCCCAGGGTTGGCAGTGTGAGGGAGGGAGACAGGGAGATGGAAGTTGATTAAATCCGAGCCAAGATCTTTTGAATCAAAAAACAAGAAAAACAAACAAAATCCCATCACTGAGTGACTTCCCAAAGCTCCCCATTTTATCAGCACTTCCCCCTGATTTTAAACCCAGAGAATGGGAACAGATTTCACTGGGACCCAGGGGGTCAATGCTTTCTGACTGAGACCCCCAACCCCACCCCAAGGGTTTATATTCTGAGACTCGATAGAAGGGAGTTGGTCTCAGAGCCTGGATCTTGTCCCTCCCTCCGTGTTTAACCTGCCCCCTCCAGCTGCTTCTCTCCCTCTCTCCCACCTTCCCTCACACTGTCTCTCCTTCTCCTTCACTCCTTCCCATCTGTTTCCCTCTCTCATTCTCTCTCTTCTCCCCCACCTCTCTCTCCCTGTCCCTATCCCCCTCTCCATCTCTCCGCTCAGCTTCCTCCTGTTCTCGAGAATGGATTGTTCTCTCTCTCTCTCTCTCTCTCTCTCTCTCTCTCTCTCTCTCTCTCTCTCTCTCTCTCTCTCTCTCTCTCTCTCTCCATTCCCCTCCGTTCTGATTGAAATGCCCTCCCCTCCCTCCCTCCCATTTAAAGTGTGTTCCCATCTCCCCGCCCTGTCCTGTAGACATTAGCCCCGTCACTATCACATTGTGAAGGGAGGGGGAGGAGAGGTGGGGCGGGGGGTGGTCTGGGCTGGGGAAAGGAGGGATGATACAACCCACCCACTATCAGACCATCAGCAAACGGAGCCTGGGCCCTTTGGACAGACTCCTGTGATGTGTAAGGGGCAATCTGCAGGCTGAGGGGCACACAGCAAGATCCAACAGGAAGCTGGGTGTGGCATACCTGGGGTATTTCCTCATCTTTACCCCCTGCGAGAACTAGTGCCATCCCCCAGCAACAACCCCTCCCCATATCAACCACTCCACAAGCAAAATGCCCCCCATGTAATTTTCACACAGCAAGATCCCAATAATACCATCACTTTCCAAATCCAGTTTCTGATCATGAGTCTCTCTCTGTCTGTCTCTCCCTGCCTGGAATCCCACATCCTGTCCTCCACACCCCTCCCCATTAAAATGACGACAAGTCACAGGGTGGGCTATTGATGCACAGTGCAATCCCACAGGGTAGTCCCCTTTGTGCTCCAGAATGTGCTCAAATCCCACTTTACATCCGACAGGAGGCTGTGGATTTCTGTGTGTGGGACGGTTTTATTTGTTTGAAAAATCAACCAAAGAAAGACCGAGAGAGAGAGAGAGAGATCCCCTCCCAGATACCTGGGGAATTGGCGAACCTGTGTCTTTTCTGTGCGATTATCACATTTGGTCACCCTGGTTGCAACGTAGGCCACCCTGCAGGTAGTTTGAGACACAGCAAGATCCACATGTAGCATTATTCTGATATTAGAAGAAGTCTTTGGAGAAAGTTTCTCATTTAAGGTTTTACTTCCCTCCTTGGGGAGTCCTGTCTGTCAGATACTCACTGGGGATTGATGTGTTTGTGTCAAATCCCAGGGCCCCAGTTACTTTAACTCCAGGCTTCAAATCTGTTTAAAAATGACAGGGCTGCAATCTGACAGGAGCCAGTTACCCAGAGGCCCCTAAAACCCAGGGTCCCCCAGAGGAGATTAAACCTCGGGGTAAATTAACACACAACTCACGTGGGCCCCCACGGGGTGCAGCCTATCGACCAGGCCTCAGGCCTCAGGCCCGTGCTCCCCCTCTGGAGAAAGCTCTTGTTCAAAGGTCTCCTGATCCCAAAGTTTCTCTCTTTGAATCTTCAAGGGGCCAGCAACATCCCATGGGAGGAAAGAGACAGCATTCATTGAAAGGCAAAGGAGGAAAATTATTACAGAGCGATAGCACAGCAAGATCCCAGGTTTCCCCCTCTCTCTGTGACATAGACAATTTCCCAGCGACATCCAAACACAAACATATCGGGTGATGAGCTGAGTTTTCATTCCAAAGCTTTGGAGAAACTTTGAGATACCAGGTTACCTGATTAAAACACTCACTGCTTGCAATGACGGCATTGGGGCAGCTGGTGCACAGCAAGATCCCACATGCAACAATGCAGCAGCAGCTAATTACTCAGATCATTTCCCCCTCTGTGATGCTGCTTCAGTTTAATTATTTCCTGTCACCCCAGAATCAAACATTGCAGAATTTCACAATCTCAAAACACCTCTCCCTCTCTCTCCCCTTCTGTTTCCCCTGCTCTCTCAATTTTTCAAATCTCTCTCTCACTCTCTTTCTCTCACTGTTGTATTTTCTCACCCTACCCTCTCTGTAACCAATATTACTCTGACATTATGACAAGTCTTTAGAGAGTGTCACATCATTTGGGTTTTAATTCCCCCTCTCAGATCCTGGGGATGGACATAGAGTCAAAGAGATGTACAGAACGGAAACAGACCCTTCGGTCCAACCCGTCCATACTGACCAGATGTCCCACCCCAATCTAGTCCCACCTGCCATCACCCGGCCCATATCCCTCCAAACCCTTCCTATTCATATACCCATCCAAATGCCTCTTAAATGTTGCAATTGTACCAGCCTCCACCACATCCTCTGGCAGCTCATTCCATACACGTACCACCCTCTGCGTGAAATTGTTGCCCCTTAGGTCTCTTTTATATCTTTCCCCTCTCACCCTAAACCTATGCCCTCTAGTTTTGGACTCCCCGACCCCAGGGAAAATACTATGTCTATTTATCCTATCCATGTTCCTCATAATTTTGTAAACCTCTATAAGGTCATCCCTCAGCCTCCGATGCTCCAGGGAAAACAGCCCCAGCCTGTTCAGCCTCTCCCTGTAGCTCAAATCTTCCAACTCTGGCAACATCCTTGTAAATCTTTCAACCCTTTCAAGTTTCACAACATCTTTCCGATTGGAAGGAGACCAGAACTGCACGCAATATTCCAACAGTGGCCTAACCAATGTCCTGTACAGCTGCAACATGACCTCCCAACTCCTGTACTCAATACTCTGACCAATAAAGGAAAGCATACCAAACACCTTCTTCACTATTCTACCTACCTGCGACTTCACTTTCAAGGAGGTATGCACCTGGACTCCAAGGTCTCTTTGTTCACCAACACTCCCTAGGACCTTACCATTAAGTGTATAAGTCCTGCTAAGATTTGCTTTCCCAAAATGTAGCGCCTCACATTTATCTGAATTAATCTCCATCTGCCACTTCTCAGCCCATTGGCCCATCTGGTCCAGATCCTGTTGTAATCTGAGGTAACCCTGTTCACTGTTCACTACACCTCCAATTTTGGTGTCATCTGCACTAACTGTACCTCTTATGCTCGCATCCAAATCATTTATGTAAATGACATACTTTAACACCAGGCTTCAAACCTGTTTAAAAATGACAGGGCCGCAATCTGACAGTAGCCAGTTAAGCAGAGGCCCCTAAAGCTCAGGAACCCCAGAGGAGATTAAACCTCGGGGTAAATAAACACACAATCCATGTCGGCCCCCACGGGGTGCAGCCTGTCAACCAGGCCTCAGGCCTCAGAACCACGTCTCCCTCTGGAGCTTGGCCAAGGCTTCCCTCGGCCTGAACATTTTGGATCTTCACGTTGCAGCTTTCCCAACAAAAGTTCATCGGGATAAAAGAAGGAAAAGATTACTTGAAAGGGAATGTGAGAGCATTTTGAAGGCAAGTTACACAGCAAGATCCCAGGTTTAAAATCACCCCCGTCCATCCCCAATGTATTAATGTATCGAACACAGTCAGCAGTTAGGATGGAACATGGTGTGGGAGCAGATCTTCCCAGGGATTGGAGGAGGATAGTGAGGGAAAGGCATCAGATTCTTACACTCAGCAGTGACCTGGGATCAATTGACTTTTACTGAAAACATTTCCCAACTTGTATGTGCCTGGAGCTCCCTCCAGTCTGAAAGTCTCATTCATCTCTATCATGTCTCCTGTCTCTGACCCAATGGTATATTCATTCCCAGGATAGGGACAACATGGGGCTAGATACAGAGTAAATCTCCCTCCACACTGTCTGCATCGAATACTCCCAGCACATGTGCAGCATGGGGTTAGATACAGAGTATAGATCCCTCTGCACTGTTCCTATCAAACACACACAGGATCGGGACAGCATGGGGTGAGATACAAAGTTAGGCAGCATTGTAGACAGTGCAGATGGTACCTTAACATTACAAAGGGATATCGATAGATTGGGTGAATGGGCAAAGCTGTGTTAGATGGAGTTCAGTGTCAGCAAGTGTGTGGGTATCAGGTTGGAGTACAGAGAGGGAGGTTTACAAGAATGATCCTGGAGCTCAGGGATTACATTCTGAGGGGAGACTGGACAAATGAGGCCGTTTTCCTCCAGAATTGAGAAAGCTAAGGGGTGATCTGATCAAAGCCTTCAAGGAATAAACAGAATGAGACAGGATCAATCAAGATCAACGATTCCCACAGGTTGGAGATTCTAGACCAAGAGGGAACATAGTCTGAGAATGAGGGCCCAGAGTGTTCAGGAGAGATGGTAGGAAGCACTTTAACACACACAGGGTGGGAGAGGTTTGGGACTCTCTTCCACAAACAGCAGTGGATGCTGGATCAGTCGTTCAGGTTAAATCAGAGAGAGATACATGTTTATTCAGTGAAGATATTGAGGAATATGGGCCAAAGGAAGGAATGTGGAGTTAGGCCACAGATTAGTCATGATCCCATTGAATGATGGAACAGGCTCGAGGGGCTGAATGGCCTCCTCCTGTTCCTATGTTCCAAAATAACGATCCTCCTGCACTTTCCCTATCAACCCCTCCCAGGGCAGGGACAGGATGGGGTTAGATACACAGTAAAGCTCCCTTTTCTGTATCACCATCAACCCTTCCCAGGGTAGGGTCGGAACAGGGTTAGATACAGAGTAAAGCTCCCCCTACACTGTCCCCATCAACCCATCCCAGGATTGTTTAATGGAGCTTTAATATTTGAAAATGCTTCTATTATTCTGTCATTCACTGTCCCTCAGTAACTGTGTGTGCGTTCGTGCGTGCATAAGTGAGAGACTGAGAGAGAGAAACGGAGACAGAGACCAGGGCCCTGCATTACTGGGTCAGGTAGTGTTGTGGAGAAACTATAGAGAACCACCAGGAGACGCAGAGAGTTCTTCAAGAAATAAGTCTTTTATTTGCAAACAAAAAACTGTGACACTGAGAAAGCAGATTCTCGAATGCCCCCGAACCTCAGGGTCCGTGGATTTTTATATCATTTTTGATCATGTTTCTGTGAGCTTGTCAGCATGACCAACTATCTTAATCAAAGTATCTCACTCCAGCTCCACAATAAACCAGTGATGTTAGTTCCCATTACCTCTTTAGTTGTACATTCTACTTGATGTTATTCTAATGTCATGATTAGATATTTATTGCGAACTCTGCTGCAGTGATCTTCCATTGCAGACTAACCTGTCATGATAGATATTTAGCTATTCCATCTATTACAATAGTCTCCTGTCTCAAGCTGACTCGACTAACTATTAGTTAGATATTTTAATGTCATGTCCCAAATATTTCCGGTCCCAATCCTGTCATAATAACACTTACCAGAGAAACTTGCTTTATTCCTAGTGTTATCTCATCTGGCCATAGTGACCCTTCAGCCTTAACCTTACTCTGCTAATGGGTGTCAGAATGTTCCACTATGGTTATCCCATCCTGCCCCTGCATTCCACAGACCACAGATTCCCAGTGGTCTTCATGCTTTAACCCTTCCTATGGTTTCATGGTCTTTATTTTCCATTGACCTCACTCCAACAACAATACCATTTATTAGTTAAACAGGATGGAAGACAGCATCAATTCTCAGGAAGTGTTTTACTGTTTCTGTTTTTGTTAAAACACTTGGGCGGTGTGCTGGCTCAGTCAGGAGACTGTCTGTGTGGTGTTTGCACATTCACCCTGTGTCTGCGTGGGTTTCCTCCGGGTGCTCCGGTTTCCTCCCACAGTCCAAAGATGTGTAGGTCAGGTGGATTGGTCATGCTCAATTGCCCGTAGTGTTCGGTACATTAGTCAGAGGGAAATTGGCCTGGGTGGGTTACTGTCCGGAGGGTCGGTGTGGATTGTTTCCACACTGTCGGGAATCTAATCTATTTATGACATAACATCATACATAGTAATCTGAGATTGACCAGGTTCTGAATTTATTGTTACAATGGTTAAAGACTGTCACCTATATGCCCATCTCTCGTCAACTGGTCTGTTGAATTTCCCTCATGTTTTGCTCGATATACCAAGTGGGAAGTTGCTCAGTGACATCTTAATTAGGTTACTCCGAAGTCCAAGCCCTCAAACAATAAAGTGCTCCTTTGAGATTAAATTTAAAGGTGTTTCTCTGCAAATGGCCAGACTCAAAATGATCACAGCAGATTCAGCCTTCACTTCACAGCAAAGTATCATCTTCCTTTAAATGGGAATATACATCATCTTAAAAGCTAAGGAAATAATTGTGACTTTAAATAAATACTTCCGGTAACTAACATAATCCAATAAATATTGATTCCTTTTGATATTTTTTACTGGAACTGTTAAGCTCAGACTATTATAAAGTTGTTTAAAACATAAGGAACTACAACTACATTAACATTGAAATGACTAATGTGGACTATTAGACCACTCACAACATTCTTAAGCAGGCAGCCCAGAGCATAACATTGCAGTTTGTTTCGATAAGTGTACAGTGAAAATTACCTGGAATAAAATAGCTCGCTTGCTGACTAGATTTTAAACAGGCACAATCATTACTCACAAAATTACACAAAGAACAAAGAACCCCTACAGAACCCCACCTATCCAGCTCGACGTAATTATGCTGTTCCGAGTACATCAGTTCCAATGTTAAACACCAGTATCAATGCTTCAAGTTGAAGTTGGAGGGCAGAAAAGAGAGTTTCTACACAACTCCCTGTTGAACTTTGCAAACCTGTTCAGCTTAGCTCAGCTAAAGAGCTGACCACTGCCCTTTGATTATGTCGGTGAGTTGTCAAGCACGATCACTTTGGCCTGAAGGCTCATCTGTTTACATGTAAACAAAAGGCCTCTTCAAATCCTTTTTATCTCTGTACCACACCAGACTGATCGGAACCTGCACCCCCCCCCCTCCACCTCCAACAAAAAATCAAGGACAGAGTCTCCTTGAGCCAAGGAACAGCTTTCAGATAAAAATGGACGAGTTTTGTGACACTAAAGAAAGTCCACATTTTTGTTTCAAATGCAATCCCACTGTCTCTGATTACAGATAGTAGCTTTAATTTGGACCCTTGCCAAGTCTAACCTCAATCCTCCAATGTGTAGTCAGCAAACAATCAAACTGCAAGGTCTTGCTTCTTTCAGCAGAAGGACTGCAGTAGTTATTGGGGAGACAGACAGAGGAAGCCGAATCCAGACTGATTAATTCACCAGACTTGGTGCAGTTAATATACTGGTGCAATTATTTTCTGCTCACAACATTTAAAATTCAGTCCTCAGTTATAACTATGTGATCTTTGTTCAGTCTCATTCAACGATGCATGGTTCATCGCAGCTTCTCCCAAGAATTGGGATACAATGTCAGGACAATAAACTTTCCCAAAGTTATTAAGGTTCGAGGGAATGCAGTGAATTGTCACTTTGTTTCAGCACCTGTCAACACAAGTTGTCACCTGCTCCTTTTTCAAATGCACACACTTTTGTTCCACACACAAATCTCTTCACACCACCAAAATCATTTTTCTTGTTTCATATTATCTATTTTTTAAAAATATTACACATTCTGGACAAGATGGATTTTGGCCTGCATTGATGCAGCAATATTCTATAATTTAAAACCAGCTTTCAGGGGAATATCAATAATGGTTTGAACTCACACCAAGCATAGCACAATAGTGTCTGCTGTTCAAATTTTTTTTTAAATCCTGCGCTAACATGCCTCAGCAATGTGTAACTTTTCCACTGTCTTGTGGACTCTAGTGAGACCGTCAATCAAGGAGTATACAGTGGGATTTAGGTAAAGTCTTGTTACTTCTGCAATCATAATTACTTGAGCAAGGTAAATACACTCACACCAGTGGAGAATTGTTTCAACCAAGAGCTGAGTTAACAAGAATGAAAACTATGTGAAGGAAATATATAATTGTTTTTGTATTATCTCAGATGTGCATACAAGAATGAAACATGCCTGTAAACAATGGTAGATGTTATAGACAAATAGATAAGGTGCTGTGAGGGTGGAGGTTAAGCCAGATATGCCTGTACAAACAGTAGTTAGAAGCATCTGTTTCCCACTTCTTGAAAAACAAAAACAAACCCCAATTATAGGGTCATAGAGCTCAATATGGATGAGGAATGGGAGGGAATGTTACAAGGGAAACAGATGGCAGTGAAGGAGGATATACCTAACAATGGGCCGCAGCAGGATGTGGTGAAATAGCCAAGCAAGACTTCTACTTTGTTATGTACAAGGCTGGATACGGCAAGAGATAGACAACAGTAATGGGCACCGGGTTGGGAGGAGTGAATCCTATATAAGATATGGACTTGCTAAACTCTGGGTGCCTTACGGCAGGCACCACGCTTGCAAGTGTATAATAAACAATACTGATTGCTTCAGATCTTGTCTCTGACTGAAATTATTGAAGTGCATGAGCTTTGTTTCTCAAAACTGGGGGTTCATCCGGGATATTCTTCCATTGCTGGGGGGAGTGGCTGGCCCTGGACACTGGGAAGACATGTCCCGTTCCCGATTGAGGAGCGGTCTCGTGTCCCAGTTTGGTCCGCTCCCTTGGGTGACTGGTATGAATCCCACAAGAGAGACATCTGAATCAGACAGTGAACGGAGGTCGATAGAAAATACAGCAGAAAGGGGCAAGGCAACTCTGTGCACAGACCAAGGTAAGAAACCTGACTTTTAAGTATTGCCTTGGTGGCTGAGAAAAGGGGTATTTAATCGCTGAGGGACTGGCGAGGGTCCTGAGAAATGGAGGGTAGGCAGAGTAAGTCAAACTGTGACAAAGTAAAGGAAGAAAAAGTCCCTGCTAACATTCCTCCAGAAAGTCCGTTGGGGAGGATGTTGCGGGAATGGACAAGTAAGACTTGTACAAGGGAAAAAGATAAAAAGAAAATGATGAAATATTGTTGTTTATTATGGACCAAAGAACCAATCCTTCGTCCGGCTGTCTTCTGACCAAAGTATGGTTCGGACGAGGATTGGGCATATCAGTATTTAGATTTGTATGTGAATGAAAAACAACCTTTTAGTCAAGAGGAGGCGGACTATGCGTCTTGTTGGAAGGGCAGTTTGGGAATGATGGTAGTAAAGACAAAGGATTCCCCCTCTGCCCCACCCAGTCTCTGGGATCCTCTTGGCTGCTTCCCCCCGCTCCCCCCCCCGTACCATAAAATCAGATTAGGTGGAAATGGAGGAGGAGGAGGAGAGACAGATAGACGGGGACAGGGAACGGATGACCCACAAGAGGAGGAAGAAGGGGCGGTGGATGGGGATGTTTTTGTCCCAGACCCTCAATCCTCATCGAAAGAAAAGGAAGATAAAGTAGATGTTGAGGAGACCTCCGGAGTATCTAAACGAAAGCCTAGGGGAGGAAAACAAAAAAAAGGGGAAGAACGTAAAGAGTTATCCCCTTCGGGAGGTACCAGTAGGGGACAAAGAGATTGGGTTTGTAAGTGCCCCCCTCACCAGTGGGGAGGTCAGAACATTTAAAAAGGAGATGAAGGTCCTGGTTGAGGATCCGGTAGGGTTGTCTGAACAAATTGATCAATTCTTGGGGCCCAGTCTGTACACATGGACTGAGTTAATGTCTATTTTGAATATCGTATTTACTGGGAAAGAAAGGGGACTTATTCGAGGAGCATCCATTAAAATATGGGACAGGGAATATCCCACTGGGGATGGGGATGCTGGACAGGGAGAGGTGAAGTTTCCCCTCAGAGACCCCCAGTGGGAAAACCAAAACCCGGATCATAGAGAAACAATGAGGGAATTGAAAGACCTGATTCTAAAAGGAATAAGAGAGGCAGTTCCAAAGTCGCAGAATTTGACTAAAGCCTTTGAAGTTAGACAGGAAAAAGATGAGACTCCCTCAGCTTTCTTGAAAAGATTATGAGACTCAATGCGGAAATATTCTGGAATGAACCCTGAGGACCCAGTGGCACAGGGTCTTTTGAAAGTACATTTTGTGACAAAGGCATGGCCAGACATACAGAGAAAGATACAGAAGATAGAAGGGTGGAGTGAAAAACCATTAGATGAATTATTAAGAGAGGCACAGAAAGTGTTTGTAAAGAGAGAGGATGAGAGACAAAAAGTGAAGGTGAAAATGATGGGAGCTAAGGTTGATGAGGTAGTTAAGAAAAGAATGGAACCAATAGTGAGCAACTGGAGGGTGGGTGGCAGCAGGTAGGGCAGAGAGGGAGAGGGAGAGGGAGAGGGAGAGGGAGAGGACAAGGGGGAGAGGGAGAGGGAGAGGGAGAGGACAAGGGGGAGAGGGAGAGGGAGAGGACAAGGGGGAGAGGGAGAGGGAGAGGACAAGGGGGAGGGGGAGAGGGAGAGGACAAGGGGGAGAGGGAGAGGGAGAGGACAAGGGGGAGAGGGAGAGGGAGAGGACAAGGGGGAGAGGGAGAGGGAGAGGACAAGGGGGAGAGGGAGAGGGAGAGGACAAGGGAGAGAGGGAGAGGACAAGGGGGAGAGGGAGAGGACAAGGACAAGGGGGAGAGGGAGAGGAAGAGGACAAGGGGGAGAGGGAGAGGGAGAGGACAAGGGGGAGAGGGAGAGGGAGAGGACAAGGGGGAGAGGGAGAGGGAGAGGACAAGGGGGAGAGGGAGAGGGAGAGGACAAGGGGGAGAGGGAGAGGGAGAGGACAAGGGGGAGAGGGAGAGGACAAGGGGGGAGAGAAAGAGGGAGAGGACAAGGGGGAGAGGGAGAGGACAAGGGGGAGAGGGAGAGGGAGAGGACAAGGGGGAGAGGGAGAGGGAGAGGACAAGGGGGAGAGGGAGACGGAGAGGACAAGGGGGAGAGGGAGAGGGAGAGGACAAGGGGGAGAGGGAGAGGGAGAGGACAAGGGGGAGAGGGAGAGGGAGAGGACAAGGGGGAGAGGGAGAGGGAGAGGACAAGGGGGAGAGGGAGAGGGAGAGGACAAGGGGGAGAGGACGAGGGGGAGAGGGAGAGGGAGAGGGAGAGGACGAGGGGGAGAGGGAGAGGGAGAGGACGAGGGGGAGAGGGAGAGGGAGAGGACGAGGGGGAGAGGGAGAGGGAGAGGACGAGGGGGAGAGGGAGAGGGAGAGGGAGAGGACGAGGGGGAGAGGGAGAGGGAGAGGGAGAGGACGAGGGGGAGAGGGAGAGGACAAGGGGGAGAGGGAGAGGGAGAGGACAAGGGGGAGAGGGAGAGGGAGAGGACAAGGGGGAGAGGGAGAGGGAGAGGACGAGGGGGAGAGGGAGAGGACAAGGGGGAGAGGGAGAGGACGAGGGGGAGAGGGAGAGGACAAGGGGGAGAGGGAGAGGGGGAGAGGGAGAGGACAAGGGGGAGAGGGAGAGGACAAGGGGGAGAGGGAGAGGGAGAGGACAAGGGGGAGAGGGAGAGGGAGAGGGAGAGGACAAGGGGGAGAGGGAGAGGACAAGGGGGAGAGGGAGAGGACAAGGGGGAGAGGGAGAGGACAAGGGGGAGAGGGAGAGGGAGAGGACAAGGACAAGGGGGAGAGGGAGAGGGAGAGGGAGAGGACAAGGACAAGGGGGAGAGGGAGAGGGAGAGGACAAGGGGGAGAGGGAGAGGACAAGGGGGAGAGGGAGAGGACAAGGGGGAGAGGGAGAGGGAGAGGACAAGGGGGAGAGGGAGAGGGAGAGGGAGAGGACAAGGGGGAGAGGGAGAGGGAGAGGGAGAGGACAAGGGGGAGAGGGAGAGGGAGAGGGAGAGGACGAGGGGGAGAGGGAGAGGACAAGGGGGAGAGGGAGAGGGAGAGGGGGAGAGGGAGAGGACAAGGGGGAGAGGGAGAGGGAGAGGACAAGGGGGAGAGGGAGAGGGAGAGGACAAGGGGGAGAGGGAGAGGGAGAGGGAGAGGACAAGGGGGAGAGGGAGAGGACAAGGGGGAGAGGGAGAGGACAAGGGGGAGAGGGAGAGGACAAGGGGGAGAGGGAGAGGACAAGGGGGAGAGGGAGAGGACAAGGACAAGGGGGAGAGGGAGAGGGAGAGGACAAGGACAAGGGGGAGAGGGAGAGGGAGAGGACAAGGGGGAGAGGGAGAGGACAAGGGGGAGAGGGAGAGGACAAGGGGGAGAGGGAGAGGACAAGGGGGAGAGGGAGAGGGAGAGGGAGAGGACAAGGGGGAGAGGGAGAGGACAAGGGGGCGAGGGAGAGGACAAGGGGGAGAGGGAGAGGACAAGGGGGAGAGGGAGAGGACAAGGGGGAGAGGGAGAGGACAAGGGGGAGAGGGAGAGGGAGAGGACAAGGGGGAGAGGGAGAGGGAGAGGACAAGGGGGAGAGGGAGAGGACAAGGGGGAGAGGGAGAGGGAGAGGACAAGGGGGAGAGGGAGAGGGAGAGGACAAGGGGGAGAGGGAGAGGACAAGGGGGAGAGGGAGAGGACAAGAGGGAGAGGGAGAGGACAAGGGGGAGAGGGAGAGGGAGAGGGAGAGGACAAGAGGGAGAGGGAGAGGGAGAGGGAGAGGACAAGGGGGAGAGGGAGAGGACAAGGGGGAGAGGGAGAGGACAAGGGGGAGAGGGAGAGGGAGAGGACAAGGGGGAGAGGGAGAGGGAGAGGGAGAGGACAAGGGGGAGAGGGAGAGGACAAGGGGGAGAGGGAGAGGACAAGGGGGAGAGGGAGAGGACAAGGGGGAGAGGGAGAGGACAAGGGGGAGAGGGAGAGGGAGAGGACAAGGGGGAGAGGGAGAGGGAGAGGACAAGGGGGAGAGGGAGAGGACAAGGGGGAGAGGGAGAGGACAAGAGGGAGAGGGAGAGGACAAGGGGGAGAGGGAGAGGGAGAGGGAGAGGACAAGAGGGAGAGGGAGAGGGAGAGGGAGAGGACAAGGGGGAGAGGGAGAGGACAAGGGGGAGAGGGAGAGGACAAGGGGGAGAGGGAGAGGACAAGGGGGAGAGGGAGAGGACAAGGGGGAGAGGGAGAGGACAAGGGGGAGAGGGAGAGGACAAGAGGGAGAGGGAGAGGACAAGAGGGAGAGGGAGAGGACAAGAGGGAGAGGGAGAGGACAAGAGGGAGAGGGAGAGGACAAGAGGGAGAGGGAGAGGACAAGAGGGAGAGGACAAGAGGGAGAGGGAGAGGACAAGAGGGAGAGGGAGAGGGAGAGGGAGAGGACAAGAGGGAGAGGGAGAGGACAAGAGGGAGAGGGAGAGGACAAGAGGGAGAGGGAGAGGACAAGAGGGAGAGGGAGAGGGCAAGAGGGAGAGGGAGAGGGCAAGAGGGAGAGGGAGAGGGCAAGAGGAGAGGGAGAGGGCAAGAGGGAGAGGGAGAGGGCAAGAGGGAGAGGGAGAGGGCAAGAGGGAGAGGGAGAGGACAAGAGGGAGAGGGAGAGGGAGAGGACAAGGGGGAGAGGGAGAGGGCGAGGACAAGGGGGAGAGGGAGAGGACAAGGGGGAGAGGGAGAGGACAAGGGGGAGAGGGAGAGGGCAAGGGGGAAAGGGAGAGGACAAGAGGGAGAGGGAGAGGACAAGAGGGAGAGGGAGAGGCAGAGGACAAGGGGGAGAGGGAGAGGGAGAGGGAGAGGACAAGAGGGAGAGGGAGAGGGAGAGGACAAGGGGGAGAGGGAGAGGGAGAGGACAAGGGGGAGAGGGAGAGGGAGAGGACAAGGGGGAGAGGGAGAGGACAAGGGGGAGAGGGAGAGGGAGAGGGAGAGGACAAGGGGGAGAGGGAGAGGGAGAGGACAAGGGGGAGAGGGAGAGGGAGAGGACAAGGGGGAGAGGGAGAGGACAAGGGGGAGAGGGAGAGGACAAGAGGGAGAGGGAGAGGACAAGAGGGAGAGGGAGAGGGAGAGGACAAGGGGGAGTGGGAGAGGGAGAGGACAAGGGGGAGAGGGAGAGGGAGAGGACAAGGGGGAGAGGGAGAGGGAGAGGACAAGGGGGAGAGGGAGAGGGAGAGGACAAGGGGGAGAGGGAGAGGACAAGGGGGAGAGGGAGAGGACAAGAGGGAGAGGGAGAGGACAAGAGGGAGAGGGAGAGGACAAGAGGGAGAGGGAGAGGACAAGGGGGAGAGGGAGAGGGAGAGGGAGAGGACAAGGGGGAGAGGGAGAGGACAAGGGGGAGAGGGAGAGGACAAGGGGGAGAGGGAGAGGGAGAGGACAAGGGGGAGAGGGAGAGGGTGAGGGAGAGGACAAGGGGGAGAGGGAGAGGACAAGGGGGAGAGGGAGAAGACAAGGGGGAGAGGGAGAGGGAGAGGACAAGAGGGAGAGGGAGAGGACAAGGGGGAGAGGGAGAGGGAGAGGACAAGGGGGAGAGGGAGAGGACAAGGGGGAGCATTTGATGGAGGGTTCGAGCGACAGGGACAGAGATGGAGGTCTCCACAGGCAGGATGCTATTATTGTGGAAAGATAATAGTCACAAATGGTTTAGTGTGATAGATTTAAAGGATGCCTTTTGGGCTTGTCTCTTGGCGGAGGAAAGGAGGAATTTGTTTACCTTTGAGTGGGAAGATCCCAAGACAGGACGGAAACAGCAATACCGGTGGGCTGTGCACCCCCAGGAGTTTAGGGTCTCCCTGAGTTTATTTAGATAGCTGTTAGAACAAATATTAGAGAAATTTAGCAGCCCCAAGGGGACTACCCTGTTGCAGGATGTAGACGACCTCTTAGTAACAGGAAAAAGAAGAGAAAGAGTAGTAGAAGCCACTAACAAATTATTGAATTTCCTGGGTCAGCAGGGACTGAGGGTATCTAAGAACAAACTACAATATGTGGAGTGAGAAGTGAAATACTTGGGACATTTAGTTAGTGAGGGAAAACGAAAGATAAGCCCGGAACAGATAGAGGGAATAGTGGGAATGCCACTGCCCAGGACTTAACGGGAGTTACGTACATTTTTGGGTCTAACGGGATATTGCAGATTGTGGATTGATTCCTATGGACAGAAGACTAAGAAATTATATCTCAAACTATTAGAGGGGGAACCAAAATGTCTAAGTTAGGATGATCGGGAAAAAGAACGAGTTGAGGAACTCAAAAGAGATCTGATCCATGCCCCCGAGTCAGCCTTACCTTCTCTAGATAAACCTTTCCACCTCTTTGTTACCGTAGATAAGGGAGCGGCTCTGGGAGTATTGACCCAGAGGTGGGGAGGAATGAGACAACCACGAGCAAAACTTTCGAAGCTATTGGATCCAGTATCCCGGGGGTGGCCTGAGTGTGTGCAGGCTGTGGCTGCCACTGCACTGTTGGTGGAGGAAAGCAGGAAGCTTACATTTGGGGGAGCCCTAATAGTAAGCACCCCACACCAAGTGAGAACGATCCTAAACCAAAAAGCTGGGCTATGGTTGGCAGACTCGCGGATTCTGAAATATGAGGCAATATTAATAGAAAAGGATGATCTAGTGTTGGTCACGGACAATTCTTTAAATCCAGCTGCCTTTCTTTGGAAAGGGGAAGGAGAATCTCCTTAGAATCCAGGGCACGACTGCCTTGACATTATAGAATACCAAACTAAGGTCCGCATGGACCTGAGAGATGTTCCACTTCATGCAGGAGCCCCACAATTTATAGACAGATCATCCCGGGTGACTGAAGGGAAAAGACATAATGGGTATGCAGTCGTAGACGGGATGGAAGGTAGTGTGGTGGAGGCAGGAAGGTTGCCAAATGGGTGGTCAGCTCAGACCTGCGAACTCTATGCATTGGAAAGAGCCCTTAGGGCGTTAGAAAATAAAGAGGGAACAGTATACACTGACTCTAAATATGTATTTGGTGTTGGCACGTTCGGAAAGATATGGCAGGAAAGAGGACTGATCAATACCGGGGGGAAAGAATTAGTACACGAGGAGTTGATTAAACGGGTCTTGGAGTCCCTATTACTCCCCCGAGAAATAGCAGTAGTGCATGTAAATGGTCATCAGAAAGGAAATGAACCTGAAGTTAGGGGGAAATAGATTAGCCGATGAAGTGGCTAAGGAAGCAGCCCTGAACCCACAAGAAGTGGTGATCCATTCCCTAATACCTACTGTCCCAGGTCCTAGGGAAGCTCCTATATTTACTGAAAGAGAGGAAAATAATTGAGAGATTTAGGGGCTGTAAAAACAGCAGATGGGCATTGGAGGTTACCTGATGGAAGGGAAATGTTAAACAAAATGATGATGGGAGAGATTATGGCTGTCCTACATCAAGGCAGCCATTGGGGAGTGCAAGCAATGTGTGATTTAGTTCTTAGGGAATATGGATGTAAAGGAATATATACAATTGTTAAACAAATATGTGAGGGATGTATAATATGCAGAAAGGTAAATCAGAAAGTCTTGAGAAAACAGACCCCAGGAGGAAGAGACCCAGGATTGAGATCCTTCCAGAGTATACAAGTAGATTATACTGAACTCCCCAGAGTAGGGAGACTAAAGTATATGTTGGTTATAGTAGATCATCGATCTGGTTGGGTTGAAGCATACCCCCGAGCTACTGCCACTGCGAGTGGGGTGTCTAAAACAATATTAGTGAACATAATTCCCCGATATGGGCTAGTGATCCATATAGGTTCTGACCAAGGAACTTATTTTACCTCTAAAGTGTCACAGGGGGTAATGAAAGGGTTGGGAATTTCCTGGGGGTTCCAAACTCCATGGCACCCGCCATCATCAGGAAGGGTTGAGAGAATGAACCAAACACTCAAACGACAGCTCGCTAAACTGATAATAGAAACCAGACTCCCTTGGATCAAATGTTTACCTATAGCTCTCTTGTGAGTACGAACAGCCCCAAGGAAAGATTTGGGACTATCCCCCTATGAAATCTTATTTGGATTACCTTATCTGGGAACAAATGGGGAATTGCCACTTCCCGAAACTAAAGACTTGTTCTTAAAGAAGTATATACTGGGTTTGTCCTCCTCTTTGTCTTTCCTCAGGGAACAGGGTTTATTGGCACAGACTCCACCCCTTGAATTCACCATTCATCCCATCCGGCCGGGAGATTGGGTCATAGTAAAATCATGGACAGAGACTAAATTACAGCCGGACTGGGAAGGGCCGTACCAGGCTCTTTTGACGACCGAAACGTTAATAAGGATGGTGGGGGAAAGGCTGGACTCACTACACTCGGATCAAAGGGCCAGTGGAAGCTGCAGTTGAGGAAGAAGTCTGGACAGTCAAATCAATGCAAGACCCACTGAAACTCAGACTAAAGAGACTTTGAGTAACTGATTATACAGTGGTGACACGAGCGCGGGATTATTTCTGTAAGATTGTATATTAAGTCGTTTTGTGCTTCCCCATCATGTTTAGAATGCTGGAGATGCTTAGAGTTATGATGCTAGCTCTCTTCGTATTGGGATTTTGTCAAACACCATTTTCATATGTATTATTAACAGTCCCTGAGTCTGATAATCCACAAGTAATAGACGCTGATGTATGCAGCTTAAATTGTGGGGATGTAGATAATCAGACACAGTCCCACAGCTCTGAGATACATCTTAATCCTATGGGGATGGCCTTGGGGATGGTACTTGGTATAATAGTCTCGTCACAGTACACCGGGCCCCCGTCCGACCAGCTCTCGATTGTCCTGATAAAAAGTGTAACCCAATATACTTAATGATAAAAAAAAACACATGGCACAGAGCAATTCTGGGGGTGGGGGGTAGGGGGGGCACCTATGAGATACAATTAAATGAAACATTTGGGATAGAAATGAAAGCAAATGGGAAGGATTTCTTGGGCTGTTGTTTTTGAATTAGCGTAGGACAGGGAAAACGGGCAGAACTACTGCGTCACCCCTCCCAATGACCCTAAAGTAGTAAAAATTACACAGGAAAAGGACTTAAAACAGACCATCGAAATAGAAACTGGGTACGGGGTTGAATGGGTAAAGTATCCTGTAAAAAGTCTGAACAAGACCAATTGTTATGTATGTGCCTCTGGTCGGACAGTGACCCAGGTGGTTCCCTTTCCGTCGGGTGGAAGGGAGACAGGAAGGGCATGGAATGTATGATAGCCCTGTATCAGGATGAGACTGCATGGAATGATCGGAACTGTACCTCCCTATCTCTGATGTTCCCTCCCTTGGAGAAGAAAGACTCAAAACCCCCACCCCCCCACGTTTCCAGCCACAGTCAGAAATCACACGTGGTGTGTGTGTAGACGAGGTACAAGTCGGTCTGGAGACTTGGGGGGAGCTGAAATTATGTACAGAGATTAAGGATGTTACTGAAACGGAGAAGGGAGGGAACTACTCAGCACTGAAGGTTCCCCGAGTGGATCTGTGGTGGGACTGTGGAGGCAAAATATAGAGACCCACCCTCCCTCTGGATTGGAGAGGGATATGTGGAATTGTACAGTTGGCAATTCCACTTACCCTGGCATTTGAGAAGGAAAAGCTAGTAGGGAAAAAGAGAAGGGGTAAGAGATTACTGTTAGACACTTCTTTCAATGACAGGATTTATCTCGATTCTGTAGGAGTCCCTGGGGCGGGGGGGTACCTGATGAATTCAAGGCTCGTAACCAGATTGCAGCAGGCTTTGAGTCAGCTCTCTTCTGGTGGGTAACAATTAATAAAAATATAGATTGGATAAATTACATTTTCTATAATCAACAGTGATTTATAAATTATACAAGAGATGTGGTTAAAGGAATATCAGACCAGCTTGATGTGACAAGTGGGATGGCATGGGAAAATAGAATGGCCCTTGAGATGATTCTAGCGGGAAAAGGGGGTGTGTGTGTGATGTTAGGAGGAAGCTGGTGTACCTTTATTCCTAATAACACTGCACCTGATGGTTCAATCACTCGGGCCTTAAGGGGATTGACTCCCTTAGCAGATGAACAGGCTGAGAATTCGGGAGTAGACACATCTCTCACGGGATGGCTTGAATCCTGGTTTGGAAAATGGAAGGGGGGTGGTGGTTTCTATCCTTCCTTCCCTGACAGTAGTAGCCGGGGTGTTGGTAGCCACTGGCTGTTGTATCATACCCTGTATACGAGGACTCACCCAAAGACTGATTGAGACAGCCTTAATGAAACAGATGCCCCTAAAAGGGAATCAGGCAGGGGAACTTTATCGACTAAATAATGAGGGGATGAGTGAGACCAAGATGGATGAAATCTCCGGAATGATGCTTGTGAATTTCGGGGGCGATGCTTAAAAGAAAAATTGCAGAAGGTAACAAATGGTAATTAAAGAAAATGGGGAAATTGTGGGATGTGGGAAAACTAGTGTTACTTCTGCAATTCCATTTACTTGTACAAGGCAAAAAAAAACTCACACCAGTGTGTAATTGTTTTAGCCAAGAGCTGAGTCAACAAGAATGGAAACGATGTGGAGGAAATACATAATTGTTTTTGTATTAGCTAAAATTGTATGCAAGAATGAAACGTGACTGCAAAACAATGGTAGATATTACAGGCGAATAGATAAGATGCTGTGAGGGGAGGAAGTTCAGCTAGGTACGCCTGTACAAACAGTAGGTATAAACATCTGTTTCCCACTTTTACAGAAACACAGGAACAAACCCCAATTAAAAGGGTCATAGGGATCAGGGGAAGGTACAGATGGAGGGAGTAGATATTGGTGAAGAAAGAATATGCCGAACAATGACCTACAGCAGGATGAGGTCAAATGGCCTTGTGAGGCCAAAAATAAGCATTTTGTCACAGACAAGGCCGGATAAGGCAAGAGATAAACAGGGGTAATGGGGGTCGGTCTTAGGGAAGTGGACGATGTAAACAGGGGAGGAGCAATGAAAAACAAAAGAAACCAAATTATATAAATATTGTGTATGAATTGAATTTGGGGTGTGTATGTCCCTTGCCTTGTAGACACTGGACATCACACCCTCTTGCAAGAGTAAAATAAAGGACACTACTGATTCAGATTTTGTCTCGGACTGCAATTATTGAAGTGTGTGAGCTTTGTTTCTCATAGTTCCAGACCCTAACCCCTGGATTAATCCGGCCTATCCCACTCTCTCAGACACTGTATTCCAGACCCTAACCACTGGATTAACCCGGCCAACCCCACATTCTCTGTCACTGTATTCCAGACACTAAACTCTGGATTAATCCAACCTATCCCACTCTCTCAGACACTGTATTCCAGACCCTAACCACTGGATTAACCCGGCCAACCCCACATTCTCTGACACTGTATTCCAGACACTAAACCCTGGATTAATCCAACCTATCCCACTCTCTCAGGCACTCTCTTCTCAAACCTAACCATTGGATTAATCCAGCACACCCACACTCGCAGACACCGCATTCCAGAACCTACGTCCTGGATTAATCCGGCCTATCCCAAACATTCTCGGACACTGTGTTCTAGACCCTAATCCCTGGATTAATCCGAACAATCCCACACTCTCAGACATTGTGTTCCAGAACGTAACTCGTTGATAGAATGGGCCGATCCTACACTCTCAGACACTGTGTTCCAGACCCTAGCCCCTGGATTAATCCGGCCTATCCCACACTCTCAGACACTGTGTTCCAGACCCTAACCCCTGGATTAATCCGACCAAATCCACATTCTCAAGCACTATGTTCCAGATCCTAACACCTGGATTAATCCGACCTATCCCACTCTCTCAGGAACTGTGTTCCAGACACTAACTGCTGGATTAGTCCGACCTATCCCACTCTCTCAGGAACTGTGTTCCAGTCCCTAACTCATGGATTAGTCCGGCCTATCCCACTCTCTCAGGCACTGTGTTCCAGACTCTATTCCCTGTATTAATCCTGCCTATCCTACTCTCTCAGGCACTTTGTTGCAGACACTAAACTCTGGATTAATCTGGCCTATCCCAATCTCTCAGACACTCTGTTCCAGTCCCTAACCCCTGGATTAATCCAGCCTATCCAACTCTCTCAGGCACTGTGTTCCAGACCCTAACCACTGGATTGACCCTGCCTATCCCACACCCTCGGGCACTGTGTACTGACCCTAACCCCTGGATTAATTTAGCCTAACCCACACTCTCTAAAAGTGTATTCCAGACAACAAACCCTGGATTAATCCGACCTATCCTACTCTCTCAAGCACTGCTTTCCAGACCCTAAATCCTGGAATATTCCGGCCTATCCCACACTCACACACTGTGTTCCAGACCCTAACGCATGGATTAATCCAGTCTATCCCATAAACTCAGACATTGTATTCCAGACCCTAACCCATGGATTGACCCGGCCTCCCCAAACTCTCTGACACTGTGTTCCCGACCCTAACCCATGGATTAATCCCGCCTATTCCACACTCTCAGATACTGTATTCCAGAGCCTAGCCCTTGGATAAATCTGGCCTATCCCACACCCTCAGACCCGTGTTCCAGACACTAATCCCTGGATTATTCCGACCTACGCCACTCTCACAAGTACTATAATCCAGACACAAACCCCTGGATTAATCCGGCCTAGCCCACATTCTCAGGCACTGTGTTCCCGACCCTAACCCCGGATTAATCTGGCCTATCCCACACTCTCAGGCACAGTGTTCCAGACCCTATTTCCTGTATTAATCCGACCTATCCCACTCTCTCAGACACTGTTTTCCAGAACCTAACCCTTGGATTAATCCGGCCTATCCCACTCTCTCAGGCACTGTGTTCCAGACTCTAACCCCTTGATTAATCCAACCAATCACACACTCTCAGACATTTTGTTCCAGAATGTAAACCCTGGATTGACCGGGCCTATCCCACACTCTCAGACATTGTATTCCAGACCCTAACCCCTGGATTAATCTGGCCTATCCCACACTCTCAGACACTGTGTTCCATGACCTAACCCCTGGATAATCTGGCCTATCACACACTGTCAGACACTGTTCCAGACCCTAACCCCTGGATTGACCCGGCCTCCAACACACTCTTAGACACTGTGTTTCAGATCTAATCCCTGGATTCTCCGGCCTCCCCCAGACTCTCAGGCACTGTGTTCGAGACCCTAAACCCAGGATTAATCCAGCCCATTCCACACTCTGAGGCACTGTGATGCAGACCCTAACCCCTGGATTAATCCAGCCTATCCCACAGTCTCAGGGATTGTGTTCCAGACACTAACCATTGGATTGACCCGGCCTATCCCACACTCTCAGACACTGTTCCAGACCCTAAATCCTGGACTATTCCGGCCACCCCCACACTCTCAGGCTCTTTGTTCCAGAGCCTAGCCCCTGGATTAATCCGGCCTATCCCACACTCTCAGACACTGTGTTCCAGACCAAAACCCTGGAATATTCCAGCCTGCCCCACACTCTCAGGCACTGTGTTCCAGACCCTAACCCCTGGATTATTCCGGCCTATCCCACACTCTCAGACAATGTGTTCCAGACCCTAACCCCTGGATTATTCCGGCCTACCGCACACTCTCAGACACTGTGTTCCAGACTCTAACCCCTGGATTATTCCGGCCTACCCCACACTCTCAGACACTGTGTTCCAGACCCTAATGCCTTGATTAATCCAGCCTATCCCACACTCCCAGGTACTTTGTTCCAGACTCTAACCCCGGGATTGAATCGGCCTTCTCCACACTTTCCGGAACTCTGTACCAGACCCTAACCCCTGGATTAATCCTGCCTATCCTACTCCCGCACTGTATTCCAGACCCAAACCGCTGGATTAATCCGGCCTATCCCACGCTCTCAGACACTGTGTTCCAGACCGTAACCCCTGGATTAATCCGACCTATCCTACTCCCGCACTGTGTTGCAGACCCTAACCCCTGGATTGACCCGGCCTATCCTACACTCTCAGACACTGTGTTCCAGACCGTAACCCCTGGATTAATCCGGCCTATCCCACTCTCTCAGACACTGTGTTCCAGACGTTAACTCCTGCATTAATCCGGCCTATCCCACTCTCTCAGACACTGTGTTCCAGACCCTAACCCCTGGATAGACCCGGTGTCCCCACACTCTCAGGCACTGAATTCCAGACCCTAACTCCTGCATTAATCCAGCCTATCCCACACTCTCAAACGTTGTGTCCCAGACCTTCACACCTGGCTTAATCCGGCCTATCCCTCACGCTCATACACTGTGTTCCAGACCCCAACCCATGGATTAATCCAGTCAATACACACTCTCAGGCACTGTGTTTCAGACACTAACCCCTGGATTAATCCGACCTATCCCACTCTCTCAAGCACTGCATTCCAGACCCTGACTCCTGGAATATTCCGGTCTATCCCACACTCACACACTGTGTTCCAGACCCTAACCCCTGGATTAATCTGGTCTATCCCATAAACTCAGTCAATGTATTCCAGACCCTAACCCCTGGATTGACTCGGCCACCCCAAACTCTCTGACACTGTGTTCCAGATCCTAACCCCTGGATTAATCCAGTCAATACACACTCTCAGGCACTGTGTTTCAGACACTAACCCCTGGATTAATCCGACCTATCCCACTCTCTCAAGCACTGCATTCCAGACCCTAACACCTGGATTATTACGGCCTCCCCAAACTCTCATGCACTTTGTTCCAGACCCTAATCCCTGGATTAATCCGGCGTACCCACACTCTCAGACACCCTGTGTTCCAGACTCTAACCCCTGGATTAATCCGGCCCATCCCACACTCCTAAATAATTTGTTCCAGACTCTAAACCCGGGATTGAATCGGCCTTCCCCACACGTTCCGGCACTTTGTACCAGACCCTAATCCATGGATTAATCCGGCCTATCCTACTCCCGCAGACACTGAATTCCAGACCCACACTGCTGGATTCATCCAGCCTATCCCACACTCTCTGACACTGTGTTTCAGACCCTAACCCCTGGATTGACCTGGCCTATCCCATACTCTCAGACACTGTGTTCCAGACCGTAACTCCTGCATTAATTCAGTCTATCCCACACTCTCAAATGCTGTGTCCCAGACCTCAACACCTGGATTAATCCGACCGATCCCACACTCTCAGAAATTGTGTTCCAGATCCTAACCCCTGGATAGACCGGGCCTATCCCACACTCTCAGACACTGTGTTCCAGGCCCTAACCCCTGGATTATTCCGGCCTATCCCACACTCTCAGGCACTTTGTTCCAGATCCTAACCCCTGGATTAGTCCGGCCAATCCCTCACTCTCAGACACTGTGTTCCACACCGTAATGCATGGATTAATCCGGCCTATCCCACACTCCCAGATACTTTATTCCAGTCTCTAACCCAGGGATTCACCCGGCCACACCAAACTCTCTGACACTGTGTTCGAGACCCTAAATTCTGGATTGAACCGGCCATCAGTTCATCTCTTGGATCATCTCCTCGAGCCTGTGTGAGTTAGATTGTCAGAGTGGGGTAGTCTGCTCTTCCCTGGGTGTGTTACATTGACAGAGTGGGGTCAGTCTGTTCTTCCCTGGGTGTGTTACATTGACAGAGTGGGGTCAGTCTGCTCTTCCCTGGGTGTGTTACATTGACAAAGTGGGGAAAATCTGCTCTTCCCTGGGTGTGTTACATTGACAGAGTGAGGTCAGTCTGATCTTCACTGGGTGTGTTACATTGACAGAGTGAGGTCAGTCTGATCTTCCCTGGATGTGTTACATTGACAGAGTGGGGTCAGTCAGCCCTTCCCTGGGTGGGCTACATTGACAGAGTGGGGTCAGTGTGCTCTTCCCTGGGTGGGCTACATTGACAGAGTGGGGTCCGTCTGCTCTTCCCTGGGTGTGTTACATTGACAGAGTGGGGTCAGTCTGCTCTTCCCTGGGTGGGCTACATTGACAGAGTGGGGTCAGTCTGCTCTTCCCTGGGTGTGTTACATTGACAGAGTGGGGCCGGTCTGTTCTTCCCTGGGTGTGTTACATTGACAGAGTGGGGTCAGTCTGCTCTTCCCTGGGTGTGTTACATTGACAGAGTGGGGTCAGTCTGCTCTTCCCTGGGTGGGCTACACTGACAGAGTGGGGTCAGTCTGCTCTTCCCTGGGTGTGTTACATTGACAGAGTGGGGTGAGTCTGCTCTTCCCTGGGTGTGTTATATCGACAGAGTGGAATCAGTTTGCTCTTCCCTGGGTGGGTTACATTGACAGAGTGGGGTCAGTCTGCTCTTCCCCGGGTGTGTTACATTAACAGAGTGGGGTCTATCTGCTCTTCCTTGTGTGGGTTACATTGACAGAGTGGGGTCAGTCTGCTCTTCCCTGGGTGTGTTACTTTGACAGAGTGGGGTATGTCTGTTCTTGCCTTGGTGTGTTACTTTGACAGAGTGGGGTCAGTCTGCTCTTCCCTGGTTGGGTTACATTAACAGACTTGGGTCAGACTGCTCAACCCTGGGTGGGTTACATTGACAGAGTGGGTTCAGTCTGCTCTTCCCTGGGTGTGTTACATTGTCAGAGTGGGGTCAGTCTGCGCTTCCCTCGGTGTGTTACATTGACAGAGAGGGGTCAGTCTGCTCTTCCCTGGGTGTGTTACATTGACAGAGTGGTGTCATTCTGCTCTTCCCTTTGTGAGTTTCATTGACAGAGTGGGGTCAGTCTGCTCTTCCCTGGGTGTGTTACATTGACACAGTGGGGTCAGTCTGCTCTTTCCTGGTAGTGTTACATTGACAGAGTGGGGTCAGTCTGCTCTTCCCTGGGTGTGTTACATTGACAGAGCGGGGTCAGTCTGCTCTTCCTTTTTTGAGTTACATTGACAGATTGGGGTCAGTCTGCTCTTCCCTGGGTGTGTTCCATTGACAGAGTGGGGTCAGTCTGCTCTTCCCTGGGTGTGTTACATTGACAGAGTGGGGTCAATCTGCACTTTCCTGGCTGGGTTACGTTGACAGAGTGGGGTCAGTGTGCGCTTCCCTGGGTGTGTTACATTGACAGAGTGGGGTCGGTCTGCTCTTCCCTGGGTGTGTTACATTGACAGAGGGGGGTCAGTCTGCCCTTCCCTGGGTGTGTTACATTGACAGATTGGGGTCAGTCTGCTCTTCCCAGGGTGTGTTACATTGACAGAGTGGGGTCAGTCTGCTCTTCCCTGGGTGTGTTACATTGTCAGAGTGGGGTCAGTCTGCGCTTCCCTCGGTGTGTTACATTGACAGAGTGGGGTCAGTCTGCTCTTCCCTGGGTGTGTTACATTGACAGAGTGGGGTCATTCTGCTCTTCCCTGGGTGTGTTACATTGACAGAGTGGTGTCATTCTGCTCTTCCCTTTGTGAGTTTCATTGACAGAGTGGGGTCAGTCTGCTCTTCCCTGGGTGTGTTACATTGACACAGTGGGGTCAGTC
This sequence comes from Chiloscyllium punctatum, assembly GCF_047496795.1. NCBI lineage: Eukaryota > Metazoa > Chordata > Chondrichthyes > Orectolobiformes > Hemiscylliidae > Chiloscyllium > Chiloscyllium punctatum. The sequence continues at coordinate 81,032,753 of NC_092768.1, forward strand.
TGCTCTTTCCTGGTAGTGTTACATTGACAGAGTGGGGTCAGTCTGCTCTTCCCTGGGTGTGTTACATTGACAGAGCGGGGTCAGTCTGCTCTTCCTTTTTTGAGTTACATTGACAGATTGGGGTCAGTCTGCTCTTCCCTGGGTGTGTTCCATTGACAGAGTGGGGTCAGTCTGCTCTTCCCTGGGTGTGTTACATTGACAGAGTGGGGTCAGTCTGCACTTTCCTGGCTGGGTTACGTTGACAGAGTGGGGTCAGTGTGCGCTTCCCTGGGTGTGTTACATTGACAGAGTGGGGTCGGTCTGCTCTTCCCTGGGTGTGTTACATTGACAGAGTGGGGTCAGTCTGCCCTTCCCTGGGTGTGTTACATTGACAGATTGGCGTCAGTCTGCTCTTCCCTGGGTGTGTTACATTGACAGAGTGAGGTCAGTCTGCTCTTCCCTGCGTCTGTTACATTGACAGAGTGGGGTCAGTCTGCACTTCCCTGTGTGTGTTACATTGACAGAGTGTGCTCAGTCTGCTCTTCCCTGGGGGTGTTAAATTGACAGAGTGGGGTCAGTCTGCTCTTCCCTGGGGGTGTTACATTAAAAGAGTGGGGTCAGTCTGCTCTTCCCTGGGGGTGTTAAATTGACAGAGTGAGGTCAGTCTGCTCTTCACTGGGTGTGTTACATTGACAGAGTGGTGTCAGTCTGCTCTTCCCTGGGTGTGTTACTTTGATAGAATGGGGTCAGTCTGCTCTTCCCGGGGTGGTTACATTGACAGAGTGGTGTCAGTCTGCTCTTCCCTGGGTGTGTTACTTTGATAGAATGGGGTCAGTCTGCTCTTCCCGGGGTGTGTTATATTGACAGAGTTGGGTCAGTCTGCTCTTCTCTGGGGGTGTTACATCGACAGAGCGGGGTCAGTCTGCTCTTGCCTGGGGGTGTTGTATTGAAAGAGTGTGGCCAGTCTGCTATTCCCTGGGTGTGTTGTATTGACAGAGTGGGGTCAGTCTGCTCTACCCTGGGTGTGTTACATTGACAGAGTGGCGTCAGTCTGCTCTTCCCTGTGTGTGTTACATTGACAGAGTGGGGTCAGTCTGCTCTTTCCTGGGTGGGTTACAGTGACAGAGTGGGGTCAGTGTGCTCAAACCTGGGTCTGTTACATTGACAGAGTGAGGTCAGTCTGCTCTTTACAGGTTGTGTTACATTGACAGAGTTAGGTTGGTCTGCCCTTCCCTGTGTGTGTTACGTTGACAGAGTGGGGTCAGTGTGCTCAAACCTGGGTGCGTTAAATTGACAAAGTGGGCTCAATCAGCTCTTCCCTGTGTGTGTTACATTGACAGAGTGGGGTCAGTCTGCTCTTTACAGGGTGTGTTACATTGACATAGTGGGGTCAGTCTGTTCTTCCATGGGTGTGTTACATTGACAGAGTTGTGTCAGTCTGTTCTTCCCTGGGTGTGTTACATTGACAGAGTGGGGTCAGTCTGCTATTCCCTGTGTGTAACATTGACAGAGTGGGGTCAGTCTGCTCTTCCCTGTGTGTGTTAGATTGACAAAATGGGGTCAGTCTGCCCTTCCCTGGATTTGTTACATTGACAGAGTGGGCTCAGTCTGCACTTCCCTGTGGGTGTTACATTGAAAGAGTGGGGTCAGTCTGCTCTTTAATCGGGGTGTTAAATTAACAAAATGGGGTCAGTCTGCGCTTCCCTGGGTGTGTTACATTGTCAGAGTGGGGTCGGTCTGCCCTTCCCTGTGTGTTTTACATTGACAGAGTGGGGTCAGTCTGCTCTTTACAGAGTGTGGTACATTGACAGAGTGGGGTCAGTCTGTTCTTCCCTAAGTGTGTTACATTGACAGAGTTGGGTCCGTCTGCTCTTCCCTGGGTGTGTTCCATTGACAGAGTGCGGTCTGTATGCTTTTCCCTGGGAAGGTTACATTGACCGAGTGGGGTCAGTCTGCTCTTAACTGAGTGGGTTACATTGACAGAGTTGGGTCAGTCTGCTCTTCCCTGTGTGTGTTACATTGACAGAGTGGGGTCAGTCTGCTCTTTCCTGGGTGGGCTACATTGACAGAGTGGGGTCAGTGTGCTCAAACCTGGGTGCGTTAAATTGACAGAGTGGGGTCCGTCAGCTCTTCCCTGGGTGTGTTACATTGACAGAGTGGGGTCGGTCTGCCCTTCCCTGTGTGTTTTACATTGACAGAGTGGGGTCAGTCTGCCCTTTACAGAGTGTGTTACATTGACAGAGTGGGGTCAGTCTGCTCTTTACAGGGTGTGTTACATTGACAGAGTGGGGTCAGTCTGTTCTTCCATGGGTGTGTTACATTGACAGAGTTGGGTCAGTCTGCTCTTCCCTGGGTGTGTTACATTGACAGAGGGGGGTCAGTCTGCTCTTCCCTGTGTGTTACTTTGAGAGAGTTGGGTCAGTCTGCTCTTCCCTGTGTGTGTTACAATGACAGAGAAGGGTCAGTCTGCTGTTCCCTGGGTGTGTTAGATTGACAGAATGGGTTAAGTCTGCCCTTCCCTGGGTGTGATACATTGACAGAGAAGGGTCAGTCTGCTCTTCCCTGGGTGGGTTACATTGACAGAGTGGGGTCAGTCTGCTCTTCCCTTTTTGAGTTACATTGACAGATTGGGGTCGGTCTGCTCTTCCCTGGGTGTGTTACATTGACAGAGTGGGGTCAGTCTGCTCTTCCCTGTGTGTGTTACATTGACAGAGTGGGGTCAGTCTGCTCTTCCCTTTTTGAGTTACATTGACAGACTGGGGTCGGTCTGCTCTTCCCTGGGTGTGTTACATTGACAGAGTGGGGTCAGTCTGCTCTTCCCTGGGGGTGTTACATTGACAGAGGGGGGTCAGTCTGCCCTTTCCTGGGTGGGTTCCACTGACCAATTGGGGTCAGTCTGCTCTTCCCTGGGTCTGTTACATTGACAGAGGGGGGTCAGTCTGCCCTGCCCTGTGTGTGTTACATTAACAGAGTGTGATCAGTCTGCTCTTCCCTGGGGGTCTTACATTGACAGAGTGTGCTCAGTCTGCTCTTTTCTGGGGGTCTGACATTGACAGAGTAGGTTCAGTCTGCTCTTCCCTGGGGGTGTTAAATTGACAGAGTGGGGTCAGTCTGCTCTTCCCTGGGTGTGTTACAGTGACAGAGTGGGGTCAGTCTGCTCTTCCCTGCGTGTGTAACTTTGATGGAATGGGGTCAGTCTGCTCTTCCCTGGGTGTGTTACATTGACAGAGTTCGGTCAGTCTGCTCTTCCCTGGGTGTGTTACATTGACACAGTGGGGTCAGTCTGCTCTTCCTGGGTGTGTTACATTGACAGAGTGGGGCCAGTCTGCTCTTCCCTGGGTGTGTTATATTGACAGAGTGGGGTCAGTCTGCTCTTCACTGGGTGTGTTACATTGACAGAGTGGGGTCAGTCTGCTCTTCCCTGGGTGTGTTACATTGACACAGTGGGGTCAGTCTGCTCTTTCCTGGTAGTGTTACATTGACAGAGTGGGGTCAGTCTGCTCTTTCCTGGGTGGGTTACATTGACAGAGAGGGGTCAGTGTGCTCTTCCCTGGGTGTGTTACATTGACAGAGTGGGGCCAGTCTGCTCTTCCCTGGGTGTGTTATATTGACAGAGTGGGGTCAGTCTGCTCTTCACTGGGTGTGTTACATTGACAGAGTGGGGTCAGTCTGCTCTTCCCTGGGTGTGTTACATTGACACAGTGGGGTTAGTCTGCTCTTTCCTGGTAGTGTTACATTGACAGAGTGGGGTCAGTCTGCTCTTTCCTGGGTGGGTTACATTGACAGATTGGGGTCAGTCTGCTCTTCCCTGGGTGTGTTACATTGACAGTGTGGGGTCAGTCTGCTCTTCCCTGGCGGTGTTACATTGACAGAGTGGGGTCAGTCTGCTCTTCCCTGGGTGTGTTACATTGACAGATTGGGGTCAGTCTGCCCTTCCCTGTGTGTGTTACATTGACAGAGTGTACTCAGTCTGCTCTTCCCTGGGGGTCTTACATTGAGAGAGTGGGGTCAGTCTGCTCTTCCCTGGGTGGGTTACATTGACAGAGTGGGGTCAGTCTGCTCTTCCCTGGGGGTGTTAAATTGACAGAGTGGGGTCAGTCTGCTCTTCCCTGGGTGGGTTACATTGACAGAGTGGGGTCAGTCTGCTCTTCACTGGGTGTGTTACTTTGACAGAGTGGGGTCTGTCTGCTCTTCCCTGCGTGTATTACTTTGATAGAATGGGGTCAGTCTGCTCTTCCCTGGGTGTGTTATATTGACAGAGTTGGGTCAGTCTGCTCTTCCCTGGGGGTGTTACATCGACAGAGTGGGGTCAGTCTGCTCTTCCCTGTGTGTGTTACATTGACAGAGTGGGGTCAGTCTGCTCTTTCCTGGGTGGGTTACATTGACAGTGTGGGGTCAGTGTGCTCAAACCTGGGTGTGTTACATTGACAGAGTGGGGTCAGTCAGCTCTTCCCTGTGTGTGTTACATTGACAGAGTGGGGTCAGTCTGCTCTTTACAGGGTGTGTTACATTGACATAGTGGGGTCAGTCTGTTCTTCCATGGGTGTGTTACATTGACAGAGTGGGGTCAGTCTGCTATTCACTGTGTGTAACATTGACAGAGTGGGATCAGTCTGCTCTTCCCTGTGTGTGTTAGATTGACAGAATGGGGTCAGTCTGACCTTCCCTGGATGTGTTACATTGGCAGAGTGGGGTCAGTTGGATCTTCCCTGGGTGAGTTACATTAACAGAGTGGGGTCAGTCTGCACTTCACTGTGGGTGTTACATTGAAAGAGTGGGGTCCGTCTGCTCTTCCCTGGGGATGTTAAATTAACAGAATGGGGTCAGTCTGCCCTTGCCTGGATGTGTTGCATTCACAGACAAGCGTCAGTCTGCTCTTCCCTGGGTGTGTTAAAATGTCAGAGTGGGGTCGGTCTGCCCTTCCCTGTGTGTTTTACATTGACAGAGTGGGGTCAGTCTACTCTTTACAAAGTGTGTTACATTGACAGAGTGGGGTCAGTCTGTTCTTCCTTGAGTGTGTTACATTGACAGAGTTGGTTCAGTCTGCTCTTCCCTGGGTGTGTTCCATTGACAGAGTGCGGTCTGTTTGCTCTACCCTGGGAAGGTTACATTGACCGATTGGGGTCAGTCTGCTCTTAACTGAGTGGGTTACATTGACAGAGTGGGGTCAGTGTGCTCTTTCCTGGGTGGGCTACATTGACAGAGTGGGGTCAGTGTGCTCAAACCTGGGTGCGTTAAATTGACAGAGTGAGTTCCGTCAGCTCTTCCCTGGGTGTGTTACATTGACAGAGTGGTGCCAGTCTGCTCTTCCCTGGGTGTGTTAGATTGACAGAATGGGGTCAGTCTGCTCTTCCGTGGGTGTGTTATCATGACAGAGTTGGGTCAGTCTGCTCTTCCCTGGGGGTGTTACATCGACAGAGTGGGGTGAGTCTGCTCTTCCCTGGGGGTGTTTTATTGACAGAGTGGGGCCAGTCTGCTCTTCCCTGGGAGTGTTATATTGACAGAGTGGGGTCAGTCTGCTCTTCCCTGGGTGTGTTACATTGACAGAGTGGGGTCAGTCTGCTCTTCCCTGTGTGTGTTACATTGACAGAGTGGGGTCAGTCTGCTCTTTCCTGGGTGGGTTACATTGACAGAGTGGGGTCAGTGTGCTCAAACCTGGGTGTGTTACATTGACAGAGTGGGGTCAGTCTGCTCTTCCCTGTGTGTGTTACATTGACAGAGTGGGGTCAGTCTGCTCTTTCCTGGGTGGGTTACATTGACAGAGTGGGGTCAGTGTGCTCAAACCTGGGTGTGTTACATTGACAGAGTGGGGTCAGTCTGCTCTTTACAGGGTGTGTTACATTGACAGAGTGAGGTTGGTCTGCCCTTCCCTGTGTGTGTTACGTTGACAGAGTGGGGTCAGTGGGCTCAAACCTGGGTGCGTTAAATTGACAGAGTGGGGTCAGTCAGCTCTTCCCTGTGTGTGTTACATTGACAGAGTGGGGTCACTCTGCTCTTTACAGGGTGTGTTACATTGACAGAGGTGTGTCAGTCTGCTCTTCCCTGGGTGAGTTACATTAACAGAGTGGGGTCAGTCTGCACTTCCCTGTGTGTGTTACATTGAAAGAGTGGGGTCAGTCTGCTCTTCCCTGGGGGTGTTAAATTCACAGAATGGGGTCAGTCTGCCCTTCCCTGGATGTGTTGCATTCACAGAGAAGGGTCAGTCTGCTCTTCCCTGGGTGTGTTACATTGACAGAGTGGGGTCAGTCTGTTCTTCCCTGGGTGTGTTATATTGACAGAGTTGGGTCAGTCTGCTCTTCCCTGGGGGTGTTACATCGACCGAGTCGGGTGAGTCTGCTCTTCCCTGGGGGTGTTTCATTGACAGAGTGGGGCCAGTCTGCTCTTCCCTGGGTGTGTTACATTGACAGAGTGGGGTCAGTCTGCTCTTTCCTGGGTGGGTTACATTGACAGAGACGGGTCAGCGTGCTATTCCCTGGGTGTCTTAAATTGACAGAGTGGGGTCAGTCTGCTCTTCCCTGGGTGTGTTACATTGACAGAGTGGGGTCAGTCTGCTCTTCCCTTTTTGAGTTACATTCACAGATTGGGGTCAGTCTGCTCTTCCCTGGGTGTGTTACATTGACAGTGTGGGGTCAGTCTGATCTTCCCTGTCGGTGTTACATTGACAGTGTGGGGTCAGTCTGCTCTTCCCTGGGTGTGTTACATTGATAGAGTGGGGTCAGTCTGCTCTTTCCTGGGTGGGTTACGTTGACAGAGTGGGGTCAGTGTGCTCTTCCCTGGGTGTGTTACATTGACAGAGTGGGATCGGTCTGCTCTTCCCTGGGTGTGTTACATTGACAGAGGGGGGTCAGTCAGCCCTTTCCTGGGTGTGTTACATTGACAGATTGGGGTCAGTCTGCTCTTCCCTGGGTGTGCTACATTGACAGAGGGGGGTCAGTCTGCCCTTCCCTGTGTGTGTTACATTGACAGAGTGTGCTCAGTCTGCTCTTACCTGGGGATCTTACATTGACAGAGTGGGGTCAGTCTGCTCTTCCCTGGGGGTGTTACATTGTAAGGGTGGGGTCAGTCTGCTCTTCCCTGGGGGTGTTAAATTGACAGAGTGGGGTCAGTCTGCTCTTCCCTGGGGGTGTTACATTGAAAGAGTGGGGTCAGTCTGCTCTTCCCTGGGGGTGTTAAATTGACAGAGTGAGGTCAGTCTGCTCTTCACTGGGTGTGACACATTGACAGAGTGGGGTCTGTCTGCTCTTCCCTGCGTGTATTACTTTGATAGAATGGGGTCAGTCTGCTCTTCCTTGGGTGTGTTATATTGACAGAGTTGGGTCAGTCTGCTCTTCCCTGGGGGTGTTACATCGACAGAGTGGGGTCAGTCTGCTCTTCCCTGTGTGTGTTACATTGACAGAGTGGGGTCAGTCTGCTCTTTCCTGGGTGGGTTACATTGACAGTGTGGGGTCAGTGTGCACAAACCTGGGTGGTTACATTGACAGAGTGGGGTCAGTCTGCTCTTTACAGGGTGTGTTACATTGACAGAGTTAGTTTGGTCTGCCCTTCCCTGTGTGTGTTACGTTGACAGAGTGGGGTCAGTGTGCTCAAACCTGGATGCGTTAAATTGACAGAGTGGGGTCAGTCAGCTCTTCCCTGTGTGTGTTACATTGACAGAGTGGGGTCAGTCTGCTCTTCCATGGGTGTGTTACATTGACAGAGTTGTGTCAGTCTGCTCTTCCCTGGGTGTGTTACATTGACTGAGTGGGGTCAGTCTGCTATTCCCTGTGTGTAACATTGACAGAGTGGGGTCAGTCTGCTCTTCCCTGTGTGTGTTAGATTGACAGAGTGGGGTCAGTCTCTTCTTCCATGTGTGTGTTACATTGACAGAGTTGGGTCAGTCTGTTCTTCCATAGGTGTGTTACATTGACAGAGTTGTGTCAGTCTGCTCTTCCCTGGGTGTGTTACATTGACAGAGTGGGGTCAGTCTTCTATTCCCTGTGTGTAACATTGAAAGAGTGCGGTCAGTCTGCTCTTCCCTGGGGGTGTTAAATTGACAGAGTGAGGTCAGTCTGCTCTTCCGTGGGTGTGTTACAGTGACAGAGTGGGGTCAGTCTGCTCTTCCTGGGTGTGTTACTTTGCTAGAATGGGGTCAGTCTGCTCTTCCCTGGGTGTGTTATATTGACAGAGTTGGGTCAGTCTGCTCTTCCCTGGGGGTGTTACATCGACAGATTGGCGTGATTCTGCTCTTCCCTGGGGGTGTTTTATTGACAGAGTGGGGTCAGTCTGCTCTTCCCTGTGTGTGTTACATTGACAGAGTGGGGTCAGTCTGCTCTTTCCTGGGTGGGTTACATTGACAGAGTGGGGTCAGTGTGCTGAAACCTGGGTGTGTTACATTGACAGAGTGGGGTCAGTCTACTCTTTGCAGGGTGTGTTACATTGACAGAGTTAGGTTGGATTGCCCTTCCCTGTGTGTGTTACGTTGACAGAGTGGGGTCAGTGTGCTCAAACCTGGGTGCGTTAAATTGACAGAGTGGGGTCAGTCAGCTCTTCCCTGTGTGTGTTACATTGACAGAGTGGGGTCACTCTGCTCTTTACAGGGTGTGTTACATTGACAGAGTGGGGTCAGTCTGCTCTTCCCTGTGTGTGTTACATTGACAGAGTGTGCTCAGTCTGCTCTTCCCTGGGGGTCTTACATTGACAGAGTGGAGTCAGTCTGCTCTTCCCTGGGGGTGTTACATTGAAAGAGTGCGGTCAGTCTGCTCTTCCCTGTGTGTTTTACATTGACAGAGTGGGGTCAGTCTGCTCTTTACAGAGTATGTTACATTGACAGAGTGTGGTCAGTCTGTTCTTCCCTGAGTGTGTTACATTGACAGAGTTGGGTCAGTCTGCTCTTCCCTGGGTGTGTTCCATTGACAGAGTGCGGTCTGTTTGCTCTTCCCTGGGAAGGTTACATTGACCGATTGGTGTCAGTCTACTCTTAACTGAGTGGGTTACATTGACAGAGTTGGGTCAATCTGCTCATCCCTGTGTGTGTTACATTGACAGAGGTGGTCAGTCTGCTCTTTCCTGAGTGGGCTACATTGACAGAGTGGTGTCAGTGTGCTCAAACCTGGGTGCGTTAAATTGACAGAGTGGGGTCCGTCAGCTCTTCCCTGGGTGTGTTACATTGACAGAGTGGGGTCGGTCTGCCCTTCACTGTATGTGTTACATTGACAGAGTGGGGTCAGTCTGCTCTTTCCAGGGTGTGTTACATTGACAGAGTGGGGTCAGTCTGCTCTTCCCTGGGTGTGTTACATTGACAGAGTGGGGTCAGTCTGCACTTCCCTGTGTGTTACATTGACAGAGTGGGGTCAGTCTGCTCTTCCCTGTGTGTGTTACATTGACAGAGTGGGGTCAGTCTGCACTTCCCTGGGTGTGTTAGATTGACAGAATGGGGTCAGTCTGCCCTTCCCTGGGTGTGTTACATTGACAGAGAAGGGTCAGTCTGTTCTTCCCTTTGTGAGTTTCATTGACAGAGGGGGGTCAGTCTGCCCTTCCCTTGGGTGTGTTACACTGACAGAATGGGGTCAGTCTGCTCTTCCCTGCGTCTGTTACATTGACAGAGTGGGGTCAGTCTGCTCTTCCCTGGGTGTGTTACATTGACAGAGTGTGCTCAGTCTGCTCTTCCCTGAGGATCTTACATTGACAGAGTGGAGCCAGTCTGCTCTTCCCTGGGGGCGTTACATTGAAAGAGTGCGGTCAGTCTGCTCTTACCTGGGGGTCTTACATTGACAGAGTGAGGTCAGTCTACTCTACCGTGGGTGTGTTACAGTGACAGAGTGGGGTCAGTCTGCACTTCCCTGTGTGTTACATTGACAGAGTGGGGTCAGTCTGCTCTTCCCTGGGTGTGTTACTTTGCTAGAATGGGGTCAGTCTGCTCTTCCCTGGGTGTGTTTTATTGACAGAGTTGGGTCAGTCTGCTCTTCACTGGGGGTGTTACATCGACAGAGTGGGGTGAGTCTGCTCTTCCCTGTGGTGTTTTATTGACAGAGTGGGGCCAGTCTGCTCTTCCCTGGGTGTGTTATATTGACAGAGTGGGGTCAGTCTGCTCTTCCCTGTGTGTGTTACATTGACAGAGTGGGGTCAGTCTGCCCTTTACAGAGTGTGTTACATTGACAGAGTGGGGTCAGTCTGTTCTTCCATGTGTGTGTTACATTGACAGATTTGGGTCAGTCTGCTCTTCCCTGGGTGTGTTACATTGACAGAGTGGAGTCAGTCTGCTCTTCCCCGGGCGTGTTACTTTGATAGAATTGGGTCAGTCTGCTCTTCCCTGGGTGTGATACATTGACAGAGAAGGGTCAGTCTGCTCTTCCCTGGGTGGGTTACATTGACACAGTGGGGTCAGTCTGCTCTTCCCTTTGTGAGTTTCATTGACAGAGTGGGGTCAGTCTGCTCTTCCCTGGGTGTGTTACATTGACACAGTGGGGTCAGTCTGCTCTTTCCTGGTAGTGTTACATTGACAGAGTGGGGTCAGTCTGCTCTTTCCAGGGTGGGTTACATTGACAGAGTGGGGTCAGTCTGCTCTTCCCTGGGTGTGTTACATTGACAGAGTGGGGTCGGTCTGCTCTTCCCTGGGTGTGTTACATTGACATGGGGGGTCAGTCTGCTCCTCCCTGTGTGTGTTACATTGACAGAGTGCGGTCAGTCTGCTCTTCCCTGGGGGTCTTACATTGACACAGTGGAGTCAGTCTGCTCTTCCCTGGGGGTGTTACATTGAAAGAGTGCGGTCAGTCTGCTCTTCCCTGGGGGTGTTAAATTGACAGAGTGAGGTCAGTCTGCTCTTCCGTGGGTGTGTTACAGTGACAGAGTGGGGTCAGTCTGCTCTTCCCTGGGTGTGTTACTTTGCTAGAATGGGGTCAGTCTGCTCTTCCCTGGGTGTGTTATATTGACAGAGTTGGGTCAGTCTGCTCTTCCCTGGGTGTGTTACATCGACAGAGTAGGGTGAGTCTGCTCTTCCCTGGGGGTGTTTTATTGACAGAGTGGGGCCAGTCTGCTCTTCCCTGGGTGTGTTATATTGACAGAGTGGGGTCAGTCTGCTCTTCCCTGTGTGTGTTACATTGACAGAGTGGGGTCAGTCTGCTCTTCCCTGTGTGTGTTACATTGACAGAGTGGGGTCAGTCTGCTCTTTCCTGGGTGGGTTACATTGACAGAGTGGGGTCAGTGTGCTCAAACCTGGGTGTGTTACATTGACAGAGTGGGGTCAGTCTACTCTTTGCAGGGTGTGTTACATTGACAGAGTTAGGTTGGTCTGCCCTTCCCTGTGTGTGTTACGTTGACAGAGTGGGGTCAGTGTGCTCAAACCTGGGTGCGTTAAATTGACAGAGTGGGGTCAGTCAGCTCTTCCCTGTGTGTGTTACATTGACAGAGTGGGGTCAGCCGGTCCTTTCAGGGTGTGTTACATTGACAGAGAGGGGTCAGTCTGCTCTTCCCTGGGTGTGTTACATTGACAGAGTGTGCTCAGTCTGCTCTTCCCTGGGGGTCTTACATTGACAGAGTGGAGTCAGTCTGCTCTTCCCTGGGGGTGTTACATTGACACAGTGGGGTCAGTCTGCTCTTTCCTGGTAGTGTTACATTGACAGAGTGGGGTCAGTCTGCTCTTTCCAGGGTGGGTTACATTGACAGAGTGGGGTCAGTCTGCTCTTCCTTGGGTGTGTTACATTGACAGAGTGGGGTCGGTCTGCTCTTCCCTGGGTGTGTTACATTGACATGGGGGGTCAGTCTGCTCTTCCCTGGGTGTGTTACATTGACAGAGTGGGGTCGGTCTGCTCTTCCCTGGGTGTGTTACATTGACATGGGGGGTCAGTCTGCTCTTCCCTGGGTGTGTTACATTGACAGAGTGCGGTCAGTCTGCTCTTCCCTGGGGGTCTTACATTGACAGAGTGGAGTCAGTCTGCTCTTCCCTGGGGGTGTTACATTGAAAGAGTGTGGTCAGTCTGCTCTTCCCTGGGGGTGTTAAATTGACAGAGTGAGGTCAGTCTGCTCTTCCGTGGGTGTGTTACAGTGACAGAGTGGGGTCAGTCTGCTCTTCCCTGGGTGTGTTACTTTGCTAGAATGGGGTCAGTCTGCTCTTCCCTGGGTGTGTTATATTGACAGAGTTGGGTCAGTCTGCTCTTCCCTGGGGGTGTTACATCGACAGAGTGGGGTGAGTCTGCTCTTCCCTAGGGGTGTTTTATTGACAGAGTGGGGCCAGTCTGCTCTTCCCTGGGTGTGTTATATTGACAGAGTGGGGTCAGTCTGCTCTTCCCTGGGTGTGTTACATTGACAGAGTGGGGTCAGTCTGCTCTTCCCTGTGTGTGTTACATTGACAGAGTGGGGTCAGTCTGCTCTTTCCTGGGTGGGTTACATTGACAGAGTGGGGTCAGTGTGCTCAAACCTGGGTGTGTTACATTGACAGAGTGGGGTCAGTCTACTCTTTGCAGGGTGTGTTACATTGACAGAGTTAGGTTGGTCTGCCCTTCCCTGTGTGTGTTACGTTGACAGAGTGGGGTCAGTGTGCTCAAACCTGGGTGCGTTAAATTGACAGAGTGGGGTCAGTCAGCTCTACCCTGTGTGTGTTACATTGACAGAGTGGGGTCAGTCTGCTCTTTACAGGGTGTGTTACATTGACAGAGTGGGGTCAGTCTGCTCTTCCCTGGGTGTGTTACATTGACAGAATGGGGTCAGTCTGCCCTTCCCTGGGTGTGTTACATTGACAGATTGGGGTCAGTCTGTTCTTCCCTTTGTGAGTTTCATTGACAGAGGGGGGTCAGTCTGCCCTTCCCTTGGGTGTGTTACACTGACAGAATGGGGTCAGTCTGCTCTTCCCTGCGTCTGTTACATTGACAGAGTGGGGTCAGTCTGCTCTTCCCTGGGTGTGTTACATTGACAGAGTGTGCTCAGTCTGCTCTTCCCTGAGGATCTTACATTGACAGAGTGGAGCCAGTCTGCTCTTCCCTGGGGGCGTTACATTGAAAGAGTGCGGTCAGTCTGCTCTTACCTGGGGGTCTTACATTGACAGAGTGAGGTCAGTCTACTCTACCGTGGGTGTGATACAGTGACAGAGTGGTGTCAGTCTGCACTTCCCTGTGTGTTACATTGACAGAGTGGGGTCAGTCTGCTCTTCCCTGGGTGTGTTACTTTGCTAGAATGGGGTCAGTCTGCTCTTCCCTGGGTGTGTTTTATTGACAGAGTTGGGTCAGTCTGCTCTTCACTGGGGGTGTTACATCGACAGAGTGGGGTGAGTCTGCTCTTCCCTGTGGTGTTTTATTGACAGAGTGGGGCCAGTCTGCTCTTCCCTGGGTGTGTTATATTGACAGAGTGGGGTCAGTCTGCTCTTCCCTGTGTGTGTTACATTGACAGAGTGGGGTCAGTCTGCCCTTTACAGAGTGTGTTACATTGACAGAGTGGGGTCAGTCTGTTCTTCCATGTGTGTGTTACATTGACAGATTTGGGTCAGTCTGCTCTTCCCTGGGTGTGTTACATTGACAGAGTGGAGTCAGTCTGCTCTTCCCCGGGGGTGTTACTTTGATAGAATGGGGTCAGTCTGCTCTTCCCTGGGTGTGATACATTGACAGAGAAGGGTCAGTCTGCTCTTCCCTGGGTGGGTTACATTGACAGAGTGGGGTGAGTCTGCTCTTCCCTGGGTGTTTTATACCGACAGAGTGGAATCAGTTTGCTATTCCCTGGGTGTGTTACATTAACAGAGTGGGGTCAGTTTGCTCTTCACTTTGTGAGTTTCATTGACAGAGTGGGGTCAGTCTGCTCTTCCCTGGGTGTGTTACATTGACACAGTGGGGTCAGTCTGCTCTTTCCTGGTAGTGTTACATTGACAGAGTGGGGTCAGTCTGCTCTTTCCAGGGTGGGTTACATTGACAGAGTGGGGTCAGTCTGCTCTTCCCTGGGTGTGTTACATTGACAGAGTGGGGTCGGTCTGCTCTTCCCTGGGTGTGTTACATTGACATGGGGGGTCAGTCTGCTCCTCCCTGTGTGTGTTACATTGACAGAGTGCGGTCAGTCTGCTCTTCCCTGGGGGTCTTACATTGACAGAGTGGAGTCAGTCTGCTCTTCCCTGGGGGTGTTACATTGAAAGAGTGTGGTCAGTCTGCTCTTCCCTGGGGGTGTTAAATTGACAGAGTGAGGTCAGTCTGCTCTTCCGTGGGTGTGTTACAGTGACAGAGTGGGGTCAGTCTGCTCTTCCCTGGGTGTGTTACTTTGCTAGAATGGGGTAAGTCTGCTCTTCCCTGGGTGTGTTATATTGACAGAGTTGGGTCAGTCTGCTCTTCCCTGGGGGTGTTACATCGACAGAGTAGGGTGAGTCTGCTCTTCCCTGGGGGTGTTTTATTGACAGAGTGGGGCCAGTCTGCTCTTCCCTGGGTGTGTTATATTGACAGAGTGGGGTCAGTCTGCTCTTCCCTGGGTGTGTTACATTGACAGAGTGGGGTCAGTCTGCTCTTCCCTGTGTGTGTTACATTGACAGAGTGGGGTCAGTCTGCTCTTTCCTGGGTGGGTTACATTGACAGAGTGGGGTCAGTGTGCTCAAACCTGGGTGTGTTACATTGACAGAGTGGGGTCAGTCTACTCTTTGCAGGGTGTGTTACATTGACAGAGTTAGGTTGGTCTGCCCTTCCCTGTGTGTGTTACGTTGACAGAGTGGGGTCAGTGTGCTCAAACCTGGGTGCGTTAAATTGACAGAGTGGGGTCAGTCAGCTCTTCCCTGTGTGTGTTACATTGACAGAGTGGGGTCAGCCGGTCCTTTCAGGGTGTGTTACATTGACAGAGAGGGGTCAGTCTGCTCTTCCCTGGGTGTGTTACATTGACAGAGTGTGCTCAGTCTGCTCTTCCCTGGGGGTCTTACATTGACAGAGTGGAGTCAGTCTGCTCTTCCCTGGGGGTGTTACATTGACACAGTGGGGTCAGTCTGCTCTTTCCTGGTAGTGTTACATTGACAGAGTGGGGTCAGTCTGCTCTTTCCAGGGTGGGTTACATTGACAGAGTGGGGTCAGTCTGCTCTTCCTTGGGTGTGTTACATTGACAGAGTGGGGTCGGTCTGCTCTTCCCTGGGTGTGTTACATTGACATGGGGGGTCAGTCTGCTCTTCCCTGGGTGTGTTACATTGACAGAGTGGGGTCGGTCTGCTCTTCCCTGGGTGTGTTACATTGACATGGGGGGTCAGTCTGCTCTTCCCTGGGTGTGTTACATTGACAGAGTGCGGTCAGTCTGCTCTTCCCTGGGTGTGTTACATTGACAGAGTGGAGTCAGTCTGCTCTTCCCTGGGGGTGTTACATTGAAAGAGTGCGGTCAGTCTGCTCTTCCCTGGGGGTGTTAAATTGACAGAGTGAGGTCAGTCTGCTCTTCCGTGGGTGTGTTACAGTGACAGAGTGGGGTCAGTCTGCTCTTCCCTGGGTGTGTTACTTTGCTAGAATGGGGTCAGTCTGCTCTTCCCTGGGTGTGTTATATTGACAGAGTTGGGTCAGTCTGCTCTTCCCTGGGGGTGTTACATCGACAGAGTGGGGTGAGTCTGCTCTTCCCTAGGGGTGTTTTATTGACAGAGTGGGGCCAGTCTGCTCTTCCCTGGGTGTGTTTTATTGACAGAGTGGGGTCAGTCTGCTCTTCCCTGGGTGTGTTACATTGACAGAGTGGGGTCAGTCTGCTCTTCCCTGTGTGTGTTACATTGACAGAGTGGGGTCAGTCTGCTCTTTCCTGGGTGGGTTACATTGACAGAGTGGGGTCAGTGTGCTCAAACCTGGGTGTGTTACATTGACAGAGTGGGGTCAGTCTACTCTTTGCAGGGTGTGTTACATTGACAGAGTTAGGTTGGTCTGCCCTTCCCTGTGTGTGTTACGTTGACAGAGTGGGGTCAGTGTGCTCAAACCTGGGTGCGTTAAATTGACAGAGTGGGGTCAGTCAGCTCTACCCTGTGTGTGTTACATTGACAGAGTGGGGTCAGTCTGCTCTTTACAGGGTGTGTTACATTGACAGAGTGGGGTCAGTCTGCTCTTCCCTGGGTGTGTTACATTGACAGAGTTTGCTCAGTCTGCTCTTCCCTGGGGGTCTTACATTGACAGAGTGGAGTCAGTCTGCTCTTCCCTGGGGGTGTTACATTGACACAGTGGGGTCAGTCTGCTCTTTCCAGGGTGGGTTACATTGACAGAGTGGGGTCGGTCTGCTCTTCCCTGGGTGTGTTACATTGACACAGTGGGGTCAGTCTGCTCTTCCTTGGGTGTATTACATTGACAGAGTGGGGTCGGTCTGCTCTTCCCTGGGTGTGTTACATTGACATGGGGGGTCAGTCTGCTCTTCCCTGGGTGTGTTACATTGACAGAGTGCGGTCAGTCTGCTCTTCCCTGGGGGTCTTACATTGACAGAGTGGAGTCAGTCTGCTCTTCCCTTGGGGTGTTACATTGAAAGAGTGCGGTCAGTCTGCTCTTCCCTGGGGGTGTTAAATTGACAGAGTGAGGTCAGTCTGCTCTTCCGTGGGTGTGTTACAGTGACAGAGTGGGGTCAGTCTGCTCTTCCCTGGGTGTGTTACTTTGCTAGAATGGGGTCAGTCTGCTCTTCCCTGGGTGTGTTATATTGACAGAGTTGGGTCAGTCTGCTCTTCCCTGGGGGTGTTACATCGACAGAGTGGGGTGAGTCTGCTCTTCCATGGGGGTGTTTTATTGACAGAGTGGGGCCAGTCTGCTCTTCCCTGGGTGTGTTATATTGACAGAGTGGGGTCAGTCTGCTCTTCCCTGGGTGTGTTACATTGACAGAGTGGGGTCAGTCTGCTCTTCCCTGTGTGTGTTACATTGACAGAGTGGGGTCAGTCTGCTCTTTCCTGGGTGGGTTACATTGACAGAGTGGGGTCAGTGTGCTCAAACCTGGGTGTGTTACATTGACAGAGTGGGGTCAGTCAGCTCTTCCCTGTGTGTGTTACATTGACAGAGTGGGGTCACTCTGCTCTTTACAGGGTGTGTTACATTGACAGAGTGGGGTCAGTCTGCTCTTCCCTGTGTGTGTTACATTGACAGAGTGTGCTCAGTCTGCTCTTCCCTGGGGGTCTTACATTGACAGAGTGGAGTCAGTCTGCTCTTCCCTGGGGGTGTTACATTGAAAGAGTGCGGTCAGTCTGCTCTTCCCTGGGTGTGTTACATTGACAGAGTGGGGTCAGTCTGCTCTTCCCTGGGTGTGTTACATTGACAGAGTGTGCTCAGTCTGCTCTTCCCTGGGGGTCTTACATTGACAGAGTGGAGTCAGTCTGCTCTTCCCTGGGGGTGTTACATTGAAAGAGTGAGGTCAGTCTGCTCTTCCCTGGTGGTGTTACATTGCTAGAATGGGGTCAGTCTGCTCTTACCCTGGGTGTGTTATATTGACAGAGTTGGGTCAGTCTGCTCTTCACTGGGGGAGTTACATCGACAGAGTGGGGTGAGTCTGCTCTTCCCTGGGGGTGTTTTATTGACAGAGTGGGGCCAGTCTGCTCTTCCCTGGGTGTGTTATATTGACAGAGTGGGGTCAGTCTGCTCTTCCCTGGGTGTGATACATTGACAGAGAAGGGTCAGTCTGCTCTTCCCTGGGTGGGTTACATTGACAGAGTGGGGTGAGTCTGCTCTTCCCTGGGTGTGTTACATTGACACAGTGGGGTCAGTCTGCTCTTTCCTGGTAGTGTTACATTGACAGAGTGGGGTCAGTCTGCTCTTTCCAGGGTGGGTTACATTGACAGAGTGGGGTCAGTCTGCTCTTCCCTGGGTGTGTTACATTAACAGAGTGGGGTCAGTCTGCTCTTCCCTTTGTGAGTTTCATTGACAGAGTGGGGTCAGTCTGCTCTTCCCTGGGTGTGTTACATTGACACAGTGGGGTCAGTCTGCTCTTTCCTGGTAGTGTTACATTGACAGAGTGGTGTCAGTCTGCTCTTTCCAGGGTGGGTTACATTGACAGAGTGGGGTCAGTCTGCTCTTCCCTGGGTGTGTTACATTGACAGAGTGGGGTCGGTCTGCTCTTCCCTGGGTGTGTTACATTGACATGGGGGTTCAGTCTGCCCTTCCCTGGGTGTGTTACACTGACAGATTGGGGTCAGTCTGCTCTTCCCTGGGTCTGTTACATTGACAGAGTGGGGTCAGTCTGCTCTTCCCTGGGTGTGTTACATTGACAGAGTGTGCTCAGTCTGCTCTTCCCTGGGGGTCTTACATTGACAGAGTGGAGTCAGTCTGCTCTTCCCTGGGGGTCTTACATTGACAGAGTGGAGTCAGTCTGCTCTTCCCTGGGGGTGTTACATTGACACAGTGGGGTCAGTCTGCTCTTTCCTGGTAGTGTTACATTGACAGAGTGGGGTCAGTCTGCTCTTTCCAGGGTGGGTTACATTGACAGAGTGGGGTCAGTCTGCTCTTCCTTGGGTGTGTTACATTGACAGAGTGGGGTCGGTCTGCTCTTCCCTGGGTGTGTTACATTGACATGGGGGGTCAGTCTGCTCTTCCCTGGGGGTCTTACATTGACAGAGTGGAGTCAGTCTGCTCTTCCCTGGGGGTGTTACATTGAAAGAGTGGGGTCAGTCTGCTCTTCCCTGGGTGTGTTACTTTGCTAGAATGGGGTCAGTCTGCTCTTCCCTGGGTGTGTTATATTGACAGAGTTGGGTCAGTCTGCTCTTCCCTGGGGGTGTTACATCGACAGAGTGGGGTGAGTCTGCTCTTCCCTGGGGGTGTTTTATTGACAGAGTGGGGCCAGTCTGCTCTTCCCTGGGTGTGTTATATTGACAGAGTGGGGTCAGTCTGCTCTTCCCTGGGTGTGTTACATTGACAGAGTGGGGTCAGTCTGCTCTTCCCTGTGTGTGTTACATTGACAGAGTGGGGTTATTCTGCTCTTTCCTGGGTGGGTTACATTGACAGAGTGGGGTCAGTGTGCTCAAACCTGGGTGTGTTACATTGACTGAGTGGGGTCAGTCTGCTCTTTGCAGGGTTTGTTACATTGACAGAGTTAGGTTGGTCTGCCCTTCCCTGTGTGTGTTACGTTGACAGAGTGGGGTCAGTGTGCTCAAAGCTGGGTGCGTTAAATTGACAGAGTGGGGTCAGTCAGCTCTTCCCTGTGTGTGTTACATTGAAAGAGTGGGGTCAGTCTGCTCTTTACAGGGTGTGTTACATTGACATAGTGGGGTCAGTCTGTTCTTCCATGGGTGTGTTACATTGACAGAGTTGTGTCAGTCTGCTCTTCCCTGGGTGAGTTACATTAACAGAGTGGGGTCAGTCTGCACTTCCCTGTGTGTGTTACATTGATAGAGTGGGGTCAGTCTGCTCTTTCCTGGGTGGGTTACGTTGACAGAGTGGGGTCAGTGTGCTCTTCCCTGGGTGTATTACATTGACAGAGTGAAGTCGGTCTGCTCTTCCCTGGGTGTGTTACATTGACAGAGGGGGGTCAGTCAGCCCTTTCCTGGGTGTGTTACATTGACAGATTGGAGTCAGTCTGCTCTTCCCTGGGTGTGCTACATTGACAGAGGGGGGTCAGTCTGCCCTTCCCTATGTGTGTTACATTGACAGAGTGTGCTCAGTCTGCTCTTCCCTGGGGGTCTTACATTGACAGAGTGGGGTCAGTCTGCTCTTCCCTGGGGGTGTTACATTGAAAGGGTGGGGTCAGTCTGCTCGTCCCTGGGGGTGTGAAATTGACAGAGTCAGGTCAGTCTGCTCTTCCATGTGTGTGTTACATTGACAGAGTTGGGTCAGTCTGCTCTTTACAGAGAGTGTTACATTGACAGAGTGGGGTCAGTCTGCTCTTCCCTGGGTGTGTTACTTTGATAGAATGGGGTCAGTCTGCTCTTCCCTGGGGGTGTTTTATTGACAGAGTGGGGCCAGTCTGCTCTTCCCTGGTTGTGTTACATTGACAGAGTTCGGTCAGTCTGCTCTTCCCTGGGTGTGTTACATTGACACAGTGGGGTCAGTCTGCTCTTCCCTGGGTGTGTTAAATTGACAGAGTGGGGTCAGTCTGCTCTTCCCTGGGTGTGTTACATTGACAGAGTGGGGTCATTCTGCTCTTCCCTTTTTGAGTTACATTGACAGATTGGGGTCAGTCTGCTCTTCCCTGGGTGTGTTACATTGACAGTGTGGGGTCAGTCTGATCTTCCTTGTCGGTGTTACATTGACAGAGTGGGGTCAGTCTGCTCTTCCCTGTGTTTGTTACATTGATAGAGTGGGGTCAGTCTGCTCTTTCCTGCGTGGGTTACGTTGACAGAGTGGGGTCAGTGTGCTCTTCCCTGGGTGTATTACATTGACAGAGTGAAGTCGGTCTGCTCTTCCCTGGGTGTGTTACATTGACAGAGGGGGGTCAGTCTGCTCTTTACAGGGTGTGTTACATTGACATAGTGGGGTCAGTCTGTTCTTCCATGGGTGTGTTACATTGACAGAGTTGTGTCAGTCTGCTCTTCCCTGGGTGAGTTACATTAACAGAGTGGGGTCAGTCTGCACTTCCCTGTGTGTGTTACATTGATAGAGTGGGGTCAGTCTGCTCTTTCCTGGGTGGGTTACGTTGACAGAGTAGGGTCAGTGTGCTCTTCCCTGGGTGTATTACATTGACAGAGTGAAGTCGGTCTGCTCTTCCCTGGGTGTGTTACATTGACAGAGGGGGGTCAGTCAGCCCTTTCCTGGGTGTGTTACATTGACAGATTGGAGTCAGTCTGCTCTTCCCTGGGTGTGCTACATTGACAGAGGGGGGTCAGTCTGCCCTTCCCTATGTGTGTTACATTGACAGAGTGTGCTCAGTCTGCTCTTCCCTGGGGGTCTTACATTGACAGAGTGGGGTCAGTCTGCTCTTCCCTGGGGGTGTTACATTGAAAGGGTGGGGTCAGTCTGCTCGTCCCTGGGGGTGTGAAATTGACAGAGTGAGGTCAGTCTGCTCTTCCATGTGTGTGTTACATTGACAGAGTGGGGTCAGTCTGCTCTTCCCTGGGGGTGTTACTTTGATAGAATGGGGTCAGTCTGCTCTTCCCTGGGTGTGTTCTATTGACAGAGTTGGGTCAGTCTGCTCTTCCCTGGGGGTGTTACATCGACAGAGTGGGGTGAGGCTGCTCTTCCCTGGGGGTGTTTTATTGACAGAGTGGGGCCAGTCTGCTCTTCCCTGGGTGTGTTACATTGACAGAGTTCGGTCAGTCTGCTCTTCCCTGGGTGTGTTACATTGACACAGTGGGGTCAGTCTGCTCTTCCCTGGGTGTGTTACATTGACAGAGTGGGGTCAGTCTGCTCTTCCCTGGGTGTGTTATATTGACAGAGTGGGGTCAGTCTGCTCTTCACTGGGTGTGTTACATTGACAGAGTGGGGTCAGTCTGCTCTTCCCTGGGTGTGTTACATTGACACAGTGGGGTCAGTCTGCTCTTTCCTGGTAGTGTTACATTGACAGAGTGGGGTCAGTCTGCTCATTCCTGGGTGGGTTACATTGACAGAGAGGGGTCAGTGTGCTATTCCCTGGGCGTGTTACATTGACAGAGTGGGGTCAGTCTGCTCTTCACTGGGTGTGTTACATTGACAGAGTGGGGTCAGTCTGCTTTTCACTTTTTGAGTTACATTGACAGATTGGGGTCAGTCTGCTCTTCCCTGGGTGTGTTACATTGACAGTGTGGGGTCAGTCTGATCTTCCCTGTCGGTGTTACATTGACAGAGTGGGGTCAGTCTGCTCTTCCCTGTGTGTGTTACATTGATAGAGTGGGGTCAGTCTGCTCTTTCCTGCGTGGGTTACGTTGACAGAGTGGGGTCAGTGTGCTCTTCCCTGGGTGTATTACATTGACAGAGTGAAGTCGGTCTGCTCTTCCCTGGGTGTGTTACATTGACAGAGGGGGATCAGTCAGCCCTTTCCTGGGTGTGTTACATTGACAGATTGGAGTCAGTCTGCTCTTCCCTGGGTGTGCTACATTGACAGAGGGGGGTCAGTCTGCCCTTCCCTATGTGTGTTACATTGACAGAGTGTGCTCAGTCTGCTCTTCCCTGGGGGTCTTACATTGACAGAGTGGGGTCAGTCTGCTCTTCCCTGGGGGTGTTACATTGAAAGGGTGGGGTCAGTCTGCTCGTCCCTGGGGGTGTGAAATTGACAGAGTGAGGTCAGTCTGCTCTTCCCTGGGTGTGTTATATTGACAGAGTGGGGTCAGTCTGCTCTTTCCTGGGTGGGTTATATTGACAGTGTGGGGTCAGTGTGCTCAAACCTGGGTGGTTACATTGACAGAGTGGGGTCAGTCCGCTCTTTACAGGGTGTGTTACATTGACAGAGTTAGGTTGGTCTGCCCTTCCCTGTGTGTGTTACGTTGACAGAGTGGGGTCAGTGTGCTCAAACCTGGATGCGTTAAATTGACAGAGTGGGGTCAGTCAGCTCTTCCCTGTGTGTGTTACATTGACAGAGTGGGGTCAGTCTGCTCTTTACAGGGTGTGTTACATTGACATAGTGGGGTCAGTCTGTTCTTCCATGGGTGTGTTACATTGACAGAGTTGTGTCAGTCTGCTCTTCCCTGGGTGTGTTACATTGACAGAGTGGGGTCAGTCTGATATTCCCTGTGTGTAACATTGACAGAGTGGGGTCAGTCTGCTCTTCCCTGTGTGTGTTAGATTGACAGAGTGGGGTCAGTCTGTTCTTCCATGTGTGTGTTACATTGACAGAGTTGGGTCAGTCTGTTCTTCCATGGGTGTGTTACATTGACAGAGTTGTGTCAGTCTGCTCTTCCCTGGGTGTGTTACATTGACAGAGTGGGGTCAGTCTGCTATTCTCTGTGTGTAACATTGACAGAGTGGGGTCAGTCTGCTCTTCCCTGTGTGTGTTAGATTGACAGAATGGGGTCAGTCTGACCTTCCCTGGATGTGTTACATTGACAGAGTGGGGTCAGTTGGATCTTCCCTGGGTGCGTTACATTAACAGAGTAGGGTCAGTCTGCACTTCACTGTGGGTGTTACATTGAAAGAGTGTGGTCAGTCTGCTCTTCCCTGGGGGTGTTAAATCAACAGAATGGGGTCAGTCAGACCTTCCCTGGATGTGTTGCATTCACAGAGAAGCGTCAGTCTGCTCTTCCCTGGGTGTGTTACATTGACAGAGTGGGGTCAGTCTGCTCTTCCCTGGGTGTGTTACATTGACAGAATGGGGTCAGTCTGCTCTTCCCTGTGTGTGTTAGATTGACAGAATGGGGTCAGTCTGACCTTCCCTGGATGTGTTACATTGACAGAGTGGGGTCAGTTGGATCTTCCCTGGGTGAGTTACATTAACAGAGTGGGGTCAGTCTGCACTTCACTGTGGGTGTTACATTGAAAGAGTGGGGTCAGTCTGCTCTTCCCTGGGGGTGTTAAATTAACAGAATGGGGTCAGTCTGCCCTTCCCTAAATGTGTTGCATTCACAGAGAAGGATCAGTCTGCTCTTCCCTGGGTGTGTTACATTGACAGAGTGGGGTCAGTCTGCTCTTCCCTGGGTGTGTTACATTGACAGAGTGGGGTCAGTCTGCTCTTTACAGAGTGTGTTACATTGACAGAGTGGGGTCAGTCTGCTCTTCCCTGGGGGTGTTACTTTGATAGAATGGGGTCAGTCTGCTCTTCCCTGGGTGGGTTACATTGACAGAGTGGGGTGAGTCTGCTCTTCCCTGGGTGTGTTATATTGACAGAGTGGAATCAGTTTGCTCTTCCCTGGGTGTTACATTGACAGAGTGGGGTCAGTCTGCTCTTCCCTTTGTGAGTTTCATTGACAGAGTGGGGTCAGTCTGCTCTTCCCTGGGTGTGTTACATTGACAGAGTGGGGTCAGTCTGCTCTTTCCTGGTAGTGTTACATTGACAGAGTGGGGTCAGTCTGCTCTTTCCAGGGTGGGTTACATTGACAGAGTGGGGTCAGTCTGCTCTTCCCTGGGTGTGTTACATTGACAGAGGGGGGTCAGTCTGGCCTTCCCTGGGTGTGTTACACTGACAGATTGGGGTCAGTCTGCTCTTCCCTGGGTCTGTTACATTGACAGAGTGGGGTCAGTCTGCTCTTCCCTGGGTGTGTTACATTGACAGAGTGTGCTCAGTCTGCTCTTCCCTGGGGGTCTTACATTGACAGAGTGGAGTCAGTCTGCTCTTCCCTGGGGGTGTTACATTGAAAGAGTGCGGTCAGTCTGCTCTTCCCTGGGGTTTTCAAATTGACAGAGTGAGGTCAGTCTGCTCTTCCCTGGGGGTGTTACATTGAAAGGGTGGGGTCAGTCTGCTCTTCCCTGGGGGTGTTAAATTGACAGAGTGGGGTCAGTCTGCTCTTCCCTGGGTGGGTTACATTGACAGAGTGGGGTGAGTCTGCTCTTCCCTGGGTGTGTTATATCGACAGAGTGGAATCAGTTTGCTTTTCCCTGGGTGTTACATTGACAGAGTGGGGTCAGTCTGCTCTTCCCTTTGTGAGTTTCATTGACAGAGTGGGGTCAGTCTGCTCTTCCCTGGGTGTGTTACATTGACAGAGTGGGGGTCAGTCTGCTCTTTCCTGGTAGTGTTACATTGACAGAGTGGGGTCAGTCTGCTCTTTCCAGGGTGGGTTACATTGACAGAGTGGGGTCAGTCTGCTCCTCCCTGGGTGTGTTACATTGACAGAGTGTGGTCGTTCTGCTCTTCCCTGGGTGTGTTACATTGACAGAGTGGGGTCAGTCTGGCCTTCCCTGGGTGTGTTACACTGACAGATTTGGGAGAGTCTGCTCTTCCCTGAGTCTGTTACATTGACAGAGTGGGGTCAGTCTGCTCTTCCCTGGGTGTGTTACATTGACAGAGTGTGCTCAGTCTGCTCTTCCCTGGGGGTCTTACATTGACAGAGTGGAGTCAGTCTGCTCTTCCCTGGAGGTTTTACATTGAAAGAGTGCGGTCAGTCTGCACTTCCCTGGGGGTGTTAAATTGACAGAGTGAGGTCAGTCTGCTCTTCCCTGGGTGTGTTACATTGACAGAGTGGGGTCAGTCTGCTCTTCCCTGGGTGTGTTACTTTGCTAGAATGGGGTCAGTCTGCTCTTCCCTGGGTGTGTTATATTGACAGAGTTGGGTCAGTCTGCTCTTCCCTGGGGGTGTTACATCGACAGATTGGGGTGAGTCTGCTCTTCCCTGGCGGTGTTTTATTGACAGAGTGGGGCCAGTCTGCTCTTCCCTGGGTGTGTTATATTGACAGAGTGGGGTCAGTCTGCTCTTCCCTGGGTGTGTTACATTGACAGAGTGGGGTCAGTCTGCTCTTCCCTGTGTGTGTTACATTGGCAGAGTGGGGTCAGTCTGCTCTTTCCTGGGTGGGTTACATTGACAGATTGGGGTCAGTGTGCTCAAACCTGGGTGTGTTACATTGACAGAGTGGGGTCAGTCTGCTCTTTGCAGGGTGTGTTACATTGACAGAGTTAGGTTGGTCTCCCCTTCCCTGTGTCTGTTACGTTGACAGAGTGGGGTCAGTGGGCTCAAACCTGGGTGCGTTAAATTGACATAGTGGGGTCAGTGTGCACTTCCCTGTGTGTGTTACATTGACAGAGTGGGGGTCAGTCTGCTCTTCGCAGGGTGTGTTACATTGACAGAGTGGGGTCAGTCTGTTCTTCCATGGGTGTGTTACATTGACAGAGTTGTGTCAGTCTGCTCTTCCCTGGGTGAGTTACATTTACAGAGTGGGGTCAGTCTGCACTTCCCTGTGTGTGTTACATTGAAAGAGTGGGGTCAGTCTGCTCTTCCCTGGGGGTGTTAAATTAACAGAATGGGGTCAGTCTGCCATTCCCTGGATGTGTTGCATTCACAGAGAAGGGTCAGTCTGCTCTTCCCTGGGTGTGTTACATTGTCAGAGTAGGGTCGGTCTGCCCTTCCCTGTGTGTTTTACATTGACAGAGTGGGGTCAGTCTGTTCTTCCATGTGTGTGTTACATTGACAGAGTTGGGTCAGTCTGCTCTTCCCTGGGTGTGTTACATTGACAGATTGGGTCAGTCTGCTCTTCCCTGTGTGTTACATTGACATAGTGGGGTCAGTCTGCTCTTCCCTGGGTGTGTTACTTTGATAGAATGGGGTCAGTCTGCTCTTCCCTGGGTGTGTTACATTGACAGAGTTCGGTCAGCCTGCTCTTCCCTGGGCGTGTTACATTGACACAGTGAGGTCAGTCTGCACTTCCCTGGGTGTGTTACATTGACAGAATGGGGCCAGTCTGCTCTTCCCTGGGTGTGTTATATTGACAGAGTGGGGTCAGTCTGCTCTTCACTGGGTGTGTTACATTGACAGAGTGGGGTCAGTCTGCTCTTCCCTGGGTGTGTTACATTGACACAGTGGGGTCAGTCTGCTCTTTCCTGGTAGTGTTACATTGACAGAGTGGGGTCAGTCTGCTCTTTCCTGGGTGGGTTACATTGACACAGTGGGGTCAGTGTGCTATTCCCTGGGTGTCTTAAATTGACAGAGTTGGGTCAGTCTGCTCTTTCCAGGGTGGGTTACATTGACAGAGTGGGGTCAGTCTGCTCTTCCCTGGGTGTGTTACATTGACAGAGTGTGGTCGGTCTGCTCTTCCCTGGGTGTGTTACATTGACAGAGGGGGGTCAGTCTGGCCTTCCCTGGGTGTGTTACACTGACAGATTGGGGTCAGTCTGCTATTCCCTGGGACTGTTACATTGACAGAGTGGGGTCAGTCTGCTCTTCCCTGGGTGTGTTACATTGACAGAGTGTGCTCAGTCTGCTCTTCCCTGGGGGTCTTACATTGACAGAGTGGAGTCAGTCTGCTCTTCCCTGGGGGTGTTACATTGAAAGAGTGCGGTCAGTCTGCTCTTCCCTGGGGGTGTTAAATTGACAGAGTGAGGTCAGTCTGCTCTTCCCTGGGTGTGTTACATTGACAGAGTGGGGTCAGTCTGCTCTTCCCTGGGTGTGTTACTTTGCTAGAATGGGGTCAGTCTGCTCTTCCCTGGGTGTGTTATATTGACAGAGTTGGGTCAGTCTGCTCTTCCCTGGGGGTGTTACATCGACAGATTGGGGTGAGTCTGCTCTTCCCTGGGGGTGTTTCATTGACAGAGTGGGGCCAGTCTGCTCTTCCCTGGGTGTGTTATATTGACAGAGTGGGGTCAGTCTGCTCTTCCCTGGGTGTGTTACATTGACAGAGTGGGGTCAGTCTGCCCTTCCCTGTGTGTGTTACGTTGACAGAGTGGGGTCAGTGTGCTCAAACCTGGGTGCGTTAAATTGACAGAGTGGGGTCAGTGTGCACTTCCCTGTGTGTGTTACATTGACAGAGTGGGGGTCAGTCTGCTCTTCCCAGGGTGTGTTACATTGACAGAGTGGGGTCAGTCTGTTCTTCCATGGGTGTGTTACATTGACAGAGTTGTGTCAGTCTGCTCTTCCCTGGGTGAGTTACATTAACAGAGTGGGGTCAGTCTGCACTTCCCTGTGTGTGTTACATTGAAAGAGTGGGGTCAGTCTGCACTTCCCTGGGGGTGTTAAATTAACAGAATGGGGTCAGTCTGCCCTTCCCTGGATGTGTTGCATTCACAGAGAAGGGTCAGTCTGCTCTTCCCTGGGTGTGTTACATTGTCAGAGTAGTGTCGGTCTGCCCTTCCCTGTGTGTTTTACATTGACAGAGTGGGGTCAGTCTGCTCTTTACAGAGTGTGTTACATTGACAGAGTGGGGTCAGTCTGTTCTTCCATGTGTGTGTTACATTGACAGAGTTGGGTCAGTCTGCTCTTCCCTGGGTGTGTTACATTGACAGAGTGGGGTCAGTCTGCTCTTCCCTGTGTGTTACATTGACAGAGTGAGGTCAGTCTGCTCTTCCCTGGGTGTGTTACATTGACAGATTGGGGTCAGTCTGCTCTTCCCTGGGGGTGTTACTTTGATAGAATGGGGTCAGTCTGCTCTTCCCTGGGTGTGTTATATTGACAGAGTTGTGTCAGTCTGCTCTTCCCTGGGGGTGTTTTATTGACAGAGTGGGGCCAGTCTGCTCTTCCCTGGGTGTGTTACATTGACAGAGTTCGGTCAGTCTGCTCTTCCCTGGGCGTGTTACATTGACACAGTGGGGTCAGTCTGCACTTCCCTGGGTGAGTTACATTGACAGAATGGGGCCAGTCTGCTCTTCCCTGGGTGTGTTATATTGACAGAGTGGGGTCAGTCTGCTCTTCACTGGGTGTGTTACATTGACAGAGTGGGGTCAGTCTGCTCTTCCCTGGGTGTGTTACATTGACACAGTGGGGTCAGTCTGCTCTTTCCTGGTAGTGTTACATTGACAGAGTGCGGTCAGTCTGCTCTTTCCTGGGTGGGTTACATTGACAGAGAGGGGTCAGTGTGCTATTCCCTGGGTGTCTTAAATTGACAGAGTGGGGTCAGTCTGCTCTTCCCAGGGTGTGTTTCATTGACAGAGTGGGGTCAGTCTGCTCTTCCCTTTTTGAGTTACATTGACAGATTGGGGTCAGTCTGCTCTTCCCTGGGTGTGTTACATTGACAGTGTGGGGTCAGTCTGATCTTCCCTGTCGGTGTTACATTGACAGAGTGGGGTCAGTCTGCTCTTCCCTGGGTGTGTTACATTGATAGAGTGGGGTCAGTCTGCTCTTCCCTTTGTGAGTTTCATTGACAGAGTGGGGTCAGTCTGCTCTTCCCTGGGTGTGTTACATTGACACAGTGGGGTCAGTCTGCTCTTTCCTGGTAGTGTTACATTGACAGAGTGGGGTCAGTCTGCTCTTTCCAGGGTGGGTTACATTGACAGAGTGGGGTCAGTCTGCTCTTCCCTGGGTGTGTTACATTGACAGAGTGTGGTCGGTCTGCTCTTCCCTGGGTGTGTTACATTGACAGAGGGGGGTCAGTCTGGCCTTCCCTGGGTGTGTTACATTGACAGAGTGTGCTCAGTCTGCTCTTCCCTGGGGGTCTTACATTGACAGAGTGGAGTCAGTCTGCTCTTCCCTGGGGGTGTTACATTGAAAGAGTGCGGTCAGTCTGCTCTTCCCTGGGGGTGTTAAATTGACAGAGTGAGGTCAATCTGCTCTTCCCTGGGTGTGTTGCATTGACACAGTGGGGTCAGTCTGCTCTTTCCTGGTAGTGTTACATTGACAGAGTGGGGTCAGTCTGCTCTTTCCTGGGTGGGTTACATTGACAGAGAGGGGTCAGTGTGCTATTCCCTGGGTGTCTTAAATTGACAGAGTGGGGTCAGTCTGCTCTTCCCTGGGTGTGTTACATTGCTAGAGTGGGGTCAGTCTGCTCTTCCCTTTGTGAGTTTCATTGACAGAGTGGGGTCAGTCTGCTCTTCCCTGGGTGTGTTACATTGACACAGTGGGGTCAGTCTGCTCTTTCCTGGTAGTGTTACATTGACAGAGTGGGGTCAGTCTGCTCTTTCCAGGGTGGGTTACATTGACAGAGTGGGGTCAGTCTGCTCTTCCCTGGGTGTGTTACATTGACAGAGTGTGGTCGGTCTGCTCTTCCCTGGGTGTGTTACATTGACAGAGGGGGGTCAGTCTGGCCTTCCCTGGGTGTGTTACATTGACAGAGTGTGCTCAGTCTGCTCTTCCCTGGGGGTCTTACATTGACAGAGTGGAGTCAGTCTGCTCTTCCCTGGGGGTGTTACATTGAAAGAGTGCGGTCAGTCTGCTCTTCCCTGGGTGTGTTGCATTGACAGAGTCGGGTCAGTCTGCTCTTCCCTGGGTGTGTTACTTTGCTAGAATGGGGTCAGTCTGCTCTTCCCTGGGTGTGTTATATTGACTGAGTTGGGTCAGTCTGCTCTTCCCTGGGGGTGTTACATCGACAGATTGGGGTGATTCTGCTCTTCCCTGGGGGTGTTTCATTGACAGAGTGGGGCCAGTCTGCTCTTCCCTGGGTGTGTTATATTGACAGAGTGGGGTCAGTCTGCTCTTCCCTGGGTGTGTTACATTGACAGAGTGGGTCAGTCTGCTCTTCCCTTTGTGAGTTTCATTGACAGAGTGGGGTCAGTCTGCTCTTCCCTGGGTGTGTTACATTGACACAGTGGGGTCAGTCTGCTCTTTCCTGGTAGTGTTACATTGACAGAGTGGGGTCAGTCTGCACTTTCCAGGGTGGGTTACATTGACAGAGGGGGGTCAGTCTGGCCTTCCCTGGGTGTGTTACACTGACAGATTGGGGTCAGTCTGCTCTTCCCTGGGTGTGTTACTTTGCTAGAATGGGGTCAGTCTGCTCTTCCCTGGGTGTGTTATATTGACAGAGTTGGGTCAGTCTGCTCTTCCCTGGGGGTGTTACATCGACAGATTGGGGTGAGTCTGCTCTTCCCTGGGGGTGTTTCATTGACAGAGTGGGGCCAGTCTGCTCTTCCCTGGGTGTGTTATATTGACAGAGTGGGGTCAGTCTGCTCTTCCCTGGGTGTGTTACATTGACAGAGTGGGGTCAGTCTGCTCTTCCCTGTGTGTGTTACATTGGCAGAGTGGGGTCAGTCTGCTCTTTCCTGGGTGGATTACATTGACAGAGTGGGGTCAGTGTGCTCAAACCTGGGTGTGTTACATTGACAGAGTGGGGTCAGTGTGCACTTCCCTGTGTGTGTTACATTGACAGAGTGGGGGTCAGTCTGCTCTTCCCAGGGTGTGTTACATTGACAGAGTGGGATCAGTCTGTTCTTCCATGGGTGTGTTACATTGACAGAGTTGTGTCAGTCTGCTCTTCCCTGGGTGAGTTACATTAACAGAGTGGGGTCAGTCTGCACTTCCCTGTGTGTGTTACATTGAAAGAGTGGGGTCAGTCTGCTCTTCCCTGGGGGTGTTAAATTAACAGAATGGGGTCAGTCTGCCCTTCCCTGGATGTGTTGCATTCACAGAGAAGGGTCAGTCTGCTCTTCCCTGGGTGTGTTACATTGTCAGAGTAGGGTCGGTCTGCCCTTCCCTGTGTGTGTTACATTGACAGAGTGGGGTCAGTCTGCTCTTTGCAGGGTGTGTTACATTGACAGAGTTAGGTTGGTCTCCCCTTCCCTGTGTGTGTTACGTTGACAGAGTGGGGTCAGTGGGCTCAAACCTGGGTGCGTTAACTTGACAGAGTGGGGTCAGTGTGCACTTCCCTGTGTGTGTTACATTGACAGAGTGGGGGTCAGTCTGCTCTTCCCAGGGTGTGTTACATTGACAGAGTGGGATCAGTCTGTTCTTCCATGGGTGTGTTACATTGACAGAGTTGTGTCAGTCTGCTCTTCCCTGGGTTAGTTACATTAACAGAGTGGGGTCAGTCTGCACTTCCCTGTGTGTGTTACATTGAAAGAGTGGGGTCAGTCTGCTCTTCCCTGGGGGTGTTAAATTAACAGAATGGGGTCAGTCTGCCCTTCCCTGGATGTGTTGCATTCACAGAGAAGGGTCAGTCTGCTCTTCCCTGGGTGTGTTACATTGTCAGAGTAGGGTCGGTCTGCCCTTCCCTGTGTGTTTTACATTGACAGAGTGGAGTCAGTCTGCTCTTTACAGAGTGTGTTACATTGACAGAGTGGGGTCAGTCTGTTCTTCCATGTGTGTGTTACATTAACAGAGTTGGGTCAGTCTGCTCTTCCCTGGGTGTGTTACATTGACAGATTGGGTCAGTCTGCTCTTCCCTGTGTGTTACATTGACAGAGTGGGGTCAGTCTGCTCTTCCCTGGGTGTGTTACATTGACAGAGTGGGGTCCGTCTGCTCTTCCCTGGGTGTGTTACATTGACAGAGTGGGGTCAGTCTGCTCTTCCCTGGGGGTGTTACATCGACAGAGTGGGCTGAGTCTGCTCTTCCCTGGGGGTGTTTTATTGACAGAGTGGGGCCAGTCTGCTCTTCCCTGGGTGTGTTACATTGACAGAGTTTGGTCAGTCTGCTCTTCCCTGGGTGTGTTACATTGACAGAATGGGGCCAGTCTGCTCTTCCCTGGGTGTGTTATATTGACAGAGTGGGGTCAGTCTGCTCTTCACTGGGTGTGTTACATTGACAGAGTGGGGTCAGTCTGCTCTTCCCTGGGTGTGTTACATTGACACACCGGGGTCAGTCTGCTCTTTCCTGGTAGTGTTACATTGACAGAGTGGGGTCAGTCTGCTCTTTCCTGGGTGGGTTACATTGACAGAGAGGGGTCAGTGTGCTATTCCCTGGGTGTCTTAAATTGACAGAGTGGGGTCAGTCTGCTCTTCCCTGGGTGTGTTTCATTGACAGAGTGGGGTCAGTCTGCTCTTCCCTTTTTGAGTTACATTGACAGATTGGGGTCAGTCTGCTCTTCCATGTGTGTGTTACATTAACAGAGTTGGGTCAGTCTGCTCTTCCCTGGGTGTGTTACATTGACAGATTGGGTCAGTCTGCTCTTCCCTGTGTGTTACATTGACAGAGTGGGGTCAGTCTGCTCTTCCCTGGGTGTGTTACATTGACAGAGTGGGGTCCGTCTGCTCTTCCCTGGGTGTGTTACATTGACAGAGTGGGGTCAGTCTGCTCTTCCCTGGGAGTGTTACATCGACAGAGTGGGCTGAGTCTGCTCTTCCCTGGGGGTGTTTTATTGACAGAGTGGGGCCAGTCTGCTCTTCCCTGGGTGTGTTACATTGACAGAGTTCGGTCAGTCTGCTCTTCCCTGGGTGTGTTACATTGACAGAATGGGGCCAGTCTGCTCTTCCCTGGGTGTGTTATATTGACAGAGTGGGGTCAGTCTGCTCTTCACTGGGTGTGTTACATTGACAGAGTGGGGTCAGTCTGCTCTTCCCTGGGTGTGTTACATTGACACAGCGGGGTCAGTCTGCTCT
Organism: Chiloscyllium punctatum; assembly: GCF_047496795.1. NCBI lineage: Eukaryota > Metazoa > Chordata > Chondrichthyes > Orectolobiformes > Hemiscylliidae > Chiloscyllium > Chiloscyllium punctatum. The sequence continues at coordinate 81,065,306 of NC_092768.1, forward strand.
TTCCTGGTAGTGTTACACTGACAGAGTGGGGTCAGTCTGCTCTTTCCTGGGTGGGTTACATTGACAGAGAGGGGTCAGTGTGCTATTCCCTGGGTGTCTTAAATTGACAGAGTGGGGTCAGTCTGCTCTTCCCTGGGTGTGTTTCATTGACAGAGTGGGGTCAGTCTGCTCTTCCCTTTTTGAGTTACATTGACAGATTGGGGTCAGTCTGCTCTTCCCTGGGTGTGTTACATTGAGAGTGTGGGGTCAGTCTGATCTTCCCTGTCGGTTTTACATTGACAGAGTGTGGTCAGTCTGCTCTTCCCTGGGTGTGTTACATTGATAGAGTAGGGTCAGTGTGCTCTTTCCTGGGTGGGTTACGTTGACAGAGTGGGGTCAGTGTGCTCTTCCCTGGGTGTGTTACATTGACAGAGTGGGGTCGGTCTGCTCTTACCTGGGTGTGTTACATTGACAGAGGGGGGTCAGTCAGCCCTTTCCTGGGTGTGTTACATTGACAGATTGGGGTCAGTCTGCTCTTCCCTGGGTGTGCTACATTGACAGAGGGGGGTCAGTCTGCCCTTCCTTGGGGGTCTTACATTGACAGAGTGGGGTCAGTCTGCTCTTCCCTGGGGGTGTTCCATTGAAAGGGTGGGGTCAGTCTGCTCTTCCCTGGGGGTGTTAAATTGACAGAGTGGGGTCAGTCTGCTCTTCCCTGGGTGTGTTACATTGTAAGAGTGGGGTCAGTCTGCTCTTCCCTGGGGGTGTTAAATTGACAGAGTGAGGTCAGTCTGCTCTTTACTGGGTGTGTTACATTGACAGAGTGGAGTCAGTCTGCTCTTCCCTGTGTGTGACAGTGACAGAGTGGGGTCAGTCTGCTCTTCCCTGGGTGTGATACATTGACAGAGAAGGGTCAGTCTGCTCTTCCCTGGGTGGGTTACATTGACAGAGAAGGGTCAGTCTGCTCTTCCCTGGGTGGGTTACATTGACAGAGTGGGGTGAGTCTGCTCTTCCCTGGGTGTGTTATATCGACAGAGTGGAATCAGTTTGATCTTCCCTGGGTGTTACATTGACAGAGTGGGGTCAGTCTGCTCTTCCCTTTGTGAGTTTCATTGACAGAGTGGGGTCAGTCTGCTCTTCCCTGGGTGTGTTACATTGACACAGTGGGGTCAGTCTGCTCTTTCCTGGTAGTGTTACATTGACAGAGTGGGGTCAGTCTGCTCTTTCCAGGGTGGGTTACATTGACAGAGGGTGGTCAGTCTGGCCTTCCCTGGGTGTGTTACACTGACAGATTGGGGTCAGTCTGCTCTTCCCTGGGTGTGTTACTTTGACAGAGTGTGCTCAGTCTGCTCTTCCCTGGGGGTCTTACATTGACAGAGTGGAGTCAGTCTGCTCTTCCCTGGGGGTGTGACATTGACAGAGTGGAGTCAGTCTGCTCTTCCCTGGGGGTGTTAAATTGACAGAGTGGGGTCAGTCTGCTCTTCCCTGGGTGTGTTACTTTGCTAGAATGGGGTCAGTCTGCTCTTCCCTGGGTGTGTTATATTGACAGAGTTGGGTCAGTCTTCTCTTCCCTGGGGGTGTTACATCGACAGATTGGGGTGAGTCTGCTCTTCCCTGTGGGTGTTTTATTGACAGAGTGGGGCCAGTCTGCTCTTCCCTGGGTGTGTTATATTGACAGAGTGGGGTCAGTCTGCTCTTCCCTGTGTGTGTTACATTGACAGAGTGGGGTCAGTCTGCTCTTCCCTGTGTGTGTTACATTGACAGAGTGGGGTCAGTCTGCTCTTTCCTGGGTGGGTTACATTGGCAGAGTGGGGTCAGTGTGCTCAAACCTGGGTGTGTTACATTGACAGAGTGGGGTCAGTCTGCTCTTTGCAGGGTGTGTTACATTGACAGAGTTAGGTTGGTCTGCCCTTCCCTGTGTGTGTTACGTTGACAGAGTGGGGTCAGTGTGCTCAAACCTGGGTGCCTTAAATTGACAGAGTGGGGTCAGTCAGCTCTTCCCTGTGTGTGTTACATTGACAGAGTGGGGTCAGTCTGCTCTTTACAGGGTGTGTTACATTGACATAGTGGAGTCAGTCTGTTCTTCCATGGGTGTGTTACATTGACAGAGTTGTGTCAGTCTGCTCTTCCCTGGGTGAGTTACATTAACAGATTGGGTCAGTCTGCACTTCCCTGTGTGTGTTACATTGAAAGAGTGGGGTCAGTCTGCTCTTCCCTGGGGGTGTTAAAGTAACAGAATGGGGTCAGTCTGCCCTTCCCTGGATGTGTTGCATTCACAGAGAAGGGTCAGTCTGCTCTTCCCTGGGTGTGTTACATTGTCAGAGTAGGGTCGGTCTGCCCTTCCCTGTGTGTTTTACATTGACAGAGTGGGGTCAGTCTGCTCTTTACAGAGTGTGTTACATTGACAGAGTGGGGTCAGTCTGTTCTTCCATGTGTGTGTTACATTGACAGAGTTGGGTCAGTCTGCTCTTCCCTGGGTGTGTTACATTGACAGAGTGGGGTCAGTCTGCTCTTCCCTGTGTGTTACATTGACAGAGTGGGGTCAGTCTGCTCTTCCCTGGGGGTGTTACTTTGAGAGAATGGGATCAGTCTGCTCTTCCCTGGGTGTGTTATATTGACAGAGTTGGGTCAGTCTGCTCTTCCCTGGGGGTGTTACATCGACAGAGTGGGGTGAGTCTGCTCTTACCTGGGGGTGTTTTATTGACAGAGTGGGGCCAGTCTGCTCTTCCCTGGGTGTGTTACATTGACAGAGTTCGGTCAGTCTGCTCTTCCCTGGGTGTGTTACATTGACACAGTGGGGTCAGTCTGCTCTTCCCTGGGTGTGTTACATTGGCAGAGTGGGGCCAGTCTGCTCTTCCCTGGGTGTGTTATATTGACAGAGTGGGGTCAGTCTGCTCTTCACTGGGTGTGTTACATTGACAGAGTGGGGTCAGTCTGCTCTTCCCTGGGTGTGTTACATTGACACAGTGGGGTCAGTCTGCTCTTTCCTGGTAGTGTTACATTGACAGAGTGGGGTTCATCTGCTCTTTCCTGGGTGGGTTACATTGACAGAGAGGGGTCAGTGTGCTATTCCCTGGGTGTCTTAAATTGACAGAGTGGGGTCAGTCTGCTCTTCCCTGGGTGTGTTACATTGACAGAGTGGGGTCAGTCTGCTCTTCCCTTTTTGAGTTACATTGACAGATTGGGGTCAGTCTGCTCTTCCCTGGGTGTGTTACATTGACAGTGTGGGGCCATCTGATCTTCCCTGTCGGTGTCACATTGACAGAGTGGGGTCAGTCTGCTCTTCCCTGGGTGTGTTACATTGATAGAGTGGGGTCAGTCTGCTCTTCCCTGGGTGGGTTACGTTGATAGAGTGGGGTCAGTGTGCTCTTCCCTGCGTGTGTTACATTGACAGAGTGGGGTCGGTCTGCTCTTACCTGGGTGTGTTACATTGACAGAGGGGGGTCAGTCAGCCCTTTCCTGGGTGTGTTACATTGACAGATTGGGGTCAGTCTGCTCTTCCCTGGGTGTGTTACATTGATAGAGTGGGGTCAGTCTGCTCTTCCCTTTGTGAGTTTCATTGACAGAGTGGGGTCAGTCTGCTCTTCCCTGGGTGTGTTACATTGACACAGTGGGGTCAGTCTGCTCTTTCCTGGTAGTGTTACATTGACAGAGTGGGGTCAGTCTGCTCTTTCCAGGGTGGGTTACATTGACAGAGTGGTGTCAGTCTGCTCTTCCCTGGGTGTGTTACATTGACAGAGTGTGGTCGGTCTGCTCTTCCCTGGGTGTGTTACATTGACAGAGGGGTGTCAGTCTGGCCTTCCCTGGGTGTGTTACACTGACAGATTGGGGTCAGTCTGCTCTTCCCTGGGTCTGTTACATTGACAGAGTGGGGTCAGTCTGCTCTTCCCTGGGTGTGTTACATTGACAGAGTGTGCTCAGTCTGCTCTTCCCTGGGGGTCTTACATTGACAGAGTGGAGTCAGTCTGCTCTTCCCTGGGGGTGTTACATTGAAAGAGTGCGGTCAGTCTGCTCTTCCATGGGGGTGTTAAATTGACAGAGTGAGGTCAGTCTGCTTTTCCCTGGGTGTGTTACATTGACAGAGTGGGGTCAGTCTGCTCTTCCCTGGGTGTGTTACTTTGCTAGAATTGGGTCAGTCTGCTCTTCCCTGGGTGTGTTATATTGACAGAGTTGGGTCAGTCTGCTCTTCCCTGGGGGTGTTACATCGACAGATTGGGGTGAGTCTGCTCTTCCCTGGGGGTGTTTCATTGACAGAGTGGGGCCAGTCTGCTCTTCCCTGGGTGTGTTATATTGACAGAGTGGGGTCAGTCTGCTCTTCCCTGGGTGTGTTACATTGACAGAGTGGGGTCAGTCTGCTCTTCCCTGTGTGTGTTACATTGGCAGAGTGGGGTCAGTCTGCTCTTTGCAGGGTGTGTTACATTGACAGAGTTAGGTTGGTCTCCCCTTCCCTGTGTGTGTTACGTTGACAGAGTGGGGTCAGTGTGCTCAAACCTGGGTGCGTTAAATTGACAGAGTGGGGTCAGTGTGCACTTCCCTGTGTGTGTTACATTGACAGAGTGGGGGTCAGTCTGCTCTTCCCAGGGTGTGTTACATTGACAGAGTGGGGTCAGTCTGTTCTTCCATGGGTGTATTACATTGACAGAGTTGTGTCAGTCTGCTCTTCCCTGGGTGAGTTACATTAACAGAGTGGGGTCAGTCTGCACTTCCCTGTGTGTGTTACATTGAAAGAGTGGGGTCAGTCTGCTCTTCCCTGGGGGTGTTAAATTAACAGAATGGGGTCAGTCTGCCCTTCCCTGGATGTGTTGCATTCACAGAGAAGGGTCAGTCTGCTCTTCCCTGGGTGTGTTACATTGTCAGTTTAGGGTCGGTCTGCCCTTCCCTGTGTGTTTTACATTGACAGAGTGGGGTCAGTCTGCTCTTTACAGAGTGTGTTACATTGACAGAGTGGGGTCAGTCTGTTCTTCCATGTGTGTGTTACATTGTCAGAGTAGGGTCGGTCTGCCCTTCCCTGTGTGTTTTACATTGACAGAGTGGGGTCAGTCTGCTCTTTACAGAGTGTGTTACATTGACAGAGTGGGGTCAGTCTGTTCTTCCATGTGTGTGTTACATTGACAGAGTGGGGCCAGTCTGCTCTTCCCTGGGTGTGTTACATTGACAGAGTTCGGTCAGTCTGCTCTTCCCTGGGCGTGTTACATTGACACAGTGGGGTCAGTCTGCACTTCCCTGGGTGTGTTACATTGACAGAATGGGGCCAGTCTGCTCTTCCCTGGGTGTGTTATATTGACAGAGTGGGGTCAGTCTGCTCTTCACTGGGTGTGTTACATTGACAGAGTGGGGTCAGTCTGCTCTTCCCTGGGTGTGTTACATTGACACAGTGGGGTCAGTCTGCTCTTTCCTGGTAGTGTTACATTGACAGAGTGGGGTTCATCTGCTCTTTCCTGGGTGGGTTACATTGACAGAGAGGGGTCAGTGTGCTATTCCCTGGGTGTCTTAAATTGACAGAGTGGGGTCAGTCTGCTCTTCCCTGGGTGTGTTTCATTGACAGAGTGGGGTCAGTCTGCTCTTCCCTTTTTGAGTTACATTGACAGATTGGGGTCAGTCTGCTCTTCCCTGGGTGTGTTACATTGACAGTGTGGGGTCAGTCTGATCTTCCCTGTCGGTGTTACATTGACAGAGTGGGGTCAGTCTGCTCTTCCCTGGGTGTGTTACATTGATAGAGTGGGGTCAGTCTGCTCTTTCCTGGGTGGGTTACGTTGACAGAGTGGGATCAGTGTGCTCTTCCCTGGGTGTGTTACATTGACAGAGTGGGGTCGGTCTGCTCTTACCTGGGTGTGTTACATTGACAGAGGGGCGTCAGTCAGCCCTTTCCTGGGTGTGTTACATTGACAGAGTGGGGTGAGTCTGCTCTTCCCTGGGTGTGTTATATCGACAGAGTGGAATCAGTTTGCTCTTCCCTGGGTGGGTTACATTGACAGAGTGGGGTCAGTGTGCTCTTCCCCGGGTGTATTACATTGACAGAGTGGGGTCAGTCTGCTCTTCCCTGGGTGTGTTACATTGACAGAGTGGGGTCAGTCTGCTCTTTGCAGGGTGTGTTACATTGACAGAGTTAGGTTGGTCTCCCCTTCCCAGTGTGTGTTACGTTGACAGAGTGGGGTCAGTGGGCTCAAACCTGGGCGCGTTAACTTGACAGAGTGGGGTCAGTGTGCACTTCCCTGTGTGTGTTACATTGACAGAGTGGGGGTCAGTCTGCTCTTCCCAGTGTGTGTTATATTGACAGAGTGGGGTCAGTCTGTTCTTCCATGGGTGTGTTACATTGACAGAGTTGTGTCAGTCTGCTCTTCCCTGGGTGAGTTACATTAACAGAGTGGGGTCAGTCTGCTCTTCCCTGGGTGTGTTACATTGAAAGAGTGGGGTCAGTCTGCTCTTCCCTGGGGGTGTTAAATTAACAGAATGGGGTCAGTCTGCCCTTCCCTGGATGTGTTGCATTCACAGAGAAGGGTCAGTCTGCTCTTCCCTGGGTGTGTTACATTGTCAGAGTAGGGTCGGTCTGCCCTTCCCTGTGTGTTATACATTGACAGAGTGGGGTCAGTCTGCTCTTTACAGAGTGTGTTACATTGACAGAGTGGGGTCAGTCTGTTCTTCCATGTGTGTGTTACATTGACAGAGTTGGGTCAGTCTGCTCTTCCCTGGGTGTGTTACATTGACAGATTGGGTCAGTCTGCTCTTCCCTGTGTGTTACATTGACAGAGTGAGGTCAGTCTGCTCTTCACTGGGTGTGTTACTTTGATAGAATGGGGTCAGTCTGCTCTTCCCTGGGTGTGTTATATTGACAGAGTTGTGTCAGTCTGCTCTTCCCTGGGGGTGTTACATCGACAGAGTGGGCTGAGTCTGCTCTTCCCTGGGGGTGTTTTATTGACAGAGTGGGGCCAGTCTGCTCTTCCCTGGGTGTGTTACATTGACAGAGTTCGGTCAGTCTGCTCTTCCCTGGGCGTGTTACATTGACACAGTGGGGTCAGTCTGCACTTCCCTGGGTGTGTTACATTGACAGAATGGGGCCAGTCTGCTCTTCCCTGGGTGTGTTATATTGACAGAGTGGGGTCAGTCTGCTCTTCACTGGGTGTGTTACATTGACAGAGTGGGGTCAGTCTGCTCTTCCCTGGGTGTGTTACATTGACACAGTGGGGTCAGTCTGCTCTTTCCTGGTAGTGTTACATTGACAGAGTGGGGTCAGTCTGCTCTTTCCTGGGTGGGTTACATTGACAGAGAGGGGTCAGTGTGCTATTCCCTGGGTGTCTTAAATTGACAGAGTGGGGTCAGTCTGCTCTTCCCTGGGTGTGTTTCATTGACAGAGTGGGGTCAGTCTGCTCTTCCCTTTTTGAGTTACATTGACAGATTGGGGTCAGTCTGCTCTTCCCTGGGTGTGTTACATTGAGAGTGTGGGGTCAGTCTGATCTTCCCTGTCGGTGTTACATTGACAGAGTGGGGTCAGTCTGCTCTTCCCTGGGTGCGTTACATTGATAGAGTGGGGTCAGTCTGCTCTTTCCTGGGTGGGTTACGTTGACAGAGTGGGGTCAGTGTGCTCTTCCCTGGGTGTGTTACATTGACAGATTGGGGTCAGTCTGCTCTTCCCTGGGTGTGCTACATTGACAGAGGGGGGTCAGTCTGCCCTTCCCTGTGTGTGTTACATTGACAGAGTGTGCTCAGTCTGCTCTTCCCTGGGGGTCTTACATTGACAGAGTGGGGTCAGTCTGCTCTTCCCTGGGGGTGTTCCATTGAAAGGGTGGGGTCAGTCTGCTCTTCCCTGGGGGTTTTAAATTGACAGAGTGGGGTCAGTCTGCTCTTCCCTGGGTGTGTTACATTGAAAGAGTGGGGTCAGTCTGCTCTTCCCTGGGGGTGTTAAATTGACAGAGTGAGGTCAGTCTGCTCTTTACTGGGTGTGTTACATTGACAGAGTGGAGTCAGTCTGCTCTTCCCTGGGTGTGTTACTTTGATAGAATGGGGTCAGTCTGCTCTTCCCTGGGTGTGATACATTGACAGAGAAGGGTCAGTCTGCTCTTCCCTGGGTGGGTTACATTGACAGAGTGGGGTGAGTCTGCTCTTCCCTGGGTGTGTTATATCGACAGAGTGGAATCAGTTTGCTCTTCCCTGGGTGTTACATTGACAGAGTGGGGTCAGTCTGCTCTTCCCTTTGTGAGTTTCATTGACAGAGTGGGGTCAGTCTGCTCTTCCCTGGGTGTGTTACATTGACACAGTGGGGTCAGTCTGCTCTTTCCTGGTAGTGTTACATTGACAGAGTGGGGTCAGTCTGCCCTTTCCAGGGTGGGTTACATTGACAGAGGGGGGTCAGTCTGGCCTTCCCTGGGTGTGTTACACTGACAGATTGGGGTCAGTCTGCTCTTCCCTGGGTCTGTTACATTGACAGAGTGGGGTCAGTCTGCTCTTCCCTGGATGGGTTACATTGACAGAGTGGGGTGAGTCTGCTCTTCCCTGGGTGTGTTATATCGACAGAGTGGAATCAGTTTGATCTTCCCTGGGTGTTACATTGACAGAGTGGGGTCAGTCTGCTCTTCCCTTTGTGAGTTTCATTGACAGAGTGGGGTCAGTCTGCTCTTCCCTGGGTGTGTTACATTGACACAGTGGGGTCAGTCTGCTCTTTCATGGTAGTGTTACATTGACAGAGTGGGGTCAGTCTGCTCTTTCCAGGGTGGGTTACATTGACAGAGGGGGGTCAGTCTGCTCTTCCCTGGGGGTGTTCCATTGAAAGGGTGGGGTCAGTCTGCTCTTCCCTGGGGGTTTTAAATTGACAGAGTGGGGTCAGTCTGCTCTTCCCTGGGTGTGTTACATTGAAAGAGTGGGGTCAGTCTGCTCTTCCCTGGGGGTGTTAAATTGACAGAGTGAGGTCAGTCTGCTCTTTACAGGGTGTGTTACATTGACAGAGTGGAGTCAGTCTGCTCTTCCCTGGGTGTGTTACTTTGATAGAATGGGGTCGGTCTGCTCTTCCCTGGGTGTGTTACATTGACAGAGGGGGGTCAGTCTGCCCTTCCCTGGGTGTGTTACACTGACAGATTGGGGTCAGTCTGCTCTTCCCTGGGTCTGTCACATTGACAGAGTGGGGTCAGTCTGCTCTTCCCTGGGTGTGTTACATTGACAGAGTGTGCTCAGTCTGCTCTTCCCTGGGGGTCTTACATTGACAGAGTGGAGTCAGTCTGCTCTTCCCTGGGGGTGTTACATTGAAAGAGTGCGGTCAGTCTGCTCTTCCCTGGGGGTGTTAAATTGACAGAGTGAGGTCAGTCTGCTCTTCCGTGGGTGTGTTACAGTGACAGAGTGGGGTCAGTCTGCTCTTCCCTGGGTGTGTTACTTTGCTAGAATGGGGTCAGTCTGCTCTTCCCTGGGTGTGTTATATTGACAGAGTTGGGTCAGTCTGCTCTTCACTGGGGGTGTTACATCGACAGAGTGGGGTGAGTCTGCTCTTCCCTGGGGGTGTTTTATTGACAGAGTGGGGCCAGTCTGCTCTTCCCTGGGTGTGTTATATTGACAGAGTGGGGTCAGTCTGCTCTTCCCTGGGTGTGTTACATTGACAGAGTGGGGTCAGTCTGCTCTTTCCTGGGTGGGTTACATTGACAGAGTGGGGTCAGTCTGCTCTTTACAGGGTGTGTTACATTGACAAAGTTAGGTTGGTCTGCCCTTCCCTGTGTGTGTTACGTTGACAGACTGGGGTCAGTGTGCTCAAACCTGGGTGCGTTAAATTGACAGAGTGGGGTCAGTCAGCTCTTCCCTGTGTGTGTTACATTGACAGAGTGGGGTCAGTCTGCTCTTTACAGGGTGTGTTACATTGACATAGTGGGGTCAGTCTGTTCTTCCATGGGTGTGTTACATTGACAGAGTTGTGTCAGTCTGCTCTTCCCTGGGTGTGTTACATTGACAGAGTGGTGTCAGTCTGCTATTCCCTGTGTGTAACATTGACAGAATGGGGTCAGTCTGCCCTTCCCTGGATGTGTTGAAATCACAGAGAAGGGTCAGTCTGCTCTTCCCTCGGTGGGTTACATTGACAGAGTGGGGTAAGTCTGGACTTCCCTCGGTGTGTTACATTGTCAGAGTAGGGTCGGTCTGCCCTTCCCTGTGTGTTTTACATTGACAGAGTGGGGTCAGTCTGCTCTTTACAGAGTGTGTTACATTGACAGAGTGGGGTCAGTCTGTTCTTCCATGTGTGTGTTACATTGACAGAGTTGGGTCAGTCTGCTCTTCCCTGGGTGTGTTACATTGACAGAGTGGAGTCCGTCTGCTCTTCCCTGTTTGTTACATTGACAGAGTGGGGTCAGTCTGCTCTTCCCTGGGAGTGTTACATTAACAGTGTGGTGTCAGTCTGCACTTCCCTGGGTGTGTTACATTGACAGAGTGGTGTCAATCTGATCTTCCCTGGGTGTGTTACATTGACAGAGAGGGGTCAGTCTGCTCTTCCCTGTGTGTGTTACATTGACAGAGTCTGGTCAGTCTGCTCTTCCCTGGGTTTGTTACATTGACAGAGTGGGGTCAGTCTGCTCTTCCCTGGGTGTGTTACATTGACAGAGTTGGGTCAGTCTGCTCTTCCCTGGGGGTCTTACATTGACAGAGTGTGCTCAGTCTGCTCTTCCCTGGGGGTCTTACATTGACAGAGTGGGGTCAGTCTGCTCTTCCCTGGGGGTGTTAAATTGACAGAGTGTGGTCAGTCTGCTCTTCCCTGGGTGTGTTACAGTGACAGAGTGGGGTCAGTCTGCTCTTCCCTGGGTGTGTTACTTTGATAGAATGGGGTCAGTCTGCTCTTCCCTGGGTGTGTTGCATTGACAGAGTGGGGTCAGTCTGCTCTTCCCTGGATGTGTTACATTGACAGAGTGGGTTCAGTTGGATCTTCCCTGGGTGAGTTACATTAACAGAGTGGGGTCAGTCTGCACTTCACTGTGGGTGTTACATTGAAAGAGTGGGGTCAGTCTGCTCTTCCCTGGGTGTGTTACATTGACACAGTGGGGTCAGTCTGCTCTTCCCTGGGGATGTTACATTGACAGAGTGTGGCCAGTCTGCTCTTCCCTGGGTGTGTTATATTGACAGAGTGGGGTCAGTCTGCTCTTCCCTGGGTGTGTTACATTGACAGAGTGGGGTCAGTCTGCTCTTCCCTGGGTGTGTTACATTGACACAGTGGGGTCAGTCTTCTCTTTCCTGGTAGTGTTATATTGACAGAGTGGGGTCAGTCTGCTCTTTCCTGGGTGGGTTACATTGACAGAGTGGGGTCAGTGTGCTATTCCCTGGGTGTGTTAAATTGACAGAGTTGGGTCAGTCTGCTCTTCCTTACATTGACAAAGCGGGGACAGTCTGCTCTTCCCTTTTTGAGTTACATTGACAGAGTGGAGTCAGTGTGCTCTTCCCTCGGTTTGTTACATTGACAGAGTGTGGTCGGTCTGATCTTCCCTGGGTGTGTTACATTGACAGAGGGGGGTCAGTCAGCCCTTTCCTGGGTGTGTTACATTGACAGATTGGGGTCAGTCTGCTCTTCCCTGGGTGTGTTACATTGACAGAGGGGGGTCAGTCTGCCCTTCACTGTATGTGTTACATTGACAGAGTGGGGTCAGTCTGCTCTTCCCTGGGGGTCTTACATTGACAGAGTGGAGTCAGTCTGCACTTCCCTGGGGTTGTTACATTGAAAGAGTGGGGTCAGTCTGCTCTTCCCTGTGGGTGTTAAATTGAAAGAGTGGGGTCAGTCTGCTCTTCCCTGGGGGTGTTAAATTGACAGAGTGAGGTCAGTCTGCTCTTCACTGGGTGTGTTACTTTGATAGAATGGGGTCAGTCTGCTTTTCCCTGGGAGTGTTATATTGACAGAGTTGGGTCAGTCTGCTCTTCCCTGGGGGCATTACATCGTCAGAGTGGGGTCAGTCTGCTCTTCCCTGGGGGTGTTGTATTGAAAGAGTGGGGCCAGTCTGCTCTTCCCTGGGTGTGTTATATTGACAGAGTGGGGTCAGTCTGCTCTTCCCTGGGGGTGTTGTATTGACAGAGTGGGGCCAGTCTGCTCTTCCCTGGGTGTGTTACATTGACAGAGTGGGGTCAGTCTGCTCTTTACAGGGTCTGTTACATTGACATATTGGGGTCAGTCTGTTCTTCCATGTGTGTGTTACATTGATAGAGTTGTGTCAGTCTGCTCTTCCCTGGGTGTGTTGCATTGACAGAGTGGGGTCAGTCTGCTCTTCCCTGGATGTGTTACATTGACAGAGTGGGTTCAGTTGGATCTTCCCTGGGTGAGTTACATTAACAGAGTGGGGTCAGTCTGCACTTCACTGTGGGTGTTACATTGAAAGAGTGGGGTCAGTCTGCTCTTCCCTGGGTGTGTTACATTGACACAGTGGGGTCAGTCTGCTCTTCCCTGGGGATGTTACATTGACAGAGTGTGGCCAGTCTGCTCTTCCCTGGGTGTGTTATATTGACAGAGTGGGGTCAGTCTGCTCTTCCCTGGGTGTGTTACATTGACAGAGTGGGGTCAGTCTGCTCTTCCCTGGGTGTGTTACATTGACACAGTGGGGTCAGTCTTCTCTTTCCTGGTAGTGTTATATTGACAGAGTGGGGTCAGTCTGCTCTTTCCTGGGTGGGTTACATTGACAGAGTGGGGTCAGTGTGCTATTCCCTGGGTGTGTTAAATTGACAGAGTTGGGTCAGTCTGCTCTTCCTTACATTGACAAAGCGGGGACAGTCTGCTCTTCCCTTTTTGAGTTACATTGACAGAGTGGAGTCAGTGTGCTCTTCCCTCGGTTTGTTACATTGACAGAGTGTGGTCGGTCTGATCTTCCCTGGGTGTGTTACATTGACAGAGGGGGGTCAGTCAGCCCTTTCCTGGGTGTGTTACATTGACAGATTGGGGTCAGTCTGCTCTTCCCTGGGTGTGTTACATTGACAGAGGGGGGTCAGTCTGCCCTTCACTGTATGTGTTACATTGACAGAGTGGGGTCAGTCTGCTCTTCCCTGGGGGTCTTACATTGACAGAGTGGAGTCAGTCTGCACTTCCCTGGGGTTGTTACATTGAAAGAGTGGGGTCAGTCTGCTCTTCCCTGTGGGTGTTAAATTGAAAGAGTGGGGTCAGTCTGCTCTTCCCTGGGGGTGTTAAATTGACAGAGTGAGGTCATTCTGCTCTTCACTGGGTGTGTTACTTTGATAGAATGGGGTCAGTCTGCTTTTCCCTGGGAGTGTTATATTGACAGAGTTGGGTCAGTCTGCTCTTCCCTGGGGGCATTACATCGTCAGAGTGGGGTCAGTCTGCTCTTCCCTGGGGGTGTTGTATTGAAAGAGTGGGGCCAGTCTGCTCTTCCCTGGGTGTGTTATATTGACAGAGTGGGGTCAGTCTGCTCTTCCCTGGGGGTGTTGTATTGACAGAGTGGGGCCAGTCTGCTCTTCCCTGGGTGTGTTACATTGACAGAGTGGGGTCAGTCTGCTCTTTACAGGGTCTGTTACATTGACATATTGGGGTCAGTCTGTTCTTCCATGTGTGTGTTACATTGATAGAGTTGTGTCAGTCTGCTCTTCCCTGGGTGTGTTGCATTGACAGAGTGGGGTCAGTCTGCTCTTCCCTGGATGTGTTACATTGACAGAGTGGGTTCAGTTGGATCTTCCCTGGGTGAGTTACATTAACAGAGTGGGGTCAGTCTGCACTTCACTGTGGATGTTACATTGAAAGAGTGGGGTCAGTGTGCTCTTCCCTGGGGGTGTTAAATTAACAGAATGGGGTCAGTCTGCACTTCCCTGGACGTGTTGCATTCACAGAGAACGGTCAGTCTGCTCTTCCCTGTGTGTTTTACATTGACAGAGTGGTGTCAGTCTGCTCTTTGCAGAGTGTGTTCCATTGACAGTTTGGGGTCAGTCTGTTCTTCCCTGAGTTTGTTACATTGACAGAGTTGGGTCAGTCTGCTCTTCCCTGGGTGTGTTCCATTGACAGAGTGCGGTTTGTTTGCTCTTCCCTGGGAAGGTTACATTGACCGAGTGGGGTCAGTCTGCTCTAAACTGAGTGGGTTACATTGACAGAGTTGGGTCAATCTGCTCTTCCCTGTGTGTGTTACATTGACAGAGTGGGGTCAGTCGGCTCTTTCCTGGGTGGGCTACATTGACAGAGTGGAGTCAGTGTGCTCAAACCTGGGTGCGTTAAATTGACAGAGTGGGTTCCGTCAGCTCTTCCCTGGGTGTGTTACATTGACAGAGTGGGGTCGGACTGCCCTTCACTGGATGTGTTACATTGACAGAGTGGGGTCAGTCTGCTCTTTACAGGGTGTGTTACATTGACAGAATGGGGTCAGTCTGTTCTTCCATGGGTGTGTTACATTGACAGAGTTGGGTCAGTCTGTTCTTCCGTGGGTGTGTTACATTGACAGAGTGGGGTGAGTCTGCTCTTCCCTGGGTGTGATACATTGACAGAGAAGGGTCAGTCTGCTCTTCCCTGGGTGGGTTACATTGACAGAGTGGGGTGAGTCTGCTCTTCCCTGTGTGTGTTATGTCGACAGAGTGGAATCAGTTTGCTCTTCCCTGGGTGTGTTACATTAACCGAGTGGGGTCAGTCTGCTCTTCCCTTTGTGAGTTTCATTGACAGAGTGGGGTCAGTCAGCTCTTCCCTCGGTGTGTTGCATTGACACAGTGGGGTCAGTCTGCTCTTTCCTGGTAGTGTTACATTGACAGAGTGCGTTAAGTCTGCTCTTTCCTGGGTGGGTTACATTGACAGAGTGGGGTCAGTGTGCTATTCCCTGGGTTTGTTAAATTGTCAGAGTGGGGTCAGTCTGCTCTTCCCTGGGTGTGTTACATTGACAGAGCGAGGTCAGTCTGCTCTTCCCTTTTTGAGTTACATTGACAGATTGGGGTGTGTCTGCTCTTCCCTGGGTGTGTTACATTGACAGAGTGGGGTCAGTCTGCTCTTCCCTCGGTGTGTTACATTGACAGAGTGGGGTCCGTCTGCTCTTCCCTGGGTGTGTTACATTGACAGAGTGGGGTCCGTCTGCTCTTCCCTGGCTGTGTTATATTGACAGAGGGGGGTCAGTCTGCCCTTCCCTGGGGGTTTTACACTGACAGATTGGGGTCAGTATGCTCTTCCCTGGGTCTGTTACATTGACAGAGTGGGGTCAGTCTGATCTTCCCTGGGTGTGTTACATTGACAGAGTGTGCTCAGTCTGCTCTTCCCTGGGTGTCTTACATTGACAGAGTGTGCTCAGTCTGCTCTTCCCTGGGGGTGTTACATTGACAGAGTGGGGTCAGTCTGCTCTTCCCTGGGGGTGTTACATTGAAAGAGTGGGGTCAGTCTACTCTTCCCTGGGGGTGTTATAGTGACAGAGTGGGGTCAGTCTGCTCTTCCCTGGGTGTGTTACTTTGATAGAATGGGGTCAGTCTGATCTTCCCTGTGTGCGTTACATCGACAGAGTGGAGTCAGTCTGCTCTTCCCTGGGGGTGTTGAATTGACAGAGTGGGGCCAGTCTGCTCTTCCCTGGGTGTGTTATAATGACAGAGTGGGGTCAGTCTGCTCTTCCCTGGGTGTGTTACTTTGACAGAGTGGGGTCAGTCTGCTCTTCCCAGTGTGTGTTACATTGACAGAGTGGGGTCAGTGTGCTCTTTCCTGGGTGGGTTACATTGACAGAGTGGGGTCAGTGTGCTCAAACCTGGGTGTGTTACGTTGACAGAGTGGGGTCAGTCTGCTCTTTACAGGGTGTGATACATTGACAGAGTTAGGTTGGTCTGCCCTTCCCTGTGTGTGTTACGTTGACAGATTGGGGTCAGTGTGCTCAAAACTGGGTGCGTTAAACTGACAGAGTGGGGTCAGTCAGCTCTTCCCTGTGTCTGTTACATTGACAGAGTGGGGTCAGTCTGCTCTTTACAGGATGTGTTACATTGACATAGTGGGGTCAGTCTGTTCTTCCATGGGTGTGTTACATTGACAGAGTTGTGTCAGTCTGCTCTTCCCTGGGTGTGTTACATTGACAGAGTGGTGTCAGTCTGCTATTCCCTGTGTGTAACATTGACAGAATGGGATCAGTCTGCCCTTCCCTGGATGTGTTGAAATCACAGAGAAGGGTCAGTCTGCTCTTCCCTCGGTGGGTTACATTGACAGAGTGGGGTAAGTCTGGACTTCCCTGTGTGTGTTACATTGAAAGAGTGGGGTCAGTCTGCTCTTCCCTGGGGGTGTTAAATTAACAGAATTGGGTCAGTCTGCCCTTCCCTGGATGTGTTGCATTCACAGAGAAGGGTCAGTCTGCTCTTCCCTGGGTGTGTTACATTGTCAGAGTGGGGTCGGTCTGCCCTTCCCTGTGTGTTTTACATTGACAGAGTGGGGTCAGTCTGCTCTTTACAGAGTGTGTTACATTGACAGAATGGGGTCAGTCTGCTCTTCCCTGGGTGTGTTACATTGACAGAGTGGGGTCAGTCTGCTCTTCCCTGGGTCTGTTACATTGACTGAGTGGGGGAAATCTGCTCTTCCCTGGCTGAGTTACATGGAGGAAGAGGGGTCTGTCTGCTCTTCACTGGGTGGGTTACATTGACAGAGTGGGGTCAGTCCGCACTTCTCTGCGTGTGTAACTTTGACAGAGTGGAGTCAGTCTGCTCTTCCCTGGGTGTGTTACACTGACAGAGTTGGGTCAATCTGCTCTTCCCTGGTTGTGTGACATTGACAGAGTTGGGTCAGTCTGCTCTTCCCAGGGTGTGTTACATTGACAGAGTGGGGTCAGTCTGCTCTTCCCTGGGTGTGTTACATTGACAGAGTGGGTTCAGTCTGCTCTTCTCTGGGTGGGTTACATTGACAGAACGGGGTCTGTCTGCTCTTCCCTGGGAGTGTTACATTGACAGAGTGGGTTCAGTCTGCTCTTCCCTGGTTGTGTTACATTGACAGAGTGGGGTCAATCTGCTCTTCCTTGGGTGTGTTACATTGACAGAGTGGGGTAAGTCTGCTCTCCCCTGGGTGTCTTACATTGACAGAGTGCGGTCAGTCTGTTCTTCCCTGGGTGTGTTGCATTGACAGAATGGGGTCAGTCTGCTCTTCCCTGGGTGTGTTACATTGACAGAGTGGGGTCAGTCTGCTCTTCCCTGGGTCTGTTACATTGACTGAGTGGGGGAAATCTCCTCTTCCCTGGCTGTCTTACATTGACAGAGAGGGGTCAGTCTGCTCTTCCCTGGGTGGGTTACATTGACCAAGTGCGGTCAGTCTGCTCTTCCCTGGATGTGTTACATTGAAAGTGTGGGGTCAGTCTGCTCTTCCCTGGGTGTGTTACATTGACACAATGGGATCAATCTGCTCTTCCCTGGGTGTATTACATTGACAGAGTGCGGTCAGTCTGCTCTTCCCTGGGTGCGTGACATTGACAGAGTGGGGTCAGTCTGTTCTTCCCTGGGTGTGTTACATTGACAGAATGGGGTCAGTCTGCCCTTCCCTGGGTGTGTTACATTGACAGAGTGGGGTCAGTCTGCTCTTCCCTGGGTCTGTTACATTGACAGAGTGGGGTAAATCTGCTCTTCCCTGGGTGTGTTACATTGACAGAGAGGGGTTAGTCTGCTCTTACCTGGGTGGATTACATTCACCGAGTGCGGTCAGTCTGCTCTTCGCTGGATGTGTTACATTGAAAGTGTGGGGTCAGTCTGCTCTTCCCTGGATGTGTTACAATGACAGAGTGGGGTCAGACTGCTCTTCCCTGGGTGTGTTACATTGACAGAGTGCGGTCAGTCTGCTCTTCCCTGGGTGCGTGACATTGACAGAGTGGGGTCAGTCTGCTCTTCCCTGGGTGTGTTACATTGCCAGAGTGGTTTCAGTCTGCTCTTCCCTGGGTGTGTTACATTGACAGAGAGGGGTCAGTCTCCTCTTCCCTCGGTGGGTTACATTGAAAGTGTGGGGTCAGTCTGCTCTTCCCTGGGTGTGTTACTTTGACACAGTGGGGTCAATCTGCTCTTCCCTGGGTGTGTTACATTGACAGTGTGCGGTCAGTCTGCTCTTCCCTGGGCGCGTGACATTGACAGAGTGGGGTCAGTCTGCTCTTCCCTGGGTGTGTTACATTGACAGAGTGGGTTCCGTCTGCTCTTCCCTGGGTGTGTTACATTGACAGAGAGGGGTCAGTCTGCTCTTCCCTGGGTGCGTGACATTGACAGAGTGCGGTCAGTCTGCTCTTCCCTGGGTGCGTGACATTGACAGAGTGGGGTCAGTCTGCTCTTCCCTGGGTGTGTTACATTGACAGAGTGGGGTCAGTCTGCTCTTCCCTGGCTGAGTTACATGGAGGGAGAGGGGTCTGTCTGCTCTTCACTGGGTGGGTTACATTGACAGAGTTGGGTCAGTCCGCTCTTCTCTGCGTGTGTTACTTTGACAGAGTGGAGTCAGTCTGCTCTTCCCTGGGTGTGTTACACTGACAGAGTTGGGTCAATCTGCTCTTCCCTGGGTGTGTTACATTGACAGAGTGGGGTCAGTCTGCTCTTCCCTGGGTGTGTTACATTGACAGAGTGGGGTCAGTCTGCTCTTCCCTGGGTGTGTTACATTGACAGAGTGGGGTCAGTCTGCTCTTCCCTGGGTGGGTTACATTGACAGAACGGGGTCTGTCTGCTCTTCCCTGGGAGTGTTACATTGACAGAGTGGGTTCAGTCTGCTCTTCCCTGGTTGTGTTACATTGACAGAGTGGGGTCAATCTGCTTTTCCTTGGGTGTGTTACATTGACAGAGTGGGGTAAGTCTGCTCTCCCCTGGGTGTCTTACATTGACAGAGTGCGGTCAGTCTGTTCTTCCCTGGGTGTGTTACATTGACAGAATGGCGTCAGTCTGCTCTTCCCTGGGTGTGTTACATTGACAGAGTGGGGTCAGTCTGCTCTTCCCTGGGTCTGTTACATTGACAGAGTGGGGTAAATCTGCTCTTCCCTGGGTGTGTTACATTGACAGAGAGGGGTCAGTCTGCTCTTCCCTGGGTGGATTACATTCACCGAGTGCGGTCAGTCTGCTCTTCCCTGGATGTGTTACATTGAAATTGTGGGGTCAGTCTGCTCTTCCCTGGATGTGTTACATTGACACAGTGGGATCAATCTGCTCTTCCCTGGGTGTGTTACATTGACAGAGTGCGGTCAGTCTGCTCTTCCCTGGGTGCGTGACATTGACAGAGTGGGGTCAGTCTGCTCTTCCCTGGGTGTGTTACATTGACAGAGAGGGGTCAGTCTCCTCTTCCCTCGGTGGGTTACATTGAAAGTGTGGGGTCAGTCTGCTCTTCCCTGGGTGTGTTACATTGACAGAGTGGGGTCAGTCTGATCTTCCCTGGGTGTGTTACATTGACAGTGTGCGGTCAGTCTGCTCTTCCCTGGGTGCGTGACATTGACAGAATGGGGTCAGTCTGCCCTTCCCTGGGTGTGTTACATTGACAGAGTGGGGTCAGTCTGCTCTTCCCTGGGTCTGTTACATTGACAGAGTGGGGTAAATCTGCTCTTCCCTGGGTGTGTTACATTGACAGAGAGGGGTCAGTCTGCTCTTCCCTGGGTGGATTACATTCACCGAGTGCGGTCAGTCTGCTCTTCCCTGGATGTGTTACATTGAAAGTGTGGGGTCAGTCTGCTCTTCCCTGGATGTGTTACATTGACACAGTGGGATCAATCTGCTCTTCCCTGGGTGTGTTACATTGACAGAGTGCGGTCAGTCTGCTCTTCCCTGGGTGCGTGACATTGACAGAGTGGGGTCAGTCTGCTCTTCCCTGGGTGTGTTACATTGCCAGAGTGGTTTCAGTCTGCTCTTCCCTGGGTGTGTTACATAGATAGAGAGGGGTCAGTCTCCTCTTCCCTCGGTGGGTTACATTGAAAGTGTGGGGTCAGTCTGCTCTTCCCTGGGTGTGTTACATTGACAGAGTGGGGTCAGTCTGATCTTCCCTGGGTGTGTTACATTGACAGTGTGCGGTCAGTCTGCTCTTCCCTGGGTGCGTGACATTGACAGAGTGGGGTCAGTCTGCTCTTCCCTGGGTGTGTTACATTGACAGAGTGGGTTCCGTCTGCTCTTCCCTGGGTGTGTTACATTGACAGAGAGGGGTCAGTCTGCTCTTCCCTGGATGTGTTACATTGAAAGTGTGGGGTCAGTCTGCTCTTCCCTGGGTGTGTTACATTGACACAGTGGGGTCAGTCTGCTCTTCCCTGGGTGCGTGACATTGACAGAGTGCGGTCAGTCTGCTCTTCCCTGGGTGCGTGACATTGACAGAGTGGGGTCAGTCTGCTCTTCCCTGGGTGTGTTACATTGACAGAGTGGGGTCAGTCTGCTCTTCCCTGGCTGAGTTACGTGGAGGGAGAGGGGTCTGTCTGCTCTTCACTGGGTGGGTTACATTGACAGAGTGGGGTCAGTCCGCTCTTCTCTGCGTGTGTTACTTTGACAGAGTGGAGTCAGTCTGCTCTTCCCTGGGTGTGTTACACTGACAGAGTTGGGTCAATCTGCTCTTCCCTGGGTGTGTTACATTGACAGAGTGGGGTCAGTCTGCTTTTCCCTGGGTGTGTTACATTGACAGAGTGGGGTCAGTCTGCTCTTCCCTGGGTGTGTTACATTGACGGAGTGGGGTCAGTTTGCTCTTCCCTGGGTGGGTTACATTGACAGAACGGGGTCTGTCTGCTCTTCCCTGGGAGTGTTACATTGACAGAGTGGGTTCAGTCTGCTCTTCCCTGGTTGTGTTACATTGACAGAGTGGGGTCAATCTGCTCTTCCTTGGGTGTGTTACATTGACAGAGTGGGGTCAGTCTGCTCTTCCCTGGGTGTGTTACATTGACAGAGTGGGGTCAGTCTGTTCTTCCCTGGGTGGGTTACATTGACAGAACGGGGTCTGTCTGCTCTTCCCTGGTTGTGTTACATTGACAGAGTGGGGTCAGTCTGCTCTTCGCTGGGTGTGTTACATTGACAGAGTGGGGTAAGTCTGCTCTCCCCTGGGTGTCTTACATTGACAGAGTGGGGTCAGTCTGTTTTTCCCTGGGTGTATTACATTGACAGAATGGGGTCAGTCTGCTCTTCCCTGGGTGTGTTACATTGACAGAGTGGGGTCAGTCTGCTCTTCCCTGGGTTTGTAACATTGACAGAGTGGGGAAAATCTGCTCTTCCCTGGGTGTGTTACATTGACAGAGAGGGGTCAGTCTGCTCTTCCTTGGGTGGGTTACATTGACCGAATGCGGTCAGTCTGCTCTTCCATGGATGTGTTACATTGAAAGTGTGGGGTCAGTCTGCTCTTCCCTGGGTGTGTTACATTGACACAGTGGGATCAATCTGCTCTTCCCTGGGTGTGTTACATTGACAGAGTGGGGTTAGTCTGCTCTTCCCTGGATTTGTTACATTGACCGAGTGAGGTCAATCTTCTGTTCCCTGGGTGAGTTACATTGACAGAGAGGGGTCAGTCTGCTCTTCCCTGGGTGTGTTACATTGACAGAGTGGGGTCAGTCAGCTCTTCCCTCGGTGTGTTACATTGACAGAGTGCGGTCAGTGTGCTCGTCCCTGGGTGCGTGACATTGACAGAGTGGGATCAGTCTACTCTGCACTGGGTGTCTTACATTGACAGGGTGGGGTCAGTCTGCTCTTCCCTGGGTGTGTTACATTGACAGAGTGGGGTCAGTCTGCTCCTCCCAGGGTGTGTTACATTGACAGAGTGGGGTCAGTCTGCTCTTCCCTGGGTGGGTTACATTGACTGAGTGCTGTCAGTCTGCTCTTACCAGCGTCTGTTACATTGACAGAGTGGGGTCAGTCTCCTCTTCCATGGGTTTGTTACATTGACAGAGTGGGGTCAGTCTGCTCTTCCCTGGGTGTGTTACAGTGACAGAGTGGGGTCAGTCTGCTCTTCCCAGGGTGTGTTATATTGACAGATTGGGGTCAGTCTGCTCTTCCCAGGGTGTGTTACATTGACAGAGTGGGGTCAGTCTGCTCTTCCCTGGGTGTGTTACATTGACAGAGTGCGGTCAGTGTGCTCTTCCCTGGGTGCGTGACATTGACAGAGTGGGGTCAGTCTGCTCTTCCCTGGGTGTGTTATATTGACAGAGTGGGGTCAGTCTGCTCTTCCCTGGGTGCGTGACATTGACAGAGTGGGTTTAGTCTGCTCTTCCCTGGGTGTTTTACATTGACAGATTGGGGTCAGTCTGCTCTTCCCTGGGTGTGTTACATTTACAGAGTGGGGACAGTCTGCTCTTCCCTGGGTGTGTTACATTGACAGAGTGAGGTCAGTCTGCTCTACCCTGGGTGTATTACATTGACAGAGTGGGGTCAGTCTACTCTTCCCTGGGTGTCTTACATTGACAGAGTGGGGTCAGTCTGCTCTTCCCTGGGTGAGTTACATTGACAGAGTGGGGTCAGTCTGCTATTCCCTGGGTGTGATATACTGACAGAGTGGGGTCAGTCTGCTCTTCCCTGGGTGATTTAAATTGACAGAGTGGGGTCAATCTTCTCTTCCCTGAGTGCGTTACATTGACAGAGTGGGGTCAGTGTGTTCTTCCCTGAGTGTGTTACATTGACAGAGTGGGGTCAGTCTGCTCTTCCCTGGGTGTGTTACATTGACAGAGTGGGGTCAGTCTGCTCTTCCCTGGGTCTGTGCTATTGACAGAGTGGGTTTGTCTGTTCTTCCCTGGGTGCGTTACATTGACAGAGTGGGGTCAGTATGCTCTTCCCTGAGTGTGTTACATTGACAGAACAGGGTCCGTCTGCCTTTCCCTGGGTGTGTTACATTGACAGAGTGAGGTTAGTCTGCTCTTCCCTGGGAGTGTTACATTGACAGATTGAGGTCCGTCTGCTCTTCCCTGGGTGTGTTAGAATGACAGAGTGGGGTCAGTCTGTTCTTCCCTGGGTGTGTTACATTGACAGAGTGGGGTCAGTCTGCTCTTCACTGTGTGTGTTACATTGACAGAGTTGGGTCAGTCTGATCTTCCCTGGGTTTACAACGTTGTGAGAAAGGGGTCAGTCTGCTCTTCCCTGGGTGTGTTACATTGCCGGAGTGGTTTCAGCCTGCTCTTCCCTGGGTGTGTTACATTGACAGAGAGAGGTCAGTCTGCTCTTCCCTCGGTGGGTTACATTGAAAGTATGGGGTCAGTCTGCTCTTCCCTGGGTGTGTTACATTGACACAGTGGGGTCAATCTGCTCTTCCCTGGGTGTGTTACATTGACAGTTCGCGGTCAGTTTGCTCTTCCCTGCGTGCGTGACATTGACAGAGTGGGGTCAGTCTGCTCTTCCCTGGGTGTGTTACATTGACAGAGTGGGGTCAGTCTGCTCTTCCCTGGGTGTGTTACATTGACAGAGAGGGGTCAGTCTGCTCTTCCCTGGATGTGTTACATTGAAAGTGTGGGGTCAGTCTGCTCTTCCCTGGGTGTGTTACATTGACACAGTAGGGTCAGTCTGCTCTTCCCTGGGGACGTGACATTGACAGAGTGCGGTCAGTCTGCTCTTCCCTGGGTGCGTGACATTGACAGAGTGGGGTCAGTCTGCTCTTCCCTGGGTGTGTTACATTGACAGAGTGGGGTCAGTCTGCTCTTCCCTGGGTATGTTACATTGACCTAGCCAGGTCAATCTTCTGTTCCCTGGGTGTGTTACATTGACAGAGGGGGCTCAGTCTGAATTTCCCTGGGTGTGTTACATTGACAGAGTGAGGTCAGTCTGCTCTTCCCTGGGTGTGTTACAATGACAGAGAGGGGTCAGTCTGCTCTTCCCTGGGTGTGTTACAATGACAGAGTTGGGTCAGTCTGCTCTTCCCAGAATGTGTTACATTGACAGAGTTGGGTCAGTCTGATCTTCCCTGGGTGTGTTACTTTGACAGAGTGGGGTCAGTCTGCTCTTCCCTGGGTGCGTGACATTGACAGAGTGGGGTCAGTCTGCTGTTCCCAGGGTGTGTTACATTTACAGAGTGGGGTCAGTCTGCTCTTCCCTGGGTGTGTTACATTGACAGAGAGGGGTCAGTCTGCTCTTCCCTGGATGTGTTCCATTGAATGTGTGGGGTCAGTCTGCTCTTCCCTGGGTGTGTTACATTGACACAGTGGGGTCAGTCTGCTCTTCCCTGGGTGTGTTACATTGACAGAGTGGGGTCAGTCTGCTCTTCCCTGGGTGTGTTACATTGACAGAGAGGGGTCAGTCTGCTCTTCCCTGGGTGTGTTACAATGACAGAGTGGGGTCAGTCTGCTCTTCCTTGGGTGTTTTACATTGACCGAGTGGGGTCAGTCTGCGCTTCCCGCGGTGTGTTACATTGACAGAGTTGGGTCAGTCTGATCTTCCCTGGGTGTATAACGTTGACAGAAAGGGGTCAGTCTGCTCTTCCCTGGGTGTGTTGCAATGACAGAGTGTGGTCAGTCTGCTCTTCCCTGTGTCTGTTATATTTGACCGGGTGAGGTCAGTCTGCTCTTCCCTGGGTGTGTTACATTGCCAGAGTGGTTTTAGTCTGCTCTTCCCTGGATGTGTTACATTGACAGAGAGGGGTCAGTCTGCTCTTCCCTCGGTGGGTTACATTGAAAGTGTGGGTCAGTCTGCTCTTCCCTGGGTGTGTTACATTGACACAGTGGGGTCAATCTGCTCTTCCCTGGGTGTGTTACATTGACAGCGTGCGGTCAGTCTGCTATTCCCTGGGTGCGTGACATTGACTGAGTGGGGTCAAACTGCTCTTCCCTGGGTGTGTTACATTGACAGAGTGGGGTCAGTCTGCTCTTCCCTGGATGTGTTACATTGAATGTGTGGGGTCAGTCTGCTCTTCACTGGGTGTGTTACATTGACACAGTGGGGTCAGTCTGCTCTTCCCTGGGTGTGTTACATTGACAGAGAGGGGTCAGTCTGCTCTTCCCTGGATGTGTTACATTGAATGTGTGGGGTCAGTCTGTTCTTCCTTGGGTGTGTTACATTGACAGAATGGGGTCAGTCTGCCCTTCCCTGGGTGTGTTACATTGACAGAGTGGGGTCAGTCTGCTCTTCACTGGGTCTGTTACATTGACAGAGTGGGTAAATCTGCTCTTCCCTGGGTGTGTTACATTGACAGAGAGGGGTCAGTCTGCTCTTCCCTGGGTGGATTACATTCACCGAGTGCGGTCAGTCTGCTCTTCCCTGGATGTGTTACATTGAAAGTGTGGGGTCAGTCTGCTCTTCCCTGGATGTGTTACATTGACACAGTGGGATCAATCTGCTCTTCCCTGGGTGTGTTACATTGACAGTGTGCGGTCAGTCTGCTCTTCCCTGGGTGCGTGACATTGACAGAGTGGGGTCAGTCTGCTCTTCCCTGGGTGTGTTACATTGACAGAGTGGGGTCCGTCTGCTCTTCCCTGGGTGTGTTACATTGACAGAGAGGGGTCAGTCTGCTCTTCCCTGGATGTGTTACATTGAAAGTGTGGGGTCAGTCTGCTCTTCCCTGGGTGTGTTACATTGACACAGTGGGGTCAGTCTGCTCTTCCCTGGGTGCGTGACATTGACAGAGTGCGGTCAGTCTGCTCTTCCCTGGGTGCGTGACATTGACAGAGTGGGGTCAGTCTGCTCTTCCCTGGGTGTGTTACATTGACAGAGTGGGGTCAGTCTGCTCTTCCCTGGCTGAGTTACATGGAGGAAGAGGGGTCTGTCTGCTCTTCACTGGGTGGGTTACATTGACAGAGTGGGGTCAGTCCGCTCTTCTCTGCGTGTGTAACTTTGACAGAGTGGAGTCAGTCTGCTCTTCCCTGGGTGTGTTACACTGACAGAGTTGGGTCAATCTGCTCATCCCTGGGTGTGTGACATTGACAGAGTTGGGTCAGTCTGCTCTTCCCAGGGTGTGTTACATTGACAGAGTGGGGTCAGTCTGCTCTTCCCTGGGTGTGTTACATTGACAGAGTGGGTTCAGTCTGCTCTTCCCTGGGTGGGTTACATTGACAGAACGGGGTCTGTCTGCTCTTCCCTGGGAGTGTTACATTGACAGAGTGGGTTCAGTCTGCTCTTCCCTGGTTGTGTTACATTGACAGAGTGGGGTCAATCTGCTCTTCCTTGGGTGTGTTACATTGACAGAGTGGGGTAAGTCTGCTCTCCCCTGGGTGTCTTACATTGACAGAGTGCGGTCAGTCTGTTCTTCCCTGGGTGTGTTGCATTGACAGAATGGGGTCAGTCTGCTCTTCCCTGGGTGTGTTACATTGACAGAGTGGGGTCAGTCTGCTCTTCCCTGGGTCTGTTACATTGACTGAGTGGGGGAAATCTGCTCTTCCCTGGCTGAGTTACATGGAGGAAGAGGGGTCTGTCTGCTCTTCACTGGGTGGGTTACATTGACAGAGTGGGGTCAGTCCGCACTTCTCTGCGTGTGTAACTTTGACAGAGTGGAGTCAGTCTGCTCTTCCCTGGGTATGTTACACTGACAGAGTTGGGTCAATCTGCTCTTCCCTGGGTGTGTGACATTGACAGAGTTGGGTCAGTCTGCTCTTCCCAGGGTGTGTTACATTGACAGAGTGGGGTCAGTCTGCTCTTCCCTGGGTGTGTTACATTGACAGAGTGGGTTCAGTCTGCTCTTCTCTGGGTGTGTTACATTGACAGAGTGGGGTCAGTCTGCTCTTCCCTGGGTCTGTTACATTGACTGAGTGGGGGAAATCTCCTCTTCCCTGGCTGTCTTACATTGACAGAGAGGGGTCAGTCTGCTCTTCCCTGGGTGGGTTACATTGACCAAGTGCGGTCAGTCTGCTCTTCCCTGGATGTGTTACATTGAAAGTGTGGGGTCAGTCTGCTCTTCCCTGGGTGTGTTACATTGACACAATGGGATCAATCTGCTCTTCCCTGGGTGTATTACATTGACAGAGTGCGGTCAGTCTGCTCTTCCCTGGGTGCGTGACATTGACAGAGTGGGGTCAGTCTGTTCTTCCCTGGGTGTGTTACATTGACAGAATGGGGTCAGTCTGCCCTTCCCTGGGTGTGTTACATTGACAGAGTGGGGTCAGTCTGCTCTTCCCTGGGTCTGTTACATTGACAGAGTGGGGTAAATCTGCTCTTCCCTGGGTGTGTTACATTGACAGAGAGGGGTTAGTCTGCTCTTACCTGGGTGGATTACATTCACCGAGTGCGGTCAGTCTGCTCTTCGCTGGATGTGTTACATTGAAAGTGTGGGGTCAGTCTGCTCTTCCCTGGATGTGTTACAATGACAGAGTGGGGTCAGACTGCTCTTCCCTGGGTGTGTTACATTGACAGAGTGCGGTCAGTCTGCTCTTCCCTGGGTGCGTGACATTGACAGAGTGGGGTCAGTCTGCTCTTCCCTGGGTGTGTTACATTGCCAGAGTGGTTTCAGTCTGCTCTTCCCTGGGTGTGTTACATTGACAGAGAGGGGTCAGTCTCCTCTTCCCTCGGTGGGTTACATTGAAAGTGTGGGGTCAGTCTGCTCTTCCCTGGGTGTGTTACTTTGACACAGTGGGGTCAATCTGCTCTTCCCTGGGTGTGTTACATTGACAGTGTGCGGTCAGTCTGCTCTTCCCTGGGCGCGTGACATTGACAGAGTGGGGTCAGTCTGCTCTTCCCTGGGTGTGTTACATTGACAGAGTGGGTTCCGTCTGCTCTTCCCTGGGTGTGTTACATTGACAGAGAGGGGTCAGTCTGCTCTTCCCTGGGTGCGTGACATTGACAGAGTGCGGTCAGTCTGCTCTTCCCTGGGTGCGTGACATTGACAGAGTGGGGTCAGTCTGCTCTTCCCTGGGTGTGTTACATTGACAGAGTGGGGTCAGTCTGCTCTTCCCTGGCTGAGTTACATGGAGGGAGAGGGGTCTGTCTGCTCTTCACTGGGTGGGTTACATTGACAGAGTTGGGTCAGTCCGCTCTTCTCTGCGTGTGTTACTTTGACAGAGTGGAGTCAGTCTGCTCTTCCCTGGGTGTGTTACACTGACAGAGTTGGGTCAATCTGCTCTTCCCTGGGTGTGTTACATTGACAGAGTGGGGTCAGTCTGCTCTTCCCTGGGTGTGTTACATTGACAGAGTGGGGTCAGTCTGCTCTTCCCTGGGTGTGTTACATTGACAGAGTGGGGTCAGTCTGCTCTTCCCTGGGTGGGTTACATTGACAGAACGGGGTCTGTCTGCTCTTCCCTGGGAGTGTTACATTGACAGAGTGGGTTCAGTCTGCTCTTCCCTGGTTGTGTTACATTGACAGAGTGGGGTCAATCTGCTTTTCCTTGGGTGTGTTACATTGACAGAGTGGGGTAAGTCTGCTCTCCCCTGGGTGTCTTACATTGACAGAGTGCGGTCAGTCTGTTCTTCCCTGGGTGTGTTACATTGACAGAATGGCGTCAGTCTGCTCTTCCCTGGGTGTGTTACATTGACAGAGTGGGGTCAGTCTGCTCTTCCCTGGGTCTGTTACATTGACAGAGTGGGGTAAATCTGCTCTTCCCTGGGTGTGTTACATTGACAGAGAGGGGTCAGTCTGCTCTTCCCTGGGTGGATTACATTCACCGAGTGCGGTCAGTCTGCTCTTCCCTGGATGTGTTACATTGAAATTGTGGGGTCAGTCTGCTCTTCCCTGGATGTGTTACATTGACACAGTGGGATCAATCTGCTCTTCCCTGGGTGTGTTACATTGACAGAGTGCGGTCAGTCTGCTCTTCCCTGGGTGCGTGACATTGACAGAGTGGGGTCAGTCTGCTCTTCCCTGGGTGTGTTACATTGACAGAGAGGGGTCAGTCTCCTCTTCCCTCGGTGGGTTACATTGAAAGTGTGGGGTCAGTCTGCTCTTCCCTGGGTGTGTTACATTGACAGAGTGGGGTCAGTCTGATCTTCCCTGGGTGTGTTACATTGACAGTGTGCGGTCAGTCTGCTCTTCCCTGGGTGCGTGACATTGACAGAATGGGGTCAGTCTGCCCTTCCCTGGGTGTGTTACATTGACAGAGTGGGGTCAGTCTGCTCTTCCCTGGGTCTGTTACATTGACAGAGTGGGGTAAATCTGCTCTTCCCTGGGTGTGTTACATTGACAGAGAGGGGTCAGTCTGCTCTTCCCTGGGTGGATTACATTCACCGAGTGCGGTCAGTCTGCTCTTCCCTGGATGTGTTACATTGAAAGTGTGGGGTCAGTCTGCTCTTCCCTGGATGTGTTACATTGACACAGTGGGATCAATCTGCTCTTCCCTGGGTGTGTTACATTGACAGAGTGCGGTCAGTCTGCTCTTCCCTGGGTGCGTGACATTGACAGAGTGGGGTCAGTCTGCTCTTCCCTGGGTGTGTTACATTGCCAGAGTGGTTTCAGTCTGCTCTTCCCTGGGTGTGTTACATAGACAGAGAGGGGTCAGTCTCCTCTTCCCTCGGTGGGTTACATTGAAAGTGTGGGGTCAGTCTGCTCTTCCCTGGGTGTGTTACATTGACAGAGTGGGGTCAGTCTGATCTTCCCTGGGTGTGTTACATTGACAGTGTGCGGTCAGTCTGCTCTTCCCTGGGTGCGTGACATTGACAGAGTGGGGTCAGTCTGCTCTTCCCTGGGTGTGTTACATTGACAGAGTGGGTTCCGTCTGCTCTTCCCTGGGTGTGTTACATTGACAGAGAGGGGTCAGTCTGCTCTTCCCTGGATGTGTTACATTGAAAGTGTGGGGTCAGTCTGCTCTTCCCTGGGTGTGTTACATTGACACAGTGGGGTCAGTCTGCTCTTCCCTGGGTGCGTGACATTGACAGAGTGCGGTCAGTCTGCTCTTCCCTGGGTGCGTGACATTGACAGAGTGGGGTCAGTCTGCTCTTCCCTGGGTGTGTTACATTGACAGAGTGGGGTCAGTCTGCTCTTCCCTGGCTGAGTTACGTGGAGGGAGAGGGGTCTGTCTGCTCTTCACTGGGTGGGTTACATTGACAGAGTGGGGTCAGTCCGCTCTTCTCTGCGTGTGTTACTTTGACAGAGTGGAGTCAGTCTGCTCTTCCCTGGGTGTGTTACACTGACAGAGTTGGGTCAATCTGCTCTTCCCTGGGTGTGTTACATTGACAGAGTGGGGTCAGTCTGCTTTTCCCTGGGTGTGTTACATTGACAGAGTGGGGTCAGTCTGCTCTTCCCTGGGTGTGTTACATTGACGGAGTGGGGTCAGTTTGCTCTTCCCTGGGTGGGTTACATTGACAGAACGGGGTCTGTCTGCTCTTCCCTGGGAGTGTTACATTGACAGAGTGGGTTCAGTCTGCTCTTCCCTGGTTGTGTTACATTGACAGAGTGGGGTCAATCTGCTCTTCCTTGGGTGTGTTACATTGACAGAGTGGGGTCAGTCTGCTCTTCCCTGGGTGTGTTACATTGACAGAGTGGGGTCAGTCTGTTCTTCCCTGGGTGGGTTACATTGACAGAACGGGGTCTGTCTGCTCTTCCCTGGTTGTGTTACATTGACAGAGTGGGGTCAGTCTGCTCTTCGCTGGGTGTGTTACATTGACAGAGTGGGGTAAGTCTGCTCTCCCCTGGGTGTCTTACATTGACAGAGTGGGGTCAGTCTGTTTTTCCCTGGGTGTATTACATTGACAGAATGGGGTCAGTCTGCTCTTCCCTGGGTGTGTTACATTGACAGAGTGGGGTCAGTCTGCTCTTCCCTGGGTTTGTAACATTGACAGAGTGGGGAAAATCTGCTCTTCCCTGGGTGTGTTACATTGACAGAGAGGGGTCAGTCTGCTCTTCCTTGGGTGGGTTACATTGACCGAATGCGGTCAGTCTGCTCTTCCATGGATGTGTTACATTGAAAGTGTGGGGTCAGTCTGCTCTTCCCTGGGTGTGTTACATTGACACAGTGGGATCAATCTGCTCTTCCCTGGGTGTGTTACATTGACAGAGTGGGGTTAGTCTGCTCTTCCCTGGATTTGTTACATTGACCGAGTGAGGTCAATCTTCTGTTCCCTGGGTGAGTTACATTGACAGAGAGGGGTCAGTCTGCTCTTCCCTGGGTGTGTTACATTGACAGAGTGGGGTCAGTCAGCTCTTCCCTCGGTGTGTTACATTGACAGAGTGCGGTCAGTGTGCTCGTCCCTGGGTGCGTGACATTGACAGAGTGGGATCAGTCTACTCTGCACTGGGTGTCTTACATTGACAGGGTGGGGTCAGTCTGCTCTTCCCTGGGTGTGTTACATTGACAGAGTGGGGTCAGTCTGCTCCTCCCAGGGTGTGTTACATTGACAGAGTGGGGTCAGTCTGCTCTTCCCTGGGTGGGTTACATTGACTGAGTGCTGTCAGTCTGCTCTTACCAGCGTCTGTTACATTGACAGAGTGGGGTCAGTCTCCTCTTCCATGGGTTTGTTACATTGACAGAGTGGGGTCAGTCTGCTCTTCCCTGGGTGTGTTACAGTGACAGAGTGGGGTCAGTCTGCTCTTCCCAGGGTGTGTTATATTGACAGATTGGGGTCAGTCTGCTCTTCCCAGGGTGTGTTACATTGACAGAGTGGGGTCAGTCTGCTCTTCCCTGGGTGTGTTACATTGACAGAGTGCGGTCAGTGTGCTCTTCCCTGGGTGCGTGACATTGACAGAGTGGGGTCAGTCTGCTCTTCCCTGGGTGTGTTATATTGACAGAGTGGGGTCAGTCTGCTCTTCCCTGGGTGCGTGACATTGACAGAGTGGGTTTAGTCTGCTCTTCCCTGGGTGTTTTACATTGACAGATTGGGGTCAGTCTGCTCTTCCCTGGGTGTGTTACATTTACAGAGTGGGGACAGTCTGCTCTTCCCTGGGTGTGTTACATTGACAGAGTGAGGTCAGTCTGCTCTACCCTGGGTGTATTACATTGACAGAGTGGGGTCAGTCTACTCTTCCCTGGGTGTCTTACATTGACAGAGTGGGGTCAGTCTGCTCTTCCCTGGGTGAGTTACATTGACAGAGTGGGGTCAGTCTGCTATTCCCTGGGTGTGATATACTGACAGAGTGGGGTCAGTCTGCTCTTCCCTGGGTGATTTAAATTGACAGAGTGGGGTCAATCTTCTCTTCCCTGAGTGCGTTACATTGACAGAGTGGGGTCAGTGTGTTCTTCCCTGAGTGTGTTACATTGACAGAGTGGGGTCAGTCTGCTCTTCCCTGGGTGTGTTACATTGACAGAGTGGGGTCAGTCTGCTCTTCCCTGGGTCTGTGCTATTGACAGAGTGGGTTTGTCTGTTCTTCCCTGGGTGCGTTACATTGACAGAGTGGGGTCAGTATGCTCTTCCCTGAGTGTGTTACATTGACAGAACAGGGTCCGTCTGCCTTTCCCTGGGTGTGTTACATTGACAGAGTGAGGTTAGTCTGCTCTTCCCTGGGAGTGTTACATTGACAGATTGAGGTCCGTCTGCTCTTCCCTGGGTGTGTTAGAATGACAGAGTGGGGTCAGTCTGTTCTTCCCTGGGTGTGTTACATTGACAGAGTGGGGTCAGTCTGCTCTTCACTGTGTGTGTTACATTGACAGAGTTGGGTCAGTCTGATCTTCCCTGGGTTTACAACGTTGTGAGAAAGGGGTCAGTCTGCTCTTCCCTGGGTGTGTTACATTGCCGGAGTGGTTTCAGCCTGCTCTTCCCTGGGTGTGTTACATTGACAGAGAGAGGTCAGTCTGCTCTTCCCTCGGTGGGTTACATTGAAAGTATGGGGTCAGTCTGCTCTTCCCTGGGTGTGTTACATTGACACAGTGGGGTCAATCTGCTCTTCCCTGGGTGTGTTACATTGACAGTTCGCGGTCAGTTTGCTCTTCCCTGCGTGCGTGACATTGACAGAGTGGGGTCAGTCTGCTCTTCCCTGGGTGTGTTACATTGACAGAGTGGGGTCAGTCTGCTCTTCCCTGGGTGTGTTACATTGACAGAGAGGGGTCAGTCTGCTCTTCCCTGGATGTGTTACATTGAAAGTGTGGGGTCAGTCTGCTCTTCCCTGGGTGTGTTACATTGACACAGTAGGGTCAGTCTGCTCTTCCCTGGGGACGTGACATTGACAGAGTGCGGTCAGTCTGCTCTTCCCTGGGTGCGTGACATTGACAGAGTGGGGTCAGTCTGCTCTTCCCTGGGTGTGTTACATTGACAGAGTGGGGTCAGTCTGCTCTTCCCTGGGTATGTTACATTGACCTAGCCAGGTCAATCTTCTGTTCCCTGGGTGTGTTACATTGACAGAGGGGGCTCAGTCTGAATTTCCCTGGGTGTGTTACATTGACAGAGTGAGGTCAGTCTGCTCTTCCCTGGGTGTGTTACAATGACAGAGAGGGGTCAGTCTGCTCTTCCCTGGGTGTGTTACAATGACAGAGTTGGGTCAGTCTGCTCTTCCCAGAATGTGTTACATTGACAGAGTTGGGTCAGTCTGATCTTCCCTGGGTGTGTTACTTTGACAGAGTGGGGTCAGTCTGCTCTTCCCTGGGTGCGTGACATTGACAGAGTGGGGTCAGTCTGCTGTTCCCAGGGTGTGTTACATTTACAGAGTGGGGTCAGTCTGCTCTTCCCTGGGTGTGTTACATTGACAGAGAGGGGTCAGTCTGCTCTTCCCTGGATGTGTTCCATTGAATGTGTGGGGTCAGTCTGCTCTTCCCTGGGTGTGTTACATTGACACAGTGGGGTCAGTCTGCTCTTCCCTGGGTGTGTTACATTGACAGAGTGGGGTCAGTCTGCTCTTCCCTGGGTGTGTTACATTGACAGAGAGGGGTCAGTCTGCTCTTCCCTGGGTGTGTTACAATGACAGAGTGGGGTCAGTCTGCTCTTCCTTGGGTGTTTTACATTGACCGAGTGGGGTCAGTCTGCTCTTCCCGCGGTGTGTTACATTGACAGAGTTGGGTCAGTCTGATCTTCCCTGGGTGTATAACGTTGACAGAAAGGGGTCAGTCTGCTCTTCCCTGGGTGTGTTGCAATGACAGAGTGTGGTCAGTCTGCTCTTCCCTGTGTCTGTTATATTTGACCGGGTGAGGTCAGTCTGCTCTTCCCTGGGTGTGTTACATTGCCAGAGTGGTTTTAGTCTGCTCTTCCCTGGATGTGTTACATTGACAGAGAGGGGTCAGTCTGCTCTTCCCTCGGTGGGTTACATTGAAAGTGTGGGTCAGTCTGCTCTTCCCTGGGTGTGTTACATTGACACAGTGGGGTCAATCTGCTCTTCCCTGGGTGTGTTACATTGACAGCGTGCGGTCAGTCTGCTATTCCCTGGGTGCGTGACATTGACTGAGTGGGGTCAAACTGCTCTTCCCTGGGTGTGTTACATTGACAGAGTGGGGTCAGTCTGCTCTTCCCTGGATGTGTTACATTGAATGTGTGGGGTCAGTCTGCTCTTCACTGGGTGTGTTACATTGACACAGTGGGGTCAGTCTGCTCTTCCCTGGGTGTGTTACATTGACAGAGAGGGGTCAGTCTGCTCTTCCCTGGATGTGTTACATTGAATGTGTGGGGTCAGTCTGTTCTTCCTTGGGTGTGTTACATTGACAGAATGGGGTCAGTCTGCCCTTCCCTGGGTGTGTTACATTGACAGAGTGGGGTCAGTCTGCTCTTCACTGGGTCTGTTACATTGACAGAGTGGGTAAATCTGCTCTTCCCTGGGTGTGTTACATTGACAGAGAGGGGTCAGTCTGCTCTTCCCTGGGTGGATTACATTCACCGAGTGCGGTCAGTCTGCTCTTCCCTGGATGTGTTACATTGAAAGTGTGGGGTCAGTCTGCTCTTCCCTGGATGTGTTACATTGACACAGTGGGATCAATCTGCTCTTCCCTGGGTGTGTTACATTGACAGTGTGCGGTCAGTCTGCTCTTCCCTGGGTGCGTGACATTGACAGAGTGGGGTCAGTCTGCTCTTCCCTGGGTGTGTTACATTGACAGAGTGGGGTCCGTCTGCTCTTCCCTGGGTGTGTTACATTGACAGAGAGGGGTCAGTCTGCTCTTCCCTGGATGTGTTACATTGAAAGTGTGGGGTCAGTCTGCTCTTCCCTGGGTGTGTTACATTGACACAGTGGGGTCAGTCTGCTCTTCCCTGGGTGCGTGACATTGACAGAGTGCGGTCAGTCTGCTCTTCCCTGGGTGCGTGACATTGACAGAGTGGGGTCAGTCTGCTCTTCCCTGGGTGTGTTACATTGACAGAGTGGGGTCAGTCTGCTCTTCCCTGGCTGAGTTACATGGAGGAAGAGGGGTCTGTCTGCTCTTCACTGGGTGGGTTACATTGACAGAGTGGGGTCAGTCCGCTCTTCTCTGCGTGTGTAACTTTGACAGAGTGGAGTCAGTCTGCTCTTCCCTGGGTGTGTTACACTGACAGAGTTGGGTCAATCTGCTCATCCCTGGGTGTGTGACATTGACAGAGTTGGGTCAGTCTGCTCTTCCCAGGGTGTGTTACATTGACAGAGTGGGGTCAGTCTGCTCTTCCCTGGGTGTGTTACATTGACAGAGTGGGTTCAGTCTGCTCTTCCCTGGGTGGGTTACATTGACAGAACGGGGTCTGTCTGCTCTTCCCTGGGAGTGTTACATTGACAGAGTGGGTTCAGTCTGCTCTTCCCTGGTTGTGTTACATTGACAGAGTGGGGTCAATCTGCTCTTCCTTGGGTGTGTTACATTGACAGAGTGGGGTAAGTCTGCTCTCCCCTGGGTGTCTTACATTGACAGAGTGCGGTCAGTCTGTTCTTCCCTGGGTGTGTTGCATTGACAGAATGGGGTCAGTCTGCTCTTCCCTGGGTGTGTTACATTGACAGAGTGGGGTCAGTCTGCTCTTCCCTGGGTCTGTTACATTGACTGAGTGGGGGAAATCTGCTCTTCCCTGGCTGAGTTACATGGAGGAAGAGGGGTCTGTCTGCTCTTCACTGGGTGGGTTACATTGACAGAGTGGGGTCAGTCCGCACTTCTCTGCGTGTGTAACTTTGACAGAGTGGAGTCAGTCTGCTCTTCCCTGGGTATGTTACACTGACAGAGTTGGGTCAATCTGCTCTTCCCTGGGTGTGTGACATTGACAGAGTTGGGTCAGTCTGCTCTTCCCAGGGTGTGTTACATTGACAGAGTGGGGTCAGTCTGCTCTTCCCTGGGTGTGTTACATTGACAGAGTGGGTTCAGTCTGCTCTTCTCTGGGTGGGTTACATTGACAGAACGGGGTCTGTCTGCTCTTCCCTGGGAGTGTTACATTGACAGAGTGGGGTCAGTCTGCTCTTCCCTGGGTCTGTTACATTGACTGAGTGGGGGAAATCTCCTCTTCCCTGGCTGTCTTACATTGACAGAGAGGGGTCAGTCTGCTCTTCCCTGGGTGGGTTACATAGACCAAGTGCGGTCAGTCTGCTCTTCCCTGGATGTGTTACATTGAAAGTGTGGGGTCAGTCTGCTCTTCCCTGGGTGTGTTACATTGACACAGTGGGATCAATCTGCTCTTCCCTGGGTGTATTACATTGACAGAGTGCGGTCAGTCTGCTCTTCCCTGGGTGCGTGACATTGACAGAGTGGGGTCAGTCTGTTCTTCCCTGGGTGTGTTACATTGACAGAATGGGGTCAGTCTGCCCTTCCCTGGGTGTGTTACATTGACAGAGTGGGGTCAGTCTGCTCTTCCCTGGGTCTGTTACATTGACAGAGTGGGGTAAATCTGCTCTTCCCTGGGTGTGTTACATTGACAGAGAGGGGTTAGTCTGCTCTTACCTGGGTGGATTACATTCACCGAGTGCGGTCAGTCTGCTCTTCCCTGGATGTGTTACATTGAAAGTGTGGGGTCAGTCTGCTCTTCCCTGGATGTGTTACATTGACACAGTGGGATCAATCTGCTCTTCCCTGGGTGTGTTACATTGACAGAGTGCGGTCAGTCTGCTCTTCCCTGGGTGCGTGACATTGACAGAGTGGGGTCAGTCTGCTCTTCCCTGGGTGTGTTACATTGCCAGAGTGGTTTCAGTCTGCTCTTCCCTGGGTGTGTTACTTTGACACAGTGGGGTCAATCTGCTCTTCCCTGGGTGTGTTACATTGACAGTGTGCGGTCAGTCTGCTCTTCCCTGGGTGCGTGACATTGACAGAGTGGGGTCAGTCTGCTCTTCCCTGGGTGTGTTACATTGACAGAGTGGGTTCCGTCTGCTCTTCCCTGGGTGTGTTACATTGACAGAGAGGGGTCAGTCTGCTCTTCCCTGGGTGCGTGACATTGACAGAGTGCGGTCAGTCTGCTCTTCCCTGGGTGCGTGACATTGACAGAGTGGGGTCAGTCTGCTCTTCCCTGGGTGTGTTACATTGACAGAGTGGGGTCAGTCTGCTCTTCCCTGGCTGAGTTACATGGAGGGAGAGGGGTCTGTCTGCTCTTCACTGGGTGGGTTACATTGACAGAGTGGGGTCAGTCCGCTCTTCTCTGCGTGTGTTACTTTGACTGAGTGGAGTCAGTCTGCTCTTCCCTGGGTGTGTTACACTGACAGAGTTCGGTCAATCTGCTCTTCCCTGGGTGTGTTACATTGACAGAGTGGGGTCAGTCTGCTCTTCCCTGGGTGTGTTACATTGACAGAGTGGGG
The DNA here is from genome assembly GCF_047496795.1 of Chiloscyllium punctatum. Taxonomy (NCBI): domain Eukaryota; kingdom Metazoa; phylum Chordata; class Chondrichthyes; order Orectolobiformes; family Hemiscylliidae; genus Chiloscyllium; species Chiloscyllium punctatum. Next base: position 81,102,534 of record NC_092768.1, read on the forward strand.
TCAGTCTGCTCTTCACTGGGTGTGTTACATTGACAGAGTGGGGTCAGTCTGCTCTTCCCTGGGTGTGTTACATTGACAGAACGGGGTCTGTCTGCTCTTCCCTGGGAGTGTTACATTGACAGAGTGGGTTCAGTCTGCTCTTCCCTGGTTGTGTTACATTGACAGAGTGGGGTCAATCTGCTTTTCCTTGGGTGTGTTACATTGACAGAGTGGGGTAAGTCTGCTCTCCCCTGGGTGTCTTACATTGACAGAGTGCGGTCAGTCTGTTCTTCCCTGGGTGTGTTACATTTACAGAATGTCGTCAGTCTGCTCTTCCCTGGGTGTGTTACATTGACAGAGTGGGGTCAGTCTGCTCTTCCCTGGGTCTGTTACATTGACAGAGTGGGGTAAATCTGCTCTTCCCTGGGTGTGTTACATTGACAGAGAGGGGTCAGTCTGCTCTTCCCTGGGTGGATTACATTCACCGAGTGCGGTCAGTCTGCTCTTCCCTGGATGTGTTACATTGAAAGTGTGGGGTCAGTCTGCTCTTCCCTGGATGTGTTACATTGACACAGTGGGATCAATCTGCTCTTCCATGGGTGTGTTACATTGACAGAGTGCGGTCAGTCTGCTCTTCCCTGGGTGCGTGACATTGACAGAGTGGGGTCAGTCTGCTCTTCCCTGGGTGTGTTACATTGACAGAGAGGGGTCAGTCTCCTCTTCCCTCGGTGGGTTACATTGAAAGTGTGGGGTCAGTCTGCTCTTCCCTGGGTGTGTTACATTGACAGAGTGGGGTCAGTCTGATCTTCCCTGGGTGTGTTACATTGACAGTGTGCGGTCAGTCTGCTCTTCCCTGGGTGCGTGACATTGACAGAATGGGGTCAGTCTGCCCTTCCCTGGGTGTGTTACATTGACAGAGTGGGGTCAGTCTGCTCTTCCCTGGGTCTGTTACATTGACAGAGTGGGGTAAATCTGCTCTTCCCTGGGTGTGTTACATTGACAGAGAGGGGGCAGTCTGCTCTTCCCTGGGTGGATTACATTCACCGAGTGCGGTCAGTCTGCTCTTCCCTGGATGTGTTACATTGAAAGTGTGGGGTCAGTCTGCTCTTCCCTGGATGTGTTACATTGACACAGTGGGATCAATCTGCTCTTCCCTGGGTGTGTTACATTGACAGAGTGCGGTCAGTCTGCTCTTCCCTGGGTGCGTGACATTGACAGAGTGGGGTCAGTCTGCTCTTCCCTGGGTGTGTTACATTGCCAGAGTGGTTTCAGTCTGCTCTTCCCTGGGTGTGTTACATAGACAGAGAGGGGTCAGTCTCCTCTTCCCTCGGTGGGTTACATTGAAAGTGTGGGGTCAGTCTGCTCTTCCCTGGGTGTGTTACATTGACAGAGTGGGGTCAGTCTGATCTTCCCTGGGTGTGTTACATTGACAGTGTGCGGTCAGTCTGCTCTTCCCTGGGTGCGTGACATTGACAGAGTGGGGTCAGTCTGCTCTTCCCTGGGTGTGTTACATTGACAGAGTGGGTTCCGTCTGCTCTTCCCTGGGTGTGTTACATTGACAGAGAGGGGTCAGTCTGCTCTTCCCTGGATGTGTTACATTGAAAGTGTGGGGTCAGTCTGCTCTTCCCTGGGTGTGTTACATTGACACAGTGGGGTCAGTCTGCTCTTCCCTGGGTGCGTGACATTGACAGAGTGCGGTCAGTCTGCTCTTCCCTGGGTGCGTGACATTGACAGAGTGGGGTCAGTCTGCTCTTCCCTGGGTGTGTTACATTGACAGAGTGGGGTCAGTCTGCTCTTCCCTGGCTGAGTTACATGGAGGGAGAGGGGTCTGTCTGCTCTTCACTGGGTGGGTTACATTGACAGAGTGGGGTCAGTCCGCTCTTCTCTGCGTGTGTTACTTTGACAGAGTGGAGTCAGTCTGCTCTTCCCTGGGTGTGTTACACTGACAGAGTTGGGTCAATCTGCTCTTCCCTGGGTGTGTTACATTGACAGAGTGGGGTCAGTCTGCTTTTCCCTGGGTGTGTTACATTGACAGAGTGGGGTCAGTCTGCTCTTCCCTGGGTGTGTTACATTGACGGAGTGGGGTCAGTTTGCTCTTCCCTGGGTGGGTTACATTGACAGAACGGGGTCTGTCTGCTCTTCCCTGGGAGTGTTACATTGACAGAGTGGGTTCAGTCTGCTCTTCCCTGGTTGTGTTACATTGACAGAGTGGGGTCAATCTGCTCTTCCTTGGGTGTGTTACATTGACAGAGTGGGGTCAGTCTGCTCTTCCCTGGGTGTGTTACATTGACAGAGTGGGGTCATTCTGTTCTTCCCTGGGTGGGTTACATTGACAGAACGGGGTCTGTCTGCTCTTCCCTGGTTGTGTTACATTGACAGAGTGGGGTCAGTCTGCTCTTCGCTGGGTGTGTTACATTGACAGAGTGGGGTAAGTCTGCTCTCCCCTGGGTGTCTTACATTGACAGAGTGGGGTCAGTCTGTTCTTCCCTGGGTGGGTTACATTGACCGAATGCGGTCAGTCTGCTCTTCCCTGGATGTGTTACATTGAAAGTGTGGGGTCAGTCTGCTCTTCCCTGGGTGTGTTACATTGACACAGTGGGATCAATCTGCTCTTCCCTGGGTGTGTTACATTGACAGAGTGGGGTTAGTCTGCTCTTCCCTGGGTATGTTACATTGACCGAGTGAGGTCAATCTTCTGTTCCCTGGGTGAGTTACATTGACAGAGAGGGGTCAGTCTGCTCTTCCCTGGGTGTGTTACATTGACAGAGTGGGGTCAGTCAGCTCTTCCCTGGGTGTGTTACATTGACAGAGTGCGGTCAGTGTGCTCGTCCCTGGGTGCGTTACATTGACAGAGTGGGATCAGTCTACTCTGCACTGGGTGTCTTACATTGACAGGGTGGGGTCAGTCTGCTCTTCCCTGGGTGTGTTACATTGACAGAGTGGGGTCAGTCTGATCTTCCCTGGGTGTGTTACATTGACAGTGTGCGGTCAGTCTGCTCTTCCCTGGGTGCGTGACATTGACAGAATGGGGTCAGTCTGCCCTTCCCTGGGTGTGTTACATTGACAGAGTGGGGTCAGTCTGCTCTTCCCTGGGTCTGTTACATTGACAGAGTGGGGTAAATCTGCTCTTCCCTGGGTGTGTTACATTGACAGAGAGGGGGCAGTCTGCTCTTCCCTGGGTGGATTACATTCACCGAGTGCGGTCAGTCTGCTCTTCCCTGGATGTGTTACATTGAAAGTGTGGGGTCAGTCTGCTCTTCCCTGGATGTGTTACATTGACACAGTGGGATCAATCTGCTCTTCCCTGGGTGTGTTACATTGACAGAGTGCGGTCAGTCTGCTCTTCCCTGGGTGCGTGACATTGACAGAGTGGGGTCAGTCTGCTCTTCCCTGGGTGTGTTACATTGCCAGAGTGGTTTCAGTCTGCTCTTCCCTGGGTGTGTTACATAGACAGAGAGGGGTCAGTCTCCTCTTCCCTCGGTGGGTTACATTGAAAGTGTGGGGTCAGTCTGCTCTTCCCTGGGTGTGTTACATTGACAGAGTGGGGTCAGTCTGATCTTCCCTGGGTGTGTTACATTGACAGTGTGCGGTCAGTCTGCTCTTCCCTGGGTGCGTGACATTGACAGAGTGGGGTCAGTCTGCTCTTCCCTGGGTGTGTTACATTGACAGAGTGGGTTCCGTCTGCTCTTCCCTGGGTGTGTTACATTGACAGAGAGGGGTCAGTCTGCTCTTCCCTGGATGTGTTACATTGAAAGTGTGGGGTCAGTCTGCTCTTCCCTGGGTGTGTTACATTGACACAGTGGGGTCAGTCTGCTCTTCCCTGGGTGCGTGACATTGACAGAGTGCGGTCAGTCTGCTCTTCCCTGGGTGCGTGACATTGACAGAGTGGGGTCAGTCTGCTCTTCCCTGGGTGTGTTACATTGACAGAGTGGGGTCAGTCTGCTCTTCCCTGGCTGAGTTACATGGAGGGAGAGGGGTCTGTCTGCTCTTCACTGGGTGGGTTACATTGACAGAGTGGGGTCAGTCCGCTCTTCTCTGCGTGTGTTACTTTGACAGAGTGGAGTCAGTCTGCTCTTCCCTGGGTGTGTTACACTGACAGAGTTGGGTCAATCTGCTCTTCCCTGGGTGTGTTACATTGACAGAGTGGGGTCAGTCTGCTTTTCCCTGGGTGTGTTACATTGACAGAGTGGGGTCAGTCTGCTCTTCCCTGGGTGTGTTACATTGACGGAGTGGGGTCAGTTTGCTCTTCCCTGGGTGGGTTACATTGACAGAACGGGGTCTGTCTGCTCTTCCCTGGGAGTGTTACATTGACAGAGTGGGTTCAGTCTGCTCTTCCCTGGTTGTGTTACATTGACAGAGTGGGGTCAATCTGCTCTTCCTTGGGTGTGTTACATTGACAGAGTGGGGTCAGTCTGCTCTTCCCTGGGTGTGTTACATTGACAGAGTGGGGTCATTCTGTTCTTCCCTGGGTGGGTTACATTGACAGAACGGGGTCTGTCTGCTCTTCCCTGGTTGTGTTACATTGACAGAGTGGGGTCAGTCTGCTCTTCGCTGGGTGTGTTACATTGACAGAGTGGGGTAAGTCTGCTCTCCCCTGGGTGTCTTACATTGACAGAGTGGGGTCAGTCTGTTCTTCCCTGGGTGGGTTACATTGACCGAATGCGGTCAGTCTGCTCTTCCCTGGATGTGTTACATTGAAAGTGTGGGGTCAGTCTGCTCTTCCCTGGGTGTGTTACATTGACACAGTGGGATCAATCTGCTCTTCCCTGGGTGTGTTACATTGACAGAGTGGGGTTAGTCTGCTCTTCCCTGGGTATGTTACATTGACCGAGTGAGGTCAATCTTCTGTTCCCTGGGTGAGTTACATTGACAGAGAGGGGTCAGTCTGCTCTTCCCTGGGTGTGTTACATTGACAGAGTGGGGTCAGTCAGCTCTTCCCTGGGTGTGTTACATTGACAGAGTGCGGTCAGTGTGCTCGTTCCTGGGTGCGTGACATTGACAGAGTGGGATCAGTCTACTCTGCACTGGGTGTCTTACATTGACAGGGTGGGGTCAGTCTGCTCTTCCCTGGGTGTGTTACATTGACAGAGTGGGGTCAGTCTGCTCCTCCCAGGGTGTGTTACATTGACAGAGTGGGGTCAGTCTGCTCTTCCCTGGGTGGGTTACATTGACTGAGTGCTGTCAGTCTGCTCTTACCAGCGTCTGTTACATTGACAGAGTGGGGTCAGTCTCCTCTTCCATGGGTTTTGTTACATTGACAGAGTGGGGTCAGTCTGCTCTTCCCTGGGTGTGTTACAGTGACAGAGTGGGGTCAGTCTGCTCTTCCCAGGGTGTGTTATATTGACAGATTGGGGTCAGTCTGCTCTTCCCAGGGTGTGTTACATTGACAGAGTGCGGTCAGTGTGCTCTTCCCTGGGTGCGTGACATTGACAGAGTGGGGTCAGTCTGCTCTTCCCTGGGTGTGTTATATTGACAGAGTGGGGTCAGTCTGCTCTTCCCTGGGTGTGTTACATTGACAGAGTGGGGTCCGTCTGCTCTTCCCTGGGTGTGTTACATTGACAGAGAGGGGTCAGTCTGCTCTTCCCTGGATGTGTTACATTGAAAGTGTGGGGTCAGTCTGCTCTTCCCTGGGTGTGTTACATTGACACAGTGGGGTCAGTCTGCTCTTCCCTGGGTGCGTGACATTGACAGAGTGCGGTCAGTCTGCTCTTCCCTGGGTGCGTGACATTGACAGAGTGGGGTCAGTCTGCTCTTCCCTGGGTGTGTTACATTGACAGAGTGGGGTCAGTCTGCTCTTCCCTGGCTGAGTTACATGGAGGAAGAGGGGTCTGTCTGCTCTTCCCTGGGTGAGTTACATGGAGGGAGAGGGGTCAGTCCGCTCTTCTCTGCGTGTGTAACTTTGACAGAGTGGAGTCAGTCTGCTCTTCCCTGGGTGTGTTACACTGACAGAGTTGGGTCAATCTGCTCATCCCTGGGTGTGTGACATTGACAGAGTTGGGTCAGTCTGCTCTTCCCAGGGTGTGTTACATTGACAGAGTGGGGTCAGTCTGCTCTTCCCTGGGTGTGTTACATTGACAGAGTGGGTTCAGTCTGCTCTTCCCTGGGTGGGTTACATTGACAGAACGGGGTCTGTCTGCTCTTCCCTGGGAGTGTTACATTGACAGAGTGGGTTCAGTCTGCTCTTCCCTGGTTGTGTTACATTGACAGAGTGGGGTCAATCTGCTCTTCCTTGGGTGTGTTACATTGACAGAGTGGGGTAAGTCTGCTCTCCCCTGGGTGTCTTACATTGACAGAGTGCGGTCAGTCTGTTCTTCCCTGGGTGTGTTGCATTGACAGAATGGGGTCAGTCTGCTCTTCCCTGGGTGTGTTACATTGACAGAGTGGGGTCAGTCTGCTCTTCCCTGGGTCTGTTACATTGACTGAGTGGGGGAAATCTGCTCTTCCCTGGCTGAGTTACATGGAGGAAGAGGGGTCTGTCTGCTCTTCACTGGGTGGGTTACATTGACAGAGTGGGGTCAGTCCGCACTTCTCTGCGTGTGTAACTTTGACAGAGTGGAGTCAGTCTGCTCTTCCCTGGGTATGTTACACTGACAGAGTTGGGTCAATCTGCTCTTCCCTGGGTGTGTGACATTGACAGAGTTGGGTCAGTCTGCTCTTCCCAGGGTGTGTTACATTGACAGAGTGGGGTCAGTCTGCTCTTCCCTGGGTGTGTTACATTGACAGAGTGGGTTCAGTCTGCTCTTCTCTGGGTGGGTTACATTGACAGAACGGGGTCTGTCTGCTCTTCCCTGGGAGTGTTACATTGACAGAGTGGGGTCAGTCTGCTCTTCCCTGGGTCTGTTACATTGACTGAGTGGGGGAAATCTCCTCTTCCCTGGCTGTCTTACATTGACAGAGAGGGGTCAGTCTGCTCTTCCCTGGGTGGGTTACATAGACCAAGTGCGGTCAGTCTGCTCTTCCCTGGATGTGTTACATTGAAAGTGTGGGGTCAGTCTGCTCTTCCCTGGGTGTGTTACATTGACACAGTGGGATCAATCTGCTCTTCCCTGGGTGTATTACATTGACAGAGTGCGGTCAGTCTGCTCTTCCCTGGGTGCGTGACATTGACAGAGTGGGGTCAGTCTGTTCTTCCCTGGGTGTGTTACATTGACAGAATGGGGTCAGTCTGCCCTTCCCTGGGTGTGTTACATTGACAGAGTGGGGTCAGTCTGCTCTTCCCTGGGTCTGTTACATTGACAGAGTGGGGTAAATCTGCTCTTCCCTGGGTGTGTTACATTGACAGAGAGGGGTTAGTCTGCTCTTACCTGGGTGGATTACATTCACCGAGTGCGGTCAGTCTGCTCTTCCCTGGATGTGTTACATTGAAAGTGTGGGGTCAGTCTGCTCTTCCCTGGATGTGTTACATTGACACAGTGGGATCAATCTGCTCTTCCCTGGGTGTGTTACATTGACAGAGTGCGGTCAGTCTGCTCTTCCCTGGGTGCGTGACATTGACAGAGTGGGGTCAGTCTGCTCTTCCCTGGGTGTGTTACATTGCCAGAGTGGTTTCAGTCTGCTCTTCCCTGGGTGTGTTACTTTGACACAGTGGGGTCAATCTGCTCTTCCCTGGGTGTGTTACATTGACAGTGTGCGGTCAGTCTGCTCTTCCCTGGGTGCGTGACATTGACAGAGTGGGGTCAGTCTGCTCTTCCCTGGGTGTGTTACATTGACAGAGTGGGTTCCGTCTGCTCTTCCCTGGGTGTGTTACATTGACAGAGAGGGGTCAGTCTGCTCTTCCCTGGGTGCGTGACATTGACAGAGTGCGGTCAGTCTGCTCTTCCCTGGGTGCGTGACATTGACAGAGTGGGGTCAGTCTGCTCTTCCCTGGGTGTGTTACATTGACAGAGTGGGGTCAGTCTGCTCTTCCCTGGCTGAGTTACATGGAGGGAGAGGGGTCTGTCTGCTCTTCACTGGGTGGGTTACATTGACAGAGTGGGGTCAGTCCGCTCTTCTCTGCGTGTGTTACTTTGACTGAGTGGAGTCAGTCTGCTCTTCCCTGGGTGTGTTACACTGACAGAGTTCGGTCAATCTGCTCTTCCCTGGGTGTGTTACATTGACAGAGTGGGGTCAGTCTGCTCTTCCCTGGGTGTGTTACATTGACAGAGTGGGGTCAGTCTGCTCTTCACTGGGTGTGTTACATTGACAGAGTGGGGTCAGTCTGCTCTTCCCTGGGTGTGTTGCATTGACAGAACGGGGTCTGTCTGCTCTTCCCTGGGAGTGTTACATTGACAGAGTGGGTTCAGTCTGCTCTTCCCTGGTTGTGTTACATTGACAGAGTGGGGTCAATCTGCTTTTCCTTGGGTGTGTTACATTGACAGAGTGGGGTAAGTCTGCTCTCCCCTGGGTGTCTTACATTGACAGAGTGCGGTCAGTCTGTTCTTCCCTGGGTGTGTTACATTTACAGAATGTCGTCAGTCTGCTCTTCCCTGGGTGTGTTACATTGACAGAGTGGGGTCAGTCTGCTCTTCCCTGGGTCTGTTACATTGACAGAGTGGGGTAAATCTGCTCTTCCCTGGGTGTGTTACATTGACAGAGAGGGGTCAGTCTGCTCTTCCCTGGGTGGATTACATTCACCGAGTGCGGTCAGTCTGCTCTTCCCTGGATGTGTTACATTGAAAGTGTGGGGTCAGTCTGCTCTTCCCTGGATGTGTTACATTGACACAGTGGGATCAATCTGCTCTTCCATGGGTGTGTTACATTGACAGAGTGCGGTCAGTCTGCTCTTCCCTGGGTGCGTGACATTGACAGAGTGGGGTCAGTCTGCTCTTCCCTGGGTGTGTTACATTGACAGAGAGGGGTCAGTCTCCTCTTCCCTCGGTGGGTTACATTGAAAGTGTGGGGTCAGTCTGCTCTTCCCTGGGTGTGTTACATTGACAGAGTGGGGTCAGTCTGATCTTCCCTGGGTGTGTTACATTGACAGTGTGCGGTCAGTCTGCTCTTCCCTGGGTGCGTGACATTGACAGAATGGGGTCAGTCTGCCCTTCCCTGGGTGTGTTACATTGACAGAGTGGGGTCAGTCTGCTCTTCCCTGGGTCTGTTACATTGACAGAGTGGGGTAAATCTGCTCTTCCCTGGGTGTGTTACATTGACAGAGAGGGGGCAGTCTGCTCTTCCCTGGGTGGATTACATTCACCGAGTGCGGTCAGTCTGCTCTTCCCTGGATGTGTTACATTGAAAGTGTGGGGTCAGTCTGCTCTTCCCTGGATGTGTTACATTGACACAGTGGGATCAATCTGCTCTTCCCTGGGTGTGTTACATTGACAGAGTGCGGTCAGTCTGCTCTTCCCTGGGTGCGTGACATTGACAGAGTGGGGTCAGTCTGCTCTTCCCTGGGTGTGTTACATTGCCAGAGTGGTTTCAGTCTGCTCTTCCCTGGGTGTGTTACATAGACAGAGAGGGGTCAGTCTCCTCTTCCCTCGGTGGGTTACATTGAAAGTGTGGGGTCAGTCTGCTCTTCCCTGGGTGTGTTACATTGACAGAGTGGGGTCAGTCTGATCTTCCCTGGGTGTGTTACATTGACAGTGTGCGGTCAGTCTGCTCTTCCCTGGGTGCGTGACATTGACAGAGTGGGGTCAGTCTGCTCTTCCCTGGGTGTGTTACATTGACAGAGTGGGTTCCGTCTGCTCTTCCCTGGGTGTGTTACATTGACAGAGAGGGGTCAGTCTGCTCTTCCCTGGATGTGTTACATTGAAAGTGTGGGGTCAGTCTGCTCTTCCCTGGGTGTGTTACATTGACACAGTGGGGTCAGTCTGCTCTTCCCTGGGTGCGTGACATTGACAGAGTGCGGTCAGTCTGCTCTTCCCTGGGTGCGTGACATTGACAGAGTGGGGTCAGTCTGCTCTTCCCTGGGTGTGTTACATTGACAGAGTGGGGTCAGTCTGCTCTTCCCTGGCTGAGTTACATGGAGGGAGAGGGGTCTGTCTGCTCTTCACTGGGTGGGTTACATTGACAGAGTGGGGTCAGTCCGCTCTTCTCTGCGTGTGTTACTTTGACAGAGTGGAGTCAGTCTGCTCTTCCCTGGGTGTGTTACACTGACAGAGTTGGGTCAATCTGCTCTTCCCTGGGTGTGTTACATTGACAGAGTGGGGTCAGTCTGCTTTTCCCTGGGTGTGTTACATTGACAGAGTGGGGTCAGTCTGCTCTTCCCTGGGTGTGTTACATTGACGGAGTGGGGTCAGTTTGCTCTTCCCTGGGTGGGTTACATTGACAGAACGGGGTCTGTCTGCTCTTCCCTGGGAGTGTTACATTGACAGAGTGGGTTCAGTCTGCTCTTCCCTGGTTGTGTTACATTGACAGAGTGGGGTCAATCTGCTCTTCCTTGGGTGTGTTACATTGACAGAGTGGGGTCAGTCTGCTCTTCCCTGGGTGTGTTACATTGACAGAGTGGGGTCATTCTGTTCTTCCCTGGGTGGGTTACATTGACAGAACGGGGTCTGTCTGCTCTTCCCTGGTTGTGTTACATTGACAGAGTGGGGTCAGTCTGCTCTTCGCTGGGTGTGTTACATTGACAGAGTGGGGTAAGTCTGCTCTCCCCTGGGTGTCTTACATTGACAGAGTGGGGTCAGTCTGTTCTTCCCTGGGTGGGTTACATTGACCGAATGCGGTCAGTCTGCTCTTCCCTGGATGTGTTACATTGAAAGTGTGGGGTCAGTCTGCTCTTCCCTGGGTGTGTTACATTGACACAGTGGGATCAATCTGCTCTTCCCTGGGTGTGTTACATTGACAGAGTGGGGTTAGTCTGCTCTTCCCTGGGTATGTTACATTGACCGAGTGAGGTCAATCTTCTGTTCCCTGGGTGAGTTACATTGACAGAGAGGGGTCAGTCTGCTCTTCCCTGGGTGTGTTACATTGACAGAGTGGGGTCAGTCAGCTCTTCCCTGGGTGTGTTACATTGACAGAGTGCGGTCAGTGTGCTCGTCCCTGGGTGCGTTACATTGACAGAGTGGGATCAGTCTACTCTGCACTGGGTGTCTTACATTGACAGGGTGGGGTCAGTCTGCTCTTCCCTGGGTGTGTTACATTGACAGAGTGGGGTCAGTCTGATCTTCCCTGGGTGTGTTACATTGACAGTGTGCGGTCAGTCTGCTCTTCCCTGGGTGCGTGACATTGACAGAATGGGGTCAGTCTGCCCTTCCCTGGGTGTGTTACATTGACAGAGTGGGGTCAGTCTGCTCTTCCCTGGGTCTGTTACATTGACAGAGTGGGGTAAATCTGCTCTTCCCTGGGTGTGTTACATTGACAGAGAGGGGGCAGTCTGCTCTTCCCTGGGTGGATTACATTCACCGAGTGCGGTCAGTCTGCTCTTCCCTGGATGTGTTACATTGAAAGTGTGGGGTCAGTCTGCTCTTCCCTGGATGTGTTACATTGACACAGTGGGATCAATCTGCTCTTCCCTGGGTGTGTTACATTGACAGAGTGCGGTCAGTCTGCTCTTCCCTGGGTGCGTGACATTGACAGAGTGGGGTCAGTCTGCTCTTCCCTGGGTGTGTTACATTGCCAGAGTGGTTTCAGTCTGCTCTTCCCTGGGTGTGTTACATAGACAGAGAGGGGTCAGTCTCCTCTTCCCTCGGTGGGTTACATTGAAAGTGTGGGGTCAGTCTGCTCTTCCCTGGGTGTGTTACATTGACAGAGTGGGGTCAGTCTGATCTTCCCTGGGTGTGTTACATTGACAGTGTGCGGTCAGTCTGCTCTTCCCTGGGTGCGTGACATTGACAGAGTGGGGTCAGTCTGCTCTTCCCTGGGTGTGTTACATTGACAGAGTGGGTTCCGTCTGCTCTTCCCTGGGTGTGTTACATTGACAGAGAGGGGTCAGTCTGCTCTTCCCTGGATGTGTTACATTGAAAGTGTGGGGTCAGTCTGCTCTTCCCTGGGTGTGTTACATTGACACAGTGGGGTCAGTCTGCTCTTCCCTGGGTGCGTGACATTGACAGAGTGCGGTCAGTCTGCTCTTCCCTGGGTGCGTGACATTGACAGAGTGGGGTCAGTCTGCTCTTCCCTGGGTGTGTTACATTGACAGAGTGGGGTCAGTCTGCTCTTCCCTGGCTGAGTTACATGGAGGGAGAGGGGTCTGTCTGCTCTTCACTGGGTGGGTTACATTGACAGAGTGGGGTCAGTCCGCTCTTCTCTGCGTGTGTTACTTTGACAGAGTGGAGTCAGTCTGCTCTTCCCTGGGTGTGTTACACTGACAGAGTTGGGTCAATCTGCTCTTCCCTGGGTGTGTTACATTGACAGAGTGGGGTCAGTCTGCTTTTCCCTGGGTGTGTTACATTGACAGAGTGGGGTCAGTCTGCTCTTCCCTGGGTGTGTTACATTGACGGAGTGGGGTCAGTTTGCTCTTCCCTGGGTGGGTTACATTGACAGAACGGGGTCTGTCTGCTCTTCCCTGGGAGTGTTACATTGACAGAGTGGGTTCAGTCTGCTCTTCCCTGGTTGTGTTACATTGACAGAGTGGGGTCAATCTGCTCTTCCTTGGGTGTGTTACATTGACAGAGTGGGGTCAGTCTGCTCTTCCCTGGGTGTGTTACATTGACAGAGTGGGGTCATTCTGTTCTTCCCTGGGTGGGTTACATTGACAGAACGGGGTCTGTCTGCTCTTCCCTGGTTGTGTTACATTGACAGAGTGGGGTCAGTCTGCTCTTCGCTGGGTGTGTTACATTGACAGAGTGGGGTAAGTCTGCTCTCCCCTGGGTGTCTTACATTGACAGAGTGGGGTCAGTCTGTTCTTCCCTGGGTGGGTTACATTGACCGAATGCGGTCAGTCTGCTCTTCCCTGGATGTGTTACATTGAAAGTGTGGGGTCAGTCTGCTCTTCCCTGGGTGTGTTACATTGACACAGTGGGATCAATCTGCTCTTCCCTGGGTGTGTTACATTGACAGAGTGGGGTTAGTCTGCTCTTCCCTGGGTATGTTACATTGACCGAGTGAGGTCAATCTTCTGTTCCCTGGGTGAGTTACATTGACAGAGAGGGGTCAGTCTGCTCTTCCCTGGGTGTGTTACATTGACAGAGTGGGGTCAGTCAGCTCTTCCCTGGGTGTGTTACATTGACAGAGTGCGGTCAGTGTGCTCGTTCCTGGGTGCGTGACATTGACAGAGTGGGATCAGTCTACTCTGCACTGGGTGTCTTACATTGACAGGGTGGGGTCAGTCTGCTCTTCCCTGGGTGTGTTACATTGACAGAGTGGGGTCAGTCTGCTCCTCCCAGGGTGTGTTACATTGACAGAGTGGGGTCAGTCTGCTCTTCCCTGGGTGGGTTACATTGACTGAGTGCTGTCAGTCTGCTCTTACCAGCGTCTGTTACATTGACAGAGTGGGGTCAGTCTCCTCTTCCATGGGTTTTGTTACATTGACAGAGTGGGGTCAGTCTGCTCTTCCCTGGGTGTGTTACAGTGACAGAGTGGGGTCAGTCTGCTCTTCCCAGGGTGTGTTATATTGACAGATTGGGGTCAGTCTGCTCTTCCCAGGGTGTGTTACATTGACAGAGTGCGGTCAGTGTGCTCTTCCCTGGGTGCGTGACATTGACAGAGTGGGGTCAGTCTGCTCTTCCCTGGGTGTGTTATATTGACAGAGTGGGGTCAGTCTGCTCTTCCCTGGGTGCGTGACATTGACAGAGTGGGGTTAGTCTGCTCTTCCCTGGGTGTTTTACATTGACAGATTGGGGTCAGTCTGCTCTTCCCTGGGTGTGTTACATTTACAGAGTGGGGACAGTCTGCTCTTCCCTGGGTGTGTTACATTGACAGAGTGAGGTCAGTCTGCTCTACCCTGGGTGTATTACATTGACAGAGTGGGGTCAGTCTACTCTTCCCTGGGTGTCTTACATTGACAGAGTGGGGTCAGTCTGCTCTTCCCTGGGTGAGTTACATTGACAGAGTGGGGTCAGTCTGCTATTCCCTGGGTGTGATATACTGACAGAGTGGGGTCAGTCTGCTCTTCCCTGGGTGTGTTACATTGACAGAGTGGGGTCAGTCTGCTCTTCCCTGGGTCTGTGCTATTGACAGAGTGGGTTTGTCTGTTCTTCCCTGGGTGCGTTACATTGACAGAGTGGGGTCAGTATGCTCTTCCCTGAGTGTGTTACATTGACAGAACAGGGTCCGTCTGCCTTTCCCTGGGTGTGTTACATTGACAGAGTGAGGTTAGTCTGCTCTTCCCTGGGAGTGTTACATTGACAGATTGAGGTCCGTCTGCTCTTCCCTGGGTGTGTTACAATGACAGAGTGGGGTCAGTCTGTTCTTCCCTGGGTGTGTTACATTGACAGAGTGGGGTCAGTCTGCTCTTCACAGTGTGTGTTACATTGACAGAGTTGGGTCAGTCTGATCTTCCCTGGGTTTATAACGTTGTGAGAAAGGGGTCAGTCTGCTCTTCCCTGGGTGTGTTACATTGCCAGAGTGGTTTCAGCCTGCTCTTCCCTGGGTGTGTTACATTGACAGAGAGAGGTCAGTCTGCTCTTCCCTCGGTGGGTTACATTGAAAGTATGGGGTCAGTCTGCTCTTCCCTTGCTGTGTTACAATGACAGAGTGTGGTCAGTCTGCTCTTCCCAGGGCGTGTCACATTGACAGAGTGGGTTCAGTCTGCTCTTTTATGTGTGGGTTACATTGACAGAATGAATTCAGTCTGCTCTTCCCAGCGTGTGTTGCATTGACAGAGTGGGCTCAGTCTGCTCTTCCCTGGGTGTGTTACATTGACAGAGAGGGGTCAGTCTGCTCTTCCCTGGATGTGTTACATTGAAAGTGTGGGGTCAGTCTGCTCTTCCCTGGGTGTGTTACATTGACACAGTAGGGTCAGTCTGCTCTTCCCTGGGTGTGTTACATTGACAGAGTGGGGTCAGTCTGCTCTTCCCTGGGTATGTTACATTGACCTAGCCAGGTCAATCTTCTGTTCCCTGGGTGTGTTACATTGACAGAGGGGGCTCAGTCTGAATTTCCCTGGGTGTGTTACATTGACAGAGTGAGGTCAGTCTGCTCTTCCCTGGGTGTGTTACAATGACAGAGAGGGGTCAGTCTGCTCTTCCCTGGGTGTGTTACAATGACAGAGTTGGGTCAGTCTGCTCTTCCCAGAATGTGTTACATTGACAGAGTTGGGTCAGTCTGATCTTCCCTGGGTGTGTTACTTTGACAGAGTGGGGTCAGTCTGCTCTTCCCTGGGTGCGTGACATTGACAGAGTGGGGACAGTCTGCTCTTCCCTGGGTGTGTTACATTGACAGAGTGAGGTCAGTCTGCTCTACCCTGGGTGTATTACATTGACAGAGTGGGGTCAGTCTACTCTTCCCTGGGTGTCTTACATTGGCAGAGTGGGGTCAGTCTGCTCTTCCCTGGGTGAGTTACATTGACAGAGTGGGGTCAGTCTGCTCTTCCCTGGGTGTGATACATTGTCAGAGTGGGGTCAGTCTGCTCTACCCTGGGTGTATTACATTGACAGAGTGGGGTCAGTCTACTCTTCTCTGGGTGTCTTACATTGACAGAGTGGGGTCAGTCTGCTCTTCCCTGGGTGTGATATACTGACAGAGTGGGGTCAGTCTGCTCTTCCCTGGGTGTGTTACATTGACAGAGGGGGGTCAATCTTCTCTCCCCTGGGTGCGTTACATTGACAGAGTGGGGTCAGTGTGTTCTTCCCTGAGTGTGTTACATTGACAGAGTGGGGTCAGTCTGCTCTTCCCTGGGTGTGTTACATTGACAGAGTGGGGTCAGTCTGCTCTTCCCTGGGTCTGTGATATTGACAGAGTCTGGTCAGTCCGCTCTTCCCTGGGTGCGTTACATTGACAGAGTTGGGTCAGTATGCTCTTCCCTGGGTGTGTTACATTGACAGAACAGGGTCCGTCTGACTTTCCCTGGGTGTGTTACATTGACAGAGTGGGGTTAGTCTGCTCTTCCCTGGGTGTGTTACATTGACAGATTGAGGTCCGTCTGCTCTTCCCTGGGTGTGTTACAATGACAGAGTGGGGTCAGTCTGCTCTTCTCTGGGTGTGTTACATTGACAGAGTGGGGTCAGTCTGCTCTTCCCAGTGTGTGTTACATTGACAGAGTTGGGTCAGTCTGATCTGCCCTGGGTTTATAACGTTGAGAGAAAGGGGTCAGTCTGCTCTTCCCTGGCTGTGTTACATTGCCAGAGTGGTTTCAGTCTGCTCTTCCCTGGGTGTGTTACATTGACAGAGAGAGGTCAGTCTGCTCTTCCCTCAGTGGGTTACATTGAAAGTATGGGGTCAGTCTGCTCTTCCCTGGGTGTGTTACATTGACAGTGCGCGGTCAGTCTGCTCTTCCCTGGGTGCGTGACATTGACAGAGTGGGGTCAGTCTGCTCTTCCCTGGGTGTGTTACATTGACAGAGTGGGGTCAGTCTGCTCTTCCCTGGGTGTGTTACATTGACAGAGAGGGGTCAGTCTGCTCTTCCCTGGGTGTGTTACATTGACAGAGTGGGGTCAGTCTGCTCTTCCCTGGGTGTGTTACAGTGACAGAGTGGGGTCAGTCTGCTCTTCCCAGGGTGTGTTACATTCACAGAGTGGGGTCAGTCTGCTCTTCCCGGGGTGTGTTACATTAACAGAGAGCCGTCAGTGTGCTCTTCCCTGGGTGCATGACATTGACAGAGTGGGGTCAGTCTGCTCTTCCCTGGGTGTGTTACATTGACAGAGTGGGTCAGTCTGTTCTTCCCTGGGTGCGTGACATTGACAGAGTGGGGTCAGTCTGCTCTTCCCTCGGTGTTTTACATTGACAGAGTGGGGTCAGTCTGCTCTTCCCTGGGTGTGTTACATTGACAGAGTGGGGACAGTCTGCTCTTCCCTGGGTGTGTTACATTGACAGAGTGAGGTCAGTCTGCTCTACCCTGGGTGTATTACATTGACAGAGTGGGGTCAGTCTACTCTTCCCTGGGTGTGTTACATTGACAGAGTGGGGTCAGTCTGATCTTCCCTGGGTGTGTTACATTGATAGAGTGGGGTCAGTCTGCTCTTCCCTGGGTGTGATATACTGACAGAGTGGGGTCAGTCTGCTCTTCCCTGGGTGTGTTACATTGACAGATTGGGGTCCGTCTGCTCTTCCCTGGCTGTGTTACATTGACAGAGTGGGGTCAGTCTGCTCTTTTATGGGTGGGTTACATTGACAGAGTGGGGTCAGTCTGCTCTTCCCTGGGTGTGTTACATTGACAGAGTGGGGTCAGTCTGCTCTACCCTGGGAGGGTTACATTGACAGAGTGGGGTCAGTCTTCTCTTCCCTGGGTGTGTTACATTGACTGATTGGGGTCAGTCTGCTCTTCCCCAAGTGTGTTACATTGACACAGTGGGGTCAGTCTGCTCTTCCCTTAGTGTGTTACAATGACAGAGTGTGGTCTGTGCGCACTTCCCTGGGTGTGTTACATTAACAGAGTGGGGGTAAGTCTGCTCTTCCCAGGGTGTGTTGCATTGACAGAGTGTGGTCAGTCTGCTCTTCCCAGGGCGTGTCACATTGACAGATTGGGGTCAGTCTGCTCTTTTATGGGAGGGTTACATTGACTGAGTGGGGTCAATCTGCTCTTCATTGGGTGTTTTATATTGACAGAGTGGGGTCAGTCTGTTCTTCCCTGGGTGTGTTACATTGACAGAGTGGGTTCAGTCTGCTCTTCCCTGGGTGTGTTACAGTGACAGAGCGGGGACAGTCTTTTCTCCCAGGGTTTGTTACATTGACAGAGTGGGGTCAGTCTGCTCTTCCCTTGCTGTGTTACAATGAAAGAGTGGGGTCAGTGTACACTTCCCTGCGTGTGTTACATTGACAGAGTGGGGGTCAGTCTGTTCTTCCAGGGTGTGTGACATTGACAGAGTGTGGTCAGTCTGCTCTTCCCAGGGCGTGTCACATTGACAGAGTGGGTTCAGTCTGCTCTTTTATGTGTGGGTTACATTGACAGAATGAATTCAGTCTGCTCTTCCCTGCGTGTGTTGCATTGACAGAGTGGGGTCAGTCTGATTTTCCCTGGTTGAGTTACATTGACAGAGTGGGGCCAGTCTGCTCTTCCCTGGGTGTGTTACATTGACAGAGTGCGGTCAGTGTGCTCTTCCCTGGGTGCGTGACATTGACAGAGTGAGTTCAGTCTGCTCTTCCCTGGGTGTGTTACATTGACAGATTGAGGTCCGTCTGCTCTTCCCTGGGTGTGTTACATTGACACAGTGGGGTCAATCTGCTCTTCCCTGGGTGTGTTACATTGACAGAGTGGGTCAGTCTGTTCTTCCCTGGGTGCGTGACATTGACAGAGTGGGGTCAGTCTGCTCTTCCCTCGGTGTTTTACATTGACAGAGTGGGGTCAGTCTGCTCTTCCCTGGGTGTGTTACATTGACAGAGTGGGGACAGTCTGCTCTTCCCTGGGTGTGTTACATTGACAGAGTGAGGTCAGTCTGCTCTACCCTGGGTGTATTACATTGACAGAGTGGGGTCAGTCTACTCTTCCCTGGGTGTGTTACATTGACAGAGTGGGGTCAGTCTGATCTTCCCTGGGTGTGTTACATTGATAGAGTGGGGTCAGTCTGCTCTTCCCTGGGTGTGATATACTGACAGAGTGGGGTCAGTCTGCTCTTCCCTGGGTGTGTTACATTGACAGATTGGGGTCCGTCTGCTCTTCCCTGGCTGTGTTACATTGACAGAGTGGGGTCAGTCTGCTCTTTTATGGGTGGGTTACATTGACAGAGTGGGGTCAGTCTGCTCTTCCCTGGGTGTGTTACATTGACAGAGTGGGGTCAGTCTGCTCTACCCTGGGAGGGTTACATTGACAGAGTGGGGTCAGTCTTCTCTTCCCTGGGTGTGTTACATTGACTGATTGGGGTCAGTCTGCTCTTCCCCAAGTGTGTTACATTGACACAGTGGGGTCAGTCTGCTCTTCCCTTAGTGTGTTACAATGACAGAGTGTGGTCTGTGCGCACTTCCCTGGGTGTGTTACATTAACAGAGTGGGGGTAAGTCTGCTCTTCCCAGGGTGTGTTGCATTGACAGAGTGTGGTCAGTCTGCTCTTCCCAGGGCGTGTCACATTGACAGATTGGGGTCAGTCTGCTCTTTTATGGGAGGGTTACATTGACTGAGTGGGGTCAATCTGCTCTTCCCTGGGTGTTTTATATTGACAGAGTGGGGTCAGTCTGTTCTTCCCTGGGTGTGTTACATTGACAGAGTGGGTTCAGTCTGCTCTTCCCTGGGTGTGTTACAGTGACAGAGCGGGGACAGTCTTTTCTCCCAGGGTTTGTTACATTGACAGAGTGGGGTCAGTCTGCTCTTCCCTTGCTGTGTTACAATGAAAGAGTGGGGTCAGTGTACACTTCCCTGCGTGTGTTACATTGACAGAGTGGGGGTCAGTCTGTTCTTCCAGGGTGTGTTACATTGACAGAGTGTGGTCAGTCTGCTCTTCCCAGGGCGTGTCACATTGACAGAGTGGGTTCAGTCTGCTCTTTTATGTGTGGGTTACATTGACAGAATGAATTCAGTCTGCTCTTCCCTGCGTGTGTTGCATTGACAGAGTGGGGTCAGTCTGATTTTCCCTGGTTGAGTTACATTGACAGAGTGGGGCCAGTCTGCTCTTCCCTGGGTGTGTTACATTGACAGAGTGCGGTCAGTGTGCTCTTCCCTGGGTGCGTGACATTGACAGAGTGAGTTCAGTCTGCTCTTCCCTGGGTGTGTTACATTGACAGATTGAGGTCCGTCTGCTCTTCCCTGGGTGTGTTACATTGACACAGTGGGGTCAATCTGCTCTTCCCTGGGTGTGTTACATTGACAGAGTGGGTCAGTCTGTTCTTCCCTGGGTGCGTGACATTGACAGAGTGGGGTCAGTCTGCTCTTCCCTCGGTGTTTTACATTGACAGAGTGGGGTCAGTCTGCTCTTCCCTGGGTGTGTTACATTGACAGAGTGGGGACAGTCTGCTCTTCCCTGGGTGTGTTACATTGACAGAGTGAGGTCAGTCTGCTCTACCCTGGGTGTATTACATTGACAGAGTGGGGTCAGTCTACTCTTCCCTGGGTGTGTTACATTGACAGAGTGGGGTCAGTCTGATCTTCCCTGGGTGTGTTACATTGATAGAGTGGGGTCAGTCTGCTCTTCCCTGGGTGTGATATACTGACAGAGTGGGGTCAGTCTGCTCTTCCCTGGGTGTGTTACATTGACAGATTGGGGTCCGTCTGCTCTTCCCTGGCTGTGTTACATTGACAGAGTGGGGTCAGTCTGCTCTTTTATGGGTGGGTTACATTGACAGAGTGGGGTCAGTCTGCTCTTCCCTGGGTGTGTTACATTGACAGAGTGGGGTCAGTCTGCTCTACCCTGGGAGGGTTACATTGACAGAGTGGGGTCAGTCTTCTCTTCCATGGGTGTGTTACATTGACTGATTGGGGTCAGTCTGCTCTTCCCCAAGTGTGTTACATTGACACAGTGGGGTCAGTCTGCTCTTCCCTTAGTGTGTTACAATGACAGAGTGTGGTCTGTGCGCACTTCCCTGGGTGTGTTACATTAACAGAGTGGGGGTAAGTCTGCTCTTCCCAGGGTGTGTTGCATTGACAGAGTGTGGTCAGTCTGCTCTTCCCAGGGCGTGTCACATTGACAGAGTGGGGTCAGTCTGCTCTTTTATGGGAGGGTTACATTGACTGAGTGGGGTCAATCTGCTCTTCCCTGGGTGTTTTATATTGACAGAGTGGGGTCAGTCTGTTCTTCCCTGGGTGTGTTACATTGACAGAGTGGGTTCAGTCTGCTCTTCCCTGGGTGTGTTACAGTGACAGAGCGGGGACAGTCTTTTCTCCCAGGGTTTGTTACATTGACAGAGTGGGGTCAGTCTGCTCTTCCCTTGCTGTGTTACAATGAAAGAGTGGGGTCAGTGTACACTTCCCTGCGTGTGTTACATTGACAGAGTGGGGGTCAGTCTGTTCTTCCAGGGTGTGTTACATTGACAGAGTGTGGTCAGTCTGCTCTTCCCAGGGCGTGTCACATTGACAGAGTGGGTTCAGTCTGCTCTTTTATGTGTGGGTTACATTGACAGAATGAATTCAGTCTGCTCTTCCCTGCGTGTGTTGCATTGACAGAGTGGGGTCAGTCTGATTTTCCCTGGTTGAGTTACATTGACAGAGTGAGTTCAGTCTGCTCTTCCCTGGGTGTGTTACATTGACAGAGTGGGGTCAGTCTGCTCTTCCCTGGGTGTGTTACATTGACAGAGTGAGGTCCGTCTGCTCTTCCCTGGGTTTGTTACATTGTCAGAGTGGGGTCAGTCTTCTCTTCCCTGGGTGTGTTACATTGACAGATTGGGGTCAGTCTGCTCTTCCCTGAGTGTGTTACATTGACAGAGTGGGGTCAGTCTGTTCTTCCTTGGGTGTGTTGAATTGACTGTGTTGGGTCAGTCTGCTCTTCCTTGGGTGTGTTACATTGACAGAGTGGCGTCAGTCTGTTCTTCCCTGGGAGTGTAACAGTGACAGGGTGGTGTCAGTCTGCTCTCCCCTGGGTGTGTTCCATTGACAGAGTGGGGTCAGTCTGCTCTTCCCTGGGTGTGTTAAATTGACAGAGTGGGGTCAGTCTGCTCTTCCCTGGGTGTGTTACAATGACAGAGTGGGGTCAATGTGCACTACACTGGGTGGGTTACATTGACAGAGTGGGGTAAGTCTGCAGTTCACTGTGTGAGTAACTTTGCAGAAGAGGTCATTCTGCTCTTCTCTGGGTGTGTTACAGTGACACAGTGAGGTCAGTCTGCTCTTCCCAGGGTGTGTTACATTGACAGATTGGGGTCAGTCTGCTCTTCCCAGGGCGTGTTACATTGCAGAGTGGGGTCAGTCTGCTCTTCCCTGGGTGTGTTACATTGACAGAGTGCGGTCAGTGTGCTCTTCCCTGGGTGCGTGACATTGACAGAGTGAGTTCAGTCTGCTCTTCCCTGGGTGTGTTACATTGACAGATTGAGGTCCGTCTGCTCTTCCCTGGATGTGTTACATTGAAAGTGTGGGGTCAGTCTGCTCTTCCCTGGGTGTGTTACATTGACACAGTGGGGTCAGTCTGCTCGTCCCTGGGTGCGTGACATTGACAGAGTGCAGTCAGTCTGCTCTTCCCTGGGTGCGTGACATTGACAGAGTGGGGTCAGTCTGCTCTTCCCTGGGTGTGTTACATTGACAGATTGGGGTCAGTCTGCTCTTCCCTGGGTATGTTACATTGACCTAGCCAGGTCAATCTTCTGTTCCCTGGGTGCGTTACATTGACAGAGGGGGCTCAGTCTGCTCTTCCCTGGGTGTGTTACAATGACAGAGTGGGGTCAATGTGCACTTCACTGGGTGGGTTACATTGACAGAGTGGGGTAAGTCTGCAGTTCACTGTGTGAGTAACTTTGCAGAAGAGGTCATTCTGCTCTTCTCTGGGTGTGTTACAGTGACAGAGTGGGGTCAGTCTGCTCTTCCCAGGGTGTGTTACATTGACAGATTGGGGTCAGTCTGCTCTTCCCAGGGCGTGTTACATTGACAGAGTGCAGTCAGTCTGCTCTTATCTGGGTGCGTGACATTGACAGAGTGGGGTCAGTCTGCTCTTCCCTGGGTGTGTTACATTGACAGATTGGGGTCAGTCGGCTCTTCCCTGGGTATGTTACATTGACCTAGCCAGGTCAATCTTCTGTTCCCTGGGTGGGTTACATTGACAGAGGGGGCTCAGTCTGCTCTTCCCTGGGTGTGTTACATTGACACAGTGGGGTCAGTCTGCTCTTCCCTGGGTGTGTTACAATGACAGAGAGGGGTCAGTCTGCTCTTCCCTGGGTGCGTGACATTGACAGAGTGGGGTCAGTCTGCTCTTCCCTCGGTGTTTTACATTGACAGAGTGGGGTCAGTCTGCTCTTCCCTGGGTGTGTTACATTGACAGAGTGGGGACAGTCTGCTCTTCCCCGGTTGTGTTACATTGACAGAGTGAGGTCAGTCTGCTCTACCCTGGGTGTATTACATTGACAGAGTGGGGTCAGTCTACTCTTCCCTGGGTGTGTTACATTGACAGAGTGGGGTCAGTCTGATCTTCCCTGGGTGTGTTACATTGACAGAGTGGGGTCAGTCTGCTCTTCCCTGGGTGTGATATACTGACAGAGTGTGGTCAGTCTGCTCTTCCCTGGGTGTGTTACATTGACAGATTGGGGTCCGTCTGCTCTTCCCTGGCTGTGTTACATTGACAGAGTGGGGTCAGTCTGCTCTTTTATGGGTGGGTTATATTGACAGAGTGGGGTCAGTCTGCTCTTCCCTGGGTGTGTTACATTGACAGAGTGGGGTCAGTCTGCTCTACCCTGGGAGGGTTACATTGACAGAGTGGGGTCAGTCTTCTCTTCCCTGGGTGTGTTACATTGACTGATTGGGGTCAGTCTGCTCTTCCCCAAGTGTGTTACATTGACACAGTGGGGTCATTCTGCTCTTCCCTTAGTGTGTTACAATGACAGAGTGTGGTCTGTGCGCACTTCCCTGGGTGTGTTACATTAACAGAGTGGGGGTAAGTCTGCTCTTCCCAGGGTGTGTTGCATTGACAGAGTGTGGTCAGTCTGCTCTTCCCAGGGCGTGTCACATTGACAGAGTGGGGTCAGTCTGCTCTTTTATGGGAGGGTTACATTAACTGAGTGGGGTCAATCTGCTCTTCCCTGGGTGTTTTATATTGACAGAGTGGGGTCAGTCTGTTCTTCCCTGGGTGTGTTACATTGACAGAGTGGGTTCAGTCTGCTCTTCCCTGGGTGTGTTACATTGACAGAGCGGGGACAGTCTTTTCTCCCAGGGTTTGTTACATTGACAGAGTGGGGTCAGTCTGCTCTTCCCTTGCTGTGTTACAATGAAAGAGTGGGGTCAGTGTACACTTCCCTGTGTGTGTTACATTGACCGAGTGGGGGTCAGTCTGTTCTTCCCAGGGTGTGTTACATTGACAGAGTGTGGTCAGTCTGCTCTTCCCAGGGCGTGTCACATTGACAGAGTGGGTTCAGTCTGCTCTTTTATGTGTGGGTTACATTGACAGAATGAATTCAGTCTGCTCTTCCCTGCGTGTGTTGCATTGACAGAGTGGGGTCAGTCTGATTTTCCCTGGTTGAGTTACATTGACAGAGTGAGTTCAGTCTGCTCTTCCCTGGGTGTGTTACATTGACAGAGTGGGGTCAGTCTGCTCTTCCCTGGGTGTGTTACATTGACAGAGTGAGGTCCGTCTGCTCTTCCCTGGGTTTGTTACATTGACAGAGTGGGGTCAGTCTTCTCTTCCCTGGGTGTGTTACATTGACAGATTGGGGTCAGTCTGCTCTTCCCTGAGTGTGTTACATTGACAGAGTGGGGTCAGTCTGTTCTTCCTTGGGTGTGTTGAATTGACTGTGTTGGGTCAGTCTGCTCTTCCTTGGGTGTGTTACATTGACAGAGTGGCGTCAGTCTGTTCTTCCCTGGGAGTGTAACAGTGACAGGGTGGTGTCAGTCTGCTCTCCCCTGGGTGTGTTCCATTGACAGAGTGGGGTCAGTCTGTTCTTCCCTGGGTGTGTTACAATGACAGAGTGGGGTCAATGTGCACTTCACTGGGTGGGTTACATTGACAGAGTGGGGTAAGTCTGCAGTTCACTGTGTGAGTAACTTTGCAGAAGAGGTCATTCTGCTCTTCTCTGGGTGTGTTACAGTGACAGAGTGGGGTCAGTCTGCTCTTCCCAGGGTGTGTTACATTGACAGATTGGGGTCAGTCTGCTCTTCCCAGGGCGTGTTACATTGACAGAGTGGGGTCAGTCTGCTCTTCCCTGGGTGTGTTACATTGACAGAGTGCGGTCAGTGTGCTCTTCCCTGGGTGCGTGACATTGACAGAGTGAGTTCAGTCTGCTCTTCCCTGGGTGTGTTACATTGACAGATTGAGGTCCGTCTGCTCTTCCCTGGATGTGTTACATTGAAAGTGTGGGGTCAGTCTGCTCTTCCCTGGGTGTGTTACATTGACACAGTGGGGTCAGTCTGCTCTTCCCTGGGTGCGTGACATTGACAGAGTGCAGTCAGTCTGCTCTTCCCTGGGTGCGTGACATTGACAGAGTGGGGTCAGTCTGCTCTTCCCTGGGTGTGTTACATTGACAGATTGGGGTCAGTCTGCTCTTCCCTGGGTATGTTACATTGACCTAGCCAGGTCAATCTTCTGTTCCCTGGGTGCGTTACATTGACAGAGGGGGCTCAGTCTGCTCTTCCCTGGGTGTGTTACATTGACAGAGTGCGGTCAGTGTGCTCTTCCCTGGGTGCGTGACATTGACGGAGTGGGGTCAGTCTGCTCTTCCCTGGGTGTGTTACATTGACAGAGTGCAGTCAGTCTGCTCTTCCCTGGGTGCGTGACATTGACAGAGTGGGGTCAGTCTGCTCTTCCCTGGGTGTGTTACATTGACAGAGTGGGGCCAGTCTGCTCTTCCCTGGGTGTGTTACATTGACAGAGTGCGGTCAGTGTGCTCTTCCCTGGGTGCGTGACATTGACAGAGTGAGTTCAGTCTGCTCTTCCCTGGGTGTGTTACATTGACAGATTGAGGTCCGTCTGCTCTTCCCTGGGTGTGTTACATTGACACAGTGGGGTCAATCTGCTCTTCCCTGGGTGTGTTACATTGACAGTGCGCGGTCAGTCTGCTCTTCCCTGGGTGCGTGACATTGACAGAGTGGGGTCAGTCTGCTCTTCCCTGGGTGTGTTACATTGACAGAGTGGGGTCAGTCTGCTCTTCCCTGGGTGTGTTACATTGACAGAGAGCGGTCAGTCTGCTCTTCCCTGGATGTGTTACATTGAAAGTGTGGGGTCAGTCTGCTCTTGCCTGGGTGTGTTACATTGACACAGTGGGGTCAGTCTGCTCTTCCCTGCGGACGTGACATTGACAGATTGCGGTCAGTCTGCTCTTCCCTGGGTGCGTGACATTGACAGAGTGGGGTCACTCTGCTCTTCCCTGGGTGTGTTACATTGACAGATTGGGGTCAGTCTGCTCTTCCCTGGGTATGTTACATTGACCTAGCCAGGTCAATCTTCTGTTCCCTGGGTGCGTTACATTGACAGAGGGGGCTCAGTCTGCTGATCCCTGGGTGCGTTACAATGACAGAGAGGGGTCAGTCCGCTCTTCCCTGGGTGTGTTACAATGACAGAGTTGGGTCAGTCTGCTCTTCCCAGAATGTGTTACATTGACAGAGTTGGGTCAGTCTGATCTTCCCTGGGTGTGAAACGTTGACAGAAAGGGGTCAGTCTGCTCTTCCCTGGGTGTTTTACATTGACAGAGTGGGGTCAGTCTGCTTTTCCCTGGGTTTGTTACATTGACAGAGTGGGGTCAGTCTGCTCTTCCATGGGTGTGTTACATTGACAGAGTGAGGTCAGTCTGCTCTTCCCTGGGTGTGTTACATTGACAGAGTGGGGTCAGTCTACTCTTCACTGGGTGTCTTTCATTGACAGAGTTGGGTCAGTCTGCTCTTCCCTGGGTGTGTTACATTGACAGAGTGTGGTCAGTCTGCTCTTCCCAGGGTGTGTTACATTGACAGAGTGAGGTCCGTCTGCTCTTCCCTGGGTGTGTTACATTGACAGAGTGGGATCAGTCTACTCTTCCCTGCATGTGTTACATTGACAGAGTGCGGTCAGTCTGCTCTTCCCAGGGTGTGTAACATTGACAGAGTGGGGTCAGTCTGCTCCTCCCAGGGTGTGGTACATTGACAGAGTGGGGTCAGTCTGCTCTTCCTTGGGTGTGTTTCATTGACAGAGTGGGGTCAGTCAACCCTTCCCTGGGCGTGTTACTTTGACAGAGTGGTGTCAGTCTGCTCGTCCCTGGGTGTGTTACATTGACAGAGTGGGGTCGGTCTGCTCTTCCCATGGAGCGTTAGATTGACAGACTGGGGTCAGTCTGCTCTTCCCTGGGTGGGTTACGTTGACTGAGTGGGGTCAGAGTGCTCTTCCCTGGGTGTGTTACATTGACAGAGTGGGGTCAGTCTGCTCTTCCCTGGGTGGGTTACAGTGACAGAGTGGGGTCAGTCTGCTCTTCCCAGGGTGTGTTACATTGACAGAGTGGGGTCAGTCTGCTCTTCCCTGGGTGTGTTACATTAACAGAGAGCCGTCAGTGTGCTCTTCCCTGGGTGCATGACATTGACAGAGTGGGGTCAGTCTGCTCTTCCCTGGGTGTGTTACATTGACAGAGTGGGTCAGTCTGTTCTTCCCTGGGTGCGTGACATTGACAGAGTGGGGTCAGTCTGCTCTTCCCTCGGTGTTTTACATTGACAGAGTGGGGTCAGTCTGCTCTTCCCTGGGTGTGTTACATTGACAGAGTGGGGACAGTCTGCTCTTCCCTGGGTGTGTTACATTGACAGAGTGAGGTCAGTCTGCTCTATCCTGGGTGTATTACATTGACAGAGTGGGGTCAGTCTACTCTTCCCTGGGTGTGTTACATTGACAGAGTGGGGTCAGTCTGATCTTCCCTGGGTGTGTTACATTGACAGAGTGGGGTCAGTCTGCTCTTCCCTGGGTGTGATATACTGACAGAGTGGGGTCAGTCTGCTCTTCCCTGGGTGTGTTACATTGACAGATTGGGGTCCGTCTGCTCTTCCCTGGCTGTGTTACATTGACAGAGTGGGGTCAGTCTGCTCTTCCCTGGGTGTGTTACATTGACAGAGTGGGGTCAGTCTGCTCTACCCTGGGAGGGTTACATTGACAGAGTGGGGTCAGTCTTCTCTTCCCTGGGTGTGTTACATTGACTGATTGGGGTCAGTCTGCTCTTCCCCAAGTGTGTTACATTGACACAGTGGGGTCAGTCTGCTCTTCCCTTAGTGTGTTACAATGACAGAGTGTGGTCTGTGCGCACTTCCCTGGGTGTGTTACATTAACAGAGTGGGGGTAAGTCTGCTCTTCCCAGGGTGTGTTGCATTGACAGAGTGTGGTCAGTCTGCTCTTCCCAGGGCGTGTCACATTGACAGAGTGGGGTCAGTCTGCTCTTTTATGGGAGGGTTACATTGACTGAGTGGGGTCAATCTGCTCTTCCCTGGGTGTTTTATATTGACAGAGTGGGGTCAGTCTGTTCTTCCCTGGGTGTGTTACATTGACAGAGTGGGTTCAGTCTGCTCTTCCCTGGGTGTGTTACA
Source organism: Chiloscyllium punctatum (assembly GCF_047496795.1). Lineage (NCBI taxonomy): Eukaryota > Metazoa > Chordata > Chondrichthyes > Orectolobiformes > Hemiscylliidae > Chiloscyllium > Chiloscyllium punctatum. The sequence goes on from NC_092768.1 coordinate 81,130,548, forward strand.
TTGACAGAGCGGGGACAGTCTTTTCTCCCAGGGTTTGTTACATTGACAGAGTGGGGTCAGTCTGCTCTTCCCTTGCTGTGTTACAATGAAAGAGTGGGGTCAGTGTACACTTCCCTGTGTGTGTTACATTGACAGAGTGGGGGTCAGTCTGTTCTTCCCAGGGTGTGTTACATTGACAGAGTGTGGTCAGTCTGCTCTTCCCAGGGCGTGTCACATTGACAGAGTGGGTTCAGTCTGCTCTTTTATGTGTGGGTTACATTGACAGAATGAATTCAGTCTGCTCTTCCCTGCGTGTGTTGCATTGACAGAGTGGGGTCAGTCTGATTTTCCCTGGTTGAGTTACATTGACAGAGTGAGTTCAGTCTGCTCTTCCCTGGGTGTGTTACATTGACAGAGTGGGGTCAGTCTGCTCTTCCCTGGGTGTGTTACATTGACAGAGTGAGGTCCGTCTGCTCTTCCCTGGGTTTGTTACATTGACAGAGTGGGGTCAGTCTTCTCTTCCCTGGGTGTGTTACATTGACAGATTGGGGTCAGTCTGCTCTTCCCTGAGTGTGTTACATTGACAGAGTGGGGTCAGTCTGTTCTTCCTTGGGTGTGTTGAATTGACTGTGTTGGGTCAGTCTGCTCTTCCTTGGGTGTGTTACATTGACAGAGTGGCGTCAGTCTGTTCTTCCCTGGGAGTGTAACAGTGACAGGGTGGTGTCAGTCTGCTCTCCCCTGGGTGTGTTCCATTGACAGAGTGGGGTCAGTCTGCTCTTCCCTGGGTGTGTTAAATTGACAGAGTGGGGTCAGTCTGCTCTTCCCTGGGTGTGTTACAATGACAGAGTGGGGTCAATGTGCACTTCACTGGGTGGGTTACATTGACAGAGTGGGGTAAGTCTGCAGTTCACTGTGTGAGTAACTTTGCAGAAGAGGTCATTCTGCTCTTCTCTGGGTGTGTTACAGTGACAGAGTGGGGTCAGTCTGCTCTTCCCAGGGTGTGTTACATTGACAGATTGGGGTCAGTCTGCTCTTCCCAGGGCGTGTTACATTGACAGAGTGGGGTCAGTCTGCTCTTCCCTGGGTGTGTTACATTGACAGAGTGCGGTCAGTGTGCTCTTCCCTGGGTGCGTGACATTGACAGAGTGAGTTGAGTCTGCTCTTCCCTGCGTGTGTTACATTGACAGATTGAGGTCCGTCTGCTCTTCCCTGCATGTGTTACATTGAAAGTGTGGGGTCAGTCTGCTCTTCCCTGGGTGTGTTACATTGACACAGTGGGGTCAGTCTGCTCTTCCCTGGGTGCGTGACATTGACAGAGTGCAGTCAGTCTGCTCTTCCCTAGGTGCGTGACATTGACAGAGTGGGGTCAGTCTGCTCTTCCCTGGGTGTGTTAAATTGACAGATTGGGGTCAGTCTGCTCTTCCCTGGGTATGTTACATTGACCTAGCCAGGTCAATCTTCTGTTCCCTGGATGCGTTACATTGACAGAGGGGGCTCAGTCTGCTCTTCCCTGGGTGTGTTACATTGACAGAGTGAGGTCAGTCTCCTCTTCCCTGGGTGTGTTACAATGACAGAGAGGGGTCTGTCTGCTCTTCCCTGGGTGTGTTACAATGACAGAGTTGGGTCAGTCTGCTCTTCCCAGAATGTGTTACATTGACAGAGTTGGGTCAGTCTGATCTTCCCTGGGTGTTTTACATTGACAGAGTGGGGTCAGTCTGCTTTTCCCTGGGTGTGTTACATTGACAGAGTGGGGTCAGTCTGCTCTTCCCTGGGTGTGTTACATTGACAGAGTGAGGTCAGTCTGCTCTTCCCTGGGTGTGTTACATTGACAGAGTGGGGTCAGTCTACTCTTCACTGGGTGTCTTACATTGACAGAGTGGGGTCAGTCTGCTCTTCCCTGGGTGTGTTACATTGACAGAGTGTGGTCAGTCTGCTCTTCCCAGGGGGTGTTACATTGACAGAGTGAGGTCCGTCTGCTCTTCCCTGGGTGTGTTACATTGACAGAGTGGGGTCAGTCTACTCTTCCATGCATGTTTTACATTGACAGAGTGCGGTCAGTCTGCTCTTCCCAGGGTGTGTTACATTGACAGAGTGGGGTCAGTCTGCTCCTCCCAGGGTGTGTTACATTGACAGAGTGGTGTCAGTCTGCTCTTCCTTGTGTGTGTTTCATTGACAGAGTGGGGTCAGTCTACCCTTCCCTGGGCGTGTGACATTGACAGAGTGGGGTCAGTCTGCTCGTCCCTGGGTGTGTTACAGTGACAGAGTGGGGTCGGTCTGCTCTTCCCAGGGTGCGTTAGATTGACAGACTGGGGTCAGTCTGCTCTTCCCTGGGTGGGTTACGTTGACTGAGTGCGGTCAGTCTGCTCTTCCCTGCGTCTGTTACATTGACAGAGTGGGGTCAGTGTGCTCTTCCCTGGGTTTGTTACATTGACAGAGTGGGGTCAGTCTGCTCTTCCCTGGGTGTGTTACAGTGACAGAGTGGGGTCAGTCTGCTCTTCCCAGGGCGTGTCACATTGACAGAGTGGGGTCAGTCTGCTCTTTTATGGGAGGGTTACATTAACTGAGTGGGGTCAATCTGCTCTTCCCTGGGTGTTTTATATTGACAGAGTGGGGTCAGTCTGTTCTTCCCTGGGTGTGTTACATTGACAGAGTGGGTTCAGTCTGCTCTTCCCTGGGTGTGTTACATTGACAGAGCGGGGACAGTCTTTTCTCCCAGGGTTTGTTACATTGACAGAGTGGGGTCAGTCTGCTCTTCCCTTGCTGTGTTACAATGAAAGAGTGGGGTCAGTGTACACTTCCCTGTGTGTGTTACATTGACCGAGTGGGGGTCAGTCTGTTCTTCCCAGGGTGTGTTACATTGACAGAGTGTGGTCAGTCTGCTCTTCCCAGGGCGTGTCACATTGACAGAGTGGGTTCAGTCTGCTCTTTTATGTGTGGGTTACATTGACAGAATGAATTCAGTCTGCTCTTCCCTGCGTGTGTTGCATTGACAGAGTGGGGTCAGTCTGATTTTCCCTGGTTGAGTTACATTGACAGAGTGAGTTCAGTCTGCTCTTCCCTGGGTGTGTTACATTGACAGAGTGGGGTCAGTCTGCTCTTCCCTGGGTGTGTTACATTGACAGAGTGAGGTCCGTCTGCTCTTCCCTGGGTTTGTTACATTGACAGAGTGGGGTCAGTCTTCTCTTCCCTGGGTGTGTTACATTGACAGATTGGGGTCAGTCTGCTCTTCCCTGAGTGTGTTACATTGACAGAGTGGGGTCAGTCTGTTCTTCCTTGGGTGTGTTGAATTGACTGTGTTGGGTCAGTCTGCTCTTCCTTGGGTGTGTTACATTGACAGAGTGGCGTCAGTCTGTTCTTCCCTGGGAGTGTAACAGTGACAGGGTGGTGTCAGTCTGCTCTCCCCTGGGTGTGTTCCATTGACAGAGTGGGGTCAGTCTGTTCTTCCCTGGGTGTGTTACAATGACAGAGTGGGGTCAATGTGCACTTCACTGGGTGGGTTACATTGACAGAGTGGGGTAAGTCTGCAGTTCACTGTGTGAGTAACTTTGCAGAAGAGGTCATTCTGCTCTTCTCTGGGTGTGTTACAGTGACAGAGTGGGGTCAGTCTGCTCTTCCCAGGGTGTGTTACATTGACAGATTGGGGTCAGTCTGCTCTTCCCAGGGCGTGTTACATTGACAGAGTGGGGTCAGTCTGCTCTTCCCTGGGTGTGTTACATTGACAGAGTGCGGTCAGTGTGCTCTTCCCTGGGTGCGTGACATTGACAGAGTGAGTTCAGTCTGCTCTTCCCTGGGTGTGTTACATTGACAGATTGAGGTCCGTCTGCTCTTCCCTGGATGTGTTACATTGAAAGTGTGGGGTCAGTCTGCTCTTCCCTGGGTGTGTTACATTGACACAGTGGGGTCAGTCTGCTCTTCCCTGGGTGCGTGACATTGACAGAGTGCAGTCAGTCTGCTCTTCCCTGGGTGCGTGACATTGACAGAGTGGGGTCAGTCTGCTCTTCCCTGGGTGTGTTACATTGACAGATTGGGGTCAGTCTGCTCTTCCCTGGGTATGTTACATTGACCTAGCCAGGTCAATCTTCTGTTCCCTGGGTGCGTTACATTGACAGAGGGGGCTCAGTCTGCTCTTCCCTGGGTGTGTTACATTGACAGAGTGCGGTCAGTGTGCTCTTCCCTGGGTGCGTGACATTGACGGAGTGGGGTCAGTCTGCTCTTCCCTGGGTGTGTTACATTGACAGAGTGCAGTCAGTCTGCTCTTCCCTGGGTGCGTGACATTGACAGAGTGGGGTCAGTCTGCTCTTCCCTGGGTGTGTTACATTGACAGAGTGGGGCCAGTCTGCTCTTCCCTGGGTGTGTTACATTGACAGAGTGCGGTCAGTGTGCTCTTCCCTGGGTGCGTGACATTGACAGAGTGAGTTCAGTCTGCTCTTCCCTGGGTGTGTTACATTGACAGATTGAGGTCCGTCTGCTCTTCCCTGGGTGTGTTACATTGACACAGTGGGGTCAATCTGCTCTTCCCTGGGTGTGTTACATTGACAGTGCGCGGTCAGTCTGCTCTTCCCTGGGTGCGTGACATTGACAGAGTGGGGTCAGTCTGCTCTTCCCTGGGTGTGTTACATTGACAGAGTGGGGTCAGTCTGCTCTTCCCTGGGTGTGTTACATTGACAGAGAGCGGTCAGTCTGCTCTTCCCTGGATGTGTTACATTGAAAGTGTGGGGTCAGTCTGCTCTTGCCTGGGTGTGTTACATTGACACAGTGGGGTCAGTCTGCTCTTCCCTGCGGACGTGACATTGACAGATTGCGGTCAGTCTGCTCTTCCCTGGGTGCGTGACATTGACAGAGTGGGGTCACTCTGCTCTTCCCTGGGTGTGTTACATTGACAGATTGGGGTCAGTCTGCTCTTCCCTGGGTATGTTACATTGACCTAGCCAGGTCAATCTTCTGTTCCCTGGGTGCGTTACATTGACAGAGGGGGCTCAGTCTGCTGATCCCTGGGTGCGTTACAATGACAGAGAGGGGTCAGTCCGCTCTTCCCTGGGTGTGTTACAATGACAGAGTTGGGTCAGTCTGCTCTTCCCAGAATGTGTTACATTGACAGAGTTGGGTCAGTCTGATCTTCCCTGGGTGTGAAACGTTGACAGAAAGGGGTCAGTCTGCTCTTCCCTGGGTGTTTTACATTGACAGAGTGGGGTCAGTCTGCTTTTCCCTGGGTTTGTTACATTGACAGAGTGGGGTCAGTCTGCTCTTCCATGGGTGTGTTACATTGACAGAGTGAGGTCAGTCTGCTCTTCCCTGGGTGTGTTACATTGACAGAGTGGGGTCAGTCTACTCTTCACTGGGTGTCTTTCATTGACAGAGTTGGGTCAGTCTGCTCTTCCCTGGGTGTGTTACATTGACAGAGTGTGGTCAGTCTGCTCTTCCCAGGGTGTGTTACATTGACAGAGTGAGGTCCGTCTGCTCTTCCCTGGGTGTGTTACATTGACAGAGTGGGATCAGTCTACTCTTCCCTGCATGTGTTACATTGACAGAGTGCGGTCAGTCTGCTCTTCCCAGGGTGTGTAACATTGACAGAGTGGGGTCAGTCTGCTCCTCCCAGGGTGTGGTACATTGACAGAGTGGGGTCAGTCTGCTCTTCCTTGGGTGTGTTTCATTGACAGAGTGGGGTCAGTCAACCCTTCCCTGGGCGTGTTACTTTGACAGAGTGGTGTCAGTCTGCTCGTCCCTGGGTGTGTTACATTGACAGAGTGGGGTCGGTCTGCTCTTCCCATGGAGCGTTAGATTGACAGACTGGGGTCAGTCTGCTCTTCCCTGGGTGGGTTACGTTGACTGAGTGGGGTCAGAGTGCTCTTCCCTGGGTGTGTTACATTGACAGAGTGGGGTCAGTCTGCTCTTCCCTGGGTGGGTTACAGTGACAGAGTGGGGTCAGTCTGCTCTTCCCAGGGTGTGTTACATTGACAGAGTGGGGTCAGTCTGCTCTTCCCTGGGTGTGTTACATTAACAGAGAGCCGTCAGTGTGCTCTTCCCTGGGTGCATGACATTGACAGAGTGGGGTCAGTCTGCTCTTCCCTGGGTGTGTTACATTGACAGAGTGGGTCAGTCTGTTCTTCCCTGGGTGCGTGACATTGACAGAGTGGGGTCAGTCTGCTCTTCCCTCGGTGTTTTACATTGACAGAGTGGGGTCAGTCTGCTCTTCCCTGGGTGTGTTACATTGACAGAGTGGGGACAGTCTGCTCTTCCCTGGGTGTGTTACATTGACAGAGTGAGGTCAGTCTGCTCTATCCTGGGTGTATTACATTGACAGAGTGGGGTCAGTCTACTCTTCCCTGGGTGTGTTACATTGACAGAGTGGGGTCAGTCTGATCTTCCCTGGGTGTGTTACATTGACAGAGTGGGGTCAGTCTGCTCTTCCCTGGGTGTGATATACTGACAGAGTGGGGTCAGTCTGCTCTTCCCTGGGTGTGTTACATTGACAGATTGGGGTCCGTCTGCTCTTCCCTGGCTGTGTTACATTGACAGAGTGGGGTCAGTCTGCTCTTCCCTGGGTGTGTTACATTGACAGAGTGGGGTCAGTCTGCTCTACCCTGGGAGGGTTACATTGACAGAGTGGGGTCAGTCTTCTCTTCCCTGGGTGTGTTACATTGACTGATTGGGGTCAGTCTGCTCTTCCCCAAGTGTGTTACATTGACACAGTGGGGTCAGTCTGCTCTTCCCTTAGTGTGTTACAATGACAGAGTGTGGTCTGTGCGCACTTCCCTGGGTGTGTTACATTAACAGAGTGGGGGTAAGTCTGCTCTTCCCAGGGTGTGTTGCATTGACAGAGTGTGGTCAGTCTGCTCTTCCCAGGGCGTGTCACATTGACAGAGTGGGGTCAGTCTGCTCTTTTATGGGAGGGTTACATTGACTGAGTGGGGTCAATCTGCTCTTCCCTGGGTGTTTTATATTGACAGAGTGGGGTCAGTCTGTTCTTCCCTGGGTGTGTTACATTGACAGAGTGGGTTCAGTCTGCTCTTCCCTGGGTGTGTTACATTGACAGAGCGGGGACAGTCTTTTCTCCCAGGGTTTGTTACATTGACAGAGTGGGGTCAGTCTGCTCTTCCCTTGCTGTGTTACAATGAAAGAGTGGGGTCAGTGTACACTTCCCTGTGTGTGTTACATTGACAGAGTGGGGGTCAGTCTGTTCTTCCCAGGGTGTGTTACATTGACAGAGTGTGGTCAGTCTGCTCTTCCCAGGGCGTGTCACATTGACAGAGTGGGTTCAGTCTGCTCTTTTATGTGTGGGTTACATTGACAGAATGAATTCAGTCTGCTCTTCCCTGCGTGTGTTGCATTGACAGAGTGGGGTCAGTCTGATTTTCCCTGGTTGAGTTACATTGACAGAGTGAGTTCAGTCTGCTCTTCCCTGGGTGTGTTACATTGACAGAGTGGGGTCAGTCTGCTCTTCCCTGGGTGTGTTACATTGACAGAGTGAGGTCCGTCTGCTCTTCCCTGGGTTTGTTACATTGACAGAGTGGGGTCAGTCTTCTCTTCCCTGGGTGTGTTACATTGACAGATTGGGGTCAGTCTGCTCTTCCCTGAGTGTGTTACATTGACAGAGTGGGGTCAGTCTGTTCTTCCTTGGGTGTGTTGAATTGACTGTGTTGGGTCAGTCTGCTCTTCCTTGGGTGTGTTACATTGACAGAGTGGCGTCAGTCTGTTCTTCCCTGGGAGTGTAACAGTGACAGGGTGGTGTCAGTCTGCTCTCCCCTGGGTGTGTTCCATTGACAGAGTGGGGTCAGTCTGCTCTTCCCTGGGTGTGTTAAATTGACAGAGTGGGGTCAGTCTGCTCTTCCCTGGGTGTGTTACAATGACAGAGTGGGGTCAATGTGCACTTCACTGGGTGGGTTACATTGACAGAGTGGGGTAAGTCTGCAGTTCACTGTGTGAGTAACTTTGCAGAAGAGGTCATTCTGCTCTTCTCTGGGTGTGTTACAGTGACAGAGTGGGGTCAGTCTGCTCTTCCCAGGGTGTGTTACATTGACAGATTGGGGTCAGTCTGCTCTTCCCAGGGCGTGTTACATTGACAGAGTGGGGTCAGTCTGCTCTTCCCTGGGTGTGTTACATTGACAGAGTGCGGTCAGTGTGCTCTTCCCTGGGTGCGTGACATTGACAGAGTGAGTTGAGTCTGCTCTTCCCTGCGTGTGTTACATTGACAGATTGAGGTCCGTCTGCTCTTCCCTGCATGTGTTACATTGAAAGTGTGGGGTCAGTCTGCTCTTCCCTGGGTGTGTTACATTGACACAGTGGGGTCAGTCTGCTCTTCCCTGGGTGCGTGACATTGACAGAGTGCAGTCAGTCTGCTCTTCCCTAGGTGCGTGACATTGACAGAGTGGGGTCAGTCTGCTCTTCCCTGGGTGTGTTAAATTGACAGATTGGGGTCAGTCTGCTCTTCCCTGGGTATGTTACATTGACCTAGCCAGGTCAATCTTCTGTTCCCTGGATGCGTTACATTGACAGAGGGGGCTCAGTCTGCTCTTCCCTGGGTGTGTTACATTGACAGAGTGAGGTCAGTCTCCTCTTCCCTGGGTGTGTTACAATGACAGAGAGGGGTCTGTCTGCTCTTCCCTGGGTGTGTTACAATGACAGAGTTGGGTCAGTCTGCTCTTCCCAGAATGTGTTACATTGACAGAGTTGGGTCAGTCTGATCTTCCCTGGGTGTTTTACATTGACAGAGTGGGGTCAGTCTGCTTTTCCCTGGGTGTGTTACATTGACAGAGTGGGGTCAGTCTGCTCTTCCCTGGGTGTGTTACATTGACAGAGTGAGGTCAGTCTGCTCTTCCCTGGGTGTGTTACATTGACAGAGTGGGGTCAGTCTACTCTTCACTGGGTGTCTTACATTGACAGAGTGGGGTCAGTCTGCTCTTCCCTGGGTGTGTTACATTGACAGAGTGTGGTCAGTCTGCTCTTCCCAGGGGGTGTTACATTGACAGAGTGAGGTCCGTCTGCTCTTCCCTGGGTGTGTTACATTGACAGAGTGGGGTCAGTCTACTCTTCCATGCATGTTTTACATTGACAGAGTGCGGTCAGTCTGCTCTTCCCAGGGTGTGTTACATTGACAGAGTGGGGTCAGTCTGCTCCTCCCAGGGTGTGTTACATTGACAGAGTGGTGTCAGTCTGCTCTTCCTTGTGTGTGTTTCATTGACAGAGTGGGGTCAGTCTACCCTTCCCTGGGCGTGTGACATTGACAGAGTGGGGTCAGTCTGCTCGTCCCTGGGTGTGTTACAGTGACAGAGTGGGGTCGGTCTGCTCTTCCCAGGGTGCGTTAGATTGACAGACTGGGGTCAGTCTGCTCTTCCCTGGGTGGGTTACGTTGACTGAGTGCGGTCAGTCTGCTCTTCCCTGCGTCTGTTACATTGACAGAGTGGGGTCAGTGTGCTCTTCCCTGGGTTTGTTACATTGACAGAGTGGGGTCAGTCTGCTCTTCCCTGGGTGTGTTACAGTGACAGAGTGGGGTCAGTCTGCTCTTCCCAGGGTGTGTGACATTGACAGAGTGAGTTCAGTCTGCTCTTCCCTGGGTGTGTTACATTGACAGAGTGGGGTCAGTCTGCTCTTCCCTGGGTGTGTTACATTGACAGAGTGAGGTCCGTCTGCTCTTCCCTGGGTTTCTAACATTGACAGAGTGGGGTCAGTCTGCTCTTCTTTGGGTGTGTTACATTGACAGAGTGGGGTCAGTCTGCTCTTCCCTGAGTGTGTTACATTGACAGAGTGTGGTCAGTCTGTTCTTCCTTGGGTGTGTTGAATTGACTGTGTTGGGTCAGTCTGCTCTTCCTTGGGTGTGTTACATTGACAGAGTGGCTTCAGTCTGTTCTTCCCTGGGAGTGTAACAGTGACAGGGTGGTGTCAGTCTGCTCTCCCCTGGGTGTGTTCCATTGACAGAGTGGGGTCAGTCTGCTCTTCCCTGGGTGTGTTAAATTGACAGAGTGGGGTCAGTCTGTTCTTCCCTTGGTGTGTTACATTGACAGAGTGGTATCTGTCTGCTCTTCCCTGGGTGTGTTACATTGACAGAGTGGGGTCAGTCTGTTCTCCCATTGTGTGCTACATTGACAGAGTGGGGTCAGTCTGCTCTTCCCTGGGTGTGTTATAATGACAGAGTGGGGTCAATGTGCACTTCACTGGGTGGGTTACATTGACAGAGTGGGGTAAGTCTGCAGTTCACTGTGTGAGTAACTTTGCAGAAGAGGTCATTCTGCTCTTCTCTGGGTGTGTTACAGTGACAGAGTGGGGTCAGTCTGCTCTTCCCAGGGTGTGTTACATTGACAGATTGGGGTCAGTCTGCTCTTCCCAGGGCGTGTTACATTGACAGAGTGGGGTCAGTCTGCTCTTCCCTGGGTGTGTTACATTGACAGAGTGCGGTCAGTGTGCTCTTCCCTGGGTGCGTGACATTGACAGAGTGAGTTCAGTCTGTTCTTCCCTGGGTGTGTTACATTGACAGATTGAGGTCCGTCTGCTCTTCCCTGGATGTGTTACATTGAAAGTGTGGGGTCAGTCTGCTCTTCCCTGGGTGTGTTACATTGACACAGTGGGGTCAGTCTGCTCTTCCCTGGGTGCGTGACATTGACAGAGTGCAGTCAGTCTGCTCTTCCCTGGGTGCGTGACATTGACAGAGTGGGGTCAGTCTGCTCTTCCCTGGGTGTGTTACATTGACAGATTGGGGTCAGTCTGCTCTTCCCTGGGTATGTTACATTGACCTAGCCAGGTCAATCTTCTGTTCCCTGGGTGCGTTACATTGACAGAGGGGGCTCAGTCTGCTCTTCCCTGGGTGTGTTACATTGACAGAATGAGGTCAGTCTGCTCTTCCCTGGGTGTGTTACAATGACAGAGAGGGGTCAGTCTGCTCTTCCCTGGGAGTGTTACAATGACAGAGTTGGGTCAGTCTGCTCTTCCCAGAATGTGTTACATTGACAGAGTTGGGTCAGTCTGATCTTCCCTGGGTGTGAAACGTTGACAGAAAGGGGTCAGTCTGCTCTTCCCTGGGTGTTTTACATTGACAGAGTGGGGTCAGTCTGCTTTTCCCTGGGTGTGTTACATTGACAGAGTGGGGTCAGTCTGCTCTTCCCTGGGTGTGTTACATTGACAGAGTCAGGTCAGTCTGCTCTTCCCTGGGTGTGTTACATTGACAGAGAGGGGTCAGTCTACTCTTCCATGCATGTTTTACATTGACAGAGTGCGGTCAGTCTGCTCTTCCCAGGGTGTGTTACATTGACAGAGTGGGGTCAGTCTGCTCCTCCCAGGGTGTGTTACATTGACAGAGTGGGGTCAGTCTGCTCTTCCTTGGGTGTGTTTCATTGACAGAGTGGGGTCAGTCTACCCTTCCCTGGGCGTGTTACATTGACAGAGTGGGTTCAGTCTGCTCTTCCCTGTGTGTGTAACAATGATAGAGTGGGGTCAGTCTGCTCTTCCCAGGGTGTGTTACATTGACAGAGTGGGGTCAGTCTGCTCTTCCCTGGGTGTGTTACATTGACAGAGAGCAGTCAGTGTGCTCTTCTCTGGGTGCGTGACATTGACCGAGTGGGGTCAGTCTGCTCTTCCCTGGGTGTGTTACATTGACAGAGTGGGGTCAGTCTGTTCTTCCCTGGGTGCGTGACATTGACAGAGTGGGGTCAGTCTGCTCTTCCCTCGGTGTTTTGCATTGACAGAGTGGGGTCAGTCTGCTCTTCCCTGGGTGTGTTACATTGACAGAGTGGGGACAGTCTGCTCTTCCCTGGGTGTGTTACATTGACAGAGTGAGGTCAGTCTGCTCTACCCTGGGTGTATTATATTGACAGAGTGGGGTCAGTCTACTCTTCCCTGGGTGTATTACATTGACAGAGTGGGGTCAGTCTGATCTTCCCTGGGTGTGTTACATTGACAGAGTGGGGTCAGTCTGCTCTTCCCTGGGTGTGATATACTGACAGAGTGGGGTCAGTCTGCTCTTCCCTGGGTGTGTTACATTGACAGAGTGGGGTCAGTCTGTTTTTCCCTGGGTGTGTTACATTGACAGATTGGGGTCAGTCTGCTCTTCCCTGGCTGTCTTACATTGACAGAGTGGGGTCAGTCTGCTCTTTTATGGGTGGGTTACATTGACAGAGTGGGGTCAGTCTGCTCTTCCCTGGGAGGGTTACATTGACAGAGTGGGGTCAGTCTTCTCTTCCCTGGGTGAGTTACATTGACTGATTGGGGTCAGTCTGCTCTTCCCCAAGTGTGTTACATTGACACAGTGGGGTCAGTCTGCTCTTCCCTTAGTGTGTTACAATGACAGAGTGTGGTCTGTGCCCACTTCCCTGGGTGTGTTACATTAACAGAGTGGGGGTCAGTCTGCTCTTCCCAGGGTGTGTTGCTTTGACAGAGTGTGGTCAGTCTGCTCTTCCCAGGGCGTGTCACATTGACAGAGTGGGGTCAGTCTGCTCTTTTATGGGAGGGTTACATTGACTGAGTGGGGTCAATCTGCTCTTCCCTGGGTGTTTTATATTGACAGAGTGGGGTCAGTCTGTTCTTCCCTGGGTGTGTTACATTGACAGAGTGGGTTCAGTCTGCTCTTCCCTGGGTGTGTTACATTGACAGAGTGGGGACAGTCTTTTCTCCCAGGGTTTGTTACATTGACAGAGTGGGGTCAGTCTGCTCTTCCCTTGCTGTGTTACAATGACAGAGTGGGGTCAGTGTGCACTTCCCTGTGTGTGTTACATTGACAGAGTGGGGGTCAGTCTGCTCTTCCCAGCGTGTGTTACATTGACAGAGTGTGGTCAGTCTGCTCTTCCCAGGGCGTGTCACATTGACAGAGTGGGGTCAGTCTGCTCTTTTATGGGTGGGTTACATTGACAGAATGAATTCAGTCTGCTCTTCCCTGCGGGTGTTGCATTGACAGAGTGGGGTCAGTCTGATCTTCCCTGGTTGTGTTACATTGACAGAGTGAGTTCAGTCTGCTCTTCCCTGGGTGTGTTACATTGACAGAGTGGGGTCAGTCTGCTCTTCCCTGGGTGTGTTACATTGACAGAGTGAGGTCCGTCCGCTCTTCCCTGGGTTTGTTACATTGACAGAGTGGGGTCAGTCTTCTCTTCCCTGGGTGTGTTACATTGACAGATTGGGGTCAGTCTGCTCTTCCCTGAGTGTGTTACATTGACAGAGTGGGGTCAGTCTGTTCTTCCTTGGGTGTGTTGAATTGACTGTGTTGGGTCAGTCTGCTCTTCCCTGGGTGTGTTACATTGACAGAGAGGCGTCAGTCTGTTCTTCCCTGGGAGTGTTACATTGACAGAGTGGGGTCAGTCTGCTCTTCCCTGGCTGTGTTACATTGACAGAGTGGGGTCAGTCTGCTCTTCCCTGGGTGTGTTACATTGACAGAGTGGGGTCAGTCCTCTCTTCCCTGGGTGCGTTACATTGACAGAGTGGTGTCAGTCTGCTCTTCCCTGGGTGTGTTACATTGACAGAGTGGGGTCAGTCTGCTCTTCCCTGGGTGTGTTACATTGACAGAGTGGGGTCAGTCTGCTCTTCCCTGGCTGTGTTACATTGACAGAGTGGGGTCAGTCTGCTCTTCCCTGGGTGTGTTACATTGACAGAGTGGGGTCAATCTGCTCTTCCCTGGGTGCGTTACTTTGACAGGGTGGGGTCAGTATGCTCTTCCCTGGGTGTGTTACATTGACAGAGTGGGGTCAATCTGCTCTTCCCTGGGTGGGTAACATTGACAGAGTGGGGTCAGTCTGCTCTTCCCTGGCTGTGTTCCATTGACAGAGTGGGGTCAGTCTGTTCTCCCAGGGTTTGTTACATTGACAGAGTGGGGTCTGTCTGTTCTTCCCTGGGTGTCTTACATTGACAGAGTGAGGTCAGTCTCCTCTTCCCAGGGCGTGTCACATTGACAGAGTGGGGTCAATCTGTTCTTCCCTGGGTGGGTAACATTGACAGAGTGTGGTCAGTCTGCTCTTCCCAGGGCGTGTCACATTGACAGAGTGGGGCCAGTCTGCTCTTCCCTGGGGGGGTTACATTGACAGAGTGGAGTCAGTCTGTTCTTCCCTGGGTGTGTTACATTGACAGAGTTGGGTCAGACTGCTCTTCCCTGGGTGTGTTACATTGACTGAGTGGGGTCAGTCTGTTCTTCTCTGGGTGTATTACATTGACAGAGTGGGGTCAGTCTGTTCTTCCCTGGGTGTGTTACATTGATTGAGTGTGTTCTGTCTGCTCTTCCCTGGGTGTGTTACATTGACAGAGTGGGGTCAGTCTGTTCTCCCAGGGTTTGTTACATTGAGAGAGTGGGGTCAGTCTGTTCTTCTCTGGGTGTATTACATTGACAGAGTGGGGTCAGTCTGTTCTTCCCTGGGTGTGTTACATTGATTGAGTGGGGTCAGTCTGCTCTTCCCTTGCTGTGTTACAATGACAGAGTGGGGTCAGTGTGCACTTCCCTGTGTGTGTTACATTGACAGAGTGGGGGTCAGCCTGCTCTTCCCAGGGTGTGTGACATTGACAGAGTGAAGTCAGTCTGCTCTTCCCTGGGTGCGTTACATTGACAGGGTTGGTTCAGTCTGCTCTCCCCTGGGTGTGATACATTGACAGAGTGGGGTCAGACTGCTATTCCCTGAGTATGTTACATTGACAGAGTGGGGTGTGTCTGCTCTTCCCAGGGTGTGTTACATTGACAGGGTGGGGTCAGTCTGCTCTTCCCTGGGTGTGTTACATTGACAGGGTGGGTTCAGTCTGCTCTTCCCTGGGCGTGTTACATTGACAGAGTGGGGTTAGTCTGCTCTTCCCTGGGTGTGTTACTTTGACAGAGTGGGGTCAGTCTGCTCTTCCCTAGGTGAGATACATTGAGATAGAGGGGTCAGTCTGGTCTCCCCTGGGTGTTTTACATTGACAAAGGGGGGGCAATCTTCTCTTCCCTGCGTGAGTTACATTGACAGAGTGGGGTCAGTCTGCTCTTCCCTGTGTGTGTTACATTGACAGAATGGGGTCAGTCTGCTCTTCCCTGGGTGTGTTACATTGACAGAGTGAGGTCAGTCTGCTCTTCCCTGGGTGTGTAACAATGATAGAGTGGGGTCAGTCTGCTCTTCCCTGGGTGTGTTGCATTGACAGAGTGGGGTCAGTCTGCTCTTCCCAGAATGTGTTACATTGACAGAGTTGGGTCAGTCTGATCTTCCCTGGGTGTGTAACGTTGACAGAAAGGGGTCAGTCTGCTCTTCCCTGGGTGTTTTACATTGACAGAGTTGGGTGAGTCTGCTCTTCCCTGGGTGTGTTACATTGACAGAGTGGGGTCTGTCTACTCTTCCCTGTGTGTCTTACATTGACAGAGTGGGTTCAGTCTGCTCTTCCCTGGGTGTGTTACATTGACAGAGTGGGGTCAGTCTGCTCTTCCCTGGGTGTGTTATCCTGACAGAGTGGGGTCAGTCTGCTCTTCCCTGCGTGCGTTACATTGACAGAACAGGGTCCGTCTGCCTTTCCCTGGGTGTGTTACATTGACAGAGTGTGGTTAGTCTGCTCTTCCCTGGGTGTGTTACATTGACAGAGTGGGGGTCAGTCTGCTCTTCCCAGGGTGTGTGACATTGACAGAGTGAGGTCAGTCTGCTCTTCCCTGAGTGTGTTACATTGACAGGGTTGGTTCAGTCTGTTCTCCCCTGGGTGTGATACATTGACAGTGTCGGGTCAGACTGCTATTCCCTGAGTATGTTACATTGACAGAGTGGGGTGTGTCTGCTCTTCCCAGGGTGTGTTACATTGACAGGGTGGGGTCAGTCTGCTCTCCCCTGGGTGTGTTACATTGACAGAGTGGGGTCAGTCTGCTCTTCCCTGGGTGTGTTACATTGACATGGTGGGGTCAGTCTGCTCTTCCCTGGGTGTGTTACATTGACAGAGTGGGGTCAGTCTGCACTTCCCCGAGTGTGTTACTTTGACAGAGTGGGGACAGTCTGCTGTTCCCTGGGTGTGTTACATTGACAGAGTGAGGTCAGTCTGCTCTTCCCTGAGTGTGTTACTTTGACAGATTGGGGACAGTCTGCTCTTCCCTGAGTGTGTTACTTTGACAGAGTGGGGTCAGTCTGCTCTTCCCTAGGTGAGTTACATTGAGATAGAGGGGTCACTCTGGTCTCCCCTGGGTGTGTTACATTGACAAAGGGGGGGCAGTCTTCTCTTCCCTGGGTGAGTTACATTGACAGAGTGGGGTCAGTCTGCTCTTCCCTGTGTGTGTTACATTGACAGAATGGGGTCAGTCTGCTCTTCCCTGGTTGTGTTACATTGACAGAGTGAGGTCAGTCTGCTCCTCCCTGGGTGTGTTACAATGATAGAGTGGGGTCAGTCTGCTCTTCCCTGGGTGTGTTGCATTGACAGAGTGGGGTCAGTCTGCTCTTCCCAGAATGTGTTACATTGACAGAGTTGGGTCAGTCTGATCTTCCCTGGGTGTGTAACGTTGACAGAAAGGGGTCAGTCTGCTCTTCCCTGGGTGTTTTACATTGACAGAGTGGGGTGAGTCTGCTCTTCCCTGGGTGTGTTACTTTGACAGAGTGGGGTCAGTCTACTCTTCCCTGTGTGTCTTACATTGACAGAGTGGGGTCAGTCTGCTCTTCCCTGGGTGTGTTACATTGACAGAGTGGGGTCAGTCTGCTCTTCCCTGGGTTTGTTATCCTGACAGAGTGGGGTCAGTCTGCTCTTCCCTGGTTGTGTTACATTGACAGAGAGAACTCAGTCTGCTCTTCCCTGGGTGTGTTGCAATGGCAGAGTGTGGTCAGTCTGCTCTTCCCTGTGTATGTTATATTGACACAGTGGGGTAAGTCTGCTCTTCCCTGGGTGCGTGACATTGACAGAGTGCGGTCAGTCTGCTCTTCCCTGGGTGCGTGATATTGACAGAGTGGGGTCAATCTGCTCTTCCCTGGGTGTGTTAAATTGACAGAGTGGGGTCAGTCTGCTCTTCCCTGGGTGCGTGATATTGACAGAGTGGGGTCAATCTGCTCTTCCCTGGGTGTGTTACATTGACAGAGTGGGGTCAGTCAGCAATTCCCCGAGTGTGTTACTTTGACAGAGTGGGGACAGTCTGCTGTTCCCTGGGTGTGTTACATTGACAGAGTGAGGTCAGTCTGCTCTTCCCTGGGTGTGTTACTTTGACAGAGTGGGGACAGTCTGCTCTTCCCTGAGTGTGTTACTTTGACATAGTGGGGTCAGTCTGCTCTTCCCTAGGTGAGATACATTGAGATAGAGGGGTGAGTCTGGTCTCCCCTGGGTGTTTTACATTGACAAAGGGGGGGCAATCTTCTCTTCCCTCCCTGAGTTACATTGACAGATTGGGGTCAGTCTGCTCTTCCCTGTGTGTGTTACATTGACAGAATGGGCTGAGTCTGCTCTTCCCTGGGTGTGTTACATTGACAGAGTGGGGTCTGTCTACTCTTCCCTGTGTGTCTTACATTGACAGAGTGGGGTCAGTCTGCTCTTCCCTGGGTGTGTTACATTGACAGAGTGGGGTCAGTCTGATCTTCCCTGGGTGTGTAACGTTGACAGAAAGGGGTCAGTCTGCTCTTCCCTGGGTGTTTTACATTGACAGAGTGGGGTGAGTCTGCTCTTCCCTGGGTGTGTTACATTGACAGAGTGGGGTCTGTCTACTCTTCCCTGTGTGTCTTACATTGACAGAGTGGGGTCAGTCTGCTCTTCCCTGGGTGTGTTACATTGACAGGGTGGGGTCAGTCTGCTCTTCCCTGGGTGTGTTATCCTGACAGAGTGGGGTCAGTCTGCTCTTCCCTGGGTGCGTTACATTGACAGAAGAGGGTCCGTCTGCCTTTCCCTGGGTGTGTTAAAATTGAGAGAGTGGGGTTAGTCTGCTCTTCCCTGGGTGTGTTACATTGACAGAGTGGGGGTCAGACTGCTCTTCCCAGGGTGTGTGACATTGACAGATTGAGGTCAGTCTGCTCTTCCCTGAGTGTGTTACATTGACAGGGTTGGTTCAGTCTGTTCCCCCCTTGGTGTGATACATTGACAGAGTGGGGTCAGACTGCTATTCCCTGAGTATGTTACATTGACAGAGTGGGGTGTGTCTGCTCTTCCCAGGGTGTGTTACATTGACAGGGTGGGGTCAGTCTGCTCTTCCCTGGGTGTCTTACATTGACAGAGTGGGGTCAGTCTGCTCTTCCCTGGGTGTGTTACATTGACAGGGTGGGGTCAGTCTGCTCTTCCCTGGGTGTGTTACATTGACAGAGTGGGGTCAGTCTGCACTTCCCCGAGTGTGTTACTTTGACAGAGTGGGGACAGTCTGCTGTTCCCTGGGTGTGTTACATTGACAGAGTGAGGTCAGTCTGCTCTTCCCTGAGTGTGTTACTTTGACAGAGTGGGGACAGTCTGCTCTTCCCTGAGTGTGTTACTTTGACAGAGTGGGGTCAGTCTGCTCTTCCCTAGGTGAGTTACATTGAGATAGAGGGGTCACTCTGGTCTCCCCTGGGTGTGTTACATTGACAAAGGGGGGGCAGTCTTCTCTTCCCTGGGTGAGTTACATTGACAGAGTGGGGTCAGTCTGCTCTTCCCTGTGTGTGTTACATTGACAGAATGGGGTCAGTCTGCTCTTCCCTGGGTGTGTTACATTGACAGAGTGAGGTCAGTCTGCTCTTCCCTGGGTGTGTTACAATGATAGAGTGGGGTCAGTCTGCTCTTCCCTGGGTGTGTTGCATTGACAGAGTGGGGTCAGTCTGCTCTTCCCAGAATGTGTTACATTGACAGATTTGGGTCAGTCTGATCTTCCCTGGGTGTGTAACGTTGACAGAAAGGGGTCAGTCTGCTCTTCCCTGGGTGTTTTACATTGACAGAGTGGGGTGAGTCTGCTCTTCCCTGGGTGTGTTACTTTGACAGAGTGGGGTCAGTCTACTCTTCCCTGTGTGTCTTACATTGACAGAGTGGGGTCAGTCTGCTCTTCCCTGGGTGTGTTACATTGACAGAGTGGGGTCAGTCTGCTCTTCCCTGGGTTTGTTATCCTGACAGAGTGGGGTCAGTCTGCTCTTCCCTGGTTGTGTTACATTGACAGAGAGAACCCAGTCTGCTCTTCCCTGGGTGTTTTGCAATGGCAGAGTGTGGTCAGTCTGCTCTTCCCTGTGTATGTTATATTGACACAGTGGGGTCAGTCTGCTCTTCCCTGGGTGCGTGACATTGACAGAGTGCGGTCAGTCTGCTCTTCCCTGGGTGCGTGATATTGACAGAGTGGGATCAATCTGCTCTTCCCTGGGTGTGTTACATTGACAGAGTGGGGTCAGTCTGCTCTTCCCTGGGTGTGTTACATTGACAGAGTGGGGTCAGTCTGCTCTTCCCTGGGTGAGTTACATTGACAGAGTGGGGTCCATCTGCTCTTCCCTGGGTGGGTAACTTTGACAGAGTGGGGTCGGTCTGCTCTTCCCTGGGTGTGTTTCATTGACAGAGTGGGGTCAGTTTGCTCTTCCCTTGGTGTGTTACAGTGACAGAGTGGTGTCAGTCTGCTCTTCCCTGGGTGTGTTATATTGACAGAGTGGGGTCAGTCTGCCTTCCCTCGGTGTGTTCCATTCACTGAATGGGGTCAGTCTGTTCTCCCAGGGTTTGTTACATTGACAAGTGGGGTCAGTCTGTTCTTCCCTGGGTGTGTTACATTGACAGAGTGAGGTCAGTCTGCTCTTCCCTGGGTGTGTTACATTGACAGAGTGGGGTCAATCTGCTCTTCCCTGGGTGGGTAACATTGACAGAGTGTGGTCAGTCTGCTCTTCCCAGGGCGTGTCACATTGACAGAGTGGGACCAGTCTGCTCTTTTATGGGTGGGTTACATTGACCGAGTGGGGTAAGTCTGCTATTCCCTGGATGTGTTACATTGACAGAGTGGGGTCAGTCTGCTCTTCCCTGGGGGGGTTACATTGACAGAGTGAGGTCAGTCTGCTCTTCCCTGGGTGTGTTACAATGACAGAGAGGGGTCAGTCTGCTCTTCCCTGGGTGTGTTACAATGACAGAGTTGGGTCAGTCTGCTCTTCCCTGGGTGTGTTACAATGACAGAGAGGGGTCAGTCTGCTCTTCCCTGGGTGTGTTACAATGACAGAGTTGGGTCAGTCTGCTCTTCCCAGAATGTGTTACATTGACAGAGTTGGGTCAGTCTGATCTTCCCTGGGTGTGAAACGTTGACAGAAACGGGTCAGTCTGCTCTTCCCTGGGTGTTTTACATTGACAGAGTGGGGTCAGTCTGCTCTTCCCTGGTTGCGTTACATTGACAGAGTGGGATCAGTCTGCTCTTCCCTGGGTGTGTTACATTGACAGAGTGGGGTCAGTGTACTCTTCACTGGGTGTCTTACATTGACAGAGTGGGGTCAGTCTGCTCTTCCCTGGGTGTGTTACATTGACAGAGTGGGGTCAGTCTGCTCTTCCCAGGGTGTGTTACATTGACAGAGTGGGGTCCGTCTGTTCTTCCCTGGGTGTGTTTCATTGACAGAGTGGGGTCAGTCTACCCTTCCCTGGGCGTGTTATATTGACAGAGTGGGGTCAGTCTGCTCGTCCCTGGGTGTGTTACAGTGACAGAGTGGGTTCAGTCTGCTCTTCCCAAGGTGCATTAGATTGACAGATTGGGGTCAGTCTCTCTTCCCTGGGTGGTTTACATTGACTGAGTGCGGTCAGTCTGCTCTTCCCAGCGTCTGTTACATTGACAGAGTGGGGTCAGTCTGCTCTTCCCTGGGTTTGTTACATTGACAGAGTGGGGTCAGTCTGCTCTTCCCTGGGTGTGTTACAGTGACAGAGTGGGGTCAGTCTGCTCTTCCCAGGGTGTGTTACATTGACAGATTGGGGTCAGTCTGCTCTTCCCTGGGTGTGTTACATTGACAGAGTGGGGTCAGTCTGCTCTTCCCTGGGTGTGTTACATTGACAGAGTGGGGTCAGTCTGCTCTTCCCAGGGTGCGTGACATTGACAGAGTGGGGTCAGTCTGCTCTTCCCTCGGTGTTTTACATTGACAGAGTGGGGTCAGTCTGCTCTTCCCTGGGTGTGTTACATTGACAGAGTGGGGACAGTCTGCTCTTCCCTGGGTGTGTTACATTGACAGAGTGAGGTCAGTCTGCTCTACCCTGGGTGTATTACATTGACAGAGTGGGGTCAGTCTACTCTTCCCTGGGTGTGTTACAGTGACAGAGTGGGTTCAGTCTGCTCTTCCCAAGGTGCATTAGATTGACAGATTGGGGTCAGTCTCTCTTCCCTGGGTGGTTTACATTGACTGAGTGCGGTCAGTCTGCTCTTCCCAGCGTCTGTTACATTGACAGAGTGGGGTCAGTCTGCTCTTCCCTGGGTTTGTTACATTGACAGAGTGGGGTCAGTCTGCTCTTCCCTGGGTGTGTTACAGTGACAGAGTGGGGTCAGTCTGCTCTTCCCAGGGTGTGTTACATTGACAGATTGGGGTCAGTCTGCTCTTCCCTGGGTGTGTTACATTGACAGAGTGGGGTCAGTCTGCTCTTCCCTGGGTGTGTTACATTGACAGAGTGGGGTCAGTCTGCTCTTCCCAGGGTGCGTGACATTGACAGAGTGGGGTCAGTCTGCTCTTCCCTCGGTGTTTTACATTGACAGAGTGGGGTCAGTCTGCTCTTCCCTGGGTGTGTTACATTGACAGAGTGGGGACAGTCTGCTCTTCCCTGGGTGTGTTACATTGACAGAGTGAGGTCAGTCTGCTCTACCCTGGGTGTATTACATTGACAGAGTGGGGTCAGTCTACTCTTCCCTGGGTGTGTTACATTGACAGAGTGTGGACAGTCTTTTCTACCAGGGTTTGTTACATTGACAGAGTGTGGTCAGTCTGCTCTTCCCTTGCTGTGTTACAATGACAGAGTGGGGTAAGTGTGCACTTCCCTGTGTGTGTTACATTGACAGAGTGGGGGTCAGTCTGCTCTTCCCAGGGTGTGTTACATTGAAAGAGTTTGGTCAGTCTGCTCTTCCCAGGGCGTGTCACATTGACAGAGTGGGGTCAGTCTGATCTTCCCTGCGTGTGTTGCATTGTCAGAGTGGGGTCAGTCTGATCTTCCCTGGTTGTGTTACATTGACAGAGTGTGTTCAGTCTGCTCTTCCCTGGGGGCGTTACATTGACAGAGTGGAGTCAGTCTGTTTTTCCCTGGGTGTGTTACATTGACAGAGTGGGGTCAGTCTGCTCTTCCCTGGGTGTGTTACATTGACTGAGTGGGGTCAGTCTGTTCTTCTCTGGGTGTATTACATTGACAGAGTGGGGTCAGTCTGTTCTTCCCTGGGTGTGTTACATTGATTGAGTGGGTTCAGTCTGCTCTTCCCTGGGTGTGTTACATTGACAGAGTGGGGTCAGTCTGTTCTCCCAGGGTTTGTTACATTGCAATAGTGGGGGTCAGTCGGCTCTTCCCAGGGTGTGTGTCATTGACAGAGTGAGGTCAGTCTGCTCTTCCCTGGGTGTGATACATTGACAGAGTGGGGTCAGACTGCTTTTCCCTGAGTATGTTACATTGACAGAGTGGGGTGTGTCTGCTCTTCCCAGGGTGTGTTACATTGACAGGGTGGGGTCAGTCTGCTCTTCCCTGGGTGTGTTACATTGACAGGGTGGGTTCAGTCTGCTCTTCCCTGGGCGTGTTACATTGACAGAGTGGGGTCAGTCTGCTCTTCCCTGGGTGTGTTACATTGACAGAGTGGGGTCAGTCTGCACTTCCCCGAGTGTGTTACTTTGACAGAGTGGGGACAGTCTGCTGTTCCCTGGGTGTGTTACATTGACAGAGTGAGGTCAGTCTGCTCTTCCCTGAGTGTGTTACTTTGACAGAGTGGGGACAGTCTGCTCTTCCCTGTGTGTGTTACATTGACAGAATGGGGTTAGTCTGCTCTTCCCTGGGTGTGTTACATTGACAGAGTGAGGTCAGTCTGCTCTTCCCTGGGTGTGTAACAATGATAGAGTGGGGTCAGTCTGCTCTTCCCTGGGTGTGTTGCATTGACAGAGTGGGGTAAGTCTGCTCTTCCCAGAATGTGTTACATTGACAGAGTTGGGTCAGTCTCATCTTCCCTGGGTGTGTAACGTTGACAGAAAGGGGTCAGTCTCCTCTTCCCTGGGTGTTTTACATTGACAGAGTGGGGTCAGTCTCCTCTTCCCTGGGTGTGTTATCCTGACAGAGTGGGGTCAGTCTGCTCTTCCCTGGGTGCGTTACATTGACAGAACAGGGTCCGTCTGCCTCTCCCTGGGTGTGTTACATTGACAGAGTGGGGTTAGTCTGCTCTTCCCTGGGTGTGTTACATTGACAGAGTGAGGTCAGTCTGCTCTTCCCAGGGCGTGTCACATTGACAGAGTGGGGCCAGTCTGCTCTTTTATGGGTGGGTTACATTGACAGATTTGGGTATGTCTGCTCTTCCCTGGGTGTGTTACATTGACAGAGTGGGGTCAGTCTGCTCTTCCCTGGGGGGGTTACGTTGACAGAGTGGAGTCAGTCTGTTCTACCCTGGGTGTGTTACATTGACAGAGTGGGGTCAGTCTGCTCTTCCCTGGGTGTGTTACATTGACTGAGTGGGGTCAGTCTGTTCTTCCCTGGGTGTATTACATTGACAGAGTGGGGTCAGTCTGTTCTTCCCTGGGTGTGTTACATTGATTGAGTGGGTTCAGTCTGCTCTTCCCTGGGTGTGTTACATTGACAGAGTGGGGTCAGTCTGTTCTCCCAGGGTTTGTTACATTGCAAGAGTGGGGTCAGTCTGCTCTTCCCTGGGTGTGTTACAATGACAGAGTGGGGTCAGTGTGCACTTCCCTGTGTGTGTTACATTGACAGAGTGGGGGTCAGTCTGCTCTTCCCTGGGTGTGTTACATTGACAGATTGGGGTCAGCCTGCTCTTCCCTGGGTGTGTTTCATTGACAGAGTGGGGTCAGCCTGCTCTTCCCTGGGTGTGTTTCATTGACAGAGTGGGGTCAGGCTGATCTTCCCTGGTTGTGTTACATTGACAGAGTGGGGTCAGTCTTCTCTTCCCTGGGTGTGTTACATTGACAGATTGGGGTCAGTCTGCTCTTCCCCAAGTTTGTTACATTGACACAGTGGGGTCAGTCTGTTCTTCCCTGGGTGTGTTACATTGACAGAGAGGGGTCAGTCTGCTCTTCCCTGGCTGTGTTACATTGACAGAGTGGGGTCAGTCTGCTCTTCCCTGGGTGTGTTGCATTGACAGAGTGGGGTCAATCTGCTCTTCCCTGGGTGTGTTACATTGACAGAGTGGGGTCAGTCTGCTCTTCCCTGGGTGTGTTACTTTGACAGAGTGGGGTCAGTCTGCTCTTCCCTGGGTGTGTTACATTGACAGAGTGGGGTCAGTCTGCTCTTCCTTGGGTGTGTTACATTGACAGAGTGGGGTCAGTCTGTTCTCCCAGGGTTTGTTACATTGACAGAGTGGGGTCAGTCTGTTCTTCCCTGGGTGTCTTACATTGACAGAGTGAGGTCAGTCTGCTCATCCCAGGGCGTGTCACATTGACAGAGTGGGGTCAATCTGCTCTTCCCTGGGTGGGTAACATTGACAGAGTGTGGTCAGTCTGCTCTTCCCAGGGCGTGTTACATTGACAGGGTGGGGTCAGTCTGCTCTTTTATGGGTGGGTTACATTGACAGAGTTGGGTAAGTCTGCTATTCCCTGGGTGTGTTACATTGACAGAGTGGGGTCAGTCTGCTCTTCCCTGGGGGGGTTACATTGACAGAGTGGAGTCAGTCTGTTCTTCCCTGGGTGTGTTACATTGACAGAGTGGGGTCAGTCTGCTCTTCCCTGGGTGTGTTACATTGACTGAGTGGGGTCAGTCTGTTCTTCTCTGGGTGTATTACATTGACAGAGTGGGGTCAGTCTGTTCTTCCCTGGGTGTGTAACATTGATTGAGTGGGTTCAGTCTGCTCTTCCCTGGGTGTGTTACATTGACAGAGTGAGTTCAATCTGTTCTCCCAGGGTTTGTTACATTGCAAGAGTGGGGGTCAGTCTGCTCTTCCCAGGGTGTGTGACATTGACAGAAGGAGGTCAGTCTGCTCTTCCCTGGGTGTGATACATTGACAGAGTGGGGTCAGACTGCTATTCCCTGAGTATGTTACATTGACAGAGTGGGGTGTGTCTGCTCTTCCCAGGGTGTGTTACATTGACAGGGTGGGGTCAGTCTGCTCTTCCCTGGGTGTGTTACATTGACAGGGTGGGTTCAGTCTGCTCTTCCCTGGGCGTGTTACATTGACAGAGTGGGGTCAGTCTGCTCTTCCCTGGGTGTGTTACATTGACAGGGTGGGGTCAGTCTGCTCTTCCCTGGGTGTGTTACATTGACAGAGTGGGGTCAGTCTGCACTTCCCCGAGTGTGTTACTTTGACAGAGTGGGGACAGTCTGCTGTTCCCTGGGTGTGTTACATTGACAGAGTGAGGTCAGTCTGCTCTTACCTGAGTGTGTTACTTTGACAGAGTGGGGACAGTCTGCTCTTCCCTGAGTGTGTTACTTTGACAGAGTGGGGTCAGTCTGCTCTTCCCTAGGTGAGTTACATTGACAAGTGAGGTCAGTCTGCTCTTCCCTGGGTGTGTAACAATGATAGAGTGGGGTCAGTCTGCTCTTCCCTGGGTGTGTTGCATTGACAGAGTGGGGTCAGTCTGCTCTTCCCAGAATGTGTTACATTGACAGAGTTGGGTCAGTCTGATCTTCCCTGGGTGTGTAACGTTGACAGAAAGGGGTCAGTCTGCTCTTCCCTGGGTGTTTTACATTGACAGAGTGGGGTGAGTCTGCTCTTCCCTGGGTGTGTTACATTGACAGAGTGGGGTCAGTCTACTCTTCCCTGTGTGTCTTACATTGACAGAGTGGGGTCAGTCTGCTCTTCCCTGGGTGTGTTACATTGACAGAGTGGGGTCAGTCTGCTCTTCCCTGGGTGTGTTATCCTGACAGAGTGGGGTCAGTCTGCTCTTCCCTGGGTGCGTTACTTTGACAGAACAGGGTCCGTCTGCCTTTCCCTGGGTGTGTTACATTGACAGAGTGGGGTTAGTCTGCTCTTCCCTGGGTGTGTTACATTGACAGAGTGAGGTCAGTCTGCTCTTCCCAGGGTGTGTCACATTGACAGAGTGGGGACAATCTGCTCTTCCCTGGGTGGGTAACATTGACAGAGTGTGGTCAGTCTACTCTTCCCAGGGTGTGTCACATTGACAGAGTGGGGTCAATCTGCTCTTCCCTGGGTGGGTAACATTGACAGAGTGTGGTCAGTCTGCTCTTCCCAGGGCGTGTAACATTGACAGAGTGGGGCCAGTCTGCTCTTTTATGGGTGGGTTACATTGACAGAGTTGGGTATGTCTGCTCTTCCCTGGGTGTGTTACATTGACAGAGTCGGGTCAGTCTGCTCTTCCCTGGGGGGGTTACGTTGACAGAGTGGAGTCAGTCTGTTCTTCCCTGGGTGTGTTAAATTGACAGAGTGGGGTGAGTCTGCTCTTCCCTGGGTGTATTACATTGACAGAGTGGGGTCAGTCTGTTCTTCCCTGGGTGTGTTACATTGATTGAGTGGGTTCAGTCTGCTCTTCCCTGGGTGTGTTACATTGACAGAGTGGGGTCAGTCTGTTCTCCCAGGGTTTGTTACATTGCAAGAGTGGGGTCAGTCTGCTCTTCCCAGGGTGTGTGACATTGACACAGTGAGGTCAGTCTGCTCTTCCCTGGGTGAGTTTCATTGACAGGGTTGGTTCAGTCTGCTCTCCCCTGGGTGTGATACATTGACAGAGTGGGGTCAGACTGCTATTCCCTGAGTATGTTACATTGACAGAGTGGGGTGTGTCTGCTCTTTCCAGGGTGTGTTACATTGACAGGGTGGGGTCAGTCTGCTCTTCCCTGGGTGTGTTACATTGACAAAGTGGGGTCAGTCTGCTCTTCCCTGGGTGTGTTACATTGACAGGGTGGGGTCAGTCTGCTCTTCCCTGGGTGTGTTACATAGACAGAGGGGGGTCAGTTTGCACTTCCCCGAGTGTGTTACTTTGACAGAGTGGGGACAGTCTGCTGTTCCCTGGGTGTGTTACATTGACAGAGTGAGGTCAGTCTGCTCTTCCCTGAGTGTGTTACTTTGACAGAGTGGGGACAGTCTGCTCTTCCCTGAGTGTGTTACTTTGACAGAGTGGGGTCAGTCTGCTCTTCCCTAGGTGAGTTACATTGAGATAGAGGGGTCAGTCTGGTCTCCCCTGGGTGTGTTACATTGACAAAGGGGGGGCAATCTTCTCTTCCCTGGGTGAGTTACATTGACAGAGTGGGGTCAGTCTGCTCTTCCCTGTGTGTGTTACATTGACAGAATGGGGTCAGTCTGCTCTTCCCTGGGTGTGTTACATTGACAGAGTGAGGTCAGTCTGCTCTTCCCTGGGTGTGTTACATTTACAGAGTGGGGTCAGTCTACTCTTCCCTGTGTGTCTTACATTGACAGAGTGGGGTCAGTCTGCTCTTCCCTGGGTGTGTTACATTGACAGAGTGGGGTCAGTCTGCTCTTCCCTGGGTGTGTTATCCTGACAGAGTGGGGTCAGTCTGCTCTTCCCTGGGTGCGTTACATTGACAGAACAGGCTCCGTCTGCCTTTCCCTGGGTGTGTTACATTGACAGAGTGAGGTCAGTCTGCTCTTCCCTGGGTGTGTTACAATGATAGAGTGGGGTCAGTCTGCTCTTCCCAGGGTGTGTTGCATTGACAGAGTGGGGTCAGTCTGCTCTTCGCAGAATGTGTTACATTGACAGAGTTGGGTCAGTCTGATCTTCCCTGGGTGTGTAACGTTGACAGAAAGGGGTCAGTCTGCTCTTCCCTCGGTGTTTTACATTGACAGAGTGGGGTGAGTCTGCTCTTCCCTGGGTGTGTTACATTTACAGAGTGGGGTCAGTCTACTCTTCCCTGTGTGTCTTACATTGACAGAGTGGGGTCAGTCTGCTCTTCCCTGGGTGTGTTACATTGACAGAGTGGGGTCAGTCTGCTCTTCCCTGGGTGTGTTATCCTGACAGAGTGGGGTCAGTCTGCTCTTCCCTGGGTGCGTTACATTGACAGAACAGGCTCCGTCTGCCTTTCCCTGGGTTTGTTACATTGACAGAGTTGGGTTAGTCTGCTCTTCCCTGGGTGTGTTACATTGACAGAGTGAGGTCAGTCTGCTCTTCCCTGGGTGTGTTACAATGACAGAGTGGGGTCAGTCTGCTCTTCCCTGAGTGTGTTACTATGACAGAGTGGGGACAGTCTGCTCTTCCCTGAGTGTGTTACTTTGACAGAGTGGGGTCAGTCTGCTCTTCCCTGGGTGTGTTACATTGACAGAGTGGGGTAGGTCTGCTCTTCCCTGTGTGTGTTATACTGACAGAGTGGGGTCAGTATGCTCTTCCCTGGGTGTGTTACATTGACAGAACAGGGTCCGTCTGCCTTTCCCTGGGTGTGTTACATTGACAGAGTGGGGTTAGTCTGCTCTTCCCTGGGTGTGTTACATTGACAGAGTGAGGTCAGTCTGCTCTTCCCTGGGTGCGTTACTTTGACAGAACAGGCTCCGTCTGCCTTTCCCTGGGTGTGTTACATTGACAGAGTTGGGTTAGTCTGCTCTTCCCTGGGTGTGTTACATTGACAGAGTGAGGTCAGTCTGCTCTTCCCAGGGTGTGTCACATTGACAGAGTGGGGTAAATCTGCTCTTCCCTGGGTGGGTAACATTGACAGAGTGGGGTCAGTCTGCTCTTCCCAGGGTGTGTCACATTGACAGAGTGGGGTCAATCTGCTCTTCCCTGGGTAGGTAACATTGACAGAGTGTGGTCAGTCTGCTCTTCCCAGGGCGTGTCACATTGACAGAGTGGGGCCAGTCTGCTCTTTTATGGGTGGGTTACATTGACAGAGTTGGGTATGTCTGCTCTTCCCTGGGTGTGTTACATTGACAGAGTCGGGTCAGTCTGCTCTTCCCTGGGGGGGTTACGTTGACAGAGTGGAGTCAGTCTGTTCTTCTCTGGGTGTGTTACATTGACAGAGTGGGGTCAGTCTGCTCTTCCCTGGGTGTATTACATTGACAGAGTGGGGTCAGTCTGTTCTTCCCTGGGTGTGTTACATTGATTGAGTGGGTTCAGTCTGCTCTTCCCTGGATGTGTTACATTGACAGAGTGGGGTCAGTCTGTTCTCCCAGGGTTTGTTACATTGCAAGAGTGGGGTCAGTCTGCTCTTCCCAGGGTGTATGACATTGACAGAGTGAGGTCAGTCTCCTCTTCCCTGGGTGAGTTTCATTGACAGGGTTGGTTCAGTCTGCTCTCCCCTGGGTGTGATACATTGACAGAGTGGGGTCAGACTGCTATTCCCTGAGTATGTTACATTGACAGAGTGGGGTGTGTCTGCTCTTTCCAGGGTGTGTTACATTGACAGGGTGGGGTCAGTCTGCTCTTCCCTGGGTGTCTTACATTGACAGAGTGGGGTCAGTCTGCTCTTCCCTGGGTGTGTTACATTGACAGGGTGGGGTCAGTCTGCTCTTCCCTGGGTGTGTTACATTGACAGAGGGGGGTCAGTCTGCACTTCCCCGAGTGTGTTACTTTGACAGAGTGGGGACAGTCTGCTGTTCCCTGGGTGTGTTACATTGACAGAGTGAGGTCAGTCTGCTCTTCCCTGATTGTGTTACTTTGACAGAGTGGGGACAGTCTGCTCTTCCCTGAGTGTGTTACTTTGACAGAGTGGGGTCAGTCTGCTCTTCCCTAGGTGAGTTACATTGAGATAGAGGGGTCAGTCTGGTCTCCCCTGGGTGTGTTACATTGACAAAGGGGGGGCAATCTTCTCTTCCCTGGGTGAGTTACATTGACAGAGTGGGGTCAGTCTGCTCTTCCCTGTGTGTGTTACATTGACAGAATGGGGTCAGTCTGCTCTTCCCTGGGTGTGTTACATTGACAGAGTGAGGTCAGTCTGCTCTTCCCTGGGTGTGTTACAATGATAGAGTGGGGTCAGTCTGCTCTTCCCTGGGTGTGTTGCATTGACAGAGTGGGGTCAGTCTGCTCTTCGCAGAATGTGTTACATTGACAGAGTTGGGTCAGTCTGATCTTCCCTGGGTGTGTAACGTTGACAGAAAGGGGTCAGTCTGCTCTTCCCTCGGTGTTTTACATTGACAGAGTGGGGTGAGTCTGCTCTTCCCTGGGTGTGTTACATTGACAGAGTGGGGTCAGTCTACTCTTCCCTGTGTGTCTTACATTGACAGAGTGGGGTCAGTCTGCTCTTCCCTGGGTGTGTTACATTGACAGAGTGGGGTCAGTCTGCTCTTCCCTGGGTGTGTTATCCTGACAGAGTGGGGTCAGTCTGCTCTTCCCTGGGTGCGTTACATTGACAGAACAGGGTCCGTCTGCCTTTTCCTGGGTGTGTTACATTGACAGAGTGGGGTTAGTCTGCTCTTCCCTGGGTGTGTTACGTTGACAGAGTGAGGTCAGTCTGCTCTTCCCTGGGTGTGTTACAATGATAGAGTGTGGTCAGTCAGCTCTTCCCTGTGTATGTTATATTGACACAGTGGGGTCAGTCTGCTCTTCCCTGGGTGCGTGACATTGACAGAGTGCGGTCAGTCTGCTCTTCCCTGGGTGCGTGACATTGACAGAGTGGGGTCAATCTGCTCTTCCCTGGGTGTGTTACATTGACAGAGTGGGGTCAGTCTGCTCTTCCCTGGGTGTGTTACATTGACAGATTGGGTTTAGTCTTCTCTTCCCTGGGTATGTTACATTGACCTAGCCAGTTCAATCTTCTGTTCCCTGGGTGTGTTACATTGACAGAGGGGGCTCAGTCTGCTCTTCCCTGGGTGTGTTACATTGACAGAGTGAGGTCAGTCTGCTCTTCCCTGGGTGTGTTACAATGACAGAGAGGGGTCAGTCTGCTCTTCCCTGGGTGTGTGACAATGACAGAGTTGCGTCAGTCTGCTCTTCCCAGAATGTGTTACATTGACAGAGTTGGGTCAGACTGATCTTCCCTGGGTGTGAAACGTTGACAGAAAGGGGTCAGTCTGCTCTTCCCTCGGTGTTTTACATTGACAGAGTGGGGTCAGTCTGCTCTTCCCTGGGTGTGTTACATTGACAGATTGGGGTCAGTCTGCTCTTCCCTGGGTGTGTTACATTGACAGAGTGAGGTCAGTCTGCTCTTCCCTGGGTGTGTTACATTGACAGAGTGGGGTCAGTCTACTCTTCACTGGGTGACTTACATTGACAGAGTGTGGTCAGTCTGCTCTTCCCTGGGTGTGTTACATTGACAGAGTGGGGTCAGTCTGCTCTTCCCAGGGTGTGTTACATTGACAGAGTGGGGTCCGTCTGCTCTTCCCTGGATGTGTTACATTGACAGAGTGGGGTCAGTCTAATCTTCCCTGCGTGCGTTACATTGACAGAGTGGGGTCAGTCTGCTCTTCCCTGGGTGTGTTACATTGACAGAGTGGGGACAGTCTACCCTTCCCTGGGCGTGTTACATTGACAGAGTTGGGTCAGTCTGCTCGTCCCTGGGTGTGTTACAGTGACACAGTGGGGTCAGTCTGCTCTTCCCAAGGTGCATTAGATTGACAGAGTGGGGTCAGTCTGCTCTTCCCTGGGTGTGTTACATTGACAGAGTGGGGTCAGTCTACCCTTCCCTGGGCGTGTTACATTGACAGAGTGGGGTCCGTCTGCTCTTCCCTGGATGTGTTACATTGACAGAGTGGGGTCAGTCTAATCTTCCCTGCGTGCGTTACATTGACAGAGTGGGGTCAGTCTGCTCTTCCCTGGGTGTGTTACATTGACAGAGTGGGGTCAGTCTACCCTTCCCTGGGCGTGTTACATTGACAGAGTGGGGTCAGTCTGCTCTTCCCTGAGTGTGTTACTTTGACAGAGTGGGGACAGTCTGCTCTTCCCTGAGTGTGTTACTTTGACAGAGTGGGGTCAGTCTGCTCTTCCCTAGGTGAGTTACATTGAGATAGAGTGGTCAGTCTGGTCTCCCCTGGGTGTGTTACATTGACAAAGGGGGGGCAATCTTCTCTTCCCTGGGTGAGTTACATTGACAGAGTGGGGTCAGTCTGCTCTTCCCTGTGTGTGTTACATTGACAGAATGGGGTCAGTCTGCTCTTCCCTGGGTGTGTTGCATTGACAGAGTGGGGTCAGTCTGTTCTTCGCAGAATGTGTTACATTGACAGAGTTGGGTCAGTCTGATCTTCCCTGGGTGTGTAACGTTGACAGAAAGGGGTCAGTCTGCTCTTCCCTCGGTGTTTTACATTGACAGAGTGGGGTGAGTCTGCTCTTCCCTGGGTGTGTTACATTGACAGAGTGGGGTCAGTCTACTCTTCCCTGTGTGTCTTACATTGACAGAGTGGGGTCAGTCTGCTCTTCCCTGGGTGTGTTACATTGACAGAGTGGGGTCAGTCTGCTCTTCCCTGGGTGTGTTATCCTGACAGAGTGGGGTCAGTCTGCTCTTCCCTGGGTGCGTTACATTGACAGAACAGGGTCCGTGTGCCTTTTCCTGGGTGTGTTACATTGACAGAGTGGGGTTAGTCTGCTCTTCCCTGGGTGTGTTACATTGACAGAGTGAGGTCAGTCTGCTCTTCCCTGGGTGTGTTACAATGATAGAGTGTGGTCAGTCAGCTCTTCCCTGTGTATGTTATATTGACACAGTGGGGTCAGTCTGCTCTTCCCTGGGTGCGTGACATTGACAGAGTGCGGTCAGTCTGCTCTTCCCTGGGTGCGTGACATTGACAGAGTGGGGTCAATCTGCTCTTCCCTGGGTGTGTTACATTGACAGAGTGGGGTCAGTCTGCTCTTCCCTGGGTGTGTTACATTGACAGATTGGGTTTAGTCTTCTCTTCCCTGGGTATGTTACATTGACCTAGCCAGTTCAATCTTCTGTTCCCTGGGTGTGTTACATTGACAGAGGGGGCTCAGTCTGCTCTTCCCTGGGTGTGTTACATTGACAGAGTGAGGTCAGTCTGCTCTTCCCTGGGTGTGTTACATTGACAGGGTGGGTTCAGTCTGCTCTTCCCTGGGCGTGTTACATTGACAGAGTGGGGTCAGTCTGCTCTTCCCTGGGTGTGTTACATTGACAGGGTGGGGTCAGTCTGCTCTTCCCTGGGTGTGTTACATTGACAGAGTGGGGTCAGTCTGCACTTCCCCGAGTGTGTTACTTTGACAGAGTGGGGTCAGGCTGATCTTCCCTGGTTGTGTTACATTGACAGAGTGGGGTCAGTCTTCTCTTCCCTGGGTGTGTTACATTGACAGATTGGGGTCAGTCTGCTCTTCCCCAAGTTTGTTACATTGACACAGTGGGGTCAGTCTGTTCTTCCCTGGGTGTGTTACATTGACAGAGAGGGGTCAGTCTGCTCTTCCCTGGCTGTGTTACATTGACAGAGTGGGGTCAGTCTGCTCTTCCCTGGGTGTGTTGCATTGACAGAGTGGGGTCAATCTGCTCTTCCCTGGGTGTGTTACATTGACAGAGTGGGGTCAGTCTGCTCTTCCCTGGGTGTGTTACTTTGACAGAGTGGGGTCAGTCTGCTCTTCCCTGGGTGTGTTACATTGACAGAGTGGGGTCAGTCTGCTCTTCCTTGGGTGTGTTACATTGACAGAGTGGGGTCAGTCTGTTCTCCCAGGGTTTGTTACATTGACAGAGTGGGGTCAGTCTGTTCTTCCCTGGGTGTCTTACATTGACAGAGTGAGGTCAGTCTGCTCATCCCAGGGCGTGTCACATTGACAGAGTGGGGTCAATCTGCTCTTCCCTGGGTGGGTAACATTGACAGAGTGTGGTCAGTCTGCTCTTCCCAGGGCGTGTTACATTGACAGGGTGGGGTCAGTCTGCTCTTTTATGGGTGGGTTACATTGACAGAGTTGGGTAAGTCTGCTATTCCCTGGGTGTGTTACATTGACAGAGTGGGGTCAGTCTGCTCTTCCCTGGGGGGGTTACATTGACAGAGTGGAGTCAGTCTGTTCTTCCCTGGGTGTGTTACATTGACAGAGTGGGGTCAGTCTGCTCTTCCCTGGGTGTGTTACATTGACTGAGTGGGGTCAGTCTGTTCTTCTCTGGGTGTATTACATTGACAGAGTGGGGTCAGTCTGTTCTTCCCTGGGTGTGTAACATTGATTGAGTGGGTTCAGTCTGCTCTTCCCTGGGTGTGTTACATTGACAGAGTGAGTTCAATCTGTTCTCCCAGGGTTTGTTACATTGCAAGAGTGGGGGTCAGTCTGCTCTTCCCAGGGTGTGTGACATTGACAGAAGGAGGTCAGTCTGCTCTTCCCTGGGTGTGATACATTGACAGAGTGGGGTCAGACTGCTATTCCCTGAGTATGTTACATTGACAGAGTGGGGTGTGTCTGCTCTTCCCAGGGTGTGTTACATTGACAGGGTGGGGTCAGTCTGCTCTTCCCTGGGTGTGTTACATTGACAGGGTGGGTTCAGTCTGCTCTTCCCTGGGCGTGTTACATTGACAGAGTGGGGTCAGTCTGCTCTTCCCTGGGTGTGTTACATTGACAGGGTGGGGTCAGTCTGCTCTTCCCTGGGTGTGTTACATTGACAGAGTGGGGTCAGTCTGCACTTCCCCGAGTGTGTTACTTTGACAGAGTGGGGACAGTCTGCTGTTCCCTGGGTGTGTTACATTGACAGAGTGAGGTCAGTCTGCTCTTACCTGAGTGTGTTACTTTGACAGAGTGGGGACAGTCTGCTCTTCCCTGAGTGTGTTACTTTGACAGAGTGGGGTCAGTCTGCTCTTCCCTAGGTGAGTTACATTGACAAGTGAGGTCAGTCTGCTCTTCCCTGGGTGTGTAACAATGATAGAGTGGGGTCAGTCTGCTCTTCCCTGGGTGTGTTGCATTGACAGAGTGGGGTCAGTCTGCTCTTCCCAGAATGTGTTACATTGACAGAGTTGGGTCAGTCTGATCTTCCCTGGGTGTGTAACGTTGACAGAAAGGGGTCAGTCTGCTCTTCCCTGGGTGTTTTACATTGACAGAGTGGGGTGAGTCTGCTCTTCCCTGGGTGTGTTACATTGACAGAGTGGGGTCAGTCTACTCTTCCCTGTGTGTCTTACATTGACAGAGTGGGGTCAGTCTGCTCTTCCCTGGGTGTGTTACATTGACAGAGTGGGGTCAGTCTGCTCTTCCCTGGGTGTGTTATCCTGACAGAGTGGGGTCAGTCTGCTCTTCCCTGGGTGCGTTACTTTGACAGAACAGGGTCCGTCTGCCTTTCCCTGGGTGTGTTACATTGACAGAGTGGGGTTAGTCTGCTCTTCCCTGGGTGTGTTACATTGACAGAGTGAGGTCAGTCTGCTCTTCCCAGGGTGTGTCACATTGACAGAGTGGGGACAATCTGCTCTTCCCTGGGTGGGTAACATTGACAGAGTGTGGTCAGTCTACTCTTCCCAGGGTGTGTCACATTGACAGAGTGGGGTCAATCTGCTCTTCCCTGGGTGGGTAACATTGACAGAGTGTGGTCAGTCTGCTCTTCCCAGGGCGTGTAACATTGACAGAGTGGGGCCAGTCTGCTCTTTTATGGGTGGGTTACATTGACAGAGTTGGGTATGTCTGCTCTTCCCTGGGTGTGTTACATTGACAGAGTCGGGTCAGTCTGCTCTTCCCTGGGGGGGTTACGTTGACAGAGTGGAGTCAGTCTGTTCTTCCCTGGGTGTGTTAAATTGACAGAGTGGGGTGAGTCTGCTCTTCCCTGGGTGTATTACATTGACAGAGTGGGGTCAGTCTGTTCTTCCCTGGGTGTGTTACATTGATTGAGTGGGTTCAGTCTGCTCTTCCCTGGGTGTGTTACATTGACAGAGTGGGGTCAGTCTGTTCTCCCAGGGTTTGTTACATTGCAAGAGTGGGGTCAGTCTGCTCTTCCCAGGGTGTGTGACATTGACACAGTGAGGTCAGTCTGCTCTTCCCTGGGTGAGTTTCATTGACAGGGTTGGTTCAGTCTGCTCTCCCCTGGGTGTGATACATTGACAGAGTGGGGTCAGACTGCTATTCCCTGAGTATGTTACATTGACAGAGTGGGGTGTGTCTGCTCTTTCCAGGGTGTGTTACATTGACAGGGTGGGGTCAGTCTGCTCTTCCCTGGGTGTGTTACATTGACAAAGTGGGGTCAGTCTGCTCTTCCCTGGGTGTGTTACATTGACAGGGTGGGGTCAGTCTGCTCTTCCCTGGGTGTGTTACATAGACAGAGGGGGGTCAGTTTGCACTTCCCCGAGTGTGTTACTTTGACAGAGTGGGGACAGTCTGCTGTTCCCTGGGTGTGTTACATTGACAGAGTGAGGTCAGTCTGCTCTTCCCTGAGTGTGTTACTTTGACAGAGTGGGGACAGTCTGCTCTTCCCTGAGTGTGTTACTTTGACAGAGTGGGGTCAGTCTGCTCTTCCCTAGGTGAGTTACATTGAGATAGAGGGGTCAGTCTGGTCTCCCCTGGGTGTGTTACATTGACAAAGGGGGGGCAATCTTCTCTTCCCTGGGTGAGTTACATTGACAGAGTGGGGTCAGTCTGCTCTTCCCTGTGTGTGTTACATTGACAGAATGGGGTCAGTCTGCTCTTCCCTGGGTGTGTTACATTGACAGAGTGAGGTCAGTCTGCTCTTCCCTGGGTGTGTTACATTTACAGAGTGGGGTCAGTCTACTCTTCCCTGTGTGTCTTACATTGACAGAGTGGGGTCAGTCTGCTCTTCCCTGGGTGTGTTACATTGACAGAGTGGGGTCAGTCTGCTCTTCCCTGGGTGTGTTATCCTGACAGAGTGGGGTCAGTCTGCTCTTCCCTGGGTGCGTTACATTGACAGAACAGGCTCCGTCTGCCTTTCCCTGGGTGTGTTACATTGACAGAGTGAGGTCAGTCTGCTCTTCCCTGGGTGTGTTACAATGATAGAGTGGGGTCAGTCTGCTCTTCCCAGGGTGTGTTGCATTGACAGAGTGGGGTCAGTCTGCTCTTCGCAGAATGTGTTACATTGACAGAGTTGGGTCAGTCTGATCTTCCCTGGGTGTGTAACGTTGACAGAAAGGGGTCAGTCTGCTCTTCCCTCGGTGTTTTACATTGACAGAGTGGGGTGAGTCTGCTCTTCCCTGGGTGTGTTACATTTACAGAGTGGGGTCAGTCTACTCTTCCCTGTGTGTCTTACATTGACAGAGTGGGGTCAGTCTGCTCTTCCCTGTGTGTGTTACATTGACAGAATGGGGTCAGTCTGCTCTTCCCTGGGTGTGTTACATTGACAGAGTGAGGTCAGTCTGCTCTTCCCTGGGTGTGTTACATTTACAGAGTGGGGTCAGTCTACTCTTCCCTGTGTGTCTTACATTGACAGAGTGGGGTCAGTCTGCTCTTCCCTGGGTGTGTTACATTGACAGAGTGGGGTCAGTCTGCTCTTCCCTGGGTGTGTTATCCTGACAGAGTGGGGTCAGTCTGCTCTTCCCTGGGTGCGTTACATTGACAGAACAGGCTCCGTCTGCCTTTCCCTGGGTTTGTTACATTGACAGAGTTGGGTTAGTCTGCTCTTCCCTGGGTGTGTTACATTGACAGAGTGAGGTCAGTCTGCTCTTCCCTGGGTGTGTTACAATGACAGAGTGGGGTCAGTCTGCTCTTCCCTGAGTGTGTTACTATGACAGAGTGGGGACAGTCTGCTCTTCCCTGAGTGTGTTACTTTGACAGAGTGGGGTCAGTCTGCTCTTCCCTGGGTGTGTTTCATTGACAGAGTGGGGTAGGTCTGCTCTTCCCTGTGTGTGTTATACTGACAGAGTGGGGTCAGTATGCTCTTCCCTGGGTGTGTTACATTGACAGAACAGGGTCCGTCTGCCTTTCCCTGGGTGTGTTACATTGACAGAGTGGGGTTAGTCTGCTCTTCCCTGGGTGTGTTACATTGACAGAGTGAGGTCAGTCTGCTCTTCCCTGGGTGCGTTACTTTGACAGAACAGGCTCCGTCTGCCTTTCCCTGGGTGTGTTACATTGACAGAGTTGGGTTAGTCTGCTCTTCCCTGGGTGTGTTACATTGACAGAGTGAGGTCAGTCTGCTCTTCCCAGGGTGTGTCACATTGACAGAGTGGGGTAAATCTGCTCTTCCCTGGGTGGGTAACATTGACAGAGTGGGGTCAGTCTGCTCTTCCCAGGGTGTGTCACATTGACAGAGTGGGGTCAATCTGCTCTTCCCTGGGTAGGTAACATTGACAGAGTGTGGTCAGTCTGCTCTTCCCAGGGCGTGTCACATTGACAGAGTGGGGCCAGTCTGCTCTTTTATGGGTGGGTTACATTGACAGAGTTGGGTATGTCTGCTCTTCCCTGGGTGTGTTACATTGACAGAGTCGGGTCAGTCTGCTCTTCCCTGGGGGGGTTACGTTGACAGAGTGGAGTCAGTCTGTTCTTCTCTGGGTGTGTTACATTGACAGAGTGGGGTCAGTCTGCTCTTCCCTGGGTGTATTACATTGACAGAGTGGGGTCAGTCTGTTCTTCCCTGGGTGTGTTACATTGATTGAGTGGGTTCAGTCTGCTCTTCCCTGGATGTGTTACATTGACAGAGTGGGGTCAGTCTGTTCTCCCAGGGTTTGTTACATTGCAAGAGTGGGGTCAGTCTGCTCTTCCCAGGGTGTATGACATTGACAGAGTGAGGTCAGTCTCCTCTTCCCTGGGTGAGTTTCATTGACAGGGTTGGTTCAGTCTGCTCTCCCCTGGGTGTGATACATTGACAGAGTGGGGTCAGACTGCTATTCCCTGAGTATGTTACATTGACAGAGTGGGGTGTGTCTGCTCTTTCCAGGGTGTATTACATTGACAGGGTGGGGTCAGTCTGCTCTTCCCTGGGTGTCTTACATTGACAGAGTGGGGTCAGTCTGCTCTTCCCTGGGTGTGTTACATTGACAGGGTGGGGTCAGTCTGCTCTTCCCTGGGTGTGTTACATTGACAGAGGGGGGTCAGTCTGCACTTCCCCGAGTGTGTTACTTTGACAGAGTGGGGACAGTCTGCTGTTCCCTGGGTGTGTTACATTGACAGAGTGAGGTCAGTCTGCTCTTCCCTGATTGTGTTACTTTGACAGAGTGGGGACAGTCTGCTCTTCCCTGAGTGTGTTACTTTGACAGAGTGGGGTCAGTCTGCTCTTCCCTAGGTGAGTTACATTGAGATAGAGGGGTCAGTCTGGTCTCCCCTGGGTGTGTTACATTGACAAAGGGGGGGCAATCTTCTCTTCCCTGGGTGAGTTACATTGACAGAGTGGGGTCAGTCTGCTCTTCCCTGTGTGTGTTACATTGACAGAATGGGGTCAGTCTGCTCTTCCCTGGGTGTGTTACATTGACAGAGTGAGGTCAGTCTGCTCTTCCCTGGGTGTGTTACAATGATAGAGTGGGGTCAGTCTGCTCTTCCCTGGGTGTGTTGCATTGACAGAGTGGGGTCAGTCTGCTCTTCGCAGAATGTGTTACATTGACAGAGTTGGGTCAGTCTGATCTTCCCTGGGTGTGTAACGTTGACAGAAAGGGGTCAGTCTGCTCTTCCCTCGGTGTTTTACATTGACAGAGTGGGGTGAGTCTGCTCTTCCCTGGGTGTGTTACATTGACAGAGTGGGGTCAGTCTACTCTTCCCTGTGTGTCTTACATTGACAGAGTGGGGTCAGTCTGCTCTTCCCTGGGTGTGTTACATTGACAGAGTGGGGTCAGTCTGCTCTTCCCTGGGTGTGTTATCCTGACAGAGTGGGGTCAGTCTGCTCTTCCCTGGGTGCGTTACATTGACAGAACAGGGTCCGTCTGCCTTTTCCTGGGTGTGTTACATTGACAGAGTGGGGTTAGTCTGCTCTTCCCTGGGTGTGTTACGTTGACAGAGTGAGGTCAGTCTGCTCTTCCCTGGGTGTGTTACAATGATAGAGTGTGGTCAGTCAGCTCTTCCCTGTGTATGTTATATTGACACAGTGGGGTCAGTCTGCTCTTCCCTGGGTGCGTGACATTGACAGAGTGCGGTCAGTCTGCTCTTCCCTGGGTGCGTGACATTGACAGAGTGGGGTCAATCTGCTCTTCCCTGGGTGTGTTACATTGACAGAGTGGGGTCTGTCTGCTCTTCCCTGGGTGTGTTACATTGACAGATTGGGTTTAGTCTTCTCTTCCCTGGGTATGTTACATTGACCTAGCCAGTTCAATCTTCTGTTCCCTGGGTGTGTTACATTGACAGAGGGGGCTCAGTCTGCTCTTCCCTGGGTGTGTTACATTGACAGAGTGAGGTCAGTCTGCTCTTCCCTGGGTGTGTTACAATGACAGAGAGGGGTCAGTCTGCTCTTCCCTGGGTGTGTGACAATGACAGAGTTGCGTCAGTCTGCTCTTCCCAGAATGTGTTACATTGACAGAGTTGGGTCAGACTGATCTTCCCTGGGTGTGAAACGTTGACAGAAAGGGGTCAGTCTGCTCTTCCCTCGGTGTTTTACATTGACAGAGTGGGGTCAGTCTGCTCTTCCCTGGGTGTGTTACATTGACAGATTGGAGTCAGTCTGCTCTTCCCTGGGTGTGTTACATTGACAGAGTGAGGTCAGTCTGCTCTTCCCTGGGTGTGTTACATTGACAGAGTGGGGTCAGTCTACTCTTCACTGGGTGACTTACATTGACAGAGTGTGGTCAGTCTGCTCTTCCCTGGGTGTGTTACATTGACAGAGTGGGGTCAGTCTGCTCTTCCCAGGGTGTGTTACATTGACAGAGTGGGGTCCGTCTGCTCTTCCCTGGATGTGTTACATTGACAGAGTGGGGTCAGTCTAATCTTCCCTGCGTGCGTTACATTGACAGAGTGGGGTCAGTCTGCTCTTCCCTGGGTGTGTTACATTGACAGAGTGGGGTCAGTCTACCCTTCCCTGGGCGTGTTACATTGACAGAGTGGGGTCAGTCTGCTCTTCCCAGGGTGCGTGACATTGACAGAGTGGGGTCAGTCTGCTCTTCCCTCGGTGTTTTACATTGACAGAGTGGGGTCAGTCTGCTCTTCCCTGGGTGTGTTACATTGACAGAGTGGGGACAGTCTGCTCTTCCCTGGGTGTGTTACATTGACAGAGTGAGGTTAGTCTGCTCTACCCTGGGTGTAATACATTGACAGAGTGGGGTCAGTCTACTCTTCCCTGGGTGTCTTACATTGACATAGTGGGGTCAGTCTGCTCTTCCCTGGGTGTGTTACATTGACAGAGGGGAGTCAGTCTGCTCTTCCCTGGGTGTGATATACTGACAGAGTGGGGTCAGTCTGCTCGTCCCTGGGTGTGTTACAGTGACACAGTGGGGTCAGTCTGCTCTTCCCAAGGTGCATTAGATTGACAGAGTGGGGTCAGTCTGCACTTCCCAGCGTCTGTTACATTGACAGAGTGGGGTCAGTCTGCTCTTCCCTGGGTTTGTTACATTGACAGAGTGGGGTCAGTCTGCTCTTCCCTGGGTGTGTTACAGTGACAGAGTGGGGTCAGTCTGCTCTTCCCAGGGTGTGTTACATTGACAGATTGGGGTCAGTCTGCTCTTCCCAGTGTGTGTTACATTAACAGAGTGGGGTCGTCTGATCTTCCCTGGGTGTGTTACATTGACAGAGTGGGGTCAGTCTGCTCTTCCCAGGGTGCGTGACATTGACAGAGTGGGGTCAGTCTGCTCTTCCCTCGGTGTTTTACATTGACAGAGTGGGGTCAGTCTGCTCTTCCCTGGGTGTGTTACATTGACAGAGTGGGGACAGTCTGCTCTTCCCTGGGTGTGTTACATTGACAGAGTGAGGTTAGTCTGCTCTACCCTGGGTGTAATACATTGACAGAGTGGGGTCAGTCTGCTCTTCCCAGGGTGTGTTACATTGACAGGGTGGGGTCAGTCTGCTCTTCCCCGGGTGTGTTACATTGACAGAGTGGGGTCAGTCTGCTCTTCCATGGGTGCGTTACATTGACAGAGTGGGGTCAGTCTGTTCTTCCCTGAGTGTGTTACTTTGACAGAGTGGGTTCAGTCTGCTCTTCCCTGGCTGTGTTACTTTGACAGAGTGTGGTCAGTCTGCTCTTCCCTGGGTCTGTGATATTGACAGAGTGGTGTCAGTCTGCATTTTCCCTGGGTGCGTTACATTGACAGAGTGGGGTCAGTCTGCTCTTCCCTGGGTGTGTTACATTGACAGAACAGGGTCCGTCTGCCTTTCCCTGGGTGTGTTACATTGACAGAGTGGGGTCAGTCTGCTCTTCCCTGGGTGTGTTACATTGACAGAGTGAGGTCCGTCTGCTCTTCCCTGGGAGTGTTACATTGACAGAGTGGAGTCAGTCTGCTCTTCCCAGGGTGTGTTACATTGACAGAGTTTGGTCAGTCTGATCTTCCCTGGGTTTATAACGTTGAGAGAAAGGGGTCAGTCTGCTCTTCCCTGG
Source organism: Chiloscyllium punctatum (assembly GCF_047496795.1). Lineage (NCBI taxonomy): Eukaryota > Metazoa > Chordata > Chondrichthyes > Orectolobiformes > Hemiscylliidae > Chiloscyllium > Chiloscyllium punctatum. The sequence continues at coordinate 81,172,659 of NC_092768.1, forward strand.
GTGTGTTACATTGCCAGAGTGGTTTCAGTCTGCTCTTCCCTGGGTGTGTTACAATGACAGAGAGGGGTCAGTCTGCTCTTCCCTCGGTGGGTTACATTGAAAGTGTGGGGTCAGTCTGCTCTACCGTGGGTGTGTTACATTGACACAGTGGGGTCAATCTGCTCTTCCCTGGGTGTGTTACATTGACAGTGCGCGGTCAGTCTGCTCTTCCCTGGGTGCGTGACATTGACAGAGTGGGGTCAGTCTGTTCTTCCCTGGGTGTGTTACATTGACAGAGTGGGGTCAGTCTGCTCTTCCCTGGGTGTGTTACATTGACAGAGAGGGGTCAGTCTGCTCTTCCCTGGATGCGTTACATTTAAAGTGTGGGGTAAGTCTGCTCTTCCCTGGGTGTGTTACTTTGTCACAGTGGGGTCAGTCTGCTCTTCCCTGGGTGCGTGACATTGACAGAGTGGGGTCAGTCTGCTCTTCCCTGGGTGTGTTAAATTGACAGAGTGGGGTCAGTCTGCTCTTCCCAGGGTGTGTTACATTGACAGAGTGGGGTTAGTCTGCTCTTCCCTGGGTATGTTACATTGACCTAGCCAGGTCAATCTTCTGTTCCCTGGGTGTGTTACATTGACAGAGGGGGCTCAGTCTGCTCTTCCCTGGGTGTGTTACATTGACAGAGTGAGGTCAGTCTGCTCTTCCCTGGGTGCGTTACAATGACAGAGTTGGGTCAGTCTGCTCTTCCCAGAATGTGTTACATTGACAGAGTTGGTTCAGTCTGATCTTCCCTGGGTGTGAAACGTTGACAGAAAGGGGTCAGTCTGCTCTTCCCTGGGTGTTTTACATTGACAGAGTGGGGTCAGTCTGCTCTTCCCTGGGTGTGTTACATTGACAGAGTGGGGTCAGTCTGCTCTTCCCTGGGTTTGTTACATTGACAGAGTGGGGTCAGTCTGCTCTTCCCTGGGTGTGTTACAGTGACAGAGTGGGGTCAGTCTGCTCTTCCCAGGGTGTGTTACATTGACAGAGTGGGGTCAGTCTGCTCTTCCCTGGGTGTGTTACATTGACAGAGTGCGGTCAGTGTGCTCTTCCCTGGGTGCGTGACATTGACAGAGTGGGGTCAGTCTGCTCTTCCCTGGGTGTGTAACATTGACAGAGTGGGGTCAGTCTGCTCTTCCCTGGGTGCGTGACATTGACAGAGTGGGGTAAGTCTGCTCTTCCCTCGGTGTTTTACATTGACAGAGTGGGGTCAGTCTGCTCTTCCCTGGGTGTGTTACATTGACAGAGTGGGGACAGTCTGCTGTTCCCTGGGTGTGTTACATTGACAGAGTGAGGTCAGTCTGCTCTACCCTGGGTGTATTACATTGACAGATTGGGGTCAGTCTACTCTTCCCTGGGTGTCTGACATTGACAGAGTGCGGTCAGTCTGCTCTTCCCTGGGTGTGTTACATTGACAGAGTAGGGTCAGTCTGCTCTTTCCTGGGTGTGTTACATTGACAGAGTGGGGTCAGTCTGCTCTTTAATGGGTGGGTTACATTGACACAGTGGGGTCAGTCTGTTTTTCCCTGGGTGTGTTACATTGACAGATTGGGGTCAGTCTGCTCTTTCCTAGGTGTGTTGCATTGACAGAGTGGGGTCAGTCTGCTCTTTTATGGGTGGGTTACATTGACAGAGTGGGGTCACTCTGCTCTTCCCTGGGTGTGTTACATTGACAGAGTGGGGTCAGTCTGCTCTTCCCTGGGAGGGTTACATTGACAGAGTGGGGTCAGTCTTCTCTTCCCTGGGTGTGTTACATTGACTGATTGGGGTCAGTCTGCTCTTCCCCAAGTGTGTTACATTGACACAGTGGGGTCAGTCTGCTCTTCCCTTGGTGTGTTACAATGACAGAGTGGGGTCAGTGCGCACTTCCCTGGGTGTGTTACATTGACAGAGTGGGGGTCAGTCTGCTCTTCCCAGGGTGTGTTGCATTGACAGAGTGTGGTCAGTCTGCTCTTCCCTGGGTGTGTTACATTGACAGAGTGGGGTCAGTCTGCTCTTCCCTGGGTGTGTTACATTGACAGAGTGAGGTCAGTCTGCTCTTCCCTGGGTATGTTACATTGACAGAGTGGGCTCAGTCTTCTCTTCCCTGGGTGTGTTACATTGACTGATTGGGGTCAGTCTGCTCTTCCCTGGGTGCGTGACATTGACAGAGTGGGGTCAGTCTGCTCTTCCCTGGGTGTGTTACATTGACAGAGTGGGGTCAATCTGCTCTTCCCTGGGTGAGTTACATTGACAGAGAGGGGTCAGTCTGCTCTCCCTGGCTGTGTTACAATTACAGAGTGGGGTCAGACTGCTCTTCCTTGGGTGTGTTACATTGACAGAGTGGGGTCAGTCTGCTCTTCCCGCGGTGTGTTACATTGACAGAGTGAGGTAGGTCTGCTCTTCCCTGGGTGAGTTACATTGACAGGGTGGGGTCAGTCTGCTCTCCCCTGTGTGTGATACATTGACAGAGTGGGGTCAGACTGCTATTCCCTGAGTATTTTACATTGACAGAGTGGGGTCAGTCTGCCCTTCCCTGGTTGTGTTACATTCACAGAGTGGGGTCAGACTGCTATTCCCTGAGTATTTTACATTGACAGAGTGGGGTCAGTCTGCCCTTCCCTGGTTGTGTTACATTCACAGAGTGGGGGCAGTCTGCTCTCCCCTGGGTGTGATACATTGACAGAGTGGGGTCAGACTGCTATTCCCTGAGTATGTTACATTGACAGAATGGGGTCAGTCTGCCCTTCCCTGGTTGGGTTACATTCACAGAGTGGGGTCAGTGTGCTCTTCCCTGGGTGTGTTACATTGACAGAGTGGGGTCAGACTGCTCTTCCTTGGGTGTGTTACATTGACAGAGTGGGGTCAGTCTGCTCTTCCCGCGGTGTGTTACATTGACAGAGTGAGGTCAGTCTGCTCTTCCCTGGGTGAGTTACATTGACAGGGTGGGGTCAGTCTGCTCTCCCCTGGGTGTGATACATTGACAGAGTGGGGTCAGACTGCTATTCCCTAAGTATGTTACATTGACAGAATGGGGTCAGTCTGCCCTTCCCTGGTTGGGTTACATTCACAGAGTGGGGTCAGTCTGCTCTTCCTTGGGTGTGTTACATTGACAGAGTGGGGTCTGTCTGCTCTTCCCTGGGTGTGTTACATTGACAGAGTGGGGTCAGTCTGCTCTTCCCTGGGTGTGTTACATTGACAGAGTGGGGACAGTCTGCTCTTCCCTGGGTGTATTACATTGACAGAGTGAGGTCAGTCTGCTCTTCCCTGGGTATGTTACATTGACAGTGTGGGCTCAGTCTTCTCTTCCCTGGGTGTGTTACATTGACTGATTGGGGTCAGTCTGCTATTCCCTGAGTGTGTTACATTGACAGAGTGGGGTCAGTCTGTTCTTCCTTGGTTGTGTTAAATTGACTGTGTTGGGTCAGTCTGCTCTTCCCTGGGTGTGTTACATTGACAGAGTGGCGTCAGTCTGTTCTTCCCTGGGAGTGTTACAGTGACAGGGTGGTGTCAGTCTGCTCTTCCCTGGGTGTGTTCCATTGACAGAGTGGGATCAGTCTGCTCTTCCCTGGGTGTGTTACATTGACAGAGTGGGGTCAGTCTGCTCTTCCCGCGGTGTGTTACATTGTCAGAGTGGTTTCTGTCTGCTCTTCCCTGTGTGTGTTACATTGACAGAGTGGGGTCAGTCTGTTCTCCCATTGTGTGTTAAATTGACAGAGTGGGGTCAGTCTGTTCTTCCCTTGGTGTGTTACATTGATTGAGTGGGTTCAGTCTGCTCTTCCCTGGGTGTGTTACATTGACAGAGTGGGGTCAGCCTGCTCTTCCCTTGCTGTGTTACAATGACAGAGTGGGGTCAGTGTGCACTTCCCTGTGTGTGTTACATTGACAGAGTGGGGGTCAGTCTGCTCTTCCCAGGGTGTGTTACATTGCCAGAGTGAGGTCAGTCTGCTCTTCCCTGGGTGAGTTACATTGACAGGGTTGGTTCAGTCTGCTCTCCCCTGGGTGTGATACATTGACAGAGTGGGGTCAGACTGCTATTCCCTGAGTATGTTACATTGACAGAGTGGGGTGTGTCTGCTCTTCCCAGGGTGTGTTACATTGACAGGGTGGGGTCAGTCTGCTCTTCCCTCGGTGTGTTACATTGACAGGGTGGGTTCAGTCTGCTCTTCCCTGGGCGTGTTACATTGACAGAGTGGGGTCAGTCTGCTCTTCCCGCGGTGTGTTACATTGTCAGAGTGAGGTCAGTCTGCTCTTCCCTGGGTGAGTTACATTGACAGGGTGGGGTCAGTCTGCTCTCCCCTGGGTGTGATACATTGACAGAGTGGGGTCAGACTGCTATTCCCTGAGTATGTTACATTGACAGAATGGGGTCAGTCTGCCCTTCCCTGGTTGGGTTACATTCACAGAGTGGGGTCAGTCTGCTCTTCCCTGGGTGTGTTACATTCACAGAGTGGGGTCAGTCTGCTCTTCCCTGGGTGTGTTACATTGAAAGAGTGGGGTCAGTCTGCTCTTCCATGGGTCTGTTACACGGAGGGAGAGGGGTCAGTCTGCTCTTCCCTGGGTGTGTTACATTGACAGAGTGGGGTCAGTCTGCTCTTCCCTGGGTGTGTTACATTGACAGAGTGGGGACAGTCTGCTCTTCCCTGGGTGTGTTACATTGACAGAGTGAGGTCAGTCTGCTCTTCCCTGAGTGTGTTACTTTGACAGAGTGGGAAGAGTCTGCTCTTCCCTGGGTGTGTTACATTGACAGAGTGGGGTCAGTCTGATCTTCCCTGGGTATGTTGCATTGACAGAGTGGGGTCAGTCTGCTCTTCCCTGGGTGGGTTACATTGACAGAGTGGGGTCAGTCTGTTCTTCCCTGGGTGTGTTACTTTGACAGAGTGGGGTCAGTCTGCTCTTCCCTGAGAGTCTCACATTGACAGAGTGCGGTCAGTCTGCTCTTCCCTGAGAGTGTCACATTGACAGAGTGGGGTCAGTCTGCTCTTCACTGAGAGTGTCACATTGACAGATTGGGGTCAGTCTGCTCTTCCCTGGGTGTGTGACATTGACAGAGTGCGGTCAGTCTGCTCTTCCCTGGGTGAGTTACATGGAGGGAGAGGGGTCAGTCTGCTCTTCACTGGGTGGGTTACATTGACAGAGTGGGGTCAGTCTGCGCTTCTCTGGGTGTGTTACTTTGACAGAGTGGGGTCAGTCTGCTCTTCCCTGGGTGTGTTACACTGACAGAGTGGGGTCAGTCTGCTCTTCCCTGGGTATGTTACATTGACAGAGTGGGGTCAATCTGCTCTTCCCTGGGTGTGTTACATTGACAGAGTGGGGTCAGTCTGCTCTTCCCTGGGTGTGTTGCATTGACAGAGTGGGGTCAGTCTGCTCTTCCCTGGGTGTGTTACATTGACAGAGTGGGGTCAGTCTGTTCTTCCCTGGTTGTGTTACATTGACAGAACGGGGTCTGTCTGCTCTTCCCTGGCTGTGTTACATTGACAGAGTGCGGTCAGTCTGCTCTTCCCTGGGTGTGTAACATTGACAGATTGGGGTCAATCTGCTCTTCCCTGGGTGTGTTACATTGACAGAGTGGGGAAAGTCTGCTCTCCCCTGGGTGTCTGACATTGACAGAGTGGGGTCAGTCTGTTCTACCCTGGGTGTGTTACATTGACAGAATGGGGTCAGTCTGCTCTTCCCTGGGTGTGTTACATTGACAGAGTGGTGTTAGTCTGCTCTTCCCTGGGTCTATTACATTGACAGAGTGGGGTAAATCTGCTCTTCCCTGGGTGTGTTACATTGACAGAGAGGGGTCAGTCTGCTCTTCCCTGGGTGGTTTACATTGACCGAGTGCTGTCAGTCTGCTCTTCTCTGGATGTGTTACCTTGAAAGTGTGGGGTCAGTCTGCTCTTCCCTGGGTGTGTTACATTGACACAGTGGGATCAATCTTCCCTTCCCTGGGTGTGTTACATTGACAGAGTGCGGTCAGTCTGCTCTTCCCTGGGTGCGTGACATTGACAGAGTGGGGTCAGTCTGCTCTTCCCTGGGTGTGTTACATTGACAGAGTGGGGTCAGTCTGCTCTTCCCTGGGTGAGTTACATTGACAGAGAGGGGTCAGTCTGCTCTCCCTGGCTGTGTTACAATTACAGAGTGGGGTCAGACTGCTCTTCCTTGGGTGTGTTACATTGACAGAGTGAGGTAGGTCTGCTCTTCCCTGGGTGAGTTACATTGACAGGGTGGGGTCAGTCTGCTCTCCCCTGTGTGTGATACATTGACAGAGTGGGGTCAGACTGCTATTCCCTGAGTATTTTACATTGACAGAGTGGGGTCAGTCTGCCCTTCCCTGGTTGTGTTACATTCACAGAGTGGGGTCAGACTGCTATTCCCTGAGTATTTTACATTGACAGAGTGGGGTCAGTCTGCCCTTCCCTGGTTGTGTTACATTCACAGAGTGGGGGCAGTCTGCTCTCCCCTGGGTGTGATACATTGACAGAGTGGGGTCAGACTGCTATTCCCTGAGTATGTTACATTGACAGAATGGGGTCAGTCTGCCCTTCCCTGGTTGGGTTACATTCACAGAGTGGGGTCAGTGTGCTCTTCCCTGGGTGTGTTACATTGACAGAGTGGGGTCAGACTGCTCTTCCTTGGGTGTGTTACATTGACAGAGTGGGGTCAGTCTGCTCTTCCCGCGGCGTGTTACATTGACAGAGTGAGGTCAGACTGCTCTTCCCTGGGTGAGTTACATTGACAGGGTGGGGTCAGTCTGCTCTTCCCTGAGTGTGTTACTTTGACAGAGTGGGAAGAGTCTGCTCTTCCCTGGGTGTGTTACATTGACAGAGTGGGGTCAGTCTGATCTTCCCTGGGTATGTTGCATTGACAGAGTGGGGTCAGTCTGCTCTTCCCTGGGTGGGTTACATTGACAGAGTGGGGTCAGTGTGCTCTTCCCTGGGTGTGTTACATTGACAGAGTGGGGTCAGACTGCTCTTCCCTGGGTGAGTTACATTGACAGGGTGGGGTCAGTCTGCTCTCCCCTGGGTGTGATACATTGACAGAGTGGGGTCAGACTGCTATTCCCTAAGTATGTTACATTGACAGAATGGGGTCAGTCTGCCCTTCCCTGGTTGGGTTACATTCACAGAGTGGGGTCAGTCTGCTCTTCCTTGGGTGTGTTACATTGAAAGAGTGGGGTCAGTCTGCTCTTCCCTGGGTGTGTTACATTGACAGAGTGGGGTCAGTCTGCTCTTCCCTGGGTGTGTTACATTGACAGAGTGGGGACAGTCTGCTCTTCCCTGGGTGTGTTACATTGACAGAGTGAGGTCAGTCTGCTCTTCCCTGAGTGTGTTGCTTTGACAGAGTGGGAAGAGTCTGCTCTTCCCTGGGTGTGTTACATTGACAGAGTGGGGTCAGTCTGATCTTCCCTGGGTATGTTGCATTGACAGAGTGGGGTCAGTCTGCTCTTCCCTGGGTGGGTTACATTGACAGAGTGGGGTCAGTCTGTTCTTCCCTGGGTGTGTTACTTTGACAGAGTGGGGTCAGTCTGCTCTTCCCTGAGAGTCTCACATTGACAGAGTGCGGTCAGTCTGCTCTTCCCTGAGAGTGTCACATTGACAGAGAGGGGTCAGTCTGCTCTTCACTGAGAGTGTCACATTGACAGATTGGGGTCAGTCTGCTCTTCCCTGGGTGTGTGACATTGACAGAGTGCGGTCAGTCTGCTCTTCCCTGGGTGAGTTACATGGAGGGAGAGGGGTCAGTCTGCTCTTCACTGGGTGGGTTACATTGACAGAGTGGGGTCAGTCCGCTCTTCTCTGGGTGTGTTACATTGACAGAGTCGGGTCAGTCTGCGCTTCTCTGGGTATGTTACTTTGACAGAGTGGGGTCAGTCTGCTCTTCCCTGGGTGTGTTACACTGACAGAGTGGGGTCAGTCTGCTCTTCCCTGGGTATGTTACATTGACAGAGTGGGGTCAATCTGCTCTTCCCTGGGTGTGTTACATTGACAGAGTGGGGTCAGTCTGCTCTTCCCTGGGTGTGTTACATTGACAGAGTGGGGTCAGTCTGATCTTCCCTGGGTGTGTTACATTGACAGATTGGGTTCAGTCTGTTCTCCCTGGTTGTGTTACATTGACAGAACGGGGTCTGTCTGCTCTTCCCTGGCTGTGTTACATTGACAGAGTGCGGTCAGTCTGCTCTTCCCTGGGTGTGTTACATTGACAGATTGGGGTCAATCTGCTCTTCCCTGGGTGTGTTACATTGACAGAGTGGGGTAAGTCTGCTCTCCCCTGGGTGTCTGACATTGACAGAGTGGGGTCAGTCTGTTCTTCCCTGGGTGTGTTACATTGACAGAATGGGGTCAGTCTGCTCTTCCCTGGGTTTGTTACATTGACAGAGTGGTGTTAGTCTGCTCTTCCCTGGGTCTGTTACATTGACAGAGTGGGGTAAATCTGGTCTTCCCTGGGTGTGTTACATTGACAGAGAGGGGTCAGTCTGCTCTTCCCTGGGTGGTTTACATTGACCGAGTGCTGTCAGTCTGCTCTTCTCTGGATGTGTTACCTTGAAAGTGTGGGGTCAGTCTGCTCTTCCCTGGGTGTGTTACATTGACACAGTGGGATCAATCTTCCCTTCCCTGGGTGTGTTACATTGACAGAGTGCGGTCAGTCTGCTCTTCCCTGGGTGCGTGACATTGACAGAGTGGGGTCAGTCTGCTCTTCCCTGGGTGTGTTACATTGACAGAGTAGGGTCAGTCTGCTCTTCCCTGGGTGTGTTACTTTGACAGTGTGGGGTTAGTCTGCTCTTCCCTGGGTATGTTACATTGACCGAGTGAGGTCAATCTTCTGTTCCCTGGGTGAGTTACATTGACAGAGAGGGGTCAGTCTGCTCTTCCCTGGCTGTGTTACAATGACAGAGTGGGGTCAGACTGCTCTTCCTTGGGTGTGTTACATTGACAGAGTGGGGTCAGTCTGCTCTTCCCGCGGTGTGTTACATTGACAGAGTGAGATCAGTCTGCTCTTCCCTGGGTGAGTTACATTGACAGGATGGGGTCAGTCTGCTCTCCCCTGGGTGTGATACATTGACAGAGTGGGGTCAGACTGCTATTTCCTGAGTATTTTACATTGACAGAGTGGGGTCAGTCTGCCCTTCCCTGGTTGTGTTACATTCACAGAGTGGGGTCAGACTGCTATTCCCTGAGTATTTTACATTGACAGAGTGGGGTCAGTCTGCCCTTCCCTGGTTGTGTTACATTCACAGAGTGGGGTCAGTCTGCTCTTCCCTGGGTGTGTTACATTGACAGGGTGGGGTCAGTCTGCTCTTCCCTGGGTGTGTTACATTGATGGTGTGGGGTCAGTCTGCTCTTCCCTGGGTTTGTTACATTGAAAGAGTGGGGTCAGTCTGCTCTTCTCTGGGTGAGTTACACGGAGGGAGAGGGGTCAGTCTGCTCTTCCCTGGGTGTGTTACATTGACAGAGTGGGGTCAGTCTGCTCTTCCCTGGGTGTGTTACATTGACAGAGTGGGGACAGTCTGCTCTTCCCTGGCTGTGTTACATTGACAGAGTGAGGTCAGTCTGCTCTTCCCTGAGTGTGTTACTTTGACAGAGTGGGAAGAGTCTGCTCTTCCCTGAGTGTGTTACTTTGACAGAGTGGGGTCAGTCTGTTCTTCCCTAGGTGAGTTACATTGAGATAGAGGGGTCACTCTGGTCTCCCCTGGGTGTGTTACATTGTCAGAGTTGGGTGAGTCTGCTCTTCCCTGGGTCTGTGTTAATGACAGAGTGGGGTCAGTCTGCTGTTCCCTGGGTGGGTTACATTGACTGAGTGCGGTCAGTCTGCTCTTCACTGGGTGGGTTACATTGACAGAATGGGGTCAGTCTGCTCTTCCCTGGGTGAGTTACATGGAGGGAGAGGGGTCAGTCTGCTCTTCAATGGGTGGGTTAAATTGACAGAGTGGGGTCAGTCCGCTCGTCCCTGGGTGTGTTACATTGACAGAGTGGGGTCAGTCTGCTCTTCCCTGGGTGTGTTACACTGACAGAGTGGGGTCAGTCTGCTCTTCCCTGGGTGTGTTACATTGACAGAGTGGGGTCAGTCTGCTCTTCCCTGGGTGGGTTATATTGTCAGAGTGGGGTCAGTCTGCTCTTCCCTGGGTGTGTTGCATTGACAGAGTTGGGTCAGTCTGATCTTCCCTGGGTATGTTGCATTGACAGAGTGGGGTCAGTCTGCTCTTCACTGAGAGTGTCACATTGACAGATTGGGGTCAGTCTGCTCTTCCCTGGGTGTGTTACATTGACAGAGTGCGGTCAGTCTGTTCTTCCCTTGGTGAGTTACATGGAGGGAGAGGGGTCAGTCTGCTCTTCACTTGGTGGGTTACTTTGACAGAGTGGGGTCAGTCCGCTCTTCTCTGGGTGTGTTACATTGACAGAGTGGGGTCAGTCTGCTCTTCTCTGGGTGTGTTACTTTGACAGAGTGGGGTCAGTCTGCTCTTCCCTGGGTGTGTTACACTGACAGAGTGGGGTCAGTCTGCTCTTCCCTGGGTGTGTTACATTGACAGAGTGGGGTCAATCTGCTCTTCCCTGGGTGTGTTACATTGACAGAGAGGGGTCAGTCTGCTCTTCCCTGGGTGTGTTGCATTGACAGAGTGGGGTCAGTCTGCTCTTCCCTGGGTGTGTTACATTGACAGAGTGGGGTCAGTCTGTTCTTCCCTGGGTGTGTTACATTGACAGAACGGGGTCTGTCTGCTCTTCCCTGAGTGTGTTGCATTGACAGAGAGGGGTCAGTCTGCTCTTCCCTGGGTGTGTTACATTGACAGATTGGGGTCAATCTGATCTTCCCTGGGTGTGTTACATTGACAGAGTGGGGTAAGTCTGCACTCCCCTGGGTGTCTGACATTGACAGAGTGGGGTCAGTCTGTCCTTCCCTGGGTGTGTTACATTGACAGAATGGGGTCAGTCTGCTCTTCCCTGGGTTTGTTACATTGACAGAGTGGGGTCAGTCTGCACTTCCCTGGGTCTGTTACATTGACAGAGTGGGGTCAATCTGCTCTTCCCTGGGTGTGTTACATTGACAGAGAGGGGTCAGTCTGCTCTTCCCTGGGTGGTTTACATTGACCGAGTGCGGTCAGTCTGCTCTTCTCTGGGAGAGTTACATTGACAGAGAGGGATCAGTCTGCTCTTCCCTGGCTGTGTTACAATGACAGAATGGGGTCAGACTGCTCTTCCTTGGATGTGTTACATTGACAGAGTGGGGTCAGTCTGCTCTTCCCGCGGTGTGTTACATTGACAGAGTGAGGTAAGTCTGCTCTTCCCTGGGTGAGTTACATTGACAGGGTGGGGTCAGTCTGCTCTCCCCTGTGTGTGATACATTGACAGAGTGGGGTCAGACTGCTATTCCCTGAGTATGTTACATTGACAGAGTGGGGTCAGTCTGCACTTCCCTGGTTGTGTTACATTCACAGAGTGGGGTCAGTCTGCTCTTCCCTGGGTGTGTTACATGGACAGAGTGGGGTCTGTCTGCTCTTCCCTGGGTGCGTTACATTGACAGGGTGGGGTCAGTCTGCTCTTCCCCGGGTGTGTTACATTGATGGAGTGGGGTCAGTCTGCTCTTCCCTGGGTGTGTTACATTGAACGAGTGGGGTCTGTCTGCTCTTCCCTGGGTGAGTAACACGGAGGGAGAGGGGTCAGTCTGCTCTTCCCTGGGTGTGTAACATTGACAGAGTGGGGTCAGTCCGCTCTTCCCTGGGTGTGTTGCATTGACAGAGTGGGGTCAGTCTGCTCTTCCCTGGGTGTGTTACACTGACAGAGTGGGGTCAGTCTGCTCTTCCCTGGGTGTGTTACATTGACAGTGTGGGGTCAGTCTGCTCTTCCCTGGGTGGGTTACATTGTCAGAGTTGGGTCAGTCTGCTCTTCCCTGGGTGTGTTGCATTGACAGTGTTGGGTCAGTCTGCTCTTCCCTGGGTGTGTTACATTGACAGAGGGGGGTCAGTCTGCTTTTCCCAGGGTCTGTGATATTGACAGAGTGGGGTCAGTCTGCTCTTCCCTGGGTGTGTTACATTGACAGAGTGGGGTCAGTCTGCTTTTCCCTGGGTGTGTTACATTGACAGGGTGGGGTCAGTCTATCTTCCCTGGGTGAGTTACATGGAGAGAGAGGGGTCAGTCTGCTCTCCACTGGGTGTGTTGCATTGATAGAGTGGGGTCAGTCTGCTCTTCCCTGGGTGTGTTACATTGAAAGAGTGGGGTCAGTCTGCTATTCCCTGGGTGAGTTACACGGAGGGAGAGGGGTCAGTCTGCTCTTCCCTGGGTGTGTTACATTGACAGAGTGGGGTCAGTCTGCTCTTCCCTGGGTGTGTTACATTGACAGAGTGGGGACAGTCTGCTCTTTCCTGGGTGTGTTACATTGACAGAGTGAGGTCAGTCTGCTCTTCCTTAGTGTGTTACATTGACAGGGTTGGTTCAGTCTGCTCTCCCCTGGGTGTGATACATTGACAGAGTGGGGTCAGACTGCTATTCCCTGAGTATGTTACATTGACAGAGTGGGGTGTGTCTGCTCTTCCCTGAGTATGTTACATTGACAGAGTGGGGTCAATCTGTTCTTCCCTGGGTGTGTTACTTTGACAGAGTGGGTTCAGTCTGCTCTTCCCTGAGAGTCTCACATTGACAGAGTGCGGTCAGTCTGCTCTTCCCTGAGAGTGTCACATTGACAGAGTGGGGTCCGTCTGCTCTTCACTGAGAGAGTCACATTGACAGAGTGGGGTCAGTCTGCTCTTCTCTGGGTGTGTTACTTTGACAGAGTGGGGTCAGTCTGCTCTTCCCTGGGTGTGTTACACTGACAGAGTGGGGTCAGTCTGCTCTTCCCTGGGTGTGTTACATTGACAGAGTGGGGTCAATCTGCTCTTCCCTGGGTGTGTTACATTGACAGAGTGAGGTCAGTCTGCTCTTCCTTAGTGTGTTACATTGACAGGGTTGGTTCAGTCTGCTCTCCCCTGGGTGTGATACATTGACAGAGTGGGGTCAGACTGCTATTCCCTGAGTATGTTACATTGACAGAGTGGGGTTAGTCTGCTCTTCCCTGTGTATTTTACATTGACCGAGTGAGGTCAATCTTCTGTTTTCTGGGTGAGTTACATTGACAGAGAGGGGTCAGTCTGCTCTTCCCTGGCTGTGTTACAATGACAGAGTGGGGTCAGACTGCTCTTCCTTGGGTGTGTTTCATTGACAGAGTGGGGTCAGTCTGCTCTTCCCGCAGTGTGTTACATTGACAGAGTGAGGTCAGTCTGCTCTTCCCTGGGTGAGTTACATTGACAGGGTGGGGTCAGTCTGCTCTCCCCTGGGTGTGATACATTGACAGAGTGGGGTCAGACTGCTATTCCCTGAGTATGTTACATTGACAGAGTGGGGTCAGTCTGCCCTTCCCTGGTTGTGTTTCATTCACAGAGTGGGGTCAGTGTGCTCTTCCCTGGGTGTGTTACATTGACAGAGTGGGGTCTGTCTGCTCTACCCTGGGTGCGTTATATTGACAGGGTGGGGTCAGTCTGCTCTTCCCCGGGTGTGTTACATTGATGGAGTGGGGTCAGTCTGCTCTTCCCTGGGTGTGTTACATTGAAAGAGTGGGGTCACACTGCTCTTCCCTGGGTGAGTTACACGGAGGGAGAGGGGTCAGTCTGCTCTTCCCTGGGTGTGTTACATTGACAGAGTTGGGTGAGTCTGCTCTTCCCTGGGTCTGTGATAATGACAGATTGGGGTCAGTCTGCTCTTCCCTGGGTGGGTTACATTGACTGAGTGCGGTCAGTCTGCTCTTCCCTGGGTGGGTTACATTGACAGAATGGGGTCAGTCTGCTCTTCCCTGGGTGAGTTACATGGAGGGAGAGGGGTCAGTCTGCTCTTCACTGGGTGGGTTACATTGACAGAGTGGGGTCAGTCCGCTCTTCCCTGGGTGTGTTACATTGACAGAGTTGGGTCAGTCTGCTCTTCCCTGGGTGTGTTACACTGACAGAGTGGGGTCAGTCTGCTCTTCCCTGGGTGTGTTACATTGACAGAGTGGGGTCAGTCTGCTCTTCCCTGGGTGGGTTACATTGACAGAGTGGGGTCAGTCTGCTCTTCCCTGGGTGTGTTGCATTGACAGTGTAGGGTCAGTCTGCTCTTCCCTGGGTGTGTTACATTGACAAAGGGGGGTCAGTCTGCTCTTCCCAGGGTCTGTGATATTGACAGAGTGGGGTCAGTCTGCTCTTCCCTGGGTGTGTTACATTGACAGAGTTGGGTCAGTCTGCTTTTCCCTGGGTGTGTTACATTGACACGGTGGGGTCAGTCTATCTTCCCTGGGTGAGTTACATGGAGAGAGAGGGGTCAGTCTGCTCTCCCCTGGGTGTGTTGCATTGACAGAGTGGGGTCTGTCTGCTCTTCCCTGGGTGTGTTACATTGACAGGGTTGGTTCAGTCTGCTCTCCCCTGGGTGTGTTACATTGACAGAGTGGGGTCAGTCTGCTCTTCCCTGGGTGTGACATTGACAGAGTGGGGACAGTCTGCCCTTCCCTGGGTGTGTTACATTGACAGACTGAGGTCAGTCTGCTCTTCCCTGAGTGTGTTACATTGACAGAGAGGGGTCAGTCTGCTCTTCCTTGGGTGTGTTACATTGACAGAGTGGGGTCAGTCTGCTCTTCCCGCGGTTTGTAACATTGACAGAGTGAGGTCAGTCTGCTCTTCCCTGGGTGAGTTACATTGACAGGGTTGGTTCAGTCTGCTCTCCCCTGGGTGTGATACATTGACAGAGTGGGGTCAGTCTGTTCTTCCCTGGGTGTGTTACTTTGACAGAGTGGGGTCAGTCTGCTCTTCCCTGAGAGTCTCACATTGACAGAGTGCAGTCAGTCTGCTCTTCCCTGGGTGAGTTACATTGACAGGGTTGGTTCAGTCTGCTCTCCCCTGGGTGTGTTACATTGACAGACTGAGGTCAGTCTGCTCTTCCCTGAGTGTGTTACATTGACAGAGAGGGGTCAGTCTGCTCTTCCTTGGGTGTGTTACATTGACAGAGTGGGGTCAGTCTGCTCTTCCCTGGGTGTGTTGCATTGACAGAGTGGGGTCAGTCTGATCTTCCCTGGGTATGTTGCATTGACAGAGTAGGGTCAGTCTGCTCTTCCCTGGGTGTGTTACATTGACAGAGTGGGGTCAGTCTGTTCTTCCCTGGGTGTGTTACTTTGACAGAGTGGGGTCAGTCTGCTCTTCCCTGAGAGTCTCACATTGACAGAGTGCAGTCAGTCTGCTCTTCCCTGAGAGTGTCACATTGACAGATTGGGGTCAGTCTGCTCTTCCCTGGGTGTGTGACATTGACAGAGTGCGGTCAGTCTGCTCTTCCCTGGGTGAGTTACATGGAGGGAGAGGGGTCAGTCTGCTCTTCACTGGGTGGGTTTCATTGACAGAGTGGGGTCAGTCCGCTCTTCTTTGGGTGTGTTACATTGACAGAGTGGGGTCAGTCTGCTCTTCTCTGGGTTTGTTACTTTGACAGAGTGGGGTCAGTCTGCTCTTCCCTGGGTGTGTTACACTGACAGAGTGGGGTCAGTCTGCTCTTCCCTGGGTGTGTTACATTGACAGAACGGGGTCAGTCTGTTCTTCCCTGGGTGGGTTACATTGACAGAACGGGGTCTGTCTGCTCTTCCCTGCGTGTGTTACATTGACAGAGTGGGATCAGTCTGCTCTTCCCTGGGTGAGTTACATGGAGAGAGAGGGGTCAGTCTGCTCTCCACTGGGTGTGTTGCATTGATAGAGTGGGGTCAGTCTGCTCTTCCCTGGGTGTGTTACATTGAAAGAGTGGGGTCAGTCTGCTATTCCCTGGGTGAGTTACACGGAGGGAGAGGGGTCAGTCTGCTCTTCCCTGGGTGTGTTACATTGACAGAGTGGGGTCAGTCTGCTCTTCCCTGGGTGTGTTACATTGACAGAGTGGGGACAGTCTGCTCTTTCCTGGGTGTGTTACATTGACAGAGTGAGGTCAGTCTGCTCTTCCTTAGTGTGTTACATTGACAGGGTTGGTTCAGTCTGCTCTCCCCTGGGTGTGATACATTGACAGAGTGGGGTCAGACTGCTATTCCCTGAGTATGTTACATTGACAGAGTGGGGTGTGTCTGCTCTTCCCTGAGTATGTTACATTGACAGAGTGGGGTCAATCTGTTCTTCCCTGGGTGTGTTACTTTGACAGAGTGGGTTCAGTCTGCTCTTCCCTGAGAGTCTCACATTGACAGAGTGCGGTCAGTCTGCTCTTCCCTGAGAGTGTCACATTGACAGAGTGGGGTCCGTCTGCTCTTCACTGAGAGAGTCACATTGACAGAGTGGGGCCAGTCTGCTCTTCTCTGGGTGTGTTACTTTGACAGAGTGGGGTCAGTCTGCTCTTCCCTGGGTGTGTTACACTGACAGAGTGGGGTCAGTCTGCTCTTCCCTGGGTGTGTTACATTGACAGAGTGGGGTCAATCTGCTCTTCCCTGGGTGTGTTACATTGACAGAGTGGGGTAAGTCTGCTCTCCCCTGGGTGTCTGACATTGACAGAGTGGGGTCAGTCTGCTCTTCCCTGGGTGTGTTACATTGAAAGTGTGGGGTCAGTCTGCTCTTCCCTGGGTGTGTTACATTGACACAGTGGGATCAATCTTCTCTTCCCTGGGTGTGTTACATTGACAGAGTGCGGTCAGTCTGCTCTTCCCTGGGTGCGTGACATTGACAGAGTGGGGTCAGTCTGCTCTTCCCTGGGTGTGTTACATTGACAGAGTGGGGTCAGTCTGCTCTTCCCTGGGTGTGTTACATTGACAGAGTGGGGTTAGTCTGCTCTTCCCTGTGTATTTTACATTGACCGAGTGAGGTCAATCTTCTGTTTTCTGGGTGAGTTACATTGACAGAGAGGGGTCAGTCTGCTCTTCCCTGGCTGTGTTACAATGACAGAGTGGGGTCAGACTGCTCTTCCTTGGGTGTGTTTCATTGACAGAGTGGGGTCAGTCTGCTCTTCCCGCAGTGTGTTACATTGACAGAGTGAGGTCAGTCTGCTCTTCCCTGGGTGAGTTACATTGACAGGGTGGGGTCAGTCTGCTCTCCCCTGGGTGTGATACATTGACAGAGTGGGGTCAGACTGCTATTCCCTGAGTATGTTACATTGACAGAGTGGGGTCAGTCTGCCCTTCCCTGGTTGTGTTACATTCACAGAGTGGGGTCAGTGTGCTCTTCCCTGGGTGTGTTACATTGACAGAGTGGGGTCTGTCTGCTCTACCCTGGGTGCGTTATATTGACAGGGTGGGGTCAGTCTGCTCTTCCCCGGGTGTGTTACATTGATGGAGTGGGGTCAGTCTGCTCTTCCCTGGGTGTGTTACATTGAAAGAGTGGGGTCACACTGCTCTTCCCTGGGTGAGTTACACGGAGGGAGAGGGGTCAGTCTGCTCTTCCCTGGGTGTGTTACATTGACAGAGTTGGGTGAGTCTGCTCTTCCCTGGGTCTGTGATAATGACAGATTGGGGTCAGTCTGCTCTTCCCTGGGTGGGTTACATTAACTGAGTGCGGTCAGTCTGCTCTTCCCTGGGTGGGTTACATTGACAGAATGGGGTCAGTCTGCTCTTCCCTGGGTGAGTTACATGGAGGGAGAGGGGTCAGTCTGCTCTTCACTGGGTGGGTTACATTGACAGAGTGGGGTCAGTCCGCTCTTCCCTGGGTGTGTTACATTGACAGAGTTGGGTCAGTCTGCTCTTCCCTGGGTGTGTTACACTGACAGAGTGGGGTCAGTCTGCTCTTCCCTGGGTGTGTTACATTGACAGAGTGGGGTCAGTCTGCTCTTCCCTGGGTGGGTTACATTGACAGAGTGGGGTCAGTCTGCTCTTCCCTGGGTGTGTTGCATTGACAGTGTAGGGTCAGTCTGCTCTTCCCTGGGTGTGTTACATTGACAAAGGGGGGTCAGTCTGCTCTTCCCAGGGTCTGTGATATTGACAGAGTGGGGTCAGTCTGCTCTTCCCTGGGTGTGTTACATTGACAGAGTTGGGTCAGTCTGCTTTTCCCTGGGTGTGTTACATTGACACGGTGGGGTCAGTCTATCTTCCCTGGGTGAGTTACATGGAGAGAGAGGGGTCAGTCTGCTCTCCCCTGGGTGTGTTGCATTGACAGAGTGGGGTCTGTCTGCTCTTCCCTGGGTGTGTTACATTGACAGGGTTGGTTCAGTCTGCTCTCCCCTGGGTGTGTTACATTGACAGAGTGGGGTCAGTCTGCTCTTCCCTGGGTGTGACATTGACAGAGTGGGGACAGTCTGCCCTTCCCTGGGTGTGTTACATTGACAGACTGAGGTCAGTCTGCTCTTCCCTGAGTGTGTTACATTGACAGAGAGGGGTCAGTCTGCTCTTCCTTGGGTGTGTTACATTGACAGAGTGGGGTCAGTCTGCTCTTCCCGCGGTTTGTAACATTGACAGAGTGAGGTCAGTCTGCTCTTCCCTGGGTGAGTTACATTGACAGGGTTGGTTCAGTCTGCTCTCCCCTGGGTGTGATACATTGACAGAGTGGGGTCAGTCTGTTCTTCCCTGGGTGTGTTACTTTGACAGAGTGGGGTCAGTCTGCTCTTCCCTGAGAGTCTCACATTGACAGAGTGCAGTCAGTCTGCTCTTCCCTGGGTGAGTTACATTGACAGGGTTGGTTCAGTCTGCTCTCCCCTGGGTGTGTTACATTGACAGACTGAGGTCAGTCTGCTCTTCCCTGAGTGTGTTACATTGACAGAGAGGGGTCAGTCTGCTCTTCCTTGGGTGTGTTACATTGACAGAGTGGGGTCAGTCTGCTCTTCCCTGGGTGTGTTGCATTGACAGAGTGGGGTCAGTCTGATCTTCCCTGGGTATGTTGCATTGACAGAGTAGGGTCAGTCTGCTCTTCCCTGGGTGTGTTACATTGACAGAGTGGGGTCAGTCTGTTCTTCCCTGGGTGTGTTACTTTGACAGAGTGGGGTCAGTCTGCTCTTCCCTGAGAGTCTCACATTGACAGAGTGCAGTCAGTCTGCTCTTCCCTGAGAGTGTCACATTGACAGATTGGGGTCAGTCTGCTCTTCCCTGGGTGTGTGACATTGACAGAGTGCGGTCAGTCTGCTCTTCCCTGGGTGAGTTACATGGAGGGAGAGGGGTCAGTCTGCTCTTCACTGGGTGGGTTTCATTGACAGAGTGGGGTCAGTCCGCTCTTCTTTGGGTGTGTTACATTGACAGAGTGGGGTCAGTCTGCTCTTCTCTGGGTTTGTTACTTTGACAGAGTGGGGTCAGTCTGCTCTTCCCTGGGTGTGTTACACTGACAGAGTGGGGTCAGTCTGCTCTTCCCTGGGTGTGTTACATTGACAGAACGGGGTCAGTCTGTTCTTCCCTGGGTGGGTTACATTGACAGAACGGGGTCTGTCTGCTCTTCCCTGCGTGTGTTACATTGACAGAGTGGGATCAGTCTGCTCTTCCCTGGGTGTGTTACATTGACAGAGTGGGGTCAATCTGCTCTTCCCTGGGTGTGTTACGTTGACAGAGTGGGGTAAGTCTGCTCTCCCCTGGGTGGCTTACATTGACAGAGTGGGGTCAGTCTGTTCTTCCCTGGATGTGTTACATTGACAGAATGGGGTCAGTCTGCTATTCCCTGGGTGTGTTACATTGACAGAGTGGGGTCAGTCTGATCTTGCCTGGGTCTGTTACATTGACAGAGTGGGGTAAATCTGCTCTTCCCTGGGTGTGATACATTGACAGAGAGGGGTCAGACTGCTCTTCCCTGGGTGGGTTACATTGACCGAGTGCGGTCAGTCTGCTCTTCTCTGGATGCGTTACATTGAAAGTGTGGGGTCAGTCTGCTCTTCCCTGGGTGTGTTACTTTGACACAGTGGGATCAATCTTCTCTTCCCTGGGTGTGTTACATTGACAGAGAGGGGTCAGTCTACTCTTCCCTGGGTGGTTTACATTGACCGAGTGCTGTCAGTCTGCTCTTCTCTGGATGTGTTACATTGAAAGTGTGCCGTCAGTCTGCTCTTCCCTGGGTGTGTTACATTGACACTGTGGGATCAATCTTCCCTTCCCTGGGTGTGTTACATTGACAGAGGGCGGTCAGTCTGCTCTTCCCTGGGTGCGTGACATTGACAGAGTGGGGTCAGTCTGCTCTTCCCTGGGTGTGTTACAGTGACAGAGTGGGGTCAGTCTGCTCTTCCCTGGGTGTGTTACATTGACAGAGTGGGGTCAGTCTGCTCTTCCCTGGGTGTGTTAAATTGACAGAGTGGGGTCAGTCTGCTCTTCCCTGGGTGTGTTACATTGACAGAGTGAGGTCAGTCTGCTCTTCCCTGGGTGAGTTACATTGACAGGATGGGGTCAGTCTGCTCTCCCCTGGGTGTGATACATTGACAGAGTGGGGTTAGTCTGCTCTTCCCTGGGTATGTTACATTGACCGAGTGAGGTCAATCTTCTGTTCCCTGGGTGAGTTACATTGACAGGGAGGGGTCAGTCTGCTCTTCCCTGGCTGTGTTACAATGACAGAGTGGGGTCAGACTGCTCTTCCTTGGGTGTGTTACATTGACAGAGTGGGGTCAGTCTGCTCTTCCCGCGGTGTGTTACATTGACAGAGTGAGGTCAGTCTGCTCTTCACTGGGTGAGTTACATTGACAGGATGGGGTCAGTCTGCTCTCCCCTGGGTGTGATACATTGACAGAGTGGGGTCAGACTGCTATTCCCTGAGTATGTTACATTGACAGAGTGGGGTCAGACTTCCCTTCCCTGGTTGTGTTACATTGACAGAGTGGGGTAAGTCTGCTCTTCCCTGGGTGTGTTACATTGACAGAGTGGGGTCTGTCTGCTCTTCCCTGTGTGCGTTACATTGACAGGGTGGGGTCTGTCTGCTCTTCCCCGGGTGTGTTACATTGATGGAGTGGGGTCAGTCTGCTCTTCCCTGGCTGTGTTACATTGAAAGAGTGGGGTCAGTCTGCTCTTCCCTGGGTGAGTTACACGGAGGGAGAGGGGTCAGTCTGCACTTCCCTGGATGTGTTACATTGACAGAGTGGGGTCAGTCTGCTCTTCCCTGGGTGTGTTACATTGACAGAGTGGGGACAGTCTGCTCTTCCCTGGGTGTGTTACATTGACAGAGTGAGGTCAGTCTGCTCTTCCCTGAGTGTGTTACTTTGACAGAGTGGGAAGATTCTGCTCTTCCCTGAGTGTGTTACTTTGACAGAGTGGGGTCAGTCTGTTCTTCCCTAGGTGAGTTACATGGAGAGAGAGGGGTCAGTCTGCTCTCCCCTGGGTGTGTTGCATTGACAGATTGGGGTCAGTCTGCTCTTCCCTGGGAGTGTTACATTGAAAGAGTGGGGTCAGTCTGCTATTCCCTGGGTGAGTTACACGGAGGGAGAGGGGTCAGTCTGCTCTTCCCTGGGTGTGTTACATTGACAGAGTGGGGTCAGTCTGCTCTTCCCTGGGTGTGACATTGACAGAGTGGGGACAGTCTGCTCTTCCCTGGGTGTGTTACATTGACAGACTGAGGTCAGTCTGCTCTTCCCTGAGTGTGTTACATTGACAGAGAGGGGTCAGTCTGCTCTTCCTTGGGTGTGTTACATTGACAGAGTGGGGTCAGTCTGCTCTTCCCGCGGTTTGTAACATTGACAGAGTGAGGTCAGTCTGCTCTTCCCTGGGTGAGTTACATTGACAGGGTTGGTTCAGTCTGCTCTCCCCTGGGTGTGATACATTGACAGAGTGGGGTCAGTCTGTTCTTCCCTGGGTGTGTTACTTTGACAGAGTGGGGTCAGTCTGCTCTTCCCTGAGAGTCTCACATTGACAGAGTGCAGTCAGTCTGCTCTTCCCTGGGTGAGTTACATTGACAGGGTTGGTTCAGTCTGCTCTCCCCTGGGTGTGTTACATTGACAGACTGAGGTCAGTCTGCTCTTCCCTGAGTGTGTTACATTGACAGAGAGGGGTCAGTCTGCTCTTCCTTGGGTGTGTTACATTGACAGAGTGGGGTCAGTCTGCTCTTCCCTGGGTGTGTTATATTGACAGAGTGAGGTCAGTCTGCTCTTCCCTGGGTGAGTTACATTGACAGGATGGGGTCAGTCTGCTCTCCCCTGGGTGTGATACATTGACAGAGTGGGGTTAGTCTGCTCTTCCCTGGGTATGTTACATTGACCGAGTGAGGTCAATCTTCTGTTCCCTGGGTGAGTTACATTGACAGGGAGGGGTCAGTCTGCTCTTCCCTGGCTGTGTTACAATGACAGAGTGGGGTCAGACTGCTCTTCCATGTGTGTGTTACATTGACAGAGTGGGGTCAGTCTGCTCTTCCCGCGGTGTGTTACATTGACAGAGTGAGGTCAGTCTGCTCTTCCCTGGGTGAGTTACATTGACAGGATGGGGTCAGTCTGCTCTCCCCTGGGTGTGATACATTGACAGAGTGGGGTCAGACTGCTATTCCCTGAGTATGTTACATTGACAGAGTGGGGTCAGACTTCCCTTCCCTGGTTGTGTTACATTGACAGAGTGGGGTAAGTCTGCTCTTCCCTGGGTGTGTTACATTGACAGAGTGGGGTCTGTCTGCTCTTCTCTGTGTGCGTTACATTGACAGGGTGGGGTCAGTCTGCTCTTCCCCGGGTGTGTTACATTGATGGAGTGGGGTCAGTCTGCTCTTCCCTGGCTGTGTTACATTGAAAGAGTGGGGTTAGTCTGCTCTTCCCTGGGTGAGTTACACGGAGGGAGAGGGGTCAGTCTGCACTTCCCTGGATGTGTTACATTGACAGAGTGGGGTCAGTCTGCTCTTCCCTGGGTGTGTTACATTGACAGAGTGGGGACAGTCTGCTCTTCCCTGGGTGTGTTACATTGACAGAGTGAGGTCAGTCTGCTCTTCCCTGAGTGTGTTACTTTGACAGAGTGGGAAGAGTCTGCTCTTCCCTGAGTGTGTTACTTTGACAGAGTGGGGTCAGTCTGTTCTTCCCTAGGTGAGTTACATGGAGAGAGAGGGGTCAGTCTGCTCTCCCCTGGGTGTGTTGCATTGACAGAGTGGGGTCAGTCTGCTCTTCCCTGGGTGTGTTACATTGAAAGAGTGGGGTCAGTCTGCTATTCCCTGGGTTAGTTACACGGAGGGAGAGGGGTCAGTCTGCTCTTCCCTGGGTGTGTTACATTGACAGAGTGGGGTCAGTCTGCTCTTCCCTGGGTGTGACATTGACAGAGTGGGGACAGTCTGCTCTTCCCTGGGTGTGTTACATTGACAGACTGAGGTCAGTCTGCTCTTCCCTGAGTGTGTTACATTGACAGAGGGGGGTCAGTCTGCTCTTCCTTGGGTGTGTTACATTGACAGAGTGGGGTCAGTCTGCTCTTCCCGCGGTTTGTAACATTGACAGAGTGAGGTCAGTCTGCTCTTCCCTGGGTGAGTTACATTGACAGGGTTGGTTCAGTCTGCTCTCCCCTGGGTGTGATACATTGACAGAGTGGGGTCAGTCTGTTCTTCCCTGGGTGTGTTACTTTGACAGAGTGGGGTCAGTCTGCTCTTCCCTGAGAGTCTCACATTGACAGAGTGCAGTCAGTCTGCTCTTCCCTGGGTGAGTTACATTGACAGGGTTGGTTCAGTCTGCTCTCCCCTGGTTGTGTTACATTGACAGACTGAGGTCAGTCTGCTCTTCCCTGAGTGGGTTACATTGACAGAGAGGGGTCAGTCTGCTCTTCCTTGGGTGTGTTACATTGACAGAGTGGGGTCAGTCTGCTCTTCCCTGGGTGTGTTACATTGACAGAGTGAGGTCAGTCTGCTCTTCCCTGGGTGAGTTACATTGACAGGATGGGGTCAGTCTGCTCTCCCCTGGGTGTGATACATTGACAGAGTGGGGTTAGTCTGCTCTTCCCTGGGTATGTTACATTGACCGGTTGAGGTCAATCTTCTGTTCCCTGGGTGAGTTACATTGACAGGGAGGGGTCAGTCTGCTCTTCCCTGGCTGTGTTACAATGACAGAGTGGGGTCAGACTGCTCTTCCTTGGGTGTGTTACATTGACAGAGTGGGGTCAGTCTGCTCTTCCCGCGGTGTGTTACATTGACAGAGTGAGGTCAGTCTGCTCTTCCCTGGGTGAGTTACATTGACAGGATGGTGTCAGTCTGCTCTCCCCTGGGTGTGATACATTGACAGAGTGGGGTCAGACTGCTATTCCCTGAGTATGTTACATTGACAGAGTGGGGTCAGACTTCCCTTCCCTGGTTGTGTTACATTGACAGAGTGGGGTAAGTCTGCTCTTCCCTGGGTGTGTTACATTGACAGAGTGGGGTCTGTCTGCTCTTCCCTGTGTGCGTTACATTGACAGGGTGGGGTCAGTCTGCTCTTCCCCGGGTGTGTTACATTGATGGAGTGGGGTCAGTCTGCTCTTCCCTGGCTGTGTTACATTGAAAGAGTGGGGTCAGTCTGCTCTTCCCTGGGTGAGTTACACGGAGGGAGAGGGGTCAGTCTGCACTTCCCTGGATGTGTTACATTGACAGAGTGGGGTCAGTCTGCTCTTCCCTGGGTGTGTTACATTGACAGAGTGGGGACAGTCTGCTCTTCCCTGGGTGTGTTACATTGACAGAGTGAGGTCAGTCTGCTCTTCCCTGAGTGTGTTACTTTGACAGAGTGGGAAGAGTCTGCTCTTCCCTGAGAGTGTTACTTTGACAGAGTGGGGTCAGTCTGTTCTTCCCTAGGTGAGTTACATGGAGAGAGAGGGGTCAGTCTGCTCTCCCCTGGGTGTGTTGCATTGACAGAGTGGGGTCAGTCTGCTCTTCCCTGGGTGTGTTACATTGAAAGAGTGGGGTCAGTCTGCTATTCCCTGGGTGAGTTACACGGAGGGAGAGGGGTCAGTCTGCTCTTCCCTGGGTGTGTTACATTGACAGAGTGGGGTCAGTCTGCTCTTCCCTGGGTGTGACATTGACAGAGTGGGGACAGTCTGCTCTTCCCTGGGTGTGTTACATTGACAGACTGAGGTCAGTCTGCTCTTCCCTGAGTGTGTTACATTGACAGAGAGGGGTCAGTCTGCTCTTCCTTGGGTGTGTTACATTGACAGAGTTGGGTCAGTCTGCTCTTCCCGCGGTTTGTAACATTGACAGAGTGAGGTCAGTCTGCTCTTCCCTGGGTGAGTTACATTGACAGGGTTGGTTCAGTCTGCTCTCCCCTGGGTGTGATACATTGACAGAGTGGGGTCAGTCTGTTCTTCCCTGGGTGTGTTACTTTCACAGAGTGGTGTCAGTCTGCTCTTCCCTGAGAGTCTCACATTGACAGAGTGCAGTCAGTCTGCTCTTCCCTGGGTGAGTTACATTGACAGGGTTGGTTCAGTCTGCTCTCCCCTGGGTGTGTTACATTGACAGACTGAGGTCAGTCTGCTCTTCCCTGAGTGTGTTACATTGACAGAGAGGGGTCAGTCTGCTCTTCCTTGGGTGTGTTACATTGACAGAGTGGGGTCAGTCTGCTCTTCCCTGGGTGTATTGCATTGACAGAGTGGGGTCAGTCTGATCTTCCCTGGGTATGTTGCATTGACAGAGTAGGGTCAGTCTGCTCTTCCCTGGGTGTGTTACTTTGACAGAGTGGGGTCAGTCTGTTCTTCCCTGGGTGTGTTACTTTGACAGAGTGGGGTCAGTCTGCTCTTCCCTGAGAGTCTCACATTGACAGAGTGCAGTCAGTCTGCTCTTCCCTGAGAGTGTCACATTGACAGATTGGGGTCAGTCTGCTCTTCCCTGGGTGTGTGACATTGACAGAGTGCGGTCAGTCTGCTCTTCCCTGGGTGAGTTACATGGAGGGAGAGGGGTCAGTCTGCTCTTCACTGGGTGGGTTACATTGACAGAGTGGGGTCAGTCCGCTCTTCTTTGGGTGTGTTACATTGACAGAGTGGGGTCAGTCTGCTCTTCTCTGGGTTTGTTACTTTGACAGAGTGGGGTCAGTCTGCTCTTCCCTGGGTGTGTTACACTGACAGAGTGGGGTCAGTCTGCTCTTCCCTGGGTGTGTTACATTGACAGAACTGGGTCAGTCTGCTCTCCCCTGGGTGGCTTACATTGACAGAGTGGGGTCAGTCTGTTCTTCCCTGGATGTGTTACATTGACAGAATGGGGTCAGTCTGCTATTCCCTGGGTGTGTTACATTGACAGAGTGGGGTCAGTCTGATCTTCCCTGGGTCTGTTACATTGACAGAGTGGGGTAAATCTGCTCTTCCCTGGGTGTGATACATTGACAGAGAGGGGTCAGTCTGCTCTTCCCTGTGTGGGTTACATTGACCGAGTGCGGTCAGTCTGCTCTTCTCTGGATGTGTTACATTGAAAGTGTGGGGTCAGTCTGCTCTTCCCTGGGTGTGTTACTTTGACACAGTGGGATCAATCTTCTCTTCCCTGGGTGTGTTACATTGACAGAGAGGGGTCAGTCTGCTCTTCCCTGGGTGTGTTACATTGACAGAGTGGGGTCAGTCTGCTCTTCCCTGGGTGTGTTACATTGACAGAGTGGGGTCAGTCTGCTCTTCCCTGGGTGTGTTACATTGACAGAGTGAGGTCAGTCTGCTCTTCCCTGGGTGAGTTACATTGACAGGATGGTGTCAGTCTGCTCTCCCCTGGGTGTGATACATTGACAGAGTGGGGTTAGTCTGCTCTTCCCTGGGTATGTTACATTGACCGAGTGAGGGCAATCTTCTGTTCCCTGGGTGAGTTACATTGACAGGGAGGGGTCAGTCTGCTCTTCCCTGGCTGTGTTACAATGACAGAGTGGGGTCAGACTGCTCTTCCTTGGGTGTGTTACATTGACAGAGTGGGGTCAGTCTGCTCTTCCCGCGGTGTGTTACATTGACAGAGTGAGGTCAGTCTGCTCTTCCCTGGGTGAGTTACATTGACAGGATGGGGTCAGTCTGCTCTCCCCTGGGTGTGATACATTGACAGAGTGGTGTCAGACTGCTATTCCCTGAGTATGTTACATTGACAGAGTGGGGTCAGACTTCCCTTCCCTGGTTGTGTTACATTGACAGAGTGGGGTAAGTCTGCTCTTCCCTGGGTGAGTTACATTGACAGGATGGGGTCAGTCTGCTCTCCCCTGGGTGTGATACATTGACAGAGTGGTGTCAGACTGCTATTCCCTGAGTATGTTACATTGACAGAGTGGGGTCAGACTTCCCTTCCCTGGTTGTGTTACATTGACAGAGTGGGGTAAGTCTGCTCTTCCCTGGGTGTGTTACATTGACAGAGTGGGGTCTGTCTGCTCTTCCCTGTGTGCGTTACATTGACAGGGTGGGGTCAGTCTGCTCTTCCCCGGGTGTGTTACATTGATGGAGTGGGGTCAGTCTGCTCTTCCCTGGCTGTGTTACATTGAAAGAGTGGGGTCAGTCTGCTCTTCCCTGGGTGAGTTACACGGAGGGAGAGGGGTCAGTCTGCACTTCCCTGGATGTGTTACATTGACAGAGTGGGGTCAGTCTGCTCTTCCCTGGGTGTGTTACATTGACAGAGTGGGGACAGTCTGCTCTTCCCTGGGTGTGTTACATTGACAGAGTGAGGTCAGTCTGCTCTTCCCTGAGTGTGTTACTTTGACAGAGTGGGAAGAGTCTGCTCTTCCCTGAGTGTGTTACTTTGACAGAGTGGGGTCAGTCTGTTCTTCCCTAGGTGAGTTACATTGAGATAGAGGGTTCACTCTGGTCTCCCCTGGGTGTGTTACATTGACAGAGTGGGGTCAGTCTGCTCTTCCCTGGGTGGGTTACATTGACTGAGTGCAGTCAGTCTGCTCTTCCCTGGGTGGGTTACATTGACAGAGTGGGGTCAGTCTGCTCTTCCCTGGGTGTGTTGCATTGACAGTGTAGGGTCAGTCTGCTCTTCCATGGGTGTGTTACATTGACAGAGGGGGGTCAGTCTGCTCTTCCCAGGTTCTGTGATATTGACAGAGTGGGGTCAGTCTGCTTTTCCCTGGGTGTGTTACATTGACAGAGTGGGGTCAGTCTGCTTTTCCCTGGGTGTGTTACATTGACAGGGTGGGGTCAGTCTATCTTCCCTGGGTGAGTTACATGGAGAGAGAGGGGTCAGTCTGCTCTTCCCTGGGTGTGTTACATTGACAGAGTGGGGTCAGTCTGCTCTTCCCTGGGTGTGTTACATTGAAAGAGTGGGGTCAGTCTGCTCTTCCCTGGGTGAGTTACACGGAGCGAGAGGGGTCAGTCTGCTCTTCCCTGGGTGTGTTACATTGACAGAGTGGGGTCAGTCTGCTCTTCCCTGAGTGTGTTACATTGACAGAGTGAGGTCAGTCTGCTCTTCCCTGAGTGTGTTACATTGACAGAGAGGGGTCAGTCTGCACTTCCCTGGCTGTGTTACAATGACAGATTGGGATCAGTCTGCTCTTCCCTGGGTGGTTTACATTGACAGAGTGGGGTCAGTCTGTTCTTCCCTGGGTGTGTTACTTTGACATAGTGGGGTCAGTCTGCTCTTCCCTGAGAGTCTCACATTGACAGAGTGGGGTGTGTCTGCTCTTCCCTGAGAGTGTCACATTGACAGAGAGCGGTCAGTCTGCTCTTCCCTGGCTGTGTTACAATGACAGAGTGGGGTCAGTCTGATCTTCCCTGGGTGTGTTGCATTGACAGAGTGGGGTCAGTCTGATCTTCCCTGGGTATGTTGCATTGACAGAGTGGGGTCAGTCTGCTCTTCCCTGGGTGTGTTACATTGACAGAGTGGGGTCAGTCTGCTCTTCCCTGGGTGTGTTACATTGACAGAGTGAGGTCAGTCTGCTCTTCCCTGGGTGAGTTACATTGACAGGATGGTGTCAGTCTGCTCTCCCCTGGGTGTGATACATTGACAGAGTGGGGTTAGTCTGCTCTTCCCTGGGTATGTTACATTGACCGAGTGAGGTCAATCTTCTGTTCCCTTGGTGAGTTACATTGACAGGGAGGGGTCAGTCTGCTCTTCCCTGGGTGTGTTACATTGACAGAGTGGGGTCAGTCTGCTATTCCCTGGGTGAGTTACACGGAGGGAGAGGGGTCAGTCTGCTCTTCCCTGGGTGTGTTACATTGACAGAGTGGGGTCAGTCTGCTCTTCCCTGGGTGTGACATTGACAGAGTGGGGACAGTCTGCTCTTCCCTGGGTGTGTTACATTGACAGACTGAGGTCAGTCTGCTCTTCCCTGAGTGTGTTACATTGACAGAGAGGGGTCAGTCTGCTCTTCCTTGGGTGTGTTACATTGACAGAGTGGGGTCAGTCTGCTCTTCCCGCGGTTTGTAACATTGACAGAGTGAGGTCAGTCTGCTCTTCCCTGGGTGAGTTACATTGACAGGGTTGGTTCAGTCTGCTCTCCCCTGGGTGTGATACATTGACAGAGTGGGGTCAGTCTGTTCTTCCCTGGGTGTGTTACTTTGACAGAGTGGGGTCAGTCTGCTCTTCCCTGAGAGTCTCACATTGACAGAGTGCAGTCAGTCTGCTCTTCCCTGGGTGAGTTACATTGACAGGGTTGGTTCAGTCTGCTCTCCCCTGGGTGTGTTACATTGACAGACTGAGGTCAGTCTGCTCTTCCCTGAGTGGGTTACATTGACAGAGAGGGGTCAGTCTGCTCTTCCTTGGGTGTGTTACATTGACAGAGTGGGGTCAGTCTGCTCTTCCCTGGGTGTGTTACATTGACAGAGTGAGGTCAGTCTGCTCTTCCCTGGGTGAGTTACATTGACAGGATGGGGTCAGTCTGCTCTCCCCTGTGTGTGATACATTGACAGAGTGGGGTTAGTCTGCTCTTCCCTGGGTATGTTACATTGACCGAGTGAGGTCAATCTTCTGTTCCCTGGGTGAGTTACATTGACAGGGAGGGGTCAGTCTGCTCTTCCCTGGCTGTGTTACAATGACAGAGTGGGGTCAGACTGCTCTTCCTTGGGTGTGTTACATTGACAGAGTGGGGTCAGTCTGCTCTTCCCGCGGTGTGTTACATTGACAGAGTGAGGTCAGTCTGCTCTTCCCTGGGTGAGTTACATTGACAGGATGGTGTCAGTCTGCTCTCCCCTGGGTGTGATACATTGACAGAGTGGGGTCAGACTGCTATTCCCTGAGTATGTTACATTGACAGAGTGGGGTCAGACTTCCCTTCCCTGGTTGTGTTACATTGACAGAGTGGGGTAAGTCTGCTCTTCCCTGGGTGTGTTACATTGACAGAGTGGGGTCTGTCTGCTCTTCCCTGTGTGCGTTACATTGACACGGTGGGGTAAGTCTGCTCTTCCCCGGGTGTGTTACATTGATGGAGTGGGGTCAGTCTGCTCTTCCCTGGCTGTGTTACATTGAAAGAGTGGGGTCAGTCTGCTCTTCCCTGGGTGAGTTACACGGAGGGAGAGGGGTCAGTCTGCACTTCCCTGGATGTGTTACATTGACAGAGTGGGGTCAGTCTGCTCTTCCCTGGGTGTGTTACATTGACAGAGTGGGGACAGTCTGCTCTTCCCTGGGTGTGTTACATTGACAGAGTGAGGTCAGTCTGCTCTTCCCTGAGTGTGTTACTTTGACAGAGTGGGAAGAGTCTGCTCTTCCCTGAGTGTGTTACTTTGACAGAGTGGGGTCAGTCTGCTCTTCCCTGGGTGTGTTACATTGACAGAGTGGGGTCAGTCTGCTCTTCCCTGGGTGTGACATTGACAGAGTGGGGACAGTCTGCTCTTCCCTGGGTGTGTTACATTGACAGACTGAGGTCAGTCTGCTCTTCCCTGAGTGTGTTACATTGACAGAGAGGGGTCAGTCTGCTCTTCCTTGGGTGTGTTACATTGACAGAGTGGGGTCAGTCTGCTCTTCCCGCGGTTTGTAACATTGACAGAGTGAGGTCAGTCTGCTCTTCCCTGGGTGAGTTACATTGACAGGGTTGGTTCAGTCTGCTCTCCCCTGGGTGTGATACATTGACAGAGTGGGGTCAGTCTGTTCTTCCCTGGGTGTGTTACTTTGACAGAGTGGGGTCAGTCTGCTCTTCCCTGAGAGTCTCACATTGACAGAGTGCAGTCAGTCTGCTCTTCCCTGGGTGAGTTACATTGACAGGGTTGGTTCAGTCTGCTCTCCCCTGGGTGTGTTACATTGACAGACTGAGGTCAGTCTGCTCTTCCCTGAGTGTGTTACATTGACAGAGAGGGGTCAGTCTGCTCTTCCTTGGGTGTGTTACATTGACAGAGTGGGGTCAGTCTGCTCTTCCCTGGGTGTATTGCATTGACAGAGTGGGGTCAGTCTGATCTTCCCTGGGTATGTTGCATTGACAGAGTAGGGTCAGTCTGCTCTTCCCTGGGTGTGTTACTTTGACAGAGTGGGGTCAGTCTGTTCTTCCCTGGGTGTGTTACTTTGACAGAGTGGGGTCAGTCTGCTCTTCCCTGAGAGTCTCACATTGACAGAGTGCAGTCAGTCTGCTCTTCCCTGAGAGTGTCACATTGACAGATTGGGGTCAGTCTGCTCTTCCCTGGGTGTGTGACATTGACAGAGTGCGGTCAGTCTGCTCTTCCCTGGGTGAGTTACATGGAGGGAGAGGGGTCAGTCTGCTCTTCACTGGGTGGGTTACATTGACAGAGTGGGGTCAGTCCGCTCTTCTTTGGGTGTGTTACATTGACAGAGTGGGGTCAGTCTGCTCTTCTCTGGGTTTGTTACTTTGACAGAGTGGGGTCAGTCTGCTCTTCCCTGGGTGTGTTACACTGACAGAGTGGGGTCAGTCTGCTCTTCCCTGGGTGTGTTACATTGACAGAACTGGGTCAGTCTGCTCTCCCCTGGGTGGCTTACATTGACAGAGTGGGGTCAGTCTGTTCTTCCCTGGATGTGTTACATTGACAGAATGGGGTCAGTCTGCTATTCCCTGGTGTGTTACATTGACAGAGTGGGGTCAGTCTGATCTTCCCTGGGTCTGTTACATTGACAGAGTGGGGTAAATCTGCTCTTCCCTGGGTGTGATACATTGACAGAGAGGGGTCAGTCTGCTCTTCCCTGTGTGGGTTACATTGACCGAGTGCGGTCAGTCTGCTCTTCTCTGGATGTGTTACATTGAAAGTGTGGGGTCAGTCTGCTCTTCCCTGGGTGTGTTACTTTGACACAGTGGGATCAATCTTCTCTTCCCTGGGTGTGTTACATTGACAGAGAGGGGTCAGTCTGCTCTTCCCTGGGTGTGTTACATTGACAGAGTGGGGTCAGTCTGCTCTTCCCTGGGTGTGTTACATTGACAGAGTGGGGTCAGTCTGCTCTTCCCTGGGTGTGTTACATTGACAGAGTGAGGTCAGTCTGCTCTTCCCTGGGTGAGTTACATTGACAGGATGGTGTCAGTCTGCTCTCCCCTGGGTGTGATACATTGACAGAGTGGGGTTAGTCTGCTCTTCCCTGGGTATGTTACATTGACCGAGTGAGGTCAATCTTCTGTTCCCTGGGTGAGTTACATTGACAGGGAGGGGTCAGTCTGCTCTTCCCTGGCTGTTTTACAATGACAGAGTGGGGTCAGACTGCTCTTCCTTGGGTGTGTTACATTGACAGAGTGGGGTCAGTCTGCTCTTCCCGCGGTGTGTTACATTGACAGAGTGAGGTCAGTCTGCTCTTCCCTGGGTGAGTTACATTGACAGGATGGGGTCAGTCTGCTCTCCCCTGGGTGTGATACATTGACAGAGTGGGGTCAGACTGCTATTCCCTGAGTATGTTACATTGACAGAGTGGGGTCAGACTTCCCTTCCCTGGTTGTGTTACATTGACAGAGTGGGGTAAGTCTGCTCTTCCCTGGGTGTGTTACATTGACAGAGTGGGGTCAGTCTGCTCTTCCCTGGGTGTGTTACATTGACAGAGTGGGGTCTGTCTGCTCTTCCCTGTGTGCGTTACATTGACAGGGTGGGGTCAGTCTGCTCTTCCCCGGGTGTGTTACATTGATGGAGTGGGGTCAGTCTGCCCTTCCCTGGCTGTGTTACATTGAAAGAGTGGGGTCAGTCTGCTCTTCCCTGGGTGAGTTACACGGAGGGAGAGGGGTCAGTCTGCACTTCCCTGGATGTGTTACATTGACAGAGTGGGGTCAGTCTGCTCTTCCCTGGGTGTGTTACATTGACAGAGTGGGGACAGTCTGCTCTTCCCTGGGTGTGTTACATTGACAGAGTGAGGTCAGTCTGCTCTTCCCTGAGTGTGTTACTTTGACAGAGTGGGAAGAGTCTGCTCTTCCCTGAGTGTGTTACTTTGACAGAGTGGGGTCAGTCTGTTCTTCCCTAGGTGAGTTACATTGAGATAGAGGGTTCACTCTGGTCTCCCCTGGGTGTGTTACATTGACAGAGTGGGGTCAGTCTGCTCTTCCCTGGGTGGGTTACATTGACTGAGTGCAGTCAGTCTGCTCTTCCCTGGGTGGGTTACATTGACAGAGTGGGGTCAGTCTGCTCTTCCCTGGGTGTGTTGCATTGACAGTGTAGGGTCAGTCTGCTCTTCCATGGGTGTGTTACATTGACAGAGGGGGGTCAGTCTGCTCTTCCCAGGTTCTGTGATATTGACAGAGTGGGGTCAGTCTGCTTTTCCCTGGGTGTGTTACATTGACAGAGTGGGGTCAGTCTGCACTTCCCTGGCTGTGTTACAATGACAGATTGGGATCAGTCTGCTCTTGCCTGGGTGGTTTACATTGACAGAGTGGGGTCAGTCTGTTCTTCCCTGGGTGTGTTACTTTGACATAGTGGGGTCAGTCTGCTCTTCCCTGAGAGTCTCACATTGACAGAGTGGGGTGTGTCTGCTCTTCCCTGAGAGTGTCACATTGACAGAGAGCGGTCAGTCTGCTCTTCCCTGGCTGTGTTACAATGACAGAGTGGGGTCAGTCTGATCTTCCCTGGGTGTGTTGCATTGACAGAGTGGGGTCAGTCTGATCTTCCCTGGGTATGTTGCATTGACAGAGTGGGGTCAGTCTGCTCTTCCCTGGGTGTGTTACATTGACAGAGTGGGGTCAGTCTGCTCTTCCCTGGGTGTGTTACATTGACAGAGTGAGGTCAGTCTGCTCTTCCCTGGGTGAGTTACATTGACAGGATGGTGTCAGTCTGCTCTCCCCTGGGTGTGATACATTGACAGAGTGGGGTTAGTCTGCTCTTCCCTGGGTATGTTACATTGACCGAGTGAGGTCAATCTTCTGTTCCCTTGGTGAGTTACATTGACAGGGAGGGGTCAGTCAGCTCTTCCCTGGCTGTGTTACAATGACAGAGTGGGGTCAGACTGCTCTTCCTTGGGTGTGTTACATTGACAGAGTGGGGTCAGTCTGCTCTTCCCGCGGTGTGTTACATTGACAGAGTGAGGTCAGTCTGCTCTTCCCTGGGTGAGTTACATTGACAGGATGGGGTCAGTCTGCTCTCCCCTGGGTGTGATACATTGACAGAGTGGGGTCAGACTGCTCTTCCCTGAGTGTGTTACATTGACAGAGTGGGGTCAGACTTCCCTTCCCTTGTTGTGTTACATTGACAGAGTGGGGTAAGTCTGCTCTTCCCTGGGTGTGTTACATTGACAGAGTGGGGTCTGTCTGCTCTTCCCTGTGTGCGTTACATTGACAGGGTGGGGTCAGTCTGCTCTTCCCCGGGTGTGTTACATTGATGGAGTGGGGTCAGTCTGCTCTTCCCTGGCTGTGTTACATTGAAAGAGTGGGGTCAGTCTGCTCTTCCCTGGGTGAGTTACACGGAGGGAGAGGGGTCAGTCTGCACTTCCCTGGATGTGTTACATTGACAGAGTGGGGTCAGTCTGCTCTTCCCTGGGTGTGTTACATTGACAGAGTGGGGACAGTCTGCTCCTCCCTGGGTGTGTTACATTGACAGAGTGAGGTCAGTCTGCTCTTCCCTGAGTGTGTTACTTTGACAGAGTGGGAAGAGTCTGCTCTTCCCTGAGTGTGTTACTTTGACAGAGTGGGGTCAGTCTGTTCTTCCCTAGGTGAGTTACATTGAGATAGAGGGTTCACTCTGGTCTCCCCTGGGTGTGTTACATTGACAGAGTGGGGTCAGTCTGCTCTTCCCTGGGTGGGTTACATTGACTGAGTGCAGTCAGTCTGCTCTTCCCTGGGTGGGTTACATTGACAGAGTGGGGTCAGTCTGCTCTTCCCTGGGTGAGTTACATTGACAGAGGGGGGTCAGTCTGCTCTTCCCAGGTTCTGTGATATTGACAGAGTGGGGTCAGTCTGCTTTTCCCTGGGTGTGTTACATTGACAGAGTGGGGTCAGTCTGCTTTTCCCTGGGTGTGTTACATTGACAGGGTGGGGTCAGTCTATCTTCCCTGGGTGAGTTACATGGAGAGAGAGGGGTCAGTCTGCTCTTCCCTGGGTGTGTTACATTGACAGAGTGGGGTCAGTCTGCTCTTCCCTGGGTGTGTTACATTGAAAGAGTGGGGTCAGTCTGCTCTTCCCTGGGTGAGTTACACGGAGCGAGAGGGGTCAGTCTGCTCTTCCCTGGGTGTGTTACATTGACAGAGTGGGGTCAGTCTGCTCTTCCCTGAGTGTGTTACATTGACAGAGTGAGGTCAGTCTGCTCTTCCCTGAGTGTGTTACATTGACAGAGAGGGGTCAGTCTGCACTTCCCTGGCTGTGTTACAATGACAGATTGGGATCAGTCTGCTCTTCCCTGGGTGGTTTACATTGACAGAGTGGGGTCAGTCTGTTCTTCCCTGGGTGTGTTACTTTGACATAGTGGGGTCAGTCTGCTCTTCCCTGAGAGTCTCACATTGACAGAGTGGGGTGTGTCTGCTCTTCCCTGAGAGTGTCACATTGACAGAGAGCGGTCAGTCTGCTCTTCCCTGGCTGTGTTACAATGACAGAGTGGGGTCAGTCTGATCTTCCCTGGGTGTGTTACATTGACAGAGTGGGGTCAGTCTGATCTTCCCTGGGTATGTTGCATTGACAGAGTGGGGTCAGTCTGCTCTTCCCTGGGTGGGTTACATTGACAGGGTGGGGTCAGACTGCTATTCCCTGAGTATGTTACATTGACAGAGTGGGGTGTGTCTGCTCTTCCCTGGGTGTGTTACATTGACAGGGTGGGGTCAGTCTGCTCTTCCCTGGGTGTGTTACATTGACAGAGTGGGGTCAGTCTGCTCTTCCCTGGGTGTGTTGCATTTACAGACTGGGGTCAGTCTGATCTTCCCTGGGTATGTTGCATTGACAGCTTGGGGTCTGTCTGCTCTTCCCTGGGTGGGTTACATCGACAGAGTGGGGTCAGTCTGTTCTTCCCTGGGTGTGTTACTTTGACATAGTGGGGTCAGTCTGCTCTTCCCTGAGAGTCTCACATTGACAGAGTGCGGTCAGTCTGCTCTTCCCTGAGAGTGTCACATTGACAGAGTGGGGTCAGTCTGCTCTTCACTGAAAGTGTCACATTGACAGATTGGGGTCAGTCTGCTCTTCCCTGGGTGTGTGACATTGACAGAGTGCGGTCAGTCTGCTCTTCCCTGGGTGAGTTACATGGAGGGAGAGGGGTCAGTCTGATCTTCACTGGGTGGGTTACATTGACAGAGTGGGGTCAGTCCGCTCTTCTCTGGGTGTGTTACATTGACAGAGTGGGGTCAGTCTGCTCTTCTCTGGGTGTGTTACTTTGACAGAGTGGGGTCTGTCTGCTCTTCCCTGGGTGTGTTACACTGACAGAGTGGGGTCAGTCTGCTCTTACCTGGGTGTGTTACATTGACAGAACCGGGTCAGTCTGTTCTTCCCTGGGTGGGTTACATTGACAGAACGGGGTCTGTCTGCTCTTCCCTGGGTGTGTTACATTGACAGAGTGGGGTCAGTCTGCTCTTCCCTGGGTGTGTTACATTGACAGAGTGGGGAAAATCTGCTCTTCCCTGGGTGTGTTACATTGACAGAGTGGGGTCAGTCTGCTCTTCCTGAGTGTGTTACATTGACAGAGTGGAGTTAGTCTGTTCTTCCCTGGGTGGGTTACATTGACAGAACGGGGTCTATCTGCTCTTCCCTGGGTTTGTTACATTGACAGAGTGGGGTCAGTCTGCTCTTCCCTGGGTCTGTTACATTGACAGAGTGGGGTAAATCTGCTCTTCCCTGGGTGTGTTACATTGACAGAGAGGGGTCAGTCTGCTCTTCCCTGGATGTGTTACATTGAAAGTGTGGGGTCAGTCTGCTCTTCCCTGGGTGTGTTACATTGACACAGTGGGATCAATCTTCTCTTCCCTGGTTGTCTTACATTGACAGAGTGCGGTCAGTCTGCTCTTCCCTGGGTGTGTGACATTGACAGAGTGGGGACAGTCTGCTCTTCCCTGGGTGTGTTACATTGACAGAGTGGGGTTAGTCTGCTCTTCCCTGGGTATGTTACATTGACCGAGTGAGGTCAATCTTCTGTTCTCTGGGTGAGTTACATTGACAGAGAGGGGTCAGTCTGCTCTTCCCTGGCTGTGTTACAATGACAGAGTGGGGTCAGACTGCTCTTCCTTGGGTGTGTAACATTGACAGAGTGGGGTCAGTCTGCTCTTCCCGCGGTATGTTACATTGACAGAGTGAGGTCAGTCTGCTCTTCCCTGGGTGAGTTACATTGAAAGAGTGGGGTCAGTCTGCTCTCCCTTGGGTGTGATACATTGACAGAGTGGGGTCAGACTGCTATTCACTGAGTATGTTACATTGACAGAGTGGGTTCAGTCTGCTCTTCCTGAGTGTGTTACATTGACAGAGTGGAGTTAGTCTGTTCTTCCCTGGGTGGGTTACATTGACAGAACGGGGTCTATCTGCTCTTCCCTGGGTTTGTTACATTGACAGAGTGGGGTCAGTCTGCTCTTCCCTGGGTCTGTTACATTGACAGAGTGGGGTAAATCTGCTCTTCCCTGGGTGTGTTACATTGACAGAGAGGGGTCAGTCTGCTCTTCCCCTGGATGTGTTACATTGAAAGTGTGGGGTCAGTCTGCTCTTCCCTGGGTGTGTTACATTGACACAGTGGGATCAATCTTCTCTTCCCTGGTTGTCTTACATTGACAGAGTGCGGTCAGTCTGCTCTTCCCTGGGTGTGTGACATTGACAGAGTGGGGACAGTCTGCTCTTCCCTGGGTGTGTTACATTGACAGAGTGGGGTTAGTCTGCTCTTCCCTGGGTATGTTACATTGACCGAGTGAGGTCAATCTTCTGTTCTCTGGGTGAGTTACATTGACAGAGAGGGGTCAGTCTGCTCTTCCCTGGCTGTGTTACAATGACAGAGTGGGGTCAGACTGCTCTTCCTTGGGTGTGTAACATTGACAGAGTGGGGTCAGTCTGCTCTTCCCGCGGTATGTTACATTGACAGAGTGAGGTCAGTCTGCTCTTCCCTGGGTGAGTTACATTGAAAGGGTGGGGTCAGTCTGCTCTCCCTTGGGTGTGATACATTGATGGAGTGGGGTCAGTCTGCTCTTCCCTGGCTGTGTTACATTGAAAGAGTGGGGTCAGTCTGCTCTTCCCTGGGTGAGTTACACGGAGGGAGAGGGGTCAGTCTGCTCTTCCCTGGGTGTGTTACATTGACAGAGTCGGGTCAGTCTGCTCTTCCCAGGGTGTGTTACATTGACAGAGTGGGGACAGTCTGCTCTTCCCTGGGTGTGTTACATTGACAGAGTGAGGTCAGTCTGCTCTTCCCTGGGTGCGTGACATTGACAGAGTGGGGTCAGTCTGCTCTTCCCTGGGTGTGTTATATTGACAGAGTGGGGTCAGTCTGCTCTTGCCTGGGTGTGTTACAATGAAAGAGTGGGGTCAGTCTGCTCTTCCCTGGGTATGTTACATTGACCGAGTGAGGTCAATCTTCTGTTCCCTGGGTGAGTTACATTGACAGAGAGGGGTCAATTTGCTCTTCCCTTGCTGTGTTACAATGACAGAGTGGGGTCAGACTGCTCTTCCTTGGGTGTGTTACATTGACAGAGTGAGGTCAGTCTGCTCTTCCCTGGGTGAGTTACATTGACAGGGTTGGTTCAGTCTGCTCTCCCCTGGGTGTGATGCATTGACAGAGTCGGGTCAGACTGCTATACCCTGAATATGTTATATTGACAGAGTGGGGTGTGTCTGCTCTTCCCTGGGTGTGTTACATTGACAGGGTGGGTCAGTCTGCTCTTCCCTGGGTGTGATACATTGACAGAGTGGGGTCAGTCTGATCTTCTCTGGGTGTGTTGCATTGACAGAGTGGGGTCAGTCTGATCTTCCCTGGGTATGTTGCATTGACAGAGTGGGGTCAGTCTGCTCTTCCCTGGGTGGGTTACATTGACAGAGTGGGGTCAGTCTGTTCTTCCCTAGGTGTGTTACTTTGACAGAGTGGGGTCAGTCTGCTCTTCTCTGAGAGTCTCACATTGACAGAGTGCGGTCAGTCTGCTCTTCCCTGAGAGTCTCACATTGACAGAGTGTGGTCAGTCCGCTCTTCTCTGGGTGTGTTACTTTGACAGTGTGGGGTCAGTCTGCTCTTCCCTGGGTGTGTTACACTGACAGAGTGGGGTCAGTCTGCTCTTCCCTGGGTGTGTTACATTGACAGAGTGGGGTCAGTCTGTTCTTCCCTGGGTGGGTTACATTGACAGAACGGGGTCTATCTGCTCTTCCCTGGGTTTATTACATTGACAGAGTGGGGTCAGTCTGCTCTTCCCTGGGTGTGTTACATTGACAGAGTGGGGTCAATCTGCTCTTCCCTGGGTGTGTTACATTGACAGAGTGGGGTAAGTCTGCTCTCCCCTGTGTGTCTGACATTGACAGAGTGGGGTCAGTCTGTTCTTCCCTGGGTGTGTTACATTGACAGAATGGGGTCAGTCTGCTCTTCCCTGAGTGTGTTACATTGACAGAGTGGGGTCAGTCTGCTCTTCCCTGGGTCTGTTACATTGACAGAGTGGGGTAAATCTGCTCTTCCCTGGGTGTGTTACATTGACAGAGAGGGGTCAGTCTGCTCTTCCCTGGGTGGTTTACATTGACCGAGTGCGGTCAGTCTGCTCTTCTCTGGATGTGTTACATTGAAAGTGTGGGGTCAGTCTGCTCTTCCCTGGGTGTGTTACATTGACACAGTGGGATCAATCTTCTCTTCCTTGGGTGAGTTACATTGACAGAGTGGGGTCAGACTGCTCTTCCCGCGGTGTGTAACATTGACAGAGTGAGGTCAGTCTGCTCTTCCCTGGGTGAGTTACATTGACAGGGTTGGTTCAGTCTGCTCTCCCCTGGGTGTGATACATTGTCAGAGTGGGGTGTGTCTGCTCTTCCCTGGGTGTGTTACATTGACAGAGTGGGGTCAGTCTGCTCTTCCCTGGGGGTGTTACATTGACAGAGTGGGGTCAGTCTGCTCTTCCCTGGGTGTGTTGCATTGACAGAGTGGGGTCAGTCTGATCTTCCCTGGGTATGTTGCATAGACAGAGTGGGGTCAGTCTGCTCTTCCCTGGGTGTGTTACATTGACAGAGTGGGGTCAGTCTGTTCTTCCCTGGGTGTGTTACTTTGACAGAGTGGGGTCAGGCTGCTCTTCCCTGAGAGTCTCACATTGACAGAGTGCAGTCAGTCTGCTCTTCCCTGAGAGTGTCACATTGACAGAGTGGGGTCAGTCTGCTCTTCACTGAGAGTGTCACATTGACAGATTGGGGTCAGTCTGCTCTTCCCCTGGGTGTGTGACATTGACAGAGTGCGGTCAGTCTGCTCTTCCCTGGGTGAGTTACATGAAGGGAGAGGTGTCAGTCTGCTCTTCACTGGGTGGGTTACATTGACAGAGTGGGGTCAGTCCGCTCTTCTCTGGGTGTGTTACATTGACAGAGTGGGGTCAGTCTGCTCTTCCCTGGGTGTGTTACATTGACAGAACGGGGTCAGTCTGTTCTTCCCTGGGTGGGTTACATTGACAGAACGGGGTCTGTCTGCTCTTCCCTGGGTGTGTTACATTGACAGAGTGGGATCAGTCTGCTCTTCCCTGGGTGCGTTACATTGACAGGGTGGGGTCAGTCTGCTCTTCCACGGGTGTGTTACATTGATGGAGTGGGGTCAGTCTGATCTTCCCTGGGTGTGTTACATTGAAAGAGTGGGGTCAGTCTGCTCTTCCCTGGGTGAGTTACACGGAGGGAGAGGGGTCAGTCTGCACTTCCCTGGGTGTGTTACATTGACAGATTGGGGTCAGTCTGCTCTTCCCTGGGTGTGTTACATTGACAGAGTGGGGTCAGTCTGTTCTTCCCTGGGTGTGTTACTTTGACATAGTGGGGTCAGTCTGCTCTTCCCTGAGAGTCTCACATTGACAGAGTGGGGTGTGTCTGCTCTTCCCTGAGAGTGTCACATTGACAGAGAGCGGTCAGTCTGCTCTTCCCTGGCTGTGTTACAATGACAGAGTGGGGTCAGTCTGATCTTCCCTGGGTGTGTTACATTGACAGAGTGGGGTCAGTCTGATCTTCCCTGGGTATGTTGCATTGACAGAGTGGGGTCAGTCTGCTCTTCCCTGGGTGGGTTACATTGGCAGAGTGGGGTCAGTCTGTTCTTCCCTGGGTGTGTTACTTTGACAGTGTGAGGTCAGTCTGCTCTTCCCTGGGTGAGTTACATTGACAGGGTTGGTTCAGTCTGCTCTCCCCTGGGTGTGATACATTGACAGAGTGGGGTCAGACTGCTATTCCCTGAGTATGTTACATTGACAGAGTGGGGTGTGTCTGCTCTTCCCTGGGTGTGTTACATTGACAGGGTGGGGTCAGTCTGCTCTTCCCTGGGTGTGTTACATTGACAGAGTGGGGTCAGTCTGCTCTTCCCTGGGTGTGTTGCATTTACAGACTGGGGTCAGTCTGATCTTCCCTGGGTATGTTGCATTGACAGAGTGGGGTCAGTCTGCTCTTCCCTGGGTGGGTTACATCGACAGAGTGGGGTCAGTCTGTTCTTCCCTGGGTGTGTTACTTTGACATAGTGGGGTCAGTCTGCTCTTCTCTGAGAGTCTCACATTGACAGAGTGGGGTCAGTCTGCTCTTCTCTGAGAGTCTCACATTGACAGAGTGCGGTCAGTCTGCTCTTCCCTGAGAGTCTCACATTGACAGAGTGTGGTCAGTCCGCTCTTCTCTGGGTGTGTTACTTTGACAGTGTGGGGTCAGTCTGCTCTTCCCTGGGTGTGTTACACTGACAGAGTGGGGTCAGTCTGCTCTTCCCTGGGTGTGTTACATTGACAGAGTGGGGTCAGTCTGTTCTTCCCTGGGTGGGTTACATTGACAGAACGGGGTCTATCTGCTCTTCCCTGGGTTTATTACATTGACAGAGTGGGGTCAGTCTGCTCTTCCCTGGGTGTGTTACATTGACAGAGTGGGGTCAATCTGCTCTTCCCTGGGTGTGTTACATTGACAGAGTGGGGTAAGTCTGCTCTCCCCTGTGTGTCTGACATTGACAGAGTGGGGTCAGTCTGTTCTTCCCTGGGTGTGTTACATTGACAGAATGGGGTCAGTCTGCTCTTCCCTGAGTGTGTTACATTGACAGAGTGGGGTCAGTCTGCTCTTCCCTGGGTCTGTTACATTGACAGAGTGGGGTAAATCTGCTCTTCCCTGGGTGTGTTACATTGACAGAGAGGGGTCAGTCTGCTCTTCCCTGGGTGGTTTACATTGACCGAGTGCGGTCAGTCTGCTCTTCTCTGGATGTGTTACATTGAAAGTGTGGGGTCAGTCTGCTCTTCCCTGGGTGTGTTACATTGACACAGTGGGATCAATCTTCTCTTCCTTGGGTGAGTTACATTGACAGAGTGGGGTCAGACTGCTCTTCCCGCGGTGTGTAACATTGACAGAGTGAGGTCAGTCTGCTCTTCCCTGGGTGAGTTACATTGACAGGGTTGGTTCAGTCTGCTCTCCCCTGGGTGTGATACATTGTCAGAGTGGGGTGTGTCTGCTCTTCCCTGGGTGTGTTACATTGACAGAGTGGGGTCAGTCTGCTCTTCCCTGGGGGTGTTACATTGACAGAGTGGGGTCAGTCTGCTCTTCCCTGGGTGTGTTGCATTGACAGAGTGGGGTCAGTCTGATCTTCCCTGGGTATGTTGCATAGACAGAGTGGGGTCAGTCTGCTCTTCCCTGGGTGTGTTACATTGACAGAGTGGGGTCAGTCTGTTCTTCCCTGGGTGTGTTACTTTGACAGAGTGGGGTCAGGCTGCTCTTCCCTGAGAGTCTCACATTGACAGAGTGCAGTCAGTCTGCTCTTCCCTGAGAGTGTCACATTGACAGAGTGGGGTCAGTCTGCTCTTCACTGAGAGTGTCACATTGACAGATTGGGGTCAGTCTGCTCTTCCCCTGGGTGTGTGACATTGACAGAGTGCGGTCAGTCTGCTCTTCCCTGGGTGAGTTACATGAAGGGAGAGGTGTCAGTCTGCTCTTCACTGGGTGGGTTACATTGACAGAGTGGGGTCAGTCCGCTCTTCTCTGGGTGTGTTACATTGACAGAGTGGGGTCAGTCTGCTCTTCCCTGGGTGTGTTACATTGACAGAACGGGGTCAGTCTGTTCTTCCCTGGGTGGGTTACATTGACAGAACGGGGTCTGTCTGCTCTTCCCTGGGTGTGTTACATTGACAGAGTGGGATCAGTCTGCTCTTCCCTGGGTGCGTTACATTGACAGGGTGGGGTCAGTCTGCTCTTCCACGGGTGTGTTACATTGATGGAGTGGGGTCAGTCTGATCTTCCCTGGGTGTGTTACATTGAAAGAGTGGGGTCAGTCTGCTCTTCCCTGGGTGAGTTACACGGAGGGAGAGGGGTCAGTCTGCACTTCCCTGGGTGTGTTACATTGACAGATTGGGGTCAGTCTGCTCTTCCCTGGGTGTGTTACATTGACAGAGTGGGGACAGTCTGCTCTTCCCTGGGTGTGTTACATTGACAGAGTGAGGTCTGTCTGCTCTTCCCTGAGTGTGTTACTTTGACAGAGTGGGAAGAGTCTGCTCTTCCCTGAGTGTGTTACTTTGTCAGAGTGGGGTCAGTCTGTTCTTCCCTAGGTGAGTTACATTGAGATAGAGGGTTCACTCTGGTCTCC
The DNA here is from genome assembly GCF_047496795.1 of Chiloscyllium punctatum. Taxonomy (NCBI): domain Eukaryota; kingdom Metazoa; phylum Chordata; class Chondrichthyes; order Orectolobiformes; family Hemiscylliidae; genus Chiloscyllium; species Chiloscyllium punctatum. The sequence goes on from NC_092768.1 coordinate 81,216,360, forward strand.
CCTGGGTGTGTTACATTGACAGAGTTGGGTGAGTCTGCTCATCCCTGGGTCTGTGATAATGACAGAGTGGGGTCAGTCTGCTCTTCCCTGGGTGGGTTACATTGACTGAGTGCAGTCAGTCTGCTCTTCCCTGGGTGGGTTACATTGACAGAGTGGGGTCAGTCTGCTCTTCCCTGGATGTGTTGCATTGACAGTGTAGGGTCAGTCTGCTCTTCCCTGGGTGTGTTACATTGACAGAGGGGGGTCAGTCTGCTCTTCCCAGGGTCTGTGATATTGACAGAGTGGGGTCAGTCTGCTCTTCCCTGGGTGTGTGACATTGACAGAGTGGGGTCAGTCTGCTTTTCCCTGGGTGTGTTACATTGACAGGGTGGGGTCAGTCTATCTTCCCTGGGTGAGTTACATGGAGACAGAGGGGTCAGTCTGCTCTTCCCTGGGTGTGTTACATTGACAGAGTGGGGTCAGTCTGCTCTTCCCTGGGTGTGTTACATTGAAAGAGTGGGGTCAGTCTGCTCTTCCCTGGGTGAGTTACACGGAGCGAGAGGGGTCAGTCTGCTCTTCCCTGGGTGTGTTACATTGACAGAGTGGGGTCAGTCTGCTCTTCCCTGGGTGTGTTACATTGACAGAGTGAGGTCAGTCTGCTTTTCCCTGGGTGTGTTACTTTGACATAGTGGGGTCAGTCTGCTCTTCCCTGAGAGTCTCACATTGCCAGAGTGGGGTCAGTCTGCTCTTCCCGCGGTGTGTAACATTGACAGAGTGAGGCCAGTGTGCTCTTCCCTGGGTGAGTTACATTGACAGGGTTGGTTCAGTCTGCTCTCCCCTGGGTGTGATACATTGACAGAGTGGGGTCAGACTGCTATTCCCTGAGTATGTTACAATGACAGAGTGGGGTGTGTCTGCTCTTCCCTGGGTGTGTTACATTGACACGGTGGGGTCAGTCTGCTCTTCCCTGGGTGTGTTACATTGACAGAGTGGGGTCAGTCTGCTCTTCCCTGGGTGTGTTGCATTGACAGACTGGGGTCAGTCTGATCTTCCCTGGGTATGTTGCATTGACAGAGTGGGGTCCGTCTGCTCTTCCCTGGGTGGGTTACATCGACAGAGTGGGGTCAGTCTGTTCTTCCCTGGGTGTGTTACTTTGACATAGTGGGGTCAGTCTGCTCTTCCCTGAGAGTCTCACATTGACAGAGTGCGGTCAGTCTGCTCTTCCCTGAGAGTGTCACATTGACAGAGTGGGGTCAGTCTGCTCTTCACTGAAAGTGTCACATTGACAGATTGGGGTCAGTCTGCTCTTCCCTGGGTGTGTGACATTGACAGAGTGCGGTCAGTCTGCTCTTCCCTGGGTGAGTTACATGGAGGGAGAGGGGTCAGTCTGCTCTTCACTGGGTGGGTTACATTGACAGAGTGGGGTCAGTCCGCTCTTCTCTGGGTGTGTTACATTGACAGAGTGGGGTCAGTCTGCTCTTCTCTGGGTGTGTTACTTTGACAGAGTGGGGTCTGTCTGCTCTTCCCTGGGTGTGTTACACTGACAGAGTGGGGTCAGTCTGCTCTTACCTGGGTGTGTTACATTGACAGAACCGGGTCAGTCTGTTCTTCCCTGGGTGGGTTACATTGACAGAACGGGGTCTGTCTGCTCTTCCCTGGGTGTGTTACATTGACAGAGTGGGGTCAGTCTGCTCTTCCCTGGGTGTGTTACATTGACAGAGTGGGGTCAATCTGCTCTTCCCTGGGTGTGTTACATTGACAGAGTGGGGTCAGTCTGCTCTTCCCTGGGTGTGTTACATTGACAGAGTGGGGTTAGTCTGTTCTTCCCTGGGTGGGTTACATTGACAGAACGGGGTCTATCTGCTCTTCCCTGGGTTTGTTACATTGAGAGAGTGGGGTCAGTCTGCTCTTCCCTGGGTCTGTTACATTGACAGAGTGGGGTAAATCTGCTCTTCCCTGGGTGTGTTACATTGACAGAGAGGGGTCAGTCTGCTCTTCCCTGGATGTGTTATATTGAAAGTGTGGGGTCAGTCTGCTCTTCCCTGGGTGTGTTACATTGACACAGTGGGATCAATCTTCTCTTCCCTGGTTGTCTTACATTGACAGAGTGCGGTCAGTCTGCTCTTCCCTGTGTGCGTGACATTGACAGAGTGGGGTCAGGCTGCTCTTCCCTGGGTGTGTTACATTGACAGAGTGGGGTTAGTCTGCTCTTCCCTGGGTATGTTACATTGACCGAGTGAGGTCAATCTTCTGTTCTCTGGGTGAGTTACATTGACAGAGAGGGGTCAGTCTGCTCTTCCCTGGCTGTGTTACAATGACAGAGTGGGGTCAGACTGCTCTTCCTTGGGTGTGTTACATTGACAGAGTGGGGTCAGTCTGCTCTTCCCGCGGTATGTTACATTGACAGAGTGAGGTCAGTCTGCTCTTCCCTGGGTGAGTTACATTGAAAGGGTGGGGTCAGTCTGCTCTCCCTTGGGTGTGATACATTGACAGAGTGGGGTCAGACTGCTATTCACTGAGTATGTTACATTGACAGAGTGGGTTCAGTCTGCCCTTCCCTGGTTGTGTTACTTTGACAGAGTGGGGTCAGTCTGCTCTTCCCTGGGTGTGTTACATTGACAGAGTGGGGTCTGTCTGCTCTTCCCTGGGTGCGTTACATTGACAGGGTGGGGTCAATCTGCTCTTCCCCGGGTGTGTTACATTGATGGAGAGGGGTCAGTCTGCTCTTCCCCGGCTGTGTTACATTGAAAGAGTGGGGTCAGTCTGCTCTTCCCTGGGTGAGTTACACGGAGGGAGAGGGGTCAGTCTGCTCTTCCCTGGGTGTGTTACATTGACACAGTGGGATCAATCTTCCCTTCCCTGGGTGTGTTACATTGACAGAGGGCGGTCAGTGTGCTCTTCCCTGGGTGCGTGACATTGACAGAGTGGGGTCAGTCTGCTCTTCCCTGGGTGTGTTACATTGACAGAGTGGGGTCAGTCTGCTCTTCCCTGGGAATGTTACATTGACAGAGTGGGGTTAGTCTGCTCTTCCCTGGGTATGTTACATTGACCGAGTGAGGTCAATCTTCTGTTCCCTGGGTGAGTTACATTGACAGGGAGGGGTCAGTCTGCTCTTCCCTGGCTGTGTTACAATGACAGAGTGGGGTCAGACTGCTCTTCCTTGGGTGTGTTACATTGACAGAGTGGGGTCAGTCTGCTCTTCCCGCGGTGTGTTACATTGACAGAGTGAGGTCAGTCTGCTCTTCCCTGGGTGAGTTACATTGTCAGGATGGGGTCAGTCTGCTCTCCCCTGGGTGTGATACATTGACAGAGTGGGGTCAGACTGCTATTCCCTGAGTATGTTACATTGACAGAGTGGGGTCAGACTTCCCTTCCCTGGTTGTGTTACATTGACAGAGTGGGGTAAGTCTGCTCTTCCCTGGGTGTGTTAGATTGACAGAGTGGGGTCTGTCTGCTCTTCCCTCTGTGCGTTACATTGACAGGGTGGGGTCAGTCTGCTCTTCCCTGGGTGTGTTACATTGAAAGAGTGGGGTCAGTCTGCTCGTCCCTGGGTGAGTTACACGGAGGGAGAGGGGTCAGTCTGCACTTCCCTGGGTGTGTTACATTGACAGAGTGGGGTCAGTCTGCTCTTCCCTGGGTGTGTTACATTGACAGAGTGGGGACAGTCTGCTCTTCCCTGGGTGTGTTACATTGACAGAGTGAGGTCAGTCTGCTCTTCCCTGAGTGTGTTACTTTGACAGAGTGGGAAGAGTCTGCTCTTCCCTGAGTGTGTTACTTTGACAGAGTGGGGTCAGTCTGTTCTTCCCTAGGTGAGTTACATTGAGATAGAGGGTTCACTCTGGTCTCCCCTGGGTGTGTTACATTGACAGAGTTGGGTGAGTCTGCTCATCCCTGGCTCTGTGATAATGACAGAGTGGGGTCAGTCTGCTCTTCCCTGGGTGGGTTACATTGACTGAGTGCAGTCAGTCTGCTCTTCCCTGGGTGGGTTACATTGACAGAGTGGGGTCAGTCTGCTCTTCCCTGGGTGTGTTGCATTGACAGTGTAGGGTCAGTCTGCTCTTCCCTGGGTGTGTTACATTGACAGAGGGGGGTCAGTCTGCTCTTCCCACGGTCTGTGATATTGACAGAGTGGGTTCAGTCTGCTCTTCCCTGGGTGTGTTACATTGACAGAGTTGGGTTAGTCTGCTTTTCCCTGGGTGTGTTACATTGACAGGGTGGGGTCAGTCTATCTTCCCTGGGTGAGTTACATGGAGAGAGAGGGGTCAGTCTGCTCTTCCCTGGGTGTGTTACATTGACAGAGTGGGGTCAGTCTGCTCTTCCCTGGGTGTGTTACATTGAAAGAGTGGGGTCAGTCTGCTCTTCCCTGGGTGAGTTACACGGAGCGAGAGGGGTCAGTCTGCTCTTCCCTGGGTGTGTTACATTGACAGAGTGGGGTCAGTCTGCTCTTCCCTGGGTGTGTTACATTGACAGAGTGAGGTCAGTCTGCTCTTCCCTGAGTGTGTTACATTGACAGAGAGGGGTCAGTCTGCACTTCCCTGGCTGTGTTACAATGACAGAGTGGGTTCAGTCTGCTCTTCCCTGGGTGGGTTACATTGACAGAGTGGGGTCAGTCTGTTCTTCCCTGGGTGTGTTACTTTGACATAGTGGGGTCAGTCTGGTCTTCCCTGAGAGTCTCACATTGACAGAGTGCGGTCAGTCTGCTCTTCCCTGAGAGTGTCACATTGACAGAGAGCGGTCAGTCTGCTGTTCCCTGGCTGTGTTACAATGACAGAGTGGGGTCAGTCTGCTCTTCCCTGGGTGGGTTACATTGAAAGAGTGGGGTCAGTCTGCTCTTCCCTGGCTGAGTTACACGGAGGGAGAGGGGTCAGTCTGCTCTTCCCTGGGTGTGTTACATTGACAGAGTGGGGTCAGTCTGCTCTTCCCGCGGTGTGTAACATTGACAGAGTGAGGTCAGTCTGCTCTTCCCTGGGTGGGTTACATCGACAGAGTGGGGTCAGTCTGTTCTTCCCTGGGTGTGTTACTTTGACATAGTGGGGTCAGTCTGCTCTTCCCTGAGCGTCTCACATTGACAGAGTGCGGTCAGTCTGCTCTTCCCTGAGAGTGTCACATTGACAGAGTGGGGTCAGTCTGCTCTTCACTGAAAGTGTCACATTGACAGATTGGGGTCAGTCTGCTCTTCCCTGGGTGTGTGACATTGACAGAGTGCGGTCAGTCTGCTCTTCCCTGGGTGAGTTACATGGAGGGAGAGGGGTCAGTCTGCTCTTCACTGGGTGGGTTACATTGACAGAGTGGGGTCAGTCCGCTCTTCTCTGGGTGTGTTACATTGACAGAGTGGGGTCAGTCTGCTCTTCTCTGGGTGTGTTACTTTGACAGAGTGGGGTCTGTCTGCTCTTCCCTGGGTGTGTTACACTGACAGAGTGGGGTCAGTCCGCTCTTACCTGGGTGTGTTACATTGACATAACCGGGTCAGTCTGTTCTTCCCTGGGTGGGTTACATTGACAGAACGGGGTCTGTCTGCTCTTCCCTGGGTGTGTTACATTGACAGAGTGGGGTCAGTCTGCTCTTCCCTGGGTGTGTTACATTGACAGAGTGGGGTCAATCTGCTCTTCCCTGGGTGTGTTACATTGACAGAGTGGGGTCAGTCTGCTCTTCCCTGGGTGTGTTACATTGACAGAGTGGGGTCAGTCTGCTCTTCCCTGGGTCTGTTACATTGACAGATTGGGCAAATCTGCTCTTCCCTGGGTGTGTTACATTGAAAGAGAGGGGTCAGTCTGCTCTTCCCTGAATGTGTTACATTGAAAGTGTGGGGTCTGTCTGCTCTTCCCTGGGTGTGTTACATTGACACAGTGGGATCAATCTTCTCTTCCCTGGTTGTCTTACGTTGACAGAGTGCGGTCAGTCTGCTCTTCCCTGGGTGCGTGACATTGACAGAGTGGGGTCAGTCTGCTCTTCCCTGGGTGTGTTACATTGACAGAGTGGGGTTAGTCTGCTCTTCCCTGGGGATGTTACATTGACCGAGTGAGGTCAATCTTCTGTTCTCTGGGTGAGTTACATTGACAGAGTGGGGTCAGACTGCTCTTCCTTGGGTGTGTTACATTGATAGAGTGGGGTCAGTCTGCTCTTCCCGCGGTATGTTACATTGACAGAGTGAGGTCAGTCTGCTCTTCCCTGGGTGAGTTACATTGAAAGGGTGGGGTCAGTCTGCTCTCCCTTGGGTGTGATACATTGTCAGAGTGGGGTCAGACTGCTATTCACTGAGTATGTTACATTGACAGAGTGGGTTCAGTCTGCCCTTCCCTGGTTGTGTTACATTGACAGAGTGGGGTCAGTCTGCTCTTCCCTGGGTGTGTTACATTGATGGAGTGGGGTCAGTCTGCTCTTCCCTGGGTGTGTTACATTGAAAGAGTGGGGTCAGTCTGCTCTTCCCTGGGTGAGTTACACGGAGGGAGAGGGGTCAGTCTGCTCTTCCCTGGGTGTGTTACATTGACACAGTTGGATCAATCTTCCCTTCCCTGGGTGTGTTACATTGACAGAGGGCGGTCAGTCTGCTCTTCCCTGGGTGCGTGACATTGACAGAGTGGGGTCAGTCTGCTCTTCCCTGGGTGTGTTACATTGACAGAGTGGGGTCAGTCTGCTCTTCCCTGGGTGTGTTACATTGACAGAGTGGGGTTAGTCTGCTCTTCCCTGGGTATGTTACATTGACCGAGTGAGGTCAATCTTCTGTTCCCTGGGTGAGTTACATTGACAGGGAGGGGTCAGTCTGCTCTTCCCTGGCTGTGTTACAATGACAGAGTGGTGTCAGACTGCTCTTCCTTGGGTGTGTTACATTGACAGAGTGGGGTCAGTCTGCTCTTCCCGCGGAGTGTTACATTGACAGAGTGAGGTCAGTCTGCTCTTCCCTGGGTGAGTTACATTGACAGGATGGGGTCAGTCTGCTCTCCCCTGGGTGTGATACATTGACAGAGTGGGGTCAGAATGCTATTCCCTGAGTATGTTACATTGACAGAGTGGGGTCAGACTTCCCTTCCCTGCTTGTGTTACATTGACAGAGTGGGGTAAGTCTGCTCTTCCCTGGGTGTGTTACATTGACAGAGTGGGGTCTGTCTGCTCTTCCCTGGGTGCGTTACATTGACAGGGTGGGGTCAGTCTGCTCTTCCTCGGGTGTGTTACATTGATGGAGTGGGGTCAGTCTGCTCTTCCCTGGGTGTGTTACATTGAAAGAGTGGGGTCAGTCTGCTCTTCCCTGGGTGAGTTACACGGAGGGAGAGGGGTCAGTCTGCTCTTCCCTGGGTGTGTTACATTGACAGAGTGGGGTCAGTCTGCTCTTCCCTGGGTGTGTTACTTTGACAGAGTGGGGTCTGTCTGCTCTTCCCTGGGTGTGTTACACTGACAGAGTGGGGTCAGTCCGCTCTTCCCTGGGTGTGTTACATTGACATAACCGGGTCAGTCTGTTCTTCCCTGGGTGAGTTACATTGACAGAACGGGGTCTGTCTGCTCTTCCCTGGGTGTGTTACATTGACAGAGTGGGGTCAGTCTGCTCTTCCCTGGGTGTGTTACATTGACAGAGTGGGGTCAATCTGCTCTTCCCTGGGTGTGTTACATTGACAGAGTGGGGTCAGTCTGCTCTTCCCTGGGTGTGTTACATTGACAGAGTGGGGTCAGTCTGCTCTTCCCTGGGTCTGTTACATTGACAGAGTGGGGTAAATCTGCTCTTCCCTGGGTGTGTTACATTGACAGAGAGGGGTCAGTCTGCTCTTCCCTGAATGTGTTACATTGAAAGTGTGGGGTCAGTCTGCTCTTCCCTGGGTGTGTTACATTGACACAGTGGGATCAATCTTCTCTTCCCTGGTTGTCTTACATTGACAGAGTGCGGTCAGTCTGCTCTTCCCTGGGTGCGTGACATTGACAGAGTGGGGTCAGTCTGCTCTTCCCTGGGTGTGTTACATTGACAGAGTGGGGTTAGTCTGCTCTTCCCTGGGGATGTTACATTGACCGAGTGAGGTCAATCTTCTGTTCTCTGGGTGAGTTACATTGACAGAGTGGGGTCAGACTGCTCTTCCTTGGGTGTGTTACATTGATAGAGTGGGGTCAGTCTGCTCTTCCCGCGGTATGTTACATTGACAGAGTGAGGTCAGTCTGCTCTTCCCTGGGTGAGTTACATTGAAAGGGTGGGGTCAGTCTGCTCTCCCTTGGGTGTGATACATTGTCAGAGTGGGGTCAGACTGCTATTCACTGAGTATGTCACATTGACAGAGTGGGTTCAGTCTGCCCTTCCCTGGGTGTGTTACATTGACAGAGTGGGGTCTGTCTGCTCTTCCCTGGGTGTGTTACATTGACAGAGTGGGGTCTGTCTGCTCTTCCCTGGGTGCGTTACATTGACAGGGTGGGGTCAGTCTGCTCTTCCCCGGGTGTGTTACATTGATGGAGTGGGGTCAGTCTGCTCTTCCCTGGGTGTGTTACATTGAAAGAGTGGGGTCAGTCTGCTCTTCCCTGGGTGAGTTACACGGAGGGAGAGGGGTCAGTCTGCTCTTCCCTGGGTGTGTTACATTGACACAGTTGGATCAATCTTCCCTTCCCTGGGTGTGTTACATTGACAGAGGGCGGTCAGTCTGCTCTTCCCTGGGTGCGTGACATTGACAGAGTGGGGTCAGTCTGCTCTTCCCTGGGTGTGTTACATTGACAGAGTGGGGTCAGTCTGCTCTTCCCTGGGTGTGTTACATTGACAGAGTGGGGTTAGTCTGCTCTTCCCTGGGTGCGTTACATTGACAGGGTGGGGTCAGACTTCCCTTCCCTGGTTGTGTTACATTGACAGAGTGGGGTAAGTCTGCTCTTCCCTGGGTGTGTTACATTGACAGGGTGGGGTCAGTCTGCTCTTCCTCGGGTGTGTTACATTGATGGAGTGGGGTCAGTCTGCTCTTCCCTGGGTGTGTTACATTGAAAGAGTGGGGTCAGTCTGCTCTTCCCTGGGTGAGTTACACGGAGGGAGAGGGGTCAGTCTGCTCTTCCCTGGGTGTGTTACATTGACAGAGTGGGGTCAGTCTGCTCTTCCCTGGGTGTGTTACATTGACAGAGTGGGGACAGTCTGCTCTTCCCTGGGTGTGTTACATTGACAGAGTGAGGTCAGTCTGCTCTTCCCTGAGTGTGTTACTTTGACAGAGTGGGGTCAGTCTGTTCTTCCCTAGGTGAGTTACATTGAGATAGAGGGTTCACTCTGGTCTCCCCTGGGTGTGTTACATTGACAGAGTTGGGTGAGTCTGCTCTTCCCTGGGTCTGTGATAATGACAGAGTGGGGTCAGTCTGCTCTTCCCTGGGTGTGTTACATTGAAAGAGTGGGGTCTATCTGCTCTTCCCTGGGTGAGTTACACGGAGGGAGAGGGGTCAGTCTGCTCTTCCCTGGGTGTGTTACATTGACACAGTGGGATCAATCTTCCCTTCCCTGGGTGTGTTACATTGACAGAGGGCGGTCAGTCTGCTCTTCCCTGGGTGCGTGACATTGACAGAGTGGGGTCAGTCTGCTCTTCCCTGGGTGTGTTACATTGACAGAGTGGGGTCAGTCTGCTCTTCCCTGGGTGTGTTACATTGACAGAGTGGGGTTAGTCTGCTCTTCCCTGGGTATGTTACATTGACCGAGTGAGGTCAATCTTCTGGTCCCTGGGTGAGTTACATTGACAGGGAGGGGTCAGTCTGCTCTTCCCTGGCTGTGTTACAATGACAGAGTGGGGTCAGACTGCTCTTCCTTGGGTGTGTTACATTGACAGAGTGGGGTCAGTCTGCTCTTCCCGCGGAGTGTTACATTGACAGAGTGACATCAGTCTGCTCTTCCCTGGGTGAGTTACATTGACAGGTTGGGGTCAGTCTGCTCTCCCCTGGGTGTGATACATTGACAGAGTGGGGTCAGACTGCTATTCCCTGAGTATGTTACATTGACAGAGTGGGGTCAGACTTCCCTTCCCTGGTTGTGTTACATTGACAGAGTGGGGTCAGTCTGCTCTTCCCTGGGTGTGTTACATTGACAGAGTGGGGTCTGTCTGCTCTTCCCTGGGTGCGTTACATTGACAGGGTGGGGTCAGTCTGCTCTTCCCCGGGTGTGTTACATTGATGGAGTGGGGTCAGTCTGCTCTTCCCTGGGTGTGTTACATTGAAAGAGTGGGGTCAGTCTGCTCTTCCCTGGGTGAGTTACACGGAGGGAGAGGAGTCAGTCTGCTCTTCCCTGGGTGTGTTACATTGACAGAGTGGGGTCAGTCTGCTCTTCCCTGGGTGTGTTACATTGACAGAGTGGGGACAGTCTGCTCTTCCCTGGGTGTGTTACATTGACAGAGTGAGTTCAGTCTGCTCTTCCCTGAGTGTGTTACTTTGACAGAGTGGGAAGAGTCTGCTCTTCCCTGAGTGTGTTACTTTGACAGAGTGGGGTCAGTCTGTTCTTCCCTAGGTGAGTTACATTGAGATAGAGGGTTCACTCTGGTCTCCCCTGGGTGTGTTACATTGACAGAGTTGGGTGAGTCTGCTCTTCCCTGGGTCTGTGATAATGACAGAGTGGGGTCAGTCTGCTCTTCCCTGGGTGTGTTACACTGACAGAGTGGGGTCAGTCTGCTCTTACCTGGGTGTGTTACATTGACAGAACCGGGTCAGTCTGTTCTTCCCTGGGTGGGTTACATTGACAGAACGGGGTCAGTCTGCTCTTCCCTGGGTGTGTTACATTGACAGAGTGGGGTCAATCTGCTCTTCCCTGGGTGTGTTACATTGACAGAGTGGGGTCAGTCTGCTCTTCCCTGAGTGTGTTACATTGACAGAGTGGGGTTAGTCTGTTCTTCCCTGGGTGGGTTACATTGACAGAACGGGGTCTATCTGCTCTTCCCTGGGTTTGTTACATTGACAGAGTGGGGTCAGTCTGCTCTTCCCTGGGTCTGTTACATTGACAGAGTGGGGTAAATCTGCTCTTCCCTGGGTGTGTTACATTGACAGAGAGGGGTCAGTCTGCTCTTCCCTGGATGTGTTACATTGAAAGTGTGGGGTCAGTCTGCTCTTCCCTGGGTGTGTTACATTGACACAGTGGGATCAATCTTCTCTTCCCTGGTTGTCTTACATTGACAGAGTGCGGTCAGTCTGCTCTTCCCTGGGTGCGTGACATTGACAGAGTGGGGTCAGTCTGCTCTTCCCTGGGTGTGTTACATTGACAGAGTGGGGTTAGTCTGCTCTTCCCTGGGTATGTTACATTGACCTAGTGAGGACAATCTTCTGTTCTCTGGGTGAGTTACATTGACAGAGAGGGGTCAGTCTGCTCTTCCCTGGCTGTGTTACAATGACAGAGTGGGGTCAGACTGCTCTTCCTTGGGTGTGTTACATTGACAGAGTGGGGTCAGTCTGCTCTTCCCGCGGTATGTTACATTGACAGAGTGAGGTCAGTCTGCTCTTCCCTGGGTGAGTTACATTGAAAGGGTGGGGTCAGTCTGCTCTCCCTTGGGTGTGATACATTGACAGAGTGGGGTAAGACTGCTATTCACTGAGTATGTTACATTGACAGAGTGGGTTCAGTCTGCCCTTCCCTGGTTGTGTTACATTGACAGAGTGGGGTCAGTCTGCTCTTCCCTGGGTGTGTTACATTGACAGAGTGGGGTCTGTCTGCTCTTCCCTGGGTGCGTTACATTGACAGGGTGGGGTCAGTCTGCTCTTCCCCGGGTGTGTTACATTGATGGAGTGGGGTCAGTCTGCTCTTCCCTGGCTGTGTTACATTGAAAGAGTGGGGTCAGTCTGCTCTTCCCTGTGTGAGTTACACGAAGGGAGAGGGGTCGGGTCAGTCTGCTCTTCCCTGGGTGTGTTACATTGACAGAATCGGGTCAGTCTGCTCTTCCCAGGGTGTGTTACATTGACAGAGTGGGGACAGTCTGCTCTTCCCGGGTGTGTTACATTGAGAGAGTGAGGTCAGTCTGCTCTTCCCTGGGTGCGTGACATTGACAGAGTGGGGTCAGTCTGCTCTTCCCTGGATGTGTTACATTGACAGAGTGGGGTCAGTCTGCTCTTCCCTGGGTGTGTTACATTGAAAGAGTGGGGTCAGTCTGCTCTTCCCTGGGTATGTTACATTGACCGAGTGAGGTCAATCTTCTGTTCCCTGGGTGAGTTACATTGACAGAGAGGGGTCAATTTGCTCTTCCCTGGCTGTGTTACAATGACAGAGTGGGGTCAGACTGCTCTTCCTTGGGTGTGTTACATTGACAGAGTGAGGTCAGTCTGCTCTTCGCTGGGTGAGTTACATTGACAGGGTTGTTTCAGTCTGCTCTCCCCTGGGTGTGATACATTGACAGAGTGGGGTCAGACTGCTATACACTGAATATGTTATATTGACAGAGTGGGGTGTGTCTGCTCTTCCCTGAGTGTGTTACATTGACAGGGTGGGTCAGTCTGCTCTTCCCTGGGTGTGATACATTGACAGAGTGGGGTCAGTCTGATCTTCCCTGGGTGTGTTGCATTGACAGAGTGGGGTCAGTCTGATCTTCCCTGGGTATGTTGCATTGACAGAGTGGGGTCAGTCTGCTCTTCCCTGGGTGGGTTACATTGACAGAGTGGGGTCAGTCTGTTCTTCCCTGGGTGTGTTACTTTGACAGAGTGGGGTCAGTCTGCTCTTCTCTGAGAGTCTCACATTGACAGAGTGCGGTCAGTCTGCTCTTCCCTGAGAGTCTCACATTGACAGAGTGGGGTCAGTCTGCTCTTCACTGAGAGTGTCACATTGACAGATTGGGGTCAGTCTGCTCTTCCCTGGGTGTGTTACATTGACAGAGTGCCGTCTGTCTGCTCTTCCCTGGGTGAGTTACATGGAGGGAGAGGGGTCAGTCTGCTCTTCACTGGGTGGGTTACATTGACAGAGTGTGGTCAGTCCGCTCTTCTCTGGGTGTGTTACTTTGACAGTGTGGGGTCAGTCTGCTCTTCCCTGGGTGTGTTACACTGACAGAGTGGGGTCAGTCTGCACTTCCCTGGGTGTGTTACATTGACAGAGTGGGGTCAGTCTGTTCTTCCCTGGGTGGGTTACATTGACAGAACGGGGTCTATCTGCCCTTCCCTGGGTTTGTTACATTGACAGAGTGGGGTCAGTCTGCTCTTCCCTGGGTGTGTTACATTGACAGAGTGGGGTCAATCTGCTCTTCCCTGGGTGTGTTACATTGACAGAGTGGGGTAAGTCTGCTCTCCCCTATGTGTCTGACATTGACAGAGTGGGGTCAGTCTGTTCTTCCCTGGGTGTGTTTACATTGACAGAGTGGGGTCAGTCTGCTCTTCCCTGGGTGTGTTACATTGACAGAGTGGGGTCAGTCTGCTCTTCCCTGGGTCTGTTACATTGAGAGAGTGGGGTAAATCTGCTCTTCCCTGGGTGTGTTACATTGAAAGTGTGGGGTCAGTCTGCTCTTCCCTGGGTGTGTTACATTGACACAGTGGGATCAATCTTCTCTTCCTTGGGTGTGTTACATTGACAGAGTGGAGTCAGTCTGCTCTTCCCGCGGTGTGTAACATTGACAGAGTGAGGTCAGTCTGCTCTTCCCTGGGTGAGTTACATTGACAGGGTTGGTTCAGTCTGCTCTCCCCTGGGTGTGATACATTGACAGAGTGGGGTGTGTCTGCTCTTCCCTGGGTGTATTACATTGACAGAGTGGGGTCAGTCTGCTCTTCCCTGGGTGTGTTACATTGACAGAGTGGGGTCAGTCTGCTCTTCCCTGGGTGTGTTGCATTGACAGAGTGGGGTCAGTCTGATCTTCCCTGGGTATGTTGCATTGACAGAGTGGGGTCAGTCTGCTCTTCCCTGGGTGTGTTACATTGACAGAGTGGGGTCAGTCTGTTCTTCCCTGGGTGTGTTACTTTGACAGAGTGGGGTCAGTCTGCTCTTCCCTGAGAGTCTCACATTGACACAGTGCAGTCAGTCTGCTTTTCCCTGAGAGTGTCACATTGACAGAGTGGGGTCAGTCTGCTCTTCACTGAGAGTGTCACATTGACAGATTGTGGTCAGTCTGCTCTTCCCTGGGTGTGTGACATTGACAGAGTGCGGTCAGTCTGCTCTTCCCTGGGTGAGTTACATGGAGGGAGAGGGGTCAGTCTGCTCTTCACTGGGTGGGTTACATTGACAGAGTGGGGTCAGTCCGCTCTTCTCTGGGTGTGTTACATTGACAGGTGGGGTCAGTCTGCTCTTCTCTGGGTTTGTTACTTTGACAGAGTTGGGTCAGTCTGCTCTTCCCTGGGTGTTTTACACTGACAGAGTGGGGTCAGTCTGCTCTTCCCTGGGTGTGTTACATTGACAGAACGGGGTCAGTCTGTTCTTCCCTGGGTGGGTTACATTGACAGAACGGGGTCTGTCTGCTCTTCCCTGGGTGTGTTACATTGACAGAGTGGGATCAGTCTGCTCTTCCCTGGGTGTGTTACATTGACAGAGTGGGGTCAATCTGCTCTTCCCTGGGTGTGTTACATTGACAGAGTGGGGTAAGTCTGCTCTCCCCTGGGTGGCTTACATTGACAGAGTGGGGTCAGTCTGTTCTTCCCTGGATGTGTTACATTGACAGAATGGGGTCAGTCTGCTCTTCCCTGGGTGTGTTACATTGACAGAGTGGGGTCAGTCTGATCTTCCCTGGGTCTGTTACATTGACAGAGTGGGGTAAATCTGCTCTTCCCTGGGTGTGTTACATTGACAGAGAGGGGTCAGTCTGCTCTTCCCTGGGTGAGTTACATTGACCGAGTGCGGTCAGTCTGCTCTTCTCTGGATGTGTTGCATTGAAAGTGTGGGGTCAGTCTGCTCTTCCCTGGGTGTGTTACTTTGACACAGTGGGATCAATCTTCGCTTCCCTGGGTGTGTTACATTGACAGAGAGGGGTCAGTCTACTCTTCCCTGGGTGGTTTACATTGACCGAGTGCTGTCAGTCTGCTCTTCTCTGGATGTGTTACATTGAAAGTGTGCCGTCAGTCTGCTCTTCCCTGGGTGTGTTACATTGACACAGTGGGATCAATCTTCCCTTCCCTGGGTGTGTTACATTGACAGAGGGCGGTCAGTCTGCTCTTCCCTGGGTGCGTGACATTGACAGAGTGGGGTCAGTCTGCTCTTCCCTGGGTGTGTTACATTGCCAGAGTGGGGTCAGTCTGCTCTTCCCTGGGTGTGTTACATTGACAGAGTGGGGTTAGTCTGCTCTTCCCTGGGTATGTTACATTGACCGAGTGAGGTCAATCTTCAGTTCCCTGGGTGAGTTACATTGACAGAGAGGGGTCAGTCTGCTCTTCCCTGGCTGTGTTACAATGACAGAGTGGGGTCAGACTGCTCTTCCTTGGGTGTGTTACATTGACAGAGTGGGGTCAGTCTGCTCTACCCGCGGTGTGTTACATTGACAGAGTGAGGTCAGTCTGCTCTTCCCTGGGTGAGTTACATTGACAGAGTGGGGTCAGTCTGCTCTCCCCTGGGTGTGATACATTGACAGAGTGGGGTCAGACTGCTCTTCCCTGAGTATGTTACATTGACAGAGTGGGGTCAGACTTCCCTTCCCTGGTTGTGTTACATTGACAGAGTGGGGTAAGTCTGCTCTTCCCTGAGAGTCTCACATTGACAGAGTGGGGTCTGTCTGCTCTTCCCTGGATGCGTTACATTGACAGGGTGGGGTCAGTCTGCTCTTCCTCGGGTGTGTTACATTGATGGACTGGGGTCAGTCTGCTCTTCCCTGGGTGTGTTACATTGAAAGAGTGGGGTCAGTCTGCTCTTCCCTGCGTTTGTTACATTGACAGAGTGGGGTCAGTCTGCTCTTCCCTGGGTGTGTTACATTGACAGAGTGGGGACAGTCTGCTATTCCCTGGGTGTGTTACATTGACAGAGTGAGGTCAGTCTGCTCTTCCCTGAGTATGTTACTTTGACAGAGTGGGAAGAGTCTGCTCTTCCCTGAGTGTGTTACTTTGACAGAGTGGTGTCAGTCTGTTCTTCCCTAGGTGAGTTACATTGAGATAGAGGGTTCACTCTGGTCTCCCCTGGGTGTGTTAGATTGACAGAGTTGGGTGAGTCTGCTCTTCCCTGGGTGTGTTGCATTGACAGAGTGGGGTCAGTCTGCTCTTCCCTGGGTGTGTTGCATTGACAGTGTAGGGTCAGTCTGCTCTTCCCTGGGTGTGTTACATTGACAGAGGGGGGTCAGTCTGCTCTTCCCAGGGTCTGTGATATTGACAGAGTGGGGTCAGTCTGCTCTTCCCTGGGTGTGTTACATTGACAGAGTGGGGTCAGTCTGCTTTTCCCTGGGTGTGTTACATTGACAGGGTGGGGTCAGTCTGCTCTTCCCTGGGTGAGTTACACGGAGCGAGAGGGGTCAGTCTGCTCTTCCCTGGGTGTGTTACATTGACAGAGTGGGGTCAGTCTGCTCTTCCCTGGGTGTGTTACATTGAAAGAGTGGGGTCAGTCTGCTCTTCCCTGGGTGAGTTACACGGAGCGAGAGGGGTCAGTCTGCTCTTCCCTGGGTGTGTTACATTGACAGAGGGCGGTCAGTCTGCTCTTCCCTGGGTGCGTGACATTGACAGAGTGGGGTCAGTCTGCTCTTCCCTGGGTGTGTTACATTGACAGAGTGGGGTCAGTCTGCTCTTCCCTGGGTGTGTTACATTGACAGAGTGGGGTTAGTCTGCTCTTCCCTGGGTATGTTACATTGACCGAGTGAGGTCAATCTTCAGTTCCCTGGGTGAGTTACATTGACAGAGAGGGGTCAGTCTGCTCTTCCCTGGCTGTGTTACAATGACAGAGTGGGGTCAGACTGCTCTTCCTTGGGTGTGTTACATTGACAGAGTGGGGTCAGTCTGCTCTACCCGCGGTGTGTTACATTGACAGAGTGAGGTCAGTCTGCTCTTCCCTGGGTGAGTTACATTGACAGGATGGGGTCAGTCTGCTCTCCCCTGGGTGTGATACATTGACAGAGTGGGGTCAGACTGCTCTTCCCTGAGTATGTTACATTGACAGAGTGGGGTCAGACTTCCCTTCCCTGGTTGTGTTACATTGACAGAGTGGGGTAAGTCTGCTCTTCCCTGAGAGTCTCACATTGACAGAGTGGGGTCTGTCTGCTCTTCCCTGGATGCGTTACATTGACAGGGTGGGGTCAGTCTGCTCTTCCTCGGGTGTGTTACATTGATGGACTGGGGTCAGTCTGCTCTTCCCTGGGTGTGTTACATTGAAAGAGTGGGGTCAGTCTGCTCTTCCCTGCGTTTGTTACATTGACAGAGTGGGGTCAGTCTGCTCTTCCCTGGGTGTGTTACATTGACAGAGTGGGGACAGTCTGCTATTCCCTGGGTGTGTTACATTGACAGAGTGAGGTCAGTCTGCTCTTCCCTGAGTATGTTACTTTGACAGAGTGGGAAGAGTCTGCTCTTCCCTGAGTGTGTTACTTTGACAGAGTGGTGTCAGTCTGTTCTTCCCTAGGTGAGTTACATTGAGATAGAGGGTTCACTCTGGTCTCCCCTGGGTGTGTTAGATTGACAGAGTTGGGTGAGTCTGCTCTTCCCTGGGTGTGTTGCATTGACAGAGTGGGGTCAGTCTGCTCTTCCCTGGGTGTGTTGCATTGACAGTGTAGGGTCAGTCTGCTCTTCCCTGGGTGTGTTACATTGACAGAGGGGGGTCAGTCTGCTCTTCCCAGGGTCTGTGATATTGACAGAGTGGGGTCAGTCTGCTCTTCCCTGGGTGTGTTACATTGACAGAGTGGGGTCAGTCTGCTTTTCCCTGGGTGTGTTACATTGACAGGGTGGGGTCAGTCTGCTCTTCCCTGGGTGAGTTACACGGAGCGAGAGGGGTCAGTCTGCTCTTCCCTGGGTGTGTTACATTGACAGAGTGGGGTCAGTCTGCTCTTCCCTGGGTGTGTTACATTGAAAGAGTGGGGTCAGTCTGCTCTTCCCTGGGTGAGTTACACGGAGCGAGAGGGGTCAGTCTGCTCTTCCCTGGGTGTGTTACATTGACAGAGTGGGGTCAGTCTGCTCTTCCCTGGGTGTGTTACATTGACAGAGTGAGGTCAGTCTGCTCTTCCCTGAGTGTGTTACATTGACAGAGAGGGGTCAGTCTGCTCTACCCTGGCTGTGTTACAATGACAGAGTGGGGTCAGTCTGCTCTTCCCTGGGTGGGTTACATTGACAGAGTGGGGTCAGTCTGTTCTTCCCTGGGTGTGTTACTTTGACATAGTGGGGTCAGTCTGCTCTTCCCTGAGAGTGTCACATTGACAGAGTGCGGTCAGTCTGCTCTTCCCTGAGAGTGTCACATTGACAGAGAGCGGTCAGTCTGCTCTTCCCTGGCTGTGTTACAATGACAGAGTGGGGTCAGTCTGCTCTTCCCTGGGTGGGTTACATTGAAAGAGTGGAGTCAGTCTGCTCTTCCCTGGCTGAGTTACACGGAGGGAGAGGGGTCAGTCTGCTCTTCCCTGGGTGTGTTACATTGACAGAGTGAGGTCAGTCTGCTCTTCCCTGGGTGAGTTACATTGACAGGGTTGGTTCAGTCTGCTCTCCCCTGGGTGTGATACATTGACAGAGTGGGGTCAGACTGCTATTCCCTGAGTATGTTACATTGACAGAGTGGGGTGTGTCTGCTCTTCCCTGGGTGTGTTACATTGACAGGGTGGGGTCAGTCTGCTCTTCCCTGCGTGTGTTACATTGACAGAGTGGGGTCAGTCTGATCTTCCCTGGGTGTGTTGCATTGACAGACTGGGGTCAGTCTGATCTTCCCTGGGTATGTTGCATTGACAGAGTGGGGTCAGTCTGCTCTTCCCTGGGTGGGTTACATCGACAGATTGGGGTCAGTCTGTTCTTCCCTGGGTGTGTTACTTTGACATAGTGGGGTCAGTCTGCTCTTCCCTGAGAGTCTCACATTGACAGAGTGCGGTCAGTCTGCTCTTCCCTGAGAGTCTCCCATTGACAGAGTGCGGTCAGTCTGCTTTTCCCTGAGAGTGTCACATTGACAGAGTGGGGTCAGTCTGCTCTTCACTGAAAGTGTCACATTGACAGATTGGGGTCAGTCGGCTCTTCCCTGGGTGTGTGACATTGACAGAGTGCGGTCAGTCTGCTCTTCCCTGTGTGAGTTACATGGAGGGAGAGGGGTCAGTCTGCTCTTCACTGGGTGGGTTACATTGACAGAGTGGAGTCAGTCCGCTCTTCTCTGGGTGTGTTACATTGACAGAGTGGGGTCAGTCTGCTCTTCTCTGGGTGTGTTACTTTGACAGAGTGGGGTCTGTCTGCTCTTCCCTGGGTGTGTTACACTGACAGAGTGGGGTCAGTCTGCTCTTCCCTGGGTGTGTTACATTGACAGAACCGGGTTAGTCTGTTCTTCCCTGGGTGGGTTACATTGACAGAACGGGGTCTGTCTGCTCTTCCCTGGGTGTGTTACATTGACAGAGTGTGGTCAGACTGCTCTTCCTTGGGTGTGTTACATTGACAGAGTGAGGTCAGTCTGCTCTTCCCTGGGTGAGTTACATTGACAGGGTTGGTTCAGTCTGCTCTCCCCTGGGTGTGATACATTGAGAGAGTGGGGTCAGACTGCTATACGCTGAATATGTTATATTGACAGAGTGGGGTGTGTCTGCTCTTCCCTGGGTGTGTTACATTGACAGGGTGGGTCAGTCTGCTCTTCCCTGGGTGTGATACATTGACAGAGTGGGGTCAGTCTGATCTTCCCTGGGTGTGTTGCATTGACAGAGTGGGGTCAGTCTGATCTTCCCTGGGTATGTTGCATTGACAGAGTGGGGTCAGTCTGCTCTTCCCTGTGTGGGTTACATTGACAGAGTGGGGTCAGTCTGTTCTTCCCTGGGTGTGTTACTTTGACATAGTGGGGTCAGTCTGCTCTTCCCTGAGAGTCTCACATTGACAGAGTGCGGTCAGTCTGCTCTTCCCTGAGAGTCTCACATTGACAGAGTGCGGTCAGTCTGCTTTTCCCTGAGAGTGTCACATTGACAGAGTGGGGTCAGTCTGCTCTTCACTGAAAGTGTCACATTGACAGATTGGGGTCAGTCGGCTCTTCCCTGGGTGTGTGACATTGACAGAGTGCGGTCAGTCTGCTCTTCCCTGTGTGAGTTACATGGAGGGAGAGGGGTCAGTCTGCTCTTCACTGGGTGGGTTACATTGACAGAGTGGAGTCAGTCCGCTCTTCTCTGGGTGTGTTACATTGACAGAGTGGGGTCAGTCTGCTCTTCTCTGGGTGTGTTACTTTGACAGAGTGGGGTCTGTCTGCTCTTCCCTGGGTGTGTTACACTGACAGAGTGGGGTCAGTCTGCTCTTCCCTGGGTGTGTTACATTGACAGAACCGGGTTAGTCTGTTCTTCCCTGGGTGGGTTACATTGACAGAACGGGGTCTGTCTGCTCTTCCCTGGGTGTGTTACATTGACAGAGTGTGGTCAGACTGCTCTTCCTTGGGTGTGTTACATTGACAGAGTGAGGTCAGTCTGCTCTTCCCTGGGTGAGTTACATTGACAGGGTTGGTTCAGTCTGCTCTCCCCTGGGTGTGATACATTGACAGAGTGGGGTCAGTCTGATCTTCCCTGGGTGTGTTGCATTGACAGAGTGGGGTCAGTCTGATCTTCCCTGGGTATGTTGCATTGACAGAGTGGGGTCAGTCTGCTCTTCCCTGTGTGGGTTACATTGACAGAGTGGGGTCAGTCTGTTCTTCCCTGGGTGTGTTACTTTGACAGAGTGGTGTCAGTCTGCTCTTCTCTCAGAGTCTCACATTGACAGAGTGCGGTCAGTCTGCTCTTCCCTGAGAGTCTCACATTGACAGAGTGGGGTCAGTCTGCTCTTCACTGAGAGTGTCACATTGACAGATTGGGGTCAGTCTGCTCTTCCCTGGGTGTGTTACATTGACAGAGTGCCGTCAGTCTGCTCTTCCCTGGGTGAGTTACATGGAGAGAGAGGGGTCAGTCTGCTCTTCACTGGGTGGGTTACATTGACAGAGTGTGGTCAGTCCGCTCTTCTCTGGGTGTGTTACTTTGACAGTGTGGGGTCAGTCTGCTCTTCCCTGTGTGTGTTACACTGACAGAGTGGGGTCAGTCTGCTCTTCACTGGGTGTGTTACATTGACAGAGTGGGGTCAGGCTGTTCTTCCCTGGGTGGGTTACATTGACAGAACGGGGTCTATCTGCTCTTCCCTGGGTTTGTTACATTGACAGAGTGGGGTCAGTCTGCTCTTCCCTGGGTGTGTTACATTGACAGAGTGGGGTCAATCTGCTCTTCCCTGGGTGTGTTACATTGACAGAGTGGGGTAAGTCTGCTCTCCCCTGTGTGTCTGACATTGACAGAGTGGGGTCAGTCTGTTCTTCCCTGGGTGTGTTACATTGACAGAATGGGGTCAGTCGGCTCTTCCCTGGGTGTGTTACATTGACAGAGTGGGGTCAGTCTGCTCTTCCCTGGGTGTGTTACATTGACAGAGTGGGGTAAATCTGCTCTTCCCTGGGTGTGTTACATTGACAGAGAGGGGTCAGTCTGCTCTTCCCTGGGTGGTTTACATTGACCGAGTGTGGTCAGTCTGCACTTCTCTGGATGTGTTACATTGAAAGTGTGGGGTCAGTCTGCTCTTCCCTGTGTGTGTTACATTGACACAGTGGGATCAATCTTCTCTTCCTTGGGTGTGTTACATTGACAGAGTGGGGTCAGTCTGCTCTTCCCGCGGTGTGTAACATTGACAGAGTTTAGGTCAGTCTGCTCTTCCCTGGGTGAGTTACATTGACAGGGTTGGTTCAGTCTGCTCTCCCCTGGGTCTGATACATTGACAGAGTGGGGTGTGTCTGCTCTTCCCTGGGTGTGTTACATTGACAGAGTGGGGTCAGTCTGCTCTTCCCTGGGTGTGTTACATTGACAGAGTGGGGTCAGTCTGCTCTTCCCTGGGTGTGTTGCATTGACAGAGTGGGGTCAGTCTGATCTTCCCTGGGTATGTTGCATTGACAGAGTGGGGTCAGTCTGCTCTTCCCTGGGTGTGTTACATTGACAGAGTGGGGTCAGTCTGTTCTTCCCTGGGTGTGTTACTTTGACAGAGTGGGGTCAGTCTGCTCTTCCCTGAGAGTCTCACATTGACAGAGTGCAGTCAGTCTGCTCTTCCCTGAGAGTGTCACATTGACAGAGTGGGGTCAGTCTGCTCTTCACTGAGAGTGTCACATTGACAATTTGGGGTCAGTCTGCTCTTCCCTGGGTGTGTGACATTGACAGAGTGCGGTCAGTCTGCTCTTCCCTGGGTGAGATACATGGAGGGAGAGGGGTCAGTCTGCTCTTCACTGGGTGGGTTACATTGACAGAGTGGGGTCAGTCCGCTCTTCTCTGGGTGTGTTACATTGACAGAGTGGGGTCAGTCTGCTCTTCTCTGGGTTTGTTACTTTGACAGAGTGGGGTCAGTCTGCTCTTCCCTGGGTGTGTTACACTGACAGAGTGGGGTCAGTCTGCTCTTCCCTGGGTGTGTTACATTGACAGAACGGGGTCAGTCTGTTCTTCCCTGGGTGGGTTACATTGACAGAACGGGGTCTGTCTGCTCTTCCCTGGGTGTGTTACATTGACAGAGTGGGATCAGTCTGCCCTTCCCTGGGTGTGTTACATTGACAGAGTGGGGTCAATCTGCTCTTCCCTGGGTGTGTTACATTGACAGAGTGGGGTAAGTCTGCTCTCCCCTGGGTGGCTTACATTTACAGAGTGGGGTCAGTCTGTTCTTCCCTGGATGTGTTACATTGACAGAATGGGGTCAGTCTGCTCTTCCCTGGGTGTGTTACATTGACAGAGTGGGGTCAGTCTGATCTTCCCTGGGTCTGTTACATTGACAGAGTGGGGTAAATCTGCTCTTCCCTGGGTGTGTTACATTGACATAGAGGGGTCAGTCTGCTCTTCCCTGGGTGGGTTATATTGACCGAGTGCGGTCAGTCTGCTCTTCTCTGGATGTGTTACATTGAAAGTGTGGGGTCAGTCTGCTCTTCCCTGGGTGTGTTACTTTGACACAGTGGGATCAATCTTCTCTTCCCTGGGTGTGTTACATTGACAGAGAGGGGTCAGTCTACTCTTCCCTGGGTGGTTTACATTGACCGAGTGCTGTCAGTCTGCTCTTCTCTGGATGTGTTACATTGAAAGTGTGCCGTCAGTCTGCTCTTCCCTGGGTGTGTTACATTGACACAGTGGGATCAATCTTCCCTTCCCTGGGTGTGTTACATTGACAGAGGGCGGTCAGTCTGCTCTTCCCTGGGTGCGTGACATTGACCGAGTGGGGTCAATCTGCTCTTCCCTGGGTGTGTTACATTGACAGAGTGGGGTAAGTCTGCTCTCCCCTGTGTGTCTGACATTGACAGAGTGGGGTCAGTCTGTTCTTCCCTGGGTGTGTTACATTGACAGAATGGGGTCAGTCTGCTCTTCCCTGGGTGTGTTACATTGACAGAGTGGGGTCAGTCTGCTCTTCCCTGGGTGTGTTACATTGACAGAGTGGGGTAAATCTGCTCTTCCCTGGGTGTGTTACATTGACAGAGAGGGGTCAGTCTGCTCTTCCCTGGGTGGTTTACATTGACCGAGTGTGGTCAGTCTGCTCTTCTCTGGATGTGTTACATTGAAAGTGTGGGGTCAGTCTGCTCTTCCCTGGGTGTGTTACATTGACACAGTGGGATCAATCTTCTCTTCCTTGGGTGTGTTACATTGACAGAGTGGGGTCAGTCTGCTCTTCCCGCGGTGTGTAACATTGACAGAGTGAGGTCAGTCTGCTCTTCCCTGGGTGAGTTACATTGACAGGGTTGGTTCAGTCTGCTCTCCCCTGGGTGTGATACATTGACAGAGTGGGGTGTGTCTGCTCTTCCCTGGGTGTGTTACATTGACAGAGTGGGGTCAGTCTGCTCTTCCCTGGGTGTGTTACATTGACAGAGTGGGGTCAGTCTGCTCTTCCCTGGGTGTGTTGCATTGACAGAGTGGGGTCAGTCTGATCTTCCCTGGGTATGTTGCATTGACAGAGTGGGGTCAGTCTGCTCTTCCCTGGGTGTGTTACATTGACAGAGTGGGGTCAGTCTGTTCTTCCCTGGGTGTGTTACTTTGACAGAGTGCAGTCAGTCTGCTCTTCCCTGAGAGTGTCACATTGACAGAGTGGGGTCAGTCTGCTCTTCACTGAGAGTGTCACATTGACAGATTGGGGTCAGTCTGCTCTTCCCTGGGTGTGTGACATTGACAGAGTGCGGTCAGTCTGCTCTTCCCTGGGTGAGATACATGGAGGGAGAGGGGTCAGTCTGCTCTTCACTGGGTGGGTTACATTGACAGAGTGGGGTCAGTCCGCTCTTCTCTGGGTGTGTTACATTGACAGAGTGGGGTCAGTCTGCTCTTCTCTGGGTTTGTTACTTTGACAGAGTGGGGTCAGTCTGCTCTTCCCTGGGTGTGTTACACTGACAGAGTGGGGTCAGTCTGCTCTTCCCTGGGTGTGTTACATTGACAGAACGGGGTCAGTCTGTTCTTCCCTGGGTGGGTTACATTGACAGAACGGGGTCTGTCTGCTCTTCCCTGGGTGTGTTACATTGACAGAGTGGGATCAGTCTGCTCTTCCCTGGGTGTGTTACATTGACAGAGTGGGGTCAATCTGCTCTTCCCTGGGTGTGTTACATTGACAGAGTGGGGTAAGTCTGCTCTCCCCTGGGTGGCTTACATTTACAGAGTGGGGTCAGTCTGTTCTTCCCTGGATGTGTTACATTGACAGAATGGGGTCAGTCTGCTCTTCCCTGGGTGTGTTACATTGACAGAGTGGGGTCAGTCTGATCTTCCCTGGGTCTGTTACATTGACAGAGTGGGGTAAATCTGCTCTTTCTTGGGTGTGTTACATTGACATAGAGGGGTCAGTCTGCTCTTCCCTGGGTGGGTTACATTGACCGAGTGCGGTCAGTCTGCTCTTCTCTGGATGTGTTACATTTTAAGTGTGGGGTCAGTCTGCTCTTCCCTGGGTGTGTTACTTTGACACAGTGGGATCAATCTTCTCTTCCCTGGGTGTGTTACATTGACAGAGAGGGGTCAGTCTACTCTTCCCTGGGTGGTTTACATTGACCGAGTGCTGTCAGTCTGCTCTTCTCTGGATGTGTTACATTGAAAGTGTGCCGTCAGTCTGCTCTTCCCTGGGTGTGTTACATTGACACAGTGGGATCAATCTTCCCTTCCCTGGGTGTGTTACATTGACAGAGGGCGGTCAGTCTGCTCTTCCCTGGGTGCGTGACATTGACCGAGTGGGGTCAGTCTGCTCTTCCCTGGGTGTGTTACATTGACAGAGTGGGGTCAGTCTGCTCTTCCCTGGGTGTGTTACATTGACAGAGTGGGGTTAGTCTGCTCTTCCCTGGGTATGTTACATTGACCGAGTGAGGTCAATCTTCTGTTCCCTGGGTGAGTTACATTGACAGGGAGGGGTCAGTCTGCTCTTCCCTGGGTGTGTTACATTGACAGAGTGGGGTCAGTCTGCTCTTCCCTGGGTGTGTTATACTGACAGAGTGGGGTCAGTCTGCTCTTCCCTGCGTGTTTTAAATTGACAGAGTGGGGTCATTCTGCTCTTCCCTGGGTGCGGTACATTGACAGAGGGGGGTCAATCTTCTCTTTCCTGGGTGAGTTACATTGACAGAGTGGGGTCAGTCTGCTCTTCCCTGGGTGTGTTACATTGACAGAATGGTGTCAGTCTGCTCTTCCCTGGGTGTGTTACATTGACAGAGTGGGGTCAGTCTGCCCTTCCCTGCGTGTGTCACATTGACCGGGTGAGGACAGTCTGCTCTTCCCTGGGTGTGTTACATTCACAGAGTGGGGTCAGTCTGCTCCTCCCAGGGTGTGTTACATTGACAGAGTGGGGTCAGTCTGCTCTTCCCTGGGTGCGTTACATTGACAGCATGAGGTCAGTCTGCTCTTCCTTGGGTGTGTTATATTGACAGAGTGAGGTCAGTCTGCTCTTCCCTGGGTGTGTTACATTGACCGGGTGCGGTCAGTCTGCTCTTCCCTAGGTGGGTAACATTGACAGAGTGGGGTCAGTCAGCTCTTCCCTGGGTGTGTTACATTGACAGAGTGTAGGTCCGTCTGCTCTTCCCTGGGTGTGTTACATTGACAGAGTGTGGGTCCGTCTGCTCTTCCCTGGGTATGTTACATTGACAGAGTGAAGTCAGTCTGCTCTTCCCTGGGTGTGTTACATTGACAGAGTGGGGTCAGTCGGCTCTTCCCTGGGTCTGTTACATTGACTGAGTGGGGTCAGTCTGCTCTTTCCTGGGTGTGTTACATTGACAGAGTGCGGTCAGTCTGCTCTTCACTGAGAGTGTCACATTGACAAGTGGGGTCAGTCTGCTCTTCCCTGGGTGTGTATCATTGACAGTGTGGGATCAGTCTGCTGTTCCCTGGGTTTGTTACATTGACTGAGTGGGGTCAGTCTGCTCTTCCCTGGGTGCGTTACATTGATAGAGTGGGGTCAGTCTGTTTTTCCCTGAGTGTGTTACTTTGACAGAGTGGGTTCAGTCTGCTCTTCCCTGGGTGTGTTACATTGACAGAGTGGGGTCAGTCTGGTCTTCCCTGGGTCTGTGATATTGACAGAGTGGGGTCAGTCTGCTCTTCCCTGGGTGCGTAACATTGACAGAGTGGGGTCAGACTGCTCTTCCTTGGGTGTGTTACATTGACAGAGTGGGGTCAGTCTGCTCTTCCCGCGGTGTGTTACTTTGAAAGAGTGAGGTCAGTCTGCTCTTCCCTGGGTGAGTTACATTGACAGGGTTGGTTCAGTCTGCTCTCCCCTGGGTGTGATACATTGACAGAGTGGGGTCAGACTGCTATTCCCTGAGTATGTTACATTGACAGAGTGCGGTGTGTCTGCTCTTCCCTGGGTGTGTTACATTGACAGGGTGGGTTCAGTCTGCTCTTCCCTGGGTGTGTACATTGACAGAGTGGGGTCAGTCTGCTCTTCCCTGGGTGTGTGACATTGACAGGGTGGGGTCAGTCTGCTCTTCCCTGGGTGTGTTACATTGACAGAGTGGGGTCAGTCTGCACTTCCCCGAGTGTGTTACTTTGACAGAGTGGGGACAGTCTGCTCTTCCCTGGGTGTGTTACATTGACAGAGTGGGGTCAGTCTGTTCTTCCCTGGGTGTGTTACTTTGACAGAGTGGGGTCAGTCTGCTCTTCCCTGAGAGTCTCACATTGACACAGTGCAGTCAGTCTGCTTTTCCCTGAGAGTGTCACATTGACAGAGTGGGGTCAGTCTGCTCTTCACTGAGAGTGTCACATTGACAGATTGGGGTCAGTCTGCTCTTCCCTGGGTGTGTGACATTGACAGAGTGCGGTCAGTCTGCTCTTCCCTGGGTGAGTTACATGGAGGGAGAGGGGTCAGTCTGCTCTTCACTGGGTGGGTTACATTGACAGAGTGGGGTCAGTCCGCTCTTCTCTGGGTGTGTTACATTGACAGGTGGGGTCAGTCTGCTCTTCTCTGGGTTTGTTACTTTGACAGAGTGCGGTCAGTCTGCTCTTCCCTGGGTGTTTTACACTGACAGAGTGGGGTCAGTCTGCTCTTCCCTGGGTGTGTTACATTGACAGAACGGGGTCAGTCTGTTCTTCCCTGGGTGGGTTACATTGACAGAACGGGGTCTGTCTGCTCTTCCCTGGGTGTGTTACATTGACAGAGTGGGATCAGTCTGCTCTTCCCTGGGTGTGTTACATTGACAGAGTGGGGTCAATCTGCTCTTCCCTGGGTGTGTTAAATTGACAGAGTGGGGTAAGTCTGCTCTCCCCTGGGTGGCTTACATTGACAGAGTGGGGTCAGTCTGTTCTTCCCTGGATGTGTTACATTGACAGAATGGGGTCAGTCTGCTCTTCCCTGGGTGTGTTACATTGACAGAGTGGGGTCAGTCTGATCTTCCCTGGGTCTGTTACATTGACATAGTGGGGTAAATCTGCTCTTCCCTGGGTGTGTTACATTGACAGAGAGGGGTCAGTCTGCTCTTCCCTGGGTGGGTTACATTGACCGAGTGCGGTCAGTCTGCTCTTCTCTGGATGTGTTACATTGAAAGTGTGGGGTCAGTCTGCTCTTCCCTGGGTGTGTTACTTTGACACAGTGGGATCAATCTTCTCTTCCCTGGGTGTGTTACATTGACAGTGAGGGGTCGGTCTACTCTTCCCTGGGTGGTTTACATTGACCGAGTGCTGTCAGTCTGCTCTTCTCTGGATGTGTTACATTGAAAGTGTGCCGTCAGTCTGCTCTTCCCTGGGTGTGTTACATTGACACAGTGGGATCAATCTTCCCTTCCCTGGGTGTGTTACATTGACAGAGGGCGGTCAGTCTGCTCTTCCCTGGGTGCGTGACATTGACAGAGTGGGGTCAGTCTGCTCTTCCCTGGGTGTGTTACATTGACAGAGTGGGGTCAGTCTGCTCTTCCCTGGGTGTGTTACATTGACAGAGTGGGGTTAGTCTGCTCTTCCCTGGGTATGTTACATTGACCGAGTGAGGTCAATCTTCTGTTCCCTGGGTGAGTTACATTGACAGAGAGGGGTCAGTCTGCTCTTCCCTGGCTGTGTTACAATGACAGAGTGGGGTCAGACTGCTCTTCCTTGGGTGTGTTACATTGACAGAGTGGGGTCAGTCTGCTCTACCCGCGGTGTGTTACATTGACAGAGTGAGGTCAGTCTGCTCTTCCCTGGGTGAGTTACATTGACAGGATGGGGTCAGTCTGCTCTCCCCTGGGTGTGATACATTGACAGAGTGGGGTCAGACTGCTCTTCCCTGAGTATGTTACATTGACAGAGTGGGGTCAGACTTCCCTTCCCTGGTTGTGTTACATTGACAGAGTGGGGTAAGTCTGCTCTTCCCTGAGAGTCTCACATTGACAGAGTGGGGTCTGTCTGCTCTTCCCTGGATGCGTTACATTGACAGGGTGGGGTCAGTCTGCTCTTCCCCGGGTGTGTTACATTGATGGAGTGGGGTCAGTCTGCTCTTCCCTGAGTGTGTTGCATTGACAGTGTAGGGTCAGTCTGCTCTTCCCTGGGTGTGTTACATTGACAGAGGGGGGTCAGTCTGCTCTTCCCAGGGTCTGTGATATTGACAGAGTGGGGTCAGTCTGCTCTTCCCTGGGTGTGTTACATTGACAGAGTGGGGTCAGTCTGCTTTTCCCTGGGTGTGTTACATTGACAGGGTGGGGTCAGTCTGCTCTTCCCTGGGTGAGTTACACGGAGCGAGAGGGGTCAGTCTGCTCTTCCCTGGGTGTGTTACATTGACAGAGTGGGGTCAGTCTGCTCTTCCCTGGGTGTGTTACATTGAAAGAGTGGGGTCAGTCTGCTCTTCCCTGGGTGAGTTACACGGAGCGAGAGGGGTCAGTCTGCTCTTCCCTGGGTGTGTTACATTGACAGAGTGGGGTCAGTCTGCTCTTCCCTGGGTGTGTTACATTGACAGAGTGAGGTCAGTCTGCTCTTCCCTGAGTGTGTTACATTGACAGAGAGGGGTCAGTCTGCTCTACCCTGGCTGTGTTACAATGACAGAGTGGGGTCAGTCTGCTCTTCCCTGGGTGGGTTACATTGAAAGAGTGGAGTCAGTCTGCTCTTCCCTGGCTGAGTTACACGGAGGGAGAGGGGTCAGTCTGCTCTTCCCTGGGTGTGTTACATTGACAGAGTGAGGTCAGTCTGCTCTTCCCTGGGTGAGTTACATTGACAGGGTTGGTTCAGTCTGCTCTCCCCTGGGTGTGATACATTGACAGAGTGGGGTCAGACTGCTATTCCCTGAGTATGTTACATTGACAGAGTGGGGTGTGTCTGCTCTTCCCTGGGTGTGTTACAATGACAGAGTGGGGTCAGTCTGCTCTTCCCTGGGTGGGTTACATTGACAGAGTGGGGTCAGTCTGTTCTTCCCTGGGTGTGTTACTTTGACATAGTGGGGTCAGTCTGCTCTTCCCTGAGAGTGTCACATTGACAGAGTGCGGTCAGTCTGCTCTTCCCTGAGAGTGTCACATTGACAGAGAGCGGTCAGTCTGCTCTTCCCTGGCTGTGTTACAATGACAGAGTGGGGTCAGTCTGCTCTTCCCTGGGTGGGTTACATTGAAAGAGTGGAGTCAGTCTGCTCTTCCCTGGCTGAGTTACACGGAGGGAGAGGGGTCAGTCTGCTCTTCCCTGGGTGTGTTACATTGACAGAGTGAGGTCAGTCTGCTCTTCCCTGGGTGAGTTACATTGACAGGGTTGGTTCAGTCTGCTCTCCCCTGGGTGTGATACATTGACAGAGTGGGGTCAGACTGCTATTCCCTGAGTATGTTACATTGACAGAGTGGGGTGTGTCTGCTCTTCCCTGGGTGTGTTACATTGACAGGGTGGGGTCAGTCTGCTCTTCCCTGGGTGTGTTACATTGACAGAGTGGGGTCAGTCTGCTCTTCCCTGGGTGTGTTGCATTGACAGACTGGGGTCAGTCTGATCTTCCCTGGGTATGTTGCATTGACAGAGTGGGGTCAGTCTGCTCTTCCCTGGGTGGGTTACATCGACAGATTGGGGTCAGTCTGTTCTTCCCTGGGTGTGTTACTTTGACATAGTGGGGTCAGTCTGCTCTTCCCTGAGAGTCTCACATTGACAGAGTGCGGTCAGTCTGCTCTTCCGTGAGAGTGGCACATTGACAGAGTGGGGTCAGTCTGCTCTTCACTGAAAGTGTCACATTGACAGATTGGGGTCAGTCTGCTCTTCCCTGGGTGTGTGACATTGACAGAGTGCGGTCAGTCTGCTCTTCCCTGTGTGAGTTACATGGAGGGAGAGGGGTCAGTCTGCTCTTCACTAGGTGGGTTACATTGACAGAGTGGAGTCAGTCCGCTCTTCTCTGGGTGTGTTACATTGACAGAGTGGGGTCAGTCTGCTCTTCTCTGGGTGTGTTACTTTGACAGAGTGGGGTCTGTCTGCTCTTCACTGGGTGTGTTACACTGACAGAGTGGGGTCAGTCTGCTCTTCCCTGGGTGTGTTACATTGACAGAACTTGGTTAGTCTGTTCTTCCCTGGGTGGGTTACATTGACAGAACGGGGTCTGTCTGCTCTTCCCTGGGTGTGTTACATTGACAGAGTGGGGTCAGACTGCTCTTCCTTGGGTGTGTTACATTGACAGAGTGAGGTCAGTCTGCTCTTCCCTGGGTGAGTTACATTGACAGGGTTGGTTCAGTCTGCTCTCCCCTGGGTGTGATACATTGAGAGAGTGGGGTCAGACTGCTATACCCTGAATATGTTATATTGACAGAGTGGGGTGTGTCTGCTCTTCCCTGGGTGTGTTACATTGACAGGGTGGGTCAGTCTGCTCTTCCCTGGGTGTGATACATTGACAGAGTGGGGTCAGTCTGATCTTCCCTGGGTGTGTTGCATTGACAGAGTGGGGTCAGTCTGATCTTCCCTGGGTATGTTGCATTGACAGAGTGGGGTCAGTCTGCTCTTCCCTGTGTGGGTTACATTGACAGAGTGGGGTCAGTCTGTTCTTCCCTGGGTGTGTTACTTTGACAGAGTGGTGTCAGTCTGCTCTTCTCTCAGAGTCTCACATTGACAGAGTGCGGTCAGTCTGCTCTTCCCTGAGAGTCTCACATTGACAGAGTGGGGTCAGTCTGCTCTTCACTGAGAGTGTCACATTGACAGATTGGGGTCAGTCTGCTCTTCCCTGGGTGTGTTACATTGACAGAGTGCCGTCAGTCTGCTCTTCCCTGGGTGAGTTACATGGAGAGAGAGGGGTCAGTCTGCTCTTCACTGGGTGGGTTACATTGACAGAGTGTGGTCAGTCCGCTCTTCTCTGGGTGTGTTACTTTGACAGTGTGGGGTCAGTCTGCTCTTCCTTGTGTGTGTTACACTGACAGAGTGGGGTCAGTCTGCTCTTCACTGGGTGTGTTACATTGACAGAGTGGGGTCAGGCTGTTCTTCCCTGGGTGGGTTACATTGACAGAACGGGGTCTATCTGCTCTTCCCTGGGTTTGTTACATTGACAGAGTGGGGTAAGTCTGCTCTTCCTTGGGTGTGTTACATTGACAGAGTGGGGTCAATCTGCTCTTCCCTGGGTGTGTTACATTGACAGAGTGGGGTAAGTCTGCTCTCCCCTGTGTGTCTGACATTGACAGAGTGGGGTCAGTCTGTTCTTCCCTGGGTGTGTAACATTGACAGAATGGGGTCAGTCTGCTCTTCCCTGGGTGTGTTACATTGACAGAGTGGGGTCAGTCTGCTCTTCCCTGGGTGTGTTACATTGACAGAGTGGGGTAAATCTGCTCTTCCCTGGGTGTGTTACATTGACAGAGAGGGGTCAGTCTGCTCTTCCCTGGGTGGTTTACATTGACCGAGTGTGGTCAGTCTGCTCTTCTCTGGATGTGTTACATTGAAAGTGTGGGGTCAGTCTGCTCTTCCCTGGGTGTGTTACATTGACACAGTGGGATCAATCTTCTCTTCCTTGGGTGTGTTACATTGACAGAGTGGGGTAAGTCTGCTCTCCCCTGTGTGTCTGACATTGACAGAGTGGGGTCAGTCTGTTCTTCCCTGGGTGTGTAACATTGACAGAATGGGGTCAGTCTGCTCTTCCCTGGGTGTGTTACATTGACAGAGTGGGGTCAGTCTGATCTTCCCTGGGTCTGTTACATTGACAGAGTGGGGTAAATCTGCTCTTCCCTGGGTGTGTTACATTGACATAGAGGGGTCAGTCTGCTCTTCCCTGGGTGGGTTAATTTGACACAGTGGGATCAATCTTCTCTTCCCTGGGTGTGTTACATTGACAGAGAGGGGTCGGTCTACTCTTCCCTGGGTGGTTTACATTGACCGAGTGCTGTCAGTCTGCTCTTCTCTGGATGTGTTACATTGAAAGTGTGCCGTCAGTCTGCTCTTCCCTGGGTGTGTTACATTGACACAGTGGGATCAATCTTCCCTTCCCTGGGTGTGTTACATTGACAGAGGGCGGTCAGTCTGCTCTTCCCTGGGTGCGTGACATTGACAGAGTGGGGTCAGTCTGCTCTTCCCTGGGTGTGTTACATTGACAGAGTGGGGTCAGTCTGCTCTTCCCTGGGTGTGTTACATTGACAGAGTGGGGTTAGTCTGCTCTTCCCTGGGTATGTTACATTGACCGAGTGAGGTCAATCTTCTGTTCCCTGGGTGAGTTACATTGACAGGGAGGGGTCAGTCTGCTCTTCCCTGGGTGTGTTACATTGACAGAGTGGGGTCAGTCTGCTCTTCCCTGGGTGTGTTATACTGACAGAGTGGGGTCAGTCTGCTCTTCCCTGCGTGTTTTAAATTGACAGAGTGGGGTCATTCTGCTCTTCCCTGGGTGCGGTACATTGACAGAGGGGGGTCAATCTTCTCTTCCCTGGGTGAGTTACATTGACAGAGTGGGGTCAGTCTGCTCTTCCCTGGGTGTGTTACATTGACAGAATGGTGTCAGTCTGCTCTTCCCTGGGTGTGTTACATTGACAGAGTGGGGTCAGTCTGCCCTTCCCTGCGTGTGTCACATTGACCGGGTGAGGTCAGTCTGCTCTTCCCTGGGTGTGTTACATTCACAGAGTGGGGTCAGTCTGCTCCTCCCAGGGTGTGTTACATTGACAGAGTGAGGTCAGTCTGCTCTTCCCTGGGTGCGTTACATTGACAGCATGAGGTCAGTCTGCTCTTCCTTGGGAGTGTTATATTGACAGAGTGAGGTCAGTCTGCTCTTCCCTGGGTGTGTTACATTGACCGGGTGCGGTCAGTCTGCTCTTCCCTAGGTGGGTAACATTGACAGAGTGGGGTCAGTCTGCTCTTCCCTGGGTGTGTTACATTGACAGAGTGTAGGTCCGTCTGCTCTTCCCTGGGTGTGTTACATTGACAGAGTGTGGGTCCGTCTGCTCTTCCCTGGGTATGTTACATTGACAGAGTGAAGTCAGTCTGCTCTTCCCTGGGTCTGTTACATTGACTGAGTGGGGTCAGTCTGCTCTTTCCTGGGTGTGTTACATTGACAGAGTGCGGTCAGTCTGCTCTTCACTGAGAGTGTCACATTGCCAAGTGGGGTCAGTCTGCTCTTCCCTGGGTGTGTATCATTGACAGTGTGGGATCAGTCTGCTGTTCCCTGGGTTTGTTACATTGACTGAGTGGGGTCAGTCTGCTCTTCCCTGGGTGCGTTACATTGATAGAGTGGGGTCAGTCTGTTTTTCCCTGAGTGTGTTACTGTGACAGAGTGGGTTCAGTCTGCTCTTCCCTGGGTGTGTTACATTGACAGAGTGGGGTCAGTCTGGTCTTCCCTGGGTCTGTGATATTGACAGAGTGGGGTCAGTCTGCTCTTCCCTGGGTGCGTAACATTGACAGAGTGGGGTCAGACTGCTCTTCCTTGCGTGTGTTACATTGACAGAGTGGGGTCAGTCTGCTCTTCCCGCGGTATGTTACTTTGAAAGAGTGAGGTCAGTCTGCTCTTCCCTGGGTGAGTTACATTGACAGGGTTGGTTCAGTCTGCTCTCCCCTGGGTGTGATACATTGACAGAGTGGGGTCAGACTGCTATTCCCTGAGTATGTTACATTGACAGAGTGGGGTGTGTCTGCTCTTCCCTGGGTGTGTTACATTGACAGGGTGGGTTCAGTCTGCTCTTCCCTGGGTTTGTACATTGACAGAGTGGGGTCAGTCTGCTCTTCCCTGGGTGTGTTACATTGACAGGGTGGGGTCAGTCTGCTCTTCCCTGGGTGTGTTACATTGACAGAGTGGGGTCAGTCTGCACTTCCCCGAGTGTGTTACTTTGACAGAGTGGGGACAGTCTGCTCTTCCCTGGGTGTGTTACATTGACAGAGTGAGGTCAGTCTGCTCTTCCCTGAGTGTGTTACTTTGACAGAGTGGGGACAGTCTGCTCTTCCCTGAGTGTGTTACTTTGACAGAGTGGGGTCAGTCTGCTCTTCCCTAGGTGAGTTACATTGAGATAGAGGGGTCACTCTGGTCTCCCTTGGGTGTGTTACCTTGACAAAGGGGGGGCAATCTTCTATTCCCTGGGTGAGTTACATTGACAGAGTGGGGTCAGTCTGCTCTTCCCTGTGTGTGTTACATTGACAGAATGGGTTCAGTCTGCTCTTCCCTGGATGTGTTACATTGACAGAGTGAGGTCAGTCTGCTCTTCCCTGGGTCTGTTACAATGATAGAGTGGGGTCAGTCTGCTCTTCCCTGGGTGTGTTGCATTGACAGAGTGGGGTCAGTCTGTTCTTCCCAAAATGTGTTACATTGACAGAGTTGGGTCAGTCTGATCTTCCCTGGGTGTGTTACATTGACAGAGTGGGGTCTGTCTACTCTTCCCTGTGTATCTTACATTGACAGAGTGGGGTCAGTCTGCTCTTCCCTGGGTGTGTTACATTGACAGAGTGTGGGTCAGTCTGCTCTTCCCTGGGTGTGTTACATTGACAGTGTGGGGTCTGTCTGCTCTTCCCTGGGTGTGTTACATTGACAGAGTGAGGTCAGTCTGCTCTTCCCTGGGTGTGTTACATTGACAGTGTGGGGTCAGTCTGCTCTTCCCTGGGTGTGTTACATTGACAGAGTGGGGTCAGTCGGCTCTTCCCTGGGTGTGTTACATTGACAGAGTGGGGTCAGTGTGCTCTTTCCTGTGTGTGTTACATTGACAGAGTGCGGTCAGTCTGCTCTTCCCTGGGTGTGTATCATTGACAGTGTGGGATCAGTCTGCTCTTCCCTGGGTTTGTGACATTGACAGTGTGGGGTCAGTCTGATCTTCCCTGGGTGCATAAACGTTGAGAGAAAGGGGTCAGTCTGCTCTTCCCTGGGTGTGTTACATTGACAGAGTGAACTCAGTCTGCACTTCCCTGGGTGTGTTGCAATGACAGAGTGTGGTCAGTCTGCTCTTCCCTGTGTCTGTTATATTGACCGAGTGAGGTCAGTCTGCTCTTCCCTGGGTGTGTTACATTGCCAGAGTGGTGTCAGTTAGTTCTTCCCTGCGAGTGTTACATTGAGAGAGAGTGGTCAGTCTGCTCATCCCTGGGTGTGTTACATTGGCAGAGTGGGGTAAGTCTGCTCTTCCCTGGGTGCCTTACATTGACAGCATGAGGTCTGTCTGCTCTTCCCTGGGTGTGTAATATTGACAGAGTGAGGTCAGTCTGCTCTTCCCTGGGTGTGTTACATTGACCGGGTGCGGTCAGTCTGATCTTCCCTGGGTGTGTTACATTGACAGAGTGGGGGTCTGTCTGCTCTTCCCTGGGTGCGTTACATTGACAGTGTGGGGTCTGTCTGCTCTTCCCTGGCTGTGTTACATTGACAGAGTGAGGTCAGTCTGCTCTTCCCTGGGTGTGTTACATTGACAGTGTGGGTTCAGTCTGCTCTTCCCTGGGTGTGTTACATTGACAGAGTGGGATCAGTCTGCTGTTCCCTGGGTTTGTTACATTGACTGAGTGGGGTCAGTCTGCTCTTCCCTGGGTGCGTTACATTGATAGAGTGGGGTCAGTCTGTTCTTCCCTGAGTGTGTTACTTTGACAGAGTGGGTTCAGTCTGCTCTTCCCTGGGTGTGTTACATTGACAGAGTAGGGTCAGTCTGGTCTTCCCTGGGTCTGTGATATTGACAGAGTGGGGTCAGTCTGCTCTTCCCTGGGTGCGTTACATTGACAGAGTGGGGTCAGACTGCTCTGCCTTGGGTGTGTTACATTGACAGAGTGGGGTCCGTCAGCTCTTCCCGCGGTGTGTTACTTTGAAAGAGTGAGGTCAGTCTGCTCTTCCCTGGGTGAGTTACATTGACAGGGTTGGTTCAGTCTGCTCTCCCCTGGGTGTGATACATTGACAGAGTGGGGTCAGACTGCTATTCCCTGAGTATGTTACATTGACAGAGTGGGGTGTGTCTGCTCTTCCCTGGGTGTGTTACATTGACAGGGTGGGTTCAGTCTGCTCTTCCCTGGGTGTGTACATTGACAGAGTGGGGTCAGTCTGCTCTTCCCTGGGTGTGTTACATTGACAGGGTGGGGTCAGTCTGCTCTTCCCTGGGTGTGTTACATTGACAGAGTGGGGTCAGTCTGCACTTCCCCGAGTGTGTTACTTTGACAGAGTGGGGACAGTCTGCTCTTCCCTGGGTGTGTTACATTGACAGAGTGAGGTCAGTCTGCTCTTCCCTGAGTGTGTTAGTTTGACAGAGTGGGGACAGTCTGCTCTTCCCTGAGTGTGTTACTTTGACAGAGTGGGGTCAGTCTGCTCTTCCCTAGGTGAGTTACATTGAGATAGAGGAGTCACTCTGGTCTCCCTTGGGTGTGTTACCTTGACAAAGGGGGGGCAATCTTCTCTTCCCTGGGTGAGTTACACTGACAGAGTGGGGTCAGTCTGCTCTTCCCTGTGTGTGTTACATTGACAGAATGGGGTCAGTCTGCTCTTCCCTGGGTGTGTTACATTGACAGAGTGAGGTCAGTCTGCTCTTCCCTGGGTCTGTTACAATGATAGAGTGGGGTCAGTCTGCTCTTCCCTGGGTGTGTTGCATTGACAGAGTGGGGTCAGTCTGTTCTTCCCAAAATGTGTTACATTGACAGAGTTGGGTCAGTCTGATCTTCCCTGGGTGTGTTA
This sequence comes from Chiloscyllium punctatum, assembly GCF_047496795.1. Classification (NCBI taxonomy): domain Eukaryota; kingdom Metazoa; phylum Chordata; class Chondrichthyes; order Orectolobiformes; family Hemiscylliidae; genus Chiloscyllium; species Chiloscyllium punctatum. The sequence continues at coordinate 81,253,740 of NC_092768.1, forward strand.
CATTGACAGAGTGGGGTCTGTCTACTCTTCCCTGTGTATCTTACATTGACAGAGTGGGGTCAGTCTGCTCTTCCCTGGGTGTGTTACATTGACAGAGTGTGGGTCAGTCTGCTCTTCCCTGGGTGTGTTACATTGACAGTGTGGGGTCTGTCTGCTCTTCCCTGGGTGTGTTACATTGACAGAGTGAGGTCAGTCTGCTCTTCCCTGGGTGTGTTACATTGACAGTGTGGGGTCAGTCTGCTCTTCCCTGGGTGTGTTACATTGACAGAGTGGGGTCAGTCGGCTCTTCCCTGGGTGTGTTACATTGACAGAGTGGGGTCAGTCTGCTCTTTCCTGTGTGTGTTACATTGACAGAGTGCGGTCAGTCTGCTCTTCCCTGGGTGTGTATCATTGACAGTGTGGGATCAGTCTGCTCTTCCCTGGGTTTGTGACATTGACAGTGTGGGGTCAGTCTGATCTTCCCTGGGTGCATAAACGTTGAGAGAAAGGGGTCAGTCTGCTCTTCCCTGGGTGTGTTACATTGACAGAGTGAACTCAGTCTGCACTTCCCTGGGTGTGTTGCAATGACAGAGTGTGGTCAGTCTGCTCTTCCCTGTGTCTGTTATATTGACCGAGTGAGGTCAGTCTGCTCTTCCCTGGGTGTGTTACATTGCCAGAGTGGTGTCAGTTAGTTCTTCCCTGGGAGTGTTACATTGAGAGAGAGTGGTCAGTCTGCTCATCCCTGGGTGTGTTACATTGGCAGAGTGGGGTAAGTCTGCTCTTCCCTGGGTGCCTTACATTGACAGCATGAGGTCTGTCTGCTCTTCCCTGGGTGTGTTACATTGACAGAGTGTGGTCAGTCTGCTCTTCCCTGGGTGTGTTACATTGACAGAGTGCGGTCAGTCTGCTCTTCACTGAGAGTGTCACATTGACAGAGAGGGGTCAGTCTGCTCTTCCCTGGGTGTGTATCATTGACAGTGTGGGATCAGTCTGCTGTTCCCTTGGTTTGTTACATTGACAGAGTGGGGTCAGTCTGCTCTTCCCTGTGTGCGTTACATTGACAGAGTGGGGTCAGTCTGTTCTTCCCTGAGTGTGTTACGTTGGCAGAGTGGGTTCAGTCTGCTCTTCCCTGGGTGTGTTACATTGACAGAGTGGGGTCAGTCTGCTTTCCCTGGGTCTGTGATATTGACAGAGTGGGGTCAGTCTGCTCTTCCCTGGGTGCGTTACATAGACAGAGTGGGGTCAGTATGCTCTTCCCTGGGTGTGTTACATTGACAGAACAGGGTCCGTCTGCCTTTCCCTGGGTGTGTTACATTGACAGAGTGGGGTTAGTCTGCTCTTCCCTGGGTTTGTGACATTGACAGAGTGAGGTCAGTCTGCTCTTCCCTGGGCGTGTTACAATGACAGATTGGGCTCAGTCTGCTCTTCCTAGGGTGTGTTACATTGACAGAGTGGGGTCAGTCTGCTCTTCCCAGGGTGTGTTACATTGACAGAGTTGGGTTAGTCTGATCTTCCCTGGGTGTATAACGTTGAGAGAAAGGGGTCAGTCTGCTCTTCCCTGGGTGTGTTGCAATGACAGAGTGTGGTCAGTCTGCTCTTCCCTGTGTCTGTTATATTGACCGAGTGAGGTCAGTCTGCTCTTCCCTGGCTGTGTTACATTGCCAGAGTGGTGTCAGTTAGTTCTTCCCTGGGAGTGTTACATTGACAGAGAGTGGTCAGTCTGCTCATACCTGGGTGTGTTACATTGGCAGAGTGGGGCCAGTCTGCACTTCCCTGGGTGTGTTACATTGACAGAGTGGGGTCAGTCTGCTCTTCCCTGGCTGGGTTATATTGGCAGAGTGGGGTCAGTCTACTCTTCCCTGGGTGTGTTTTATTGACAGAGGGGGGTCAGTCTGCTCTTCCCTGAGTGTGTTACATTGACAGGCTGGGGTCAGTCTGCTCTTCCCTTCATGTGTTCCATTGACAGAGTGGGGTCAGTCTGCTCTTCCCTGGGTGTGTTACATTGACAGAGTGGGGTAAGCGTGCACTTCCCTGGGTGTTTTAAATTGACAGAGTGGGGTCAGTCTGCTCTTCCCTGGGAGTGTGACATTGACAGAGTGGGGTCAGTCTGCTCTTCCCTGGGTGTGTTACTTTGACAGAGTGGGGTCAGTCTGCTCTTCCCTGGGTGTGTTACATTGATAGAGTGGGGTCAGTCTGCTCTTCCCTGGGTGTGTTACATTGACAGAGAGGGGTCAGTCTGCTCTTCCCTGGGTGTGTTACAATGACAGAGTGGGGTCAGTCTGCTCTTCACTGGCTTTGTTACATTGACAGAGTGGGGTCAGTCTGCTCTTCCCTGGGTGTGTTACATTGACAGAGTGGGGTCAGTCTGCTCTTCGCTGGGTGTGTTACATTGACAGAGAGGGGTCAGTCTGCTCTTCCCTGGGTGTGTTACAATGACAGAGTGGGGTCAGTCTGCTCTTCCTTGGGTGTTTTGCATTGACAGAGTGGGGTCAGTCTGCTCTTCCCGCGGTGTGTTACATTGACAGAGTTGGGTCAGTCTGATCTTTCCTGGGTGTATAACGTTGAGAGAAAGGGGTCAGTCTGCTCTTCCCTGGGTGTATTGCAATGACAGAGTGTGGTCAGTCTGCTCTTCCCTGTGTCTTTTCTTTTTGACCGGGTGAGGTCAGTCTGCTCTTCCCTGGGTGTGTTACATTGCCAGAGTGGTTTCAGTCTGCACTTCCCTGGGTGTGATACATTGACAGAGAGGTGTCAATCTGCTCTTCCCTCGGTGGGTTACATAGAAAGTGTGGGGTCAGTCTGCTCTTCCCTGGGTGCGTGACATTGACAGAGTGGGGTCAGTCTGCTCTTCCCTGGGTGTGTTACATTGACAGAGTGGGGTCAGTCTGCTCTTCCCTGGGTGCGTTACATTGACAGAGAGGCATCAGTCTGCTCTTCCCTGGATGTGTTACATTGAAAGTGTGGGGTCAGTCTGCTCTTCCCTGGATGTGTTACATTGACAGAGTGCGGTCAGTCTGCTCTTCCCTGGGTGCGTGACATTGACAGAGTGGGGTCAGTCTGCTCTTCCCTGGGTGTGTTACATTGACAGAGTGGGGTCAGTCTGCTCTTCCCTGGGTGAGTTACATGGAGGGAGAGGGGTCAGTCTGCTCTTCACTGGGTGGGTTACATTGACAGAGTGGTGTCAGTCCGCTCTTCTCTGCGTGTGTTACTTTGACAGAGTGGAGATGGTCTGCTCTTCCCTGGGTGTGTTACACTGACAGAGTGGGGTCAGTCTGCTCTTCCCTGGGTGTGTTACATTGACAGAGTGGGGTCAGTCTGCTCTTCCCTGGGTGTGTTACATTGACAGAGTGGGGTCAGTCTGCTCTTCCCTGGGTGTGTTACATTGACAGAGTGGGGTCAGTCTGCTCTTCCCTGGGTGGGTTACATTGACAGAGCGGGGTCTGTCTGCTCTTCCCTGGGAGTGTTACATTGACAGAGTGGGGTCAGTCTACTCTTCCCTGGGTGTGTTACATTGACAGAGTGGGGTCAATCTGCTCTTCCTTGGGTGTGTAACATTGACAGAGTGGGGTAAGTCTGCTCTCCCCTGGGTGTCTAACATTGACAGAGTGCGGTCAGTCTGCTCTTCCCTTGGTGCGTGACATTGACAGAGTGGGGTCAGTCTGCTCTTCCCTGGGTGTGTTACATTGACAGAGTGGTGTCAGTCTGCTCTTCCCTGGGTGTGTTACATTGACAGAGTGGGGTTAGTCTGCTCTTCCCTGGGTATGTTACATTGACCGAGTGAGGTCAATCTTCTGTTCCCTGGGTGAGTTACATTGACAGAGAGGGGTCAGTCTGCTCTTCCCTGGCTGTGTTACAATGACAGAGTGGGGTCAGACTGCTCTTCCTTGGGTGTGTTACATTGACAGAGTGGGGTCAGTCTACTCTTCCCGCAGTGTGTTACATTGACAGAGTGAGGTCAGTCTGCTCTTCCCTGGGTGAGTTACATTGAGATAGAGGGGTCACTCTGGTCTCCCCTGGGTGTGTTACATTGACAGAGTTGGGTGAGTCTGCTCTTCCCTGGGTCTGTGATATTGACAGAGTGGGGTCAGTCTGCTCTTCCCTGGGTGTGTTACATTGACAGAGTGCTGTCAGTGTGCTCTTCCCTGGGTGCGTGACATTGACAGAGTGGGGTCAGTCTGCTCTTCCCTGGGTGTGTTACATTGACAGAGTGGGGTCAGTCTGCTCTTCCCTGGGTGCGTGACATTGACAGAGTGGGGTCAGTCTGCTCTTCCCTCGGTGTTTTACATTGACAGAGTGGGGTCAGTCTGCTCTTTCCTGGGTGTGTTACATTGACAGAGTGGGGACAGTCTGCTCTTCCCTGGTTGAGTTACATTGACAGAGTGAGGTCAGTCTGCTCTTCCCTGGCTGTGTTACATTTACAGAGTGGGGTCAGTCTACTCTTCCCTGGGTGTCTTACATTGACAGAGTGGGGTCAGTCTGCTCTTCCCTGGGTGTGTTACATTGACAGAGTGGGGTCAGTCTGCTCTTCCCTGGGTGTGATATACTGACAGAGTGGGGTCAGTCTGCTCTTCCCTGGGTGATGTAAATTGACAGAGTGGGGTCATTCCGCTCTACCCTGGGTGCGTTACATTGACAGAGGGTGGTCAATCTTCTCTTCCCTGGGTGAGTTACATTGACAGAGTGGGGTCAGTCTGCTCTTCCCTGGGTGCGTTGCATTGACAGAGTGGGGTCAGTCTGTTCTTCCCTGAGTGTGTTTCTTTGACAGAGTGGGTTCAGTCTGCTCTTCCCTGGGAGTGTTACATTGACAGAACAGGGTCCTTCTGCCTTTCACTGGGTGTGTTACATTGACAGAGTGGGGTTAGTCTGCTCTTCCCTGGGTGTGTTACATTGACAGATTGAGGTCCGTCTGCTCTTCCCTGGGTGAGTTACATTGACAGAGTGGGGTCAGTCTGCTCTTCCCAGGGTGTGTTACATTGACCGAGTTGGGTCAGTCTGATCTTCCCAGGGTTTATAACGTTGAGAGAAAGGGGTCAGTCTGCTCTTCCCTGGGTGTGTTACATTGCCAGAGTGGGTTCAGTCTGCTCTTCCCTGGGCGTGTTACAATGACAGAGAGGGGTCAGTCTGCTCTTCCCTCGGTGGGTTACATTGAAAGTGTGGGGTCAGTCTGCTCTTCCCTGGGTGTGTTACATTGACACAGTGGGGTCAATCTGCTCTTCCCTGGGTGTGTTACATTGACAGTGCGCGGTCAGTCTGCTCTTCCCTGGGTGCGTGACATTGACAGAATGGGGTCAGTCTGCTCTTCCCTGGGTGTGTTACATTGACAGAGTGGGGTCAGTCTCCTCTTCCCTGGGTGTGTTACATTGACAGAGAGGGGTCAGTCTGCTCTTCCCTGGATGTGTTACATTGAAAGTGTGGGGTCAGTCTGCTCTTCCCTGGGTGTGTTACATTGACACAGTGGGGTCAGTCTGCTCTTCCCTGGGTGCGTGACATTGACAGAGTGCGGTCAGTCTGCTCTTCCCAGGGTGTGTTACATTGACAGAGTGGGGTCAGTCTGCTCTTCCCTGGGTGTGTTACATTCACAGAGTGGGGTCAGTCTCCTCTTCCCTGGGTGTGTTACATTGACAGAGTGCGGTCAGTGTGCTCTTCCCTGGGTGCGTGACATTGACAGAGTGGGGTCAGTCTGCTCTTCCCTGGGTGTGTTACATTGACAGAGTGGGGTCAGTCTGCTCGTCCCTGGGTGCGTGACTTTGACAGAGTGGGGTCAGTCTGCTCTTCCCTCGGTGTTTTACATTGACAGAGTGGGGTCAGTCTGCTCTTCCCTGGGTGTGTTACATTGACAGAGTGGGGAAAGTCTGCTCTTCCCCGGGTGTGTTACATTGACAGAGTGAGGTCAGTCTGCTCTACCCTGGGTGTATTACATTGACAGATTGGGGTCCGTCTACTCTTCCCTGGGTGTCTTACATTGACAGAGCGGGGTCAGTCTGCTCTTCCCTGGGTGTGTTACATTGACAGAGTGGGGTCAATCTGCTCTTGCCTGGGTGTGATATACTGACAGAGTGGGGTCAGTCTGCTCTTCCCTGGGTGAGTTACATTGACACAGTGGGGTCAGTCTGTTTTTCCCTGGGTGCGTTACATTGACAGATTGGGGTCAGTCTGCTCTTCCCTGGGTGTGTTACATTGACAGAGTGGGGTCAGTCTGCTCTTCCCTGGGAGGGTTACATTGAAAGAGTGGGGTCAGTCTTCTCTTCCCTGGGTGTGTTACATTGACTGATTGGGGTCAGTCTGCTCTTCCCCAAGTGTGTTACATTGACACAGTGGGGTCATCTGCTCTTCCCTTGGTGTGTTACAATGACAGAGTGGGGTCAGTGCGCACTTCCCAGGGTGTGTTACATTGACAGAGTGGGGGTCAGTCTGCTCTTCCCAGGGTGTATTGCTTTGACAGAGTGTGGTCAGTCTGCTCTTCCCAGGGCGTGTCACATTGACAGAGTGGGGTCAGTCTGCTCTTTTATGGGTGGGTTACATTGACTGAGTGGGGTCAGTCTGCTCTTCCCTGGGTGTTTTACATTGACAGAGTGGGGTCAGTCTGCTCTTTTATGGGTGGGTTACATTGACTGAGTGGGGTCAGTCTGCTCTTCCCTGGGTGTTTTACATTGACAGAGTGGGGTCAGTCTGTTCTTCCCTGGGTGTGTTACATTGACAGAGTGGGTTCAGTCTGCTCTTCCCTGGGTGTGTTACATTGACAGAGTGGGGACAGTCTTATCTCCCAGGGTTTGTTACATTGACAGAGTGGGGTCAGTCTGCTCTTCCCTTGCTGTGTTACAATGACAGAGTGGGGTCAGTCTGCTCTTCCCTGGGTGTGTTACATTGACAGAGTGGGGGTCAGTCTGCTCTTCCCAGGGTGTGTTACATTGACAGAGTGTGGTCAGTCTGCTCTTCCCAGGGCGTGTTACATTGACAGAGTGGGGTCAGTCTGCTCTTTTATGGGTGGGTTACATTGACAGAATGAATTCAGTCTGCTCTTCCCTGCGTGTGTTGCATTGACAGAGTGGGGTCAGTCTGATCTTCCCTGGTTGTGTTACATTGACAGAGTGAGTTCAGTCTGCTCTTCCCTGGGTGTGTTACATTGACAGAGTGGGGTCAGTCTGCTCTTCCCTGGGTGTGTTACATTGACAGAGTGAGGTCAGTCTGCTCTTCCCTGGGTTTGTTACATTGACAGAGTGGGGTCAGTCTGATCTTCCTTGGGTGTGTTAAATTGACTGTGTTGGGTCAGTCTGCTCTTCCCTGGGGGTGTTACATTGACAGAGTGGCGTCAGTCTGTTCTTCCCTGGGAGTGTTACAGTGACAGGGTGGTGTCAGTCTGCTGTCCCCTGGGTGTGTTACATTGACAGAGTGAGTTCAGTCTGCTCTTCCCTGGCTATGTCACATTGACAGAGTGGGGTCAGTCTGCTCTTCCCTGGGTGTGTTACATTGACAGTGTGGGGTCAGTCTGCTCTTCCCTGGGTGTGTTACATTGACAGATTTGGGTCAATCTGCTCTTCCCTGGGTGGGTAACATTGACAGAGTGGGGTCAGTCTGCTCTTCCCTGGGTGTGTTTCATTGACAGAATGGGGTCAGTTTGCTCTTCCCTGGGTGTGTTACATTGACACAGTGGGGTCAGTCTGTTCTCCCAGGGTTTGTTACATTGACAGAGTGGGGTCAGTCTGTTCTTCCCTGGGTGTGTTACATTGACAGAGTGAGGTCAGTCTGCTCTTCCCAGGGCGTGTCACATTGACAGAGTGGGGTCAATCTGCTCTTCCCTGGGTGGGTAACATTGACACAGTGTGGTCAGTCTGCTCTTCCAAGGGCGTGTCACATTGACAGAGTGGGGCCAGTCTGCTCTTTTATGGGTGGGTTACATTGACAGAGTGGGGTAAGTCTGCTATTCCCTGGGTGTGTTACATAGACAGATTGGTGTCAGTCTGCTCTTCCCTTGGGGGGGTTACATTGACAGAGTGGAGTCAGTCTGTTCTTCCCTGGGTGTGTTACATTGACAGAGTGGGGTCAGTCAGCTCTTCCCTGGGTGTGTTACATTGACTGAGTGGGGTCAGTCTGTTCTTCCCTGGGTGTGTTACATTGACAGAGTGGGTTCAGTCTGCTCTTCCCTGGGTGTGTGACATTGACAGAGTGGGGTCAGTCTGTTCTCCCAGGGTGTGTTACATTGACAGAGTGGGGTCAGTCTGATCTTCCCTGGGTGTGTTACATTCACACAGTGGGGTCAGTCTGACCTTCCCTGCTTGTGTTACATTGACATAGTGGGGTCAGTCTGATCTTCCCTGGTTGTGTTACATTGACAGAGTGAGTTCAGTCTGCTCTTCCCAGGGCGTCTCACATTGACAGAGTGAGGTCAATCTGCTCTTCCCTGGGTGGGTAACATTGACAGAGTGTGGTCAGTCTGCTCTTCCCAGGGCGTGTCACATTGACAGAGTGGGGCCAGTCTGCTCTTTTATGGGTGGGTTATATTGACAGAGTGGGGTAAGTCTGCTATTCCCTGGGTGCGTTACATTGACAGATTGGGGTCAGTCTGTTCTTTCCTGGGTGTATTACATTGACAGAGTGGGGTCAGTCTGTTCTTCCCTGGGTGTGTTACATTGACAGAGTGGGTTCAGTCTGCTCTTCCCTGGGTGTGTTACAGTGACAGAGTGGGGTCAGTCTGTTCTCCCAGGGTTTGTTACATTGACAGAGTGGGGGTCAGTCTGCTCTTCCCTTGCTGTGTTACAATGACAGAGTGGGGTCTGTGCACTTCCCTGTGTGTGTTACATTGACAGAGTGGGGTCAGTCTGCTCTTCCCAGGGTGTGTTACATTGACAGAGTGTGGTCAGTCTGCTCTTCCCAGGGCGTGTCACATTGACAGAGTGGGGTCAGTCTGCTCTTTTATGGGTGGGTTACATTGACAGAATGAATTCAGTCTGCTCTTCCCTGCGTGTGTTACATTGACAGATTGGCGTCAGTCTGCTCTTCCCTGGGTTTGTTACATTGACAGAGTGGGGTCAGTCTTCTCTTCCCTGGGTGTGTTACATTGACAGATTGGGGTCAGTCTGCTCTTCCCTGAGTGTTTTACATTGACAGAGTGGGGTCAGTCTGTTCTTCCTTGGGTGTGTTAAATTGACAGTGTTGGGTCAGTCTGCTCTTCCCTGGGTGTGTTAAATTGACAGAGTGGGGTCAGTTTGTTCTTCCCTTGGTGTGTTACATTGACAGAGTGGTATCTGTCTGCTCTTCCCTGGGTGGGTTACATTGACAGAGTGGTTTCAGTCTGTTCTCCCATTGTGTGTTACATTGACAGAGTGGGGTCAGTCTGCTCTTCCCTGGGTGTGTTACAATGACAGAGTGGGGTTAGTGTGCACATCACTGGGTGGGTTACATTGACAGAGTGGGGTAAGTCTGCAGTTCACTGTGTGAGTAATTTTGCAGAAGAGGACATTCTGCTCTTCTCTGGGTGGGTTACATTGACAGAGTGAGGTTAGTCTGCTCTTCCCTGGGTTTGTTACATTGACAGAGTTTGGTCAGTCTGCTCTTCCCTGGGTGTGTTACATTGACAGAGTTGGGTCAGTGTGCTCTTCCAGGGCGTGTCACATTGACAGAGTGGGGTCAGTCTGCTCTTCCCTGGGTTTGTTACATTGACAGAGTGAGGTTAGTCTGCTCTTCCCAGGGCGTGTCACATTGACAGAGTGGGGTCAGTCTGCTCTTTTATGGGTGGGTTACATTGACAGAGTGGGGTCAGTCTGCTCTTCCCTGGGTTTGTTACATTGACAGAGTTTGGTCAGTCTGCTCTTCCCTGGGTGTGTTACATTGACAGAGTTGGGTCAGTGTGCTCTTCCAGGGCGTGTCACATTGACAGAGTGGGGTCAGTCTGCTCTTCCCTGGGTTTGTTACATTGACAGAGTGAGGTTAGTCTGCTCTTCCCAGGGCGTGTCACATTGACAGTGTGGGGTCAGTCTGCTCTTCCCTGGGTGGGTTACATTGACAGAGTGGGGTCAGTCTGCTCTTCCTTGGGTGTGTTACATTGGCAGAGTGAGGTCAGTCTGCTCTTCCCTGGGTTTGTTACATTGACATAGTGGGGTCAGTCTGTACTTCCCTGGGTGTGTTACATTGACAGAGTGGGGTCAGTCTGCTCTTCCCTGGGTGTGTTACATTGACAGAGTGGGGTCAGTCTGCACTTCCCTGGGTGTGTTACATTGACAGAGTGAGGTCAGTCTGCTCCTCCCTGGGTTTGTTACATTTACAGAGTGTGGTCAGTCTACTCTTCCCTGGGTGTGTTACATTGACAGAGTGGGGTAAGACTGCAGTTGACTGTGTGAGTAATTTTGCAGAAGCGGTCATTCTGCTCTTCTCTGGGTGGGTTACATTGACAGAGTGAGGTCAGTCTGCTCTTCCCTGGGTTTGTTAAATTGACAGAGTGGGGACAGTCTGCTCTTCCCTGGGTGTGTTACAGTGACAGGGTGGGTTCAGTCTGCTCCTCCCTGGGTGTGTTACATTGACAGAGTTGGGTCAGTCTGCTTTTCCCTGGGTGTGTTACATTGACAGAGTTGGGTAAGACTGCAGTTGACTGTGTGAGTAATTTTGCAGAAGCGGTCATTCTGCTCTTCTCTGGGTGGGTTACATTGACAGAGTGAGGTCAGTCTGCTCTTCCCTGGGTGTGTTACAGTGACAGGGTGGGTTCAGTCTGCTCCTCCCTGGTTGTGTTACATTGACAGAGTGAGTTCAGTCTGCTCTTCCCTGGGTGTGTTACATTGACAGTTTGGGGTCAGTCTGCTCTTCCCTGGGTGTGTTACATTGACAGAGTGAGGTCAGTCTGCTCTTCCCTGGGGTTTGTTACATTGACAGATTGGGGTCAGTCTTCTCTTCCCTGGGTGTGTTACATTAACAGATTGGGGTCAGTCTGCTCTTCCCTGAGTGTGTTACATTGACAGAGTGGGGTCAGTCTGTTCTTCCTTGGGTGTGTTAAATTGACAGTGTTGGGTCAGTCTGCTCTTCCCTGGGTATGTTACATTGACAGAGTGGAGTCAGTCTGTTCTTCCCTGGGAGTTTTACAGTGACAGGGTGGTGTCAGTCTGCTCTCCGCTGGGTATGTTACATTGACAGAGTGGGGTCAGTCTGTTCTTCCCTGGGAGTGTTAGAGTGACAGGGTGGTGTCAGTCTGCTCTCCCCTGGGTATGTTACATTGACAGAGTGGGGTCAGTCTGCTCTTCCCTGGGTGTGTTAAATTGACAGAGTGGGGTCAGTCTGTTCTTCCCTTGGTGTGTTACATTGACAGAGTGGTATCTGTCTGCTCTTCCCTGGGTGTGTTACATTGACAGAGTGGGGTCAGTCTGTTCTCCCATTGTGTGTTACATTGACAGAGTGCGGTCAGTCTGCTCTTCCCTGGGTGTGTTACAATGACAGAGTGGGGTCAGTCTGTTCTTCCCTGGGTGTGTTACATTGACAGAGTGGGTTCAGTCTGCTCTTCCCTGGGTGTGTTACATTGACAGAGTGGGGTCAGCCTGTTCTCCCAGGGTTTGTTACATTGACAGAGTGGGGGTCAGTCTGCTCTTCCCTTGCTGTGTTACAATGACAGAGTGGGGTCTGTGCACTTCCCTGTGTGTGTTACATTGACAGAGTGGGGGTCAGTCTGCTCTTCCCAGGGTGTGTTACATTGACAGAGTGTGGTCAGTCTGCTCTTCCCAGGGCATGTCACATTGACAGAGTGGGGTCAGTCTGCTCTTTTATGGGTGGTTTACATTGACAGAATGAATTCAATCTGCTCTTCCCTGCGTGTGTTACATTGACAGAGTGGGGTCAGTCTGCACTTCCCTGGGTGTGTTACATTGACAGAGTGAGGTCAGTCTGCTCTTCCCTGGGTTTGTTACATTGACAGAGTGGGGTCAGTCTTCTCTTCCCTGGATGTGTTACATTGACAGATTGGGGTCAGTCTGCTCTTCCCTGAGTGTGTTACATTGACAGAGTGGGGTCAGTCTGTTCTTCCTTGGGTGTGTTAAATTGACAGTGTTGGGTCAGTCTGCTCTTCCCTGGGTGTGTTAAATTGACAGAGTGGGGTCAGTCTGTTCTTCCCTTGGTGTGTTACATTGACAGAGTGGTATCTGTCTGCTCTTCCCTGGGTGGGTTACATTGACAGAGTGGTTTCAGTCTGTTCTCCCATTGTGTGTTACATTGAAAGAGTGGGGTCAGTCTGCTCTTCCCTGGGTGTGTTACAATGACAGAGTGGGGTCAGTGTGCACATCACTGGGTGGGTTACATTGACAGAGTGGGGTAAGTCTGCAGTTCACTGTGTGAGTAATTTTGCAGAAGAGGACATTCTGCTCTTCTCTGGGTGGGTTACATTGACAGAGTGAGGTTAGTCTGCTCCTCCCTGGGTTTGTTACATTGACAGAGTTTGGTCAGTCTGCTCTTCCCTGGGTGTGTTACATTGACAGAGTTGGGTCAGTGTGCTCTTCCAGGGCGTGTCACATTGACAGAGTGGGGTCAGTCTGCTCTTCCCTGGGTGTGTTACATTGACAGAGTGAGGTTAGTCTGCTCTTCCCAGGGCGTGTCACATTGACAGAGTGGGGTCAGTCTGCTCTTTTATGGGTGGGCTACATTGACAGAGTGGGGTCAGTCTGCTCTTCCCTGGGTGTGTTACATTGGCAGAGTGAGGTCAGTCTGCTCTTCCCTGGGTTTGTTACATTGACATAGTGGGGTCAGTCTGTACTTCCCTGGGTGTGTTACATTGACAGAGTGGGGTCAGTCTGCTCTTCCCTGGGTGTGTTACATTGACAGAGTGGGGTCAGTCTGCACTTCCCTGGGTGTGTTACATTGACAGAGTGAGGTCAGTCTGCTCTCCCCTGGGTTTGTTACATTTACAGAGTGTGGTCAGTCTACTCTTCCCTGGGTGTGTTACATTGACAGAGTGGGGTAAGACTGCAGTTGACTGTGTGAGTAATTTTGCAGAAACGGTCATTCTGCTCTTCTCTGGGTGGGTTACATTGACAGAGTGAGGTCAGTCTGCTCTTCCCTGGGTTTGTTAAATTGACAGAGTGGGGACAGTCTGCTCTTCCCTGGGTGTGTTACAGTGACAGGGTGGGTTCAGTCTGCTCCTCCCTGGGTGTGTTACATTGACAGAGTTGGGTCAGTCTGCTTTTCCCTGGGTGTGTTTCATTGACAGAGTGGGGTAAGACTGCAGTTGACTGTGTGAGTAATTTTGCAGAAGCGGTCATTCTGCTCTTCTCTGGGTGGGTTACATTGACAGAGTGAGGTCAGTCTGCTCTTCCCTGGGTGTGTTACAGTGACAGGGTGGGTTCAGTCTGCTCCTCCCTGGTTGTGTTACATTGACAGAGTGAGTTCAGTCTGCTCTTCCCTGGGTGTGTTACATTGACAGAGTGGGGTCAGTCTGCTCTTCCCTGGGTGTGTTACATTGACAGAGTGAGGTCAGTGTGCTCTTCCCTGGGTTTGTTACATTGACAGATTGGGGTCAGTCTTCTCTTCCCTGGGTGTGTTACATTAACAGATTGGGGTCAGTCTGCTCTTCCCTGAGTGTGTTACATTGACAGAGTGTGGTCAGTCTGTTCTTCCTTGGGTGTGTTAAATTGACAGTGTTGGGTCAGTCTGCTCTTCCCTGGGTGTGTTACATTGACAGAGTGGCGTCAGTCTGTTCTTCCCTGGGAGTTTTACAGTGACAGTGTGGTGTCATTCTGCTCTCCCCTGGGTGTGTTAAATTGACACAGTGGGGTCAGTCTGTTATTCCTTGGGTGTGTTAAATTGACAGTGTTGGGTCAGTCTGCTCTTCCCTGGGTGTGTTACATTGACAGAGTGGCGTCAGTCTGTTCTTCGCTGGGAGTGTTACAGTGACAGAGTGGTGTCAGTCTGCTCTCCCCTGGGTATGTTACATTGACAGAGTGCGGTCAGTCTGCTCTTCCCTGGGTGTGTTACAATGACAGAGTGGGGTCAGTCTGTTCTTCCCTGCGTGTGTTACATTGACAGAGTGGGTTCAGTCTGCTCTTCCCTGGGTGTGTTACATTGACAGAGTGGGGTCAGTCTGTTCTCCCAGGGTTTGTTACATTGACAGAGTGGGGGTCAGTCTGCAATTCCCTTGCTGTGTTACAATGACAGAGTGGGGTCTGTGCACTTCCCTGTGTGTGTTACATTGACAGAGTGTGGTCAGTCTGCTCTTCCCAGGGCGTGTCACATTGACAGAGTGGGGTCAGTCTGCTCTTTTATGGGTGGGTTACATTGACAGAATGAATTCAGTCTGCTCTTCCCTGCGTGTGTTACATTGACAGAGTGGGGTCAGTCTGCTCTTCCCTGGGTGTGTTACATTGACAGAGTGAGGTCAGTCTGCTCTTCCCTGGGTTTGTTACATTGACAGAGTGGGGTCAGTCTTCTCTTCCCTGGATGTGTTACATTGACAGATTGGGGTCAGTCTGCTCTTCCCTGAGTGTGTTACATTGACAGAGTGGGGTCAGTCTGTTCTTCCTTGGGTGTGTTAAATTGACAGTGTTGGGTCAGTCTGCTCTTCCCTGGGTGTGTTAAATTGACAGAGTGGGGTCAGTGTGTTCTTCCCTTGGTGTGTTACATTGACAGAGTAGTATCTGTCTGCTCTTCCCTGGGTGGGTTACATTGACAGAGTGGTTTCAGTCTGTTCTCCCATTGTGTGTTACATTGACAGAGTGGGGTCAGTCTGCTCTTCCCTGGGTGTGTTACAATGACAGAGTGGGGTCAGTGTGCACATCACTGGGTGGGTTACATTGACAGAGTGGGGTAAGTCTGCAGTTCACTGTGTGAGTAATTTTGCAGAAGAGGACATTCTGCTCTTCTCTGGGTGGGTTACATTGACAGAGTGAGGTTAGTCTGCTCTTCCCTGGGTTTGTTACATTGACAGAGTTTGGTCAGTCTGGTCTTCCCTGGGTGTGTTACATTGACAGAGTGAGGTTAGTCTGCTCTTCCCAGGGCGTGTCACATTGACAGAGTGGGGTCAGTCTGCTCTTTTATGGTGGTCTACTTTGACAGAGTGGGGTCAGTCTGCTCTTCCCTGGGTGTGTTACATTGGCAGAGTGAGGTCAGTCTGCTCTTCCCTGGGTTTGTTACATTGACATAGTGGGGTCAGTCTGTACTTCCCTGGGTGTGTTACATTGACAGAGTGGGGTCAGTCTGCTCTTCCCTGGGTGTGTTACATTGACAGAGTGGGGTCAGTCTGCACTTCCTGGGTGTGTTACATTGACAGAGTGTGGTCAGTCTACTCTTCCCTGGGTATGTTACATTGACAGAGTGGGGTAAGACTGCAGTTGACTGTGTGAGTAATTTTGCAGATGCGGTCATTCTGCTCTTCTCTGGGTGGGTTACATTGACAGAGTGAGGTCAGTCTGCTCTTCCCTGGGTTTGTTAAATTGACAGAGTGGGGACAGTCTGCTCTTCCCTGGGTGTGTTACAGTGACAGGGTGGGTTCAGTCTGCTCCTCCCTGGGTGTGTTACATTGACAGAGTTGGGTCAGTCTGCTTTTCCCTGGGTGTGTTACATTGACAGAGTTGGGTAAGACTGCAGTTGACTGTGTGAGTAATTTTGCAGAAGCGGTCATTCTGCTCTTCTCTGGGTGGGTTACATTGACAGAGTGAGGTCAGTCTGCTCTTCCCTGGGTGTGTTACAGTGACAGGGTGGGATCAGTCTGCTCCTCCCTGGTTGTGTTACATTGACAGAGTGAGTTCAGTCTGCTCTTCCCTGGGTGTGTTACATTGACAGAGTGGGGTCAGTCTGCTCTTCCCTGGGTGTGTTACTTTGACAGAGTGAGGTCAGTCTGCTCTTCCCTGGGTTTGTTACATTGACAGTTTGGGGTCAGTCTGCTCTTCCCTGGGTGTGTTACATTGACAGAGTGGGGTCAGTCTGCTCTTCGCTGAGTGTGTTACATTGACAGAGTGGGGTCAGTCTGTTCTTCCTTGGGTGTGTTAAATTGACAGTGTTGGGTCAGTCTGCTCTTCCCTGGGTGTGTTACATTGACAGAGTGGCGTCAGTCTGTTCTTCGCTGGGAGTGTTACAGTGACAGAGTGGTGTCAGTCTGCTCTCCCCTGGGTATGTTACATTGACAGAGTGCGGTCAGTCTGCTCTTCCCTGGGTGTGTTACAATGACAGAGTGGGGTCAGTCTGTTCTTCCCTGGGTGTGTTACATTGACAGAGTGGGTTCAGTCTGCTCTTCCCTGGGTGTGTTACATTGACAGAGTGGGGTCAGTCTGTTCTCCCAGGGTTTGTTACATTGACAGAGTGGGGGTCAGTCTGCTCTTCCCTTGCTGTGTTACAATGACAGAGTGGGGTCTGCGCACTTCCCTGTGTGTGTTACATTGACAGAGTGGGGGTCAGTCTGCCCTTCCCAGGGTGTGTTACATTGACAGAGTGTGGTCAGACTGCTCTTCCCAGGGCATGTCACATTGACAGAGTGGGGTCAGTCTGCTCTTTTATAGGTGGTTTACATTGACAGAATGAATTCAGTCTGCTCTTCCCTGCGTGTGTTACATTGACAGAGTGGGGTCAGTCTGCTCTTCCCTGGGTGTGTTACATTGACAGAGTGAGGTCAGTCTGCTCTTCCCTGGGTTTGTTACATTGACAGAGTGGGGTCAGTCTTCTCTTCCCTGGATGTGTTACATTGACAGATTGGGGTCAGTCTGCTCTTCCCTGAGTGTGTTACATTGACAGAGTGGGGTCAGTCTGTTCTTCCTTGGGTGTGTTAAATTGACAGTGTTGGGTCAGTCTGCTCTTCCCTGGGTGTGTTAAATTGACAGAGTGGGGTCAGTCTGTTCTTCCCTTGGTGTGTTACATTGACAGAGTGGTATCTGTCTGCTCTTCCCTGGGTGGGTTACATTGACAGAGTGGTTTCAGTCTGTTCTCCCATTGTGTGTTACATTGACAGAGTGGGGTCAGTCTGCTCTTCCCTGGGTGTGTTACAATGACAGAGTGGGGTCAGTGTGCACATCACTGGGTGGGTTACATTGACAGAGTGGGGTAAGTCTGCAGTTCACTGTGTGAGTAATTTTGCAGAAGAGGACATTCTGCTCTTCTCTGGGTGGGTTACATTTACAGAGTGAGGTTAGTCTGCTCTTCCCTGGGTTTGTTACATTGACAGAGTTTGGTCAGTCTGCTCTTCCCTGGGTGTGTTACATTGACAGAGTTGGGTCAGTGTGCTCTTCCAGGGCGTGTAACATTGACAGAGTGGGGTCAGTCTGCTCTTCCCTGGGTGTGTTACATTGACAGAGTGAGGTTAGTCTGCTCTTCCCAGGGCGTGTCACATTGACAGAGTGGGGTCAGTCTGCTCTTTTATGGGTGGTCTACTTTGACAGAGTGGGGTCAGTCTGCTCTTCCCTGGGTGTGTTACATTGGCAGAGTGAGGTCAGTCTGCTCTTCCCTGGGTTTGTTACATTGACATAGTGGGGTCAGTCTGTACTTCCCTGGGTGTGTTACATTGACAGAGTGGGGTAAGACTGCAGTTGACTGTGTGAGTAATTTTGCAGATGCGATCATTCTGCTCTTTTCTGGGTGGGTTACATTGACAGAGTGAGGTCAGTCTGCTCTTCCCTGGGTTTGTTACATTGACATAGTGGGGTCAGTCTGCTCTTCCCTGGGTGTGTATCATTGACAGTGTGGGATCAGTCTGCTCTTCCCTGGGTTTGTTACATTGACAGTGTGGGGTCAGTCTGATCTTCCCTGGGTGCATAAACGTTGAGAGAAAGGGGTCAGTCTGCTCTTCCCTGGGTGTGTTACATTGACAGAGTGGGGTCAGTCTGCTCTTCCCTGGGTGTGTTACATTGACAGAGTGTGGTCAGTCTACTCTTCCCTGGGTATGTTACATTGACAGAGTGGGGTAAGACTGCAGTTGACTGTGTGAGTAATTTTGCAGATGCGATCATTCTGCTCATCTCTGGGTGGGTTACATTGACAGAGTGAGGTCAGTCTGCTCTTCCCTGGGTTTGTTAAATTGACAGAGTGGGGACAGTCTGCTCTTCCCTGGGTGTGTTACAGTGACAGGGTGGGTTCAGTCTGCTCCTCCCTGGGTGTGTTACATTGACAGAGTTGGGTCAGTCTGCTTTTCCCTGGGTGTGTTACATTGACAGAGTTGGGTAAGACTGCAGTTGACTGTGTGAGTAATTTTGCAGAAGCGGTCATTCTGCTCTTCTCTGGGTGGGTTACATTGACAGAGTGAGGTCAGTCTGCTCTTCCCTGGGTGTGTTACAGTGACAGGGTGGGATCAGTCTGCTCCTCCCTGGTTGTGTTAAATTGACAGAGTGAGTTCAGTCTGCTCTTCCCTGGGTGTGTTACATTGACAGAGTGGGGTCAGTCTGCTCTTCCCTGGGTGTGTTACTTTGACAGAGTGAGGTCAGTCTGCTCTTCCCTGGGTTTGTTACATTGACAGTTTGGGGTCAGTCTGCTCTTCCCTGGGTGTGTTACATTGACAGAGTAGGGTCAGTCTGCTCTTCGCTGAGTGTGTTACATTGACAGAGTGGGGTCAGTCTGTTCTTCCTTGGGTGTGTTAAATTGACAGTGTTGGGTCAGTCTGCTCTTCCCTGGGTGTGTTACATTGACAGAGTGGCGTCAGTCTGTTCTTCCCTGGGAGTGTTACAGTGACAGGGTGGTGTCAGTCTGCTCTCCCCTGGGTATGTTACATTGACAGAGTGGGGTCAGTCTGCTCTTCCCTGGGGGTGTTAAATTGACAGAGTGGGGTCAGTCTGTTCTTCCCTTGGTGTGTTACATTGACAGAGTGGTATCTGTCTGCTCTTCCCTGGGGGTGTTACATTGACAGAGTGGGGTCAGTCTGTTCTCCCATTGTGTGTTACATTGACAGAGTGCGGTCAGTCTGCTCTTCCCTGGGTGTGTTACAATGACAGAGTGGGGTCAGTGTGCACATCACTGGGTGGGTTACATTGACAGAGTGGGGTAAGTCTGCAGTTCACTGTGTGAGTAATTTTGCAGAAGAGGACATTCTGCTCTTCTCTGGGTGGGTTACATTGACAGAGTGAGGTCAGACTGCTCTTCCCTGGGTTTGTTCCATTGACAGAGTTTGGTCAGTCTGCTCTTCCCTGGGTGTGTTACATTGACAGAGTTGGGTCAGTGTGCTCTTCCCAGGGCGTGTCACATTGACAGAGTGGGGTCAGTCTGCTCTTTTATGGGTGTATTACATTGACAGAGTGAGGTTAGTCTGCTCTTCCCAGGGCGTGTCACATTGACAGAGTGGGGTCAGTCTGCTCTTTTATGGGTGGGTTACATTGACAGAGTGGGGTCAGTCTGCTCTTCCCTGGGTGTGTAACATTGGCAGAGTGAGGTCAGTCTGCTCTTCCCTGCGTTTGTTACATTGCCACAGTGGAGTCAGTCTGCTCTTCCCTGGGTGTGTTACATTGAGAGATTGGGGTTAGTCTGCTCTTCCCCAAGTTTGTTACATTGACAGAGTGGGGTCAGTCTGCACTTCCCTGGGTGTGTTACATTGATAGAGTGAGGTCAGCCTGCTCTTCCCTGGGTTTGTTACATTTACAGAGTGTGGTCAGTCTGCTCTTCCCTGGGTGTGTTACATTGACAGAGTGAGGTCAGTCTGCTCTTCCCTGGGTGTGTTACATTGACAGAGTGGCGTCAGTCTGTTCTTCCCTGGGTGTTTTAAGTGACAGGGTGGTGTCAGTCTGCTCTCCGCTGGGTGTGTTACATTGACAGAGTGGGGTCAGTCTGCTCTTCTCTGGATGTGTAAAATTGACAGAGTGGGGTCAGTCTGTTCTTCCCTTGGTGTGTTACATTGACAGAGTGGTATCTGTCTGCTCTTCCCTGGGTGTGTTACATTGACAGAGTGGGGTCAGTCTGTTCTCCCATTGTGTGTTACATTGACAGAGTGGGGTCAGTCTGCTCTTCCCTGGGTGTGTTACAATGACAGAGTGGGGTCAATGTGCACTTCACTGGGTGGGTTACATTGACAGAGTGGGGAAGTCTGCAGTTCAATGTGAGTAACTTTGCAGAAGAGGTCATTCTGCTCTTCTCTGGGTGGGTTACATTGTCAGAGTGCGGTCAGTCTGCTCTTCCCTGGGTTTGTTACATTGACAGAGTTTGGTCAGTCTGCTCTTCCCTGGGTGTGTTACATTGACAGAGTTGGGTCAGTGTGCTCTTCCCAGGGCGTGTCACATTGACAGAGTGGGAACAGTCTGCTCTTTTATGGGTGGGTTACATTGACAGAGTGGGGTCAGTCTGCTCTTCCCTGAGTCTGTTACATTGACAGAGTGGGGTCAGTCTGATCTTCCCTGGTTGTGTTACATTGACAGAGTGAGTTCAGTCTGCTCTTCCCTGGGTGTGTTACATTGACAGAGTGGGGTCAGTCTGTTCTCCCATTGTGTGTTACATTGACAGAGTGAGTTCAGTCTGCTCTTCCCTGGGTGTGTTACATTGACAGAGTGGGGTCAGTCTGCTCTTCCCTGGGAGGGTTACATTTACAGAGTGGGGTCAGTCTTCTCTTCCCTGGGTGTGTTACATTGACAGATTGGGGTCCGTCTGCTCTTCCCCAAGTTTGTTACATTGACACAGTTGGGTCAGTCTGCTCTTCCCTGGCTGTGTTACATTGACAGAGTGAGGTCAGTCTGCTCTTCCCAGGGCGTGTCACATTGACAGAGTGGGGTCAATCTGCTCTTCCCTGGGTGGGTAACATTGACAGATTGTGGTCAGTCTGCTCTTCCCAGGGCGTGTCACATTGACAGAGTGGGGCCAGTCTGCTCTTTTATGGGTGGGTTACATTGACAGAGTGGGGTAAGTCTGCTATTCCCTGGGTGTGTTACATTGACAGAGTGGGGTCAGTCTGCTCTTTCCTGGGTGGGTTACATTGACAGAGTGGGGTCAGTCTGCCCTTCCCTGGGTGTGTTACATTGACAGAGTGGGGGTCAGTCTGCTCTTCCCTGGGTTTGTTACTTTGATAGGGTCGGGTCAGTCTGCACTTCCCTGGGTGTGTTACATTGACAGAGTGGGGTCAGTCTGCTCTTCCCTGGGTGAGTTACATTGACAGAGTGGGGTCAGTCTGCCCTTCCCTGTGTGTGTTACTTTGACAGATTGGGTGTCAGTGTGCTCTTCCCTGGGTTTGTTACTTTGACAGAGTGGGGTCAGTCTTCTCTTCCCTGGGTGTGTTACATTGACAGATTGGGGTCAGTGTGCACTTCCCTCGGTGGGTTACATTGACAGAGTTGGGTCAGTCTGCTCTTCAGTGCATGGGTCACGTGACGGTCTACCTCTTTCATTGGGGCGGATGTCAAGGAGCATCTTAAACCGGAGAGGGATCGGGGGGAATTGGAGCCGTTTAGAGAGAGAGTACAGAAGGTAAGACAGCTCAGCTCAAAGCACGGTTGTTAATGCTGCCCCGATTAAAATATTGAAGATGGCAGAGGGGCAGATGAGCTGAGACAGGGTGGGAGCTGGGCGATATTGATGATGTGGAAGGACAGTGTGTGTATCTGATCACATTCTGTCAGTCTGACTAATAGCAGTCATTCCTGCCACTGGATTCACTGAGGGGTGAAGGCTATGTGAACAGAGTAGACTGTCCCTGTTATTCTGTTCCTGACTCTCCAGCTCCCCCTCTGTTAGTGACCTCTCAGTCTCCCGGGAAATGGGCTTTTTCCCAATTGTGCCGGCTTCCTGGCCTTCATCCTTGGCCGAGCTGAGAGTTGATGGTCTGAGGAATATCATTCCCAAATGACTCCTGTCCAAGATAATACCGATTAATGTGTCTGTGTATCCTCCAGTAATCTGTAAACATCATTGCTCAGGGCTGGAGGGACATGGATTGATGACATTGAGGATGTTATGAACCAGACCAAAATCCTCTGCCTTAAGAAAATGGTCTAGACCCCTTTTCCTGATTTCCTGAAGACAAGTGTAAGGCGTTACAATGTGATTGGTCAAACTGCCAGGCTTGAATCAAAATACACTTTACTCCACACTATCGTTGTAACACAAACATAAGGAAGAAAGATTGGACAAACCGAAATCGATTGGAAACCTGAACCAAATGAACATTATTTAACTATAAACAGCAACTGTTCGGATATCGTAACATTCCATAAACCACACAATTCTGGTCTTTCTGCTATCGGGAGAATGGGGTGAAACTTGTAAAGATTCAGAAAAGATTTACAAGGAAGTTTGCAGAGTCAGGATTTCTGATTGTTTTGTGGCTGGAGTTTATTTTATCCTTGTGTAGATTTGACACATTAACCCTCCCTCCCCACCACTACAGAAGCTGTTGGAACTGTTCAGTGTTTCCAGTGGCTTCTGTAATTATTTCAGGTTCCTGACTGGAGCAGTCTCTCACTTTTCGAACAAAACAAACCCATCCTTGTGCTGCAACCAATATTTCAATAAGAAATGGGAAGCAGCAGAAGGGAAAGCTTCTGAGATGCCGAGCAATGCTGCCCGGTTCCACACTGCAATTCACAGGAACCATCACCAGGAAAAGCAAGGAGCAATCTGACAGATCCGGTTTACCACAGAATGAAAGATTTATTTCCTCGATTTATCCCAGTGCCTTACCTTTAAAAGGCTGTTTACAAACCACAACACTGCAATGGCTGGGAATCGGACCCAGGTCAACTGCTTGGAAGACAGCTCTGCTCCCCACTATCCCACCATCACCCTGCTCCCAGCTCCCTCCCCATTCCCAAACACACTTAACAAGGCCGTGATCATCACCAACTGGATTGGGGCTGAAATCCAAACAGACACATCCTCTGTATCTAACCCAGTGATGGAGCTATCCTGATTGAGTTTGATGTGAACAGGATGGGGGAAGTGGGGGATTTAATCAGTACCTAACGCCGAGCTCAAAATGGCCTGGGAATTTGAAATGCTGCAGTGTAGAGGGAGATTTACTCTGTATCTGACCCCATTCTCTACCTGCCCTAGGGATTTAAATGGAGACAGTTTAATGGGAGCTTTATTTTGTCTGGAACCCTGTGCTCCCTCTGCCCTGGGAGTGTTTGCTGGGAACACTGTCTCACCTCTGTGATATGGATCCTATGAAGATTGATGGGAGACAGTGTAAATGGAATTGTCAGGGTCCAATTCCTTCACGTGGATGAGAGAAGGTGGGAAAAAATGATACCAGTGGGACTGAAGGGTCAGTAGCAGAATGAAGACACCATTGGCTCAGAGAGAGTAGACAGGAGAGAGGGTCATGAGGGTTTCAGACTGGAGGGAGCTACAGGCACATACAAGTTGGGAACTGTTTTCAGTAAAAGACAATTGATCCCAGGTCACTGCAGAGTGTAAGAATCTGATGCCTTTCCCTCACTATCCCCCTCCAATCCCTGGGAAGATCTGCTCCCACACCATGTTCCATCCCAACTGCTGACTGTGTTACATACATTAATACATTGGAGCTGGGCAGAGGTGCTTTTAACCCTGGGATCTTGCTGTGTCACTTGCCTCCAAAATGCTCTTGCTCCCCCTTTCAACTAATCTTTTCCCTCTTTTATCCCGAGGAACCTTTGTTTGGAAAGCTGCAACGTGAAGATCCAAAATGTTCGAGTCCAGGAAAGAACAACCTCCAGAGGGGGAGCACGGGCCTGAGGCCTGAGGCCTGGTCGACAGGCTGCACCCCGTGGGGGCCCACGTGAGTTGTGTGTTTATTTACCCCGAGGTTTAATCTCCTCTGTGGGGGACCCTGGGTTTTAGGGGCCTCTGGGTAACTGTTTCCTGTCAGATTGTGGCCCTGTCATTTTTAAAACAGGTTTGAAGCCTGGGGTTAAAGTTTGTCAATCCTCAGGATCTGAGAGGTAGGACTCTCTCAGGGTGGAATTAAAACCCAAATGCTGTGACCCTCTCTAAAGACTCCCTCTCTCACCCTTCTCTCTCACCCCTCTCTCTCTCACACCCCTCTCTCTCACCCTCCCTCTCTCATCCCGTCCCTCTTCCCCCTCCCACTCTCATCCCTCCTCTCTCACACTCTCCCTATCTCACCCCTCTCTCACAGCCCCTCCTGCTCTCACCCACGCTCTCTTGCACCCCCTATCTCTCTCACCCCCTTCTCTCTCACTGCCTCTCTCTCACACACCCCCTTTCTCTCTCACCTTGTTATCTCTCTCTCCCTCACTCTCTCTCACCCCCTCTCTCTCCACCCTGCTCTCTCACTCTCACCCCTCCCTCTGTCATCCCTCACCCTCTCTCCCCTTTACACCCTCTCTCTCCCCCGCCCTCTCTCTCATCCCCTCATGTCTCTCGCTCCCTTTTTCTCTCTCTCATTCCCCTTCCCTCTCGCACTCTGTCTCACACTCCCACTCTCTTTCTCTCTCGCACCCTCTTTCTCTTGTTCTCCCCATTTCTCCATCTCTTTTGACCCCTTTCTTCCTCCCTCCTTCTTGCTCTCGCTCTGTCTCTCTCTAGCGCCCACTCTCTCATCCCATCTCCCTCACACCCCTCTAACAGTCTCATCTGTTCACTCGCTCTCTCTCTCTGTCTCTCTCTCTCTCAACCCATCATTCACTGTCTATCTCACCCTCTCTCTCACCTCTTTAACTCTCTCTCTCTCGCGTCCCATCTCTCTCATCCCTCTTTATCTCGCTGTCCCCCTTTCTCTCTCACCCTTTCTCTATCTCTCCTCCTTTCTCTCAATCCCTCTCTCTCACCCCCTCTCTCTCCCACTCTCTCTCCCACCTCCTCTCTCTCACCCCCTCACATTCACTCTTTCTCTGACCTTCTCTCTCTCTTTCTCTTCCCCCTCTCTCTTTCTCCCCCTCTCTCCTTTTCTCAGACCTCTCTCCCTTTCTCACCCCTCTCTCCCTCACCCCTTTCTCTCTTACCCCCTCTCTCTCAACCCCTCTCTCTCACCCTCTCTCTCTCACCCCCGCATCCCCCTCTCTCCCCCCTCTATCCCCCCTCTCTCCCCCGCTCTCTCACCCCCTCTCTCCCCCTCTCCTCCATCTCTCCCCCTCTCTGCCATCTCTCTACCCCCTCTCTGTGCCCTCTCTCTGCCCCCAATCCCACCCCCTCTCCCTCTCCCTCCTCCTCCCTCGCCCCCTCTCTCTCATCCTCTCTCCCCTCCTCTCTCGCCCCTCTGTCTCGCACCCCTCTCTCACCCCCCCTCTCTCTCGAACATTCTCTCTCTCTGTCTCACTCTTCTGCTCGCTCTCTTCCTCTTGCGGTCTCTCTCTCACTCTCTCACCCTCTTCTCACGTTCTCTCTCTCTCCCTGCCTCTCTCCCTCTCTCTTGCCTCCCGCTCTCTCTTATCTCACGGTCTCTCTCGTTCGCTCTCTCGCTCGTGCTCTCTCTCTCTCTGTCGCTCATGCTCTCTCTGTCTGTCACTCTCACTCTTGCTCTATCTCTCTCTGTCTGTCGCTCTCTCTCTCTCCATCTCTCTCTCTCAGTCCTCCCCCTCACCTCCTTTCTCTTGCAACCCATCTTTCTCAACCCCTCTCTCTCCCGTCTCTCTCTAACCCTCTCTCTCTCTCTCTCACCCCCTCTTTCCCCAGTCTCTCTCTTAACCTCTCTCTCTCAAAACCTCTCTCACCCCCTCTCTCTCAACCTCTCTCTCCCCCCCTCAACCCCCCTCTCTCAATTGCTCTCTCACCCCTCTCATTCTCACCCTCTCTCTCTTCCCCTCTCTCCCAACCTCTCTCTCTCACTCCCGTCGCTCTCTCTCTCAAGCCCCCCCTCTCTCTCTCTCACATCTATCTCCCTCTCACACCCCTCTCTCTCTCCCCTCTCTCTCCATCACCCCTCTCTCTCCCACCCCAATCTCTTTCACATCCCCCTCTCTCTCTCACACACGCACTCTCACACACCCTCGCTCTCTCACCCCCTCCCTCTCTCCCACCATCTCTCTGCCTCTTTCTCATCCCCTCTCTCTCCTTCTCGCTCCCTCTCTCTCACCTACTCTCTCTCTCCCACCTCCCCTCTGTCACTCACTCCCACCTCTCCCTCTCACCGCCCTCTCACCCAGCTCTCTCTCTCTCTCCCCCTCTATCTCACCTCCTCTCTCTCACCCCTCTCTCTCGCACCCCTCTCTCACCCCCCTCTCTCTCACATTCTCTCTCTCTGTCTCACTCGTCTGCTTGCTCTCTTCCTCTTGCGGTCTCTCCCTCACTCTCTCACCCGCTTCCCACGCTCTCTCTCTCTCCCTGCCTCTATCCCACTCTCTTGCCTCTCGCTCTCTCTTATCTCATGGTCTCTCTCGTTCTCTCTCTCTCACTCGTGCTCTCTCTCTGTCGCTCATGCTCTCTCTGTCTGTCACTCTCACTCTCTCTCTCCCTCTCTCTCAGTCCACCCTATCTCTCTCACCTCTTCGCTCTCACTCTTGCTCTATCATACTCTCTGTCTGTCACTCTCTCACCCCTCACTCTCACTCCCTCTCTCTCTCACCCACCCTCTCACCACCCCTTCACTCGACACCCCTCAATCTCCCATCCCCTCACTCTCTCACGCCCCTCAGTCTCTCACCCCCCTCTCTCTCAATCCCTCACTCTCTCTCACATCCAACTCTCTCTCACCCTTCTCTCTCAACCCCCCTCTCTCTCCCCTCTCTCTTCCTCACCCCTCTCTCCCACCCCAATCTCTTTCACAACCCCTCTCTCTCACACACACTCTCACACACCCTCGCACTCTCACCCCCTCCCTCTCTCCCACCATCTCTCTGCCTCGTTCTCATCCCCTTTCTCTCCTTCTCACTCCCTCTCTCTCTCCCACCCCCCCACACTCTCTCATTCCCTCAGTCTCTCACCCCCTCTCTCTCAACCCCTTGCTCTCTAAACCCCCCTTCTCTCACCCCCCTCTCTCTCACTCCCCCTTTCTCTCACCACCCCCTCTCTCAACCCCCCCCACTCTCTCATTTCCTCAATCTCTCACCCCCTCTCTCTCAACCCCTTGCTCTCTAAACCCCCCCACTCTCACCCCCCCTCTCTCTCACTCCCCCTCTCTCTCACCACCCCCTCTCTCAACCCCCCACACTCTCTCACCCTCTCAGTCTCTCACCCCCTCTCTCTCAACCCCTTGCTCTCTAAAACCCCCCACTCTCACCCCCCTCTCTCTCTCACTCCCCCTCTCTCTCACCACCCCCTCTCTCAACCCCCCACACTCTCTCACCCTCTCAGTCTCTCACCCCCTCTCTCTCAAACCCTTGCTCTCTAACCCCCCCCCTCTCCATCTCCCTCTGTCTCTCACACCCCCTCTCTCTCCATCCCATCTCACTCCCTCACCCCCTCTGTCTCACCCATCTCTCTCCCCCCTCCCGCTCTCTCCACTCTCTCGCTCCCCCCTCTCTCGCCCTCCCCTCTCTCTCACCCTCCCCTCTCTCTCGCCCTCCCCACTCTCTCTCCCTCCCCTCTCTCGCCCTCCCCTCTTTCGCCCTCCCCTCTCACTCGCCCACCCCTCACTGGCTCTCCCCTCTCTCTCCCTCCCCTCACTGGCCCTCCCATCTCTCTCCGTCCCCCTCACTCTCCTTCCCCTCTCTTGCCCTCCCCTCCCTCTCACTCTCCCTCCCCTCTCAATCTCCCTCCCCTCTTACTCTCCCTCCCCCTCCACCCACCCAGCCTCCACTCTCTCTCCCACCCGCTCTCTCCCACGCTCTCTCCCCTCTTCTCTCTACCCCCTCCCCCTCTCACCTGTCTCACACCCTCCACTCCCCCTCCTCTCTCTCCTCCCTCCTCTCTCTTCCTTCCTCTCTGACCCACCTCCCTCCCCTCCTCTCTTTCCTCCTCTCTCCCCCTCCTCTCTCCCCTACTCTTTCTCCTCATTGCTCTCCTTCTCTATCTCTCCCTTATCCTCTCTCCCCTCCTCTCTCTTCCCACCTCTCTCTTCCCTCCTCTCGCCTCCTCTCTCTCCCACTCTCTCTCTCTCTTGCTCTCTCTCTCTCTCACTCTCTCTCCCCTCTCTCTCTGCACTCTCTCCCCTCTCTCTCCTTCCCCTCTTTCTCTCCCCGAACTTTCTCTCCCCCCACTCTCTCTCTCTGCCCACTCTCTGTGCCTCATCTCTCTGTCCTCTCCCTACCGTCCCCCCGTCCCCCTCTGTCCCCCACTCTCTGCATCCCCCATTCTCTGTCCCCCTCTCTCTGACCCCTTCTCTCTTCCCCACTCTGTACCCCTCTCTCTGCCCCGACTCTCTGTCCCCCTCTATCTCCCCCACTCTCTGTGCCCCTGCTCTGTAGTCCTCTCTCTGTCCCCCTCTCTCTCTGTCCCCCTCTCGCTCTGTCCCCCTCTCTCTGTCCCCCTCTCTCTGTCCCCCTCTCTCTGTCCCCCTCTCTCTGTCCCCCCTCTCTCTGTACCCCTCTCTCTGCCCCCGACTCTCTGTCCCCCTCTATCTCCCCCACTCTCTGTGCCCCTGCTCTGAAGTCCTCTCTCTGTCCCCCTCTCTCTCTGTCCCCCTCACTCTGTCCCCCTCTCTCTCTGTCCCCCTCGCTCTCTGTCCCCCTCTCTCTGTCCCCCTCTCTCTGTGCCCCTCTCTCTCCCACCCGCCTCACTATCCCCCCTCTTTGTCCTCCTCTCTCTCTGTTCCCCTCTCTCTCAGTCCGGCTCTCTCTGTTCCCCCTATCTCTGTCGCCCTCTCTCTCCCACCGCCTCTCTCAGACCCCCTCTCCCTCCCACCACATCTCTCTCTGTCCCCCTCTCTCTGTCTCCCCCTCTCTCTGTCCACCCTGTCTCTGTCCCACCTCTCTCTGTCCACTCTCTCTGTCCCCCTCTCTCTGTCCCCTCCACCTCTACCCCGCTCTCTGCCCCCCTCTCTTTCGCCCTCTCTCTGCTCCGTCTCTCCCTGTCCCCCTCTCTGACCCCCTCTCTCTCTGTCCCACACTCTCTCCATCTCCCCACTGTCTGTCTCCCCCTCTCTCTGACCCCATCTATCTCCCCCACTCTCGGTGCCTCTCTCTGTCGCCCTCTCTCTGCCCCTCTCTCCCTTCTACCTGCCTCTCTCTGTCCTCCTCTCTCTCTGTCCTCCTCTCTCTCTGACCTCCTCTCTCTGTCCTTCTCTCTCTGTCCACATCTCTCTCTGTCCCTCTCTCTCTCTGTTCCCCTCTCCCTCTGTCCCCACCTCTCTCCGTCCCCCCAACTCTCCGTCCCCCCACTCTCTGTCCCCCTCTCTCTGTCGCCCTCTCTCTGCCCCCATCTCTCTGATTCCCTCTCTCTCCCCCACTCTGTACTCCTCTCTCTGTCCCTCACTCTCTGTCCCCTTTCTCTGTCCCCCTCTATATCTCCGTCTCTCTGTCCCCCTCTCTGACCCCCTCTCTCTGCCCCCTCACTCTGTCCCCTTCTGTCTGCCCCATCTCTCTCTGCCCCTCTCTCTCTGTCCCCCTCTCTTTCTGCCCCCTTTTCTCTCTGTCCCCCTCTTTCTGTTGCCCTCTCTCTGCCCCTCTCTCTCTGTCCCCCACTCTCTCTGTCACCGTCTCTCTGTCGCCATTTCTCTGCCCCCCCTCTCACATTCCCCCTCTGTCTCTGACTCCTTCTCTCGTAGTCCCCCTCTATATCACCCTCCCTCTGTCCCCCTCTCTCTGACCCCCTCTATCTCCCCCACTCTCTGTGACACTCTCTCTGTCGCCCTCTCTCTGTCCCCCCTCTCTCTGTCCCCCCCTCTCTGCCCCTCTCTCTACCCCCATGCCCCCCCACTCTCAGTCCCCCCAACTCTCTGTCCACCCCATCTCTCTGTCCCCTCTATCTCCCCGACTCTCTGTGCCCCTCCCTCTGTCCCCCTCTCTCTGTCCCCTCTATCTCCCCGACTCTCTGTGCCCCTCTCTCTGTCCCCCTCTCTCTGTCCCCGCCTCGCTCTCAGTCCGGCTCTCTCTCTGCCCCCTCTCTCTGTCCCCCTCTCTCTGTCCCGCGCTCTCTCTGCCCCCTCTCTCTGTCCCCCTCTCGCTGTCGCCCTCTCTCTGTCCCCCCCTCTCTCTGTCCCC
This sequence comes from Chiloscyllium punctatum, assembly GCF_047496795.1. NCBI lineage: Eukaryota > Metazoa > Chordata > Chondrichthyes > Orectolobiformes > Hemiscylliidae > Chiloscyllium > Chiloscyllium punctatum. Next base: position 81,283,586 of record NC_092768.1, read on the forward strand.
CTCTCTCTGTCGCCCTCTCTCTCTTTCCCTCTATCTCTCCCCCGCCTCTCTGCCCCCTCTCTCTGCTCCGTCTCTCTCTGCCCCCTCTCTCTTTGACACCCTCTCTCTCTCTGTCCCCCACTCTCTCCATCCCCCCACTCTCTGTCCCCCTCTCTCTGACCCCCTCTCTCTCCCACTCTTTACCCCTCTCTCTGCCCCCTCTCTCTGTCCCCCTCTCTCTGTCGCCCTCTCTCTCTTTCCCTCTATCTCTCCCCCCGCTCTCTGCCCCCTCTCTCTGCTCCGTCTCTCTCTGCCCCTCTCTCTTTGACACCCTCTCTCTCTCTGTCCCCCACTGTCTCCATCCCCCCACTCTCTGTCCCCCTCTCTGACCCCCTCTCTCTCCCACTCTTTACCCCTCTCTCTGTCCCCCACTCTCTGTCCCCCACTCTCTGTCCCCCTCTCTGTCCCCCTCTCTCTGTCCCCCTCTATGTCCTCCTCTCTCTGAGCCCCGCTATCTCCCCACACACTGTGCTCCTCTCTCTGTCGCTCTCTCTCTGCCCCCCTCTCCCTTCCACCCGCCTCTCTCTCTGTACCCCCCTCTATGACCGCCTCTCTCTCTGTCCCCCTCTCTCTCTGTCCCCCTCTCTTTCTGCCCCCTTTTCTCTCTGTCCCCCCTCTCTCTGTCGCTCTCTCTCTGCCCCACTCTCTCTGTCCCCCCACTCTCTTTTCACTCTCTCTCTGCCCCCTCTCTCTCTGCCCCCCTCACTCTGTCTCCCTCTGTCTGCCCCATCTCTCTTTTCCCCTCTATCTCTGCCCCGCTCTCTCTCTGATCCCCCCCTCTCTTTCCCCCCCCTCTGTCCCACCCCCTCTCTGTCCCCCCTCACTGTCCCCCCTCTCTCCGGCCCCCCCTCTCTCTGACCCCCTCTATCTCCCCCTCTCTCTTTTCCCCTCTCTCTCTTTCCCCTCTCTCTCTGCCCCCTCACTCTGTCCCACTCTCTCTGCCCCCCTCTCTCTGTCCCCTCTTTCTCTGTCCCCCACTATCTCCCCCACTCTCTGTGCCCCTCTCTCTGTACCCCTCTCTCTGAACCCCTCTACCTCCCGCACTCTCTGTGCCCCTCCCTCTGTCCCCTCTCTCTGTACCCCTCTCTCTGACCCCCTCTACCTCCCGCACTCTCTGTGCCCCTCCCTCTGTCCCCTCTCTCTGACCCCCTCTATCTCCCCCTCTCTCTGTCCCCCTCTCTCTGAACCCCTCTACCTCCCCCTCTTTCTGTCCCCCTCTCTCTGTTCCCCCCCCTCTCTCTGTCGCCCTCTCTGTGTCGCCCTCTCTCTGTCGCCCTCTCTTTTCCCCCTCTCTCTCTGTCCCCCTCTCTCTCTATCCCCCTCACTCTGTCCCTTACTCTCTGTCCCCCCTCTCTTTGTCCCCCTCTCTCTGACCACCTCTACCTCCCCCACTCTCTGTCCTCTCTCTCTGTCCCCCCCGTCCCTGTGCCATCTCTCTCTGTCCCCCTCTCTCTGACCCCCTCTCTCTCTGACCTCCCGCTCTCTCTCTGACCCCCTCCCTCTGTCCGTCTCCCTCTGTCCCCCCTCCCTCTGTCCCCTCTCTCTCTGTCCCCCCTCTCTCTGGTCCCCCTCTCTCTCTGTACCCCTCTCTCTGTACGCCTCTCACTCTGTCCCTCTCTCTCTCTGACCCCCTCTTTCCCACCCGCTTCTCTCTCAACCCCGCTCTCTGCCCCCTCCTGTCCCCTCTCTCTGCCCCGCTCTCTCTCCCACCCGCCTCCCTCTCTCCCCCTCTCTCTCCCCACTCTCTGTCCCCCTCTCTGTCGCCCTCTCTCTGACCCCCACTGTCTGACCCACTCTTTCACACCCCTCTCTCCCACCCATCTCCCGCTATCCCCCCTCTTTGACCCCCTCTCTCTCTGTCCCCTCTCTCTCTGTCCCGCGCTCTCTCCCACCCGCCTCTCTCTGATGCCCTCTCTCTGTCCCCCGCTCTCTGACCCCTCTCTCTGTCCCCCCCTCTCTCTGTCCCCCACTCCCTGTCCCCTCTCTCTGCCCCCCTCTCTCTGACCCCTCTCTATGTCGCCCTCTCTCCGCCCCCTCTCTGTCACTGTCTCTCTGCCCCCCGTCCCCCCTCTCTGTGTCCCTCCTCTCTCTGTCCCCCTCTCTCTTCCCCCATCTCTGTCATCGTCTTTCTGTCCCCCCCCTCCCTCCCTCTCTCCACTCCCTCTCTCCCCCCTCTGTCCCCCTCTCTCTCTTCTCCCTCCCTAGCTGTTCCCCCTCTCTCTCCCCCTCTCTATCCCGCCTCTATCTGTCCATCCTCTTTGTCCCAACCCTCTCTGAACCCCCTCCTCCTCTCACTGTCCCCCCACTCTCTGTCCCCCCCTCTCTCTGTCCCCCCCTCTCTCTGTCGCCCTTTATCTGACCCCCTCTCTCTCTGTCCCACACACTCTGTCTCTGACCCCCTCTCTCTGTCCCTCTCTCCCCCTCTCTCTGTTCCCTTCTCTCTGTCCCCCTGTCTCTGTCGCCTCTCTCTCTGTTCCCCTCTATCTCTATCCCTCTCTCTCCGCCCCCTCTCTCTCTGTCCCCCCTCTCTCTCTTCCCCCTCTCTCTCAGTCCCCCCCTCTCTGTCCCCCCTCTCTCTCTGTCCCCCTCTCTCTGTCCCCCCCCTCTCTGTCCCCCTCTCTCTCTGTCCCCCCTCTCTCTGTCCCCCTCTCTCTCTGTCCCCCCTCTCTCTGTCCCCCCTCTCTCTGTCCCCCTCTCTCTGTCCCCCTCTCTCTGTCCGCCTCTCTCTCTTCCCCCTCTCTCTCTGTCCCCCTCTCTCTGTCCCCCTCTCGCTCTGTCCCCCTCTCTCTCTGTCCCCCTCTCGCTCTGTCCCCCTCTCTCTGTCCCTATCTCTCTCTGTCCCCCCTCTCTCTGTCCCCCTCTCTCTGTCCCCCCTCTCTCTGTCCCACTCTCTCTCTGTCCCCCCCTCTCTGTCCCCCTCTCTCTCTGTCCCCCCTCTCTCTGTCCCCCTCTCTCTGTCCGCCTCTCTCTCTTCCCCCTCTCTCTCTATCCCCCTCTCTCTGTCCCCCCTCTCTCTGTCCCCCCACTCTCTGTCCCCCTCTCTCTGTCCGCCTCTCTCTCTTCCCCCTCTCTCTCTGTCACCCCCTCTCTCTGTCCCCCCCCGCTCTGTCCCCCCTCTCTCTGTCCCCCTCTCTCTGTCCCCCCTCTCTCTGTCCCCCCCTCTCTCTGTCCCCCTCTCTCTGCCCCCTCTCTCTCTGTCCCCCCTCTCTGTCCCCCCTCTCTCTGTTCCCCCTCTCTCTGTCCCCCCTCTCTCTGTCCCCCCTCTCTCTGTCCCCACTCTCTCTGTCCCCCTCTCTCTGTCCCCCCCTCTCTGTCCACCCTCTCTCTGTCCCCCCCTCTCTCTGTCACCCTCTCTCTGTCCCCCTCTCTCTCTGTCCCCCCTCTCTCTGTCCCCCTCTCTCTCTGTCCCCCCCTCTCTCTGTCCCCATCTCTCTGTCCGCCTTTCTCTCTTTACCCCTCTCTCTCTGTCCCCCCTCTCTCTGTCCCCCCTCTCTCTGTCCCCCCTCTCTCTGTCCCCCTCTCTCTGTCCCCTCTCTCTCTGTCCCCCCCTTTCTCTGTTCCCCCTCTATCTCCGTCCCCCCTCTCTCTGTCCCCCTCTCTCTCTGTCCCCCCCTCTCTGTCCCCCTCTCTCTCTGTCCCCCCTCTCTCTGTCCCCATCTCTCTGTCCGCCTCTCTCTCTTCCCCCTCTCTCTCTGTCCCCACTCTCTCTGTCCCCCCTCTCTCTGTCCCCCCTCTCTCTGTCCCCCTCTCTCTGTCCACCTCTCTCTCCCCCCTCTCTCTGTCCCCCTCTCTCTCTGTCCCCCCCTCTCTGTCCCCCTCTCTCTCTGTCCCCCCTCTCTCTGTCCCCATCTCTCTGTCCGCCTCTCTCTCTTCCCCCTCTCTCTCTGTCCCCCCTCTCTCTCTGTTCCCCCTCTCTCTCTGTCCCCCCCCTCTCTGTCCCCCCTCTCTCTCTGTCCCCCCCTCTCTCTGTCCCCCCGTCTCTCTCTCTTCCCCCCCTCTCTCTGTCCCCCCTCTCTCTGTCCCCCCTCTCTCTGTCCCCCCCTCTCTCTCTCTTCCCCCCCTCTCTCTGTCCCCCCTCTCTCTGTCCCCCCTCTCTCTGTCCCCCCGTCTCTCTCTCTTGCCCCCCTCTCTCTGTCCCCCCCTCTCTCTGTCCCCCTCTCTCTGTCCCCCTCTCTCTTTCCCCTCTCTCTCTGCCCCCCCTCTCTTTCTCTTCCCAATCTCTCTCTGTCCCCCCTCTCTCTGTCCCGCCTCTCTCTGTCCCCCTCTCTCTCTGTCCCCCCTTTCTCTGTCCCCCCTCTCTCTCTCTTCCCCCTCTCTCTCTGTTCCCACTCTCTCTGTCCCCCCTCTCTATCCCGCCTCTATCTGTCCATCCTCTTTGTCCCAACCCTCTCTGAACCCCCTCCTCCTCTCACTGTCCCCCTCTCTTTCTGTTCCCCTGTCTCTGAACCCCTCTACCTCCCCCACTCTCTGTCCCCCCACTCTCTGTCCCCCCCCTCTCTCTGTCCCCCCCTCTCTCTGTCGCCCTTTATCTGACCCCCTCTCTCTCTGTCCCCCACACTCTGTCTCTGACCCCCTCTCTCTGTCCCTCTCTCCCCCTCTCTCTGTTCCCTTCTCTCTGTCCCCCTGTCTCTGTCGCCTCTCTCTCTGTTCCCCTCTATCTCTGTCCCCCTCTCTCTCTGTTCCCCCTTTCTCTGTCCCCCCCCTCTCTGTCCTCCCCACTCTGTCCCCCATTTCTCTGTCCCCCATTTCTCTTTTCCCTCTCTCTCTGTCCCCCCTCTCTGTCCCCCTCTCTCTCTGTCCCCCCTCTCTCTCTGTCCCCCCCTCTCTCTCTGTTCCCCCTCTCTCTCTGTCCCCCCTCTCTCTGTCCCCCCTCTCTCTCTGTCCCCCCTCTCTCTGTCCCCCCCTCTCTCTCTCTTCCCCCCCTCTCTCTGCCCCCCCTCTCTCTGTCCCCCCTCTCTCTGTCCCCCCCTCTCTCTCTCTTCCCCCCCTCTCTCTGTCCCCCCTCTCTGACCCCCTCTCTCTGTCCCCCCCTCTCTCTGTCCCCCCATTTCTCTGTCCCCCTCTCTCTGTCCCCCTCTCTCTGTCCCCTCTCTCTCTGCCCCCCTCTCTCTCTCTTCCCAATCTCTCTCTGTCCCCCCCACTCTCTGTCCCCCCTCTCTCTGTCCCCCTGTCTCTCTGTCCCCCCCTCTCTCTGTCCCCCCTCTCTCTCTTCCCCCTCTCTCTCTGTCCCCCCCTCTCTCTGTCCCCTCTCTCTCTGTCCCCCCTCTCTCTGTCCCCCCTCTCTCTGTCCCCCTCTCTCAGTCCCCCCCTCTCTCTGTCCCCCTCTCTCTCTGTCCCCCTCTCTCTCTGTCCACCTCTCTCTCTGTTCTCCCTCTCTCTCTATACCCCCCCTCTCTCTCTCTTCCCCCCCTCTCTCTCTGTCCCCCCTCTCTCTGTCCCCCCTCTCTCTGTCCCCCTCTCTCTGTCCCCCTCTCTCTCTGTCCCCCCTCTCTCTGTCCCCCCTCTCTCTCTCTTCCCCCTCTCTCTCTGTCCCCCTCTCTCTCTGTCCCCTCTCTCTCTGTCCCCCTCTCTCTCTTCCCCCTCTCTCTCTGTCCCCCCCTCTCTGTCCCCCCCTCTCTGTCCCCCTCTCTCCGTCCCCCTCTCTCGCTGTTCCCTTCTCTCTCTGTCCCCCTCTCTCTCTGTCCCCTCTCTCTCTGTCCCCCCTCTCTCTCTTCCCCCTCTCTCTCTGTCCCCCCTCTCTCTCTGTCCCCCTCTCTCTGTCCCCCTCTCTCTGTCCCCCTCTCTCTGTCCCTCTCTCTCTCTGTCCCCCCCTCTCTGTCCCCCCCCTCTCTCTGTCCCCCCTCTCTCTCTGTCCCCCTCTCTCTGTCCCCCTCTCTCTGTCACCCTTCTCTCTGTCCCCCTCTCTCTGTCCCCCTCTCTCTGTCCCCCTCTCTCTCTGTCCCGCTCTCTCTGTCCCCCCTCTCTCTCTGTCCCCCTCTCTCTGCCCCTCTCTCTCTGTCCCCTCTCTCTCTGTCCCCCCTCTCTCTATCCCCTCTCTCTCTGTCCCCCCTCTCTCTCTGTCCCCCTCTCTCTCTGTCCCCCCTCTCTCTGTCCCCCTCTCTCTCTGCCTCCTCTCTCTGTCCCCCTCTCTCTCTGTCCCCCCTCTCTCTCTGTCCCCCTCTCTCTGACCCCCCTCTCTCTGCCCCCTCTCTCTCTTTCCCCTCTCTCTCTGTCCCTCTCTCTCCGCCCCCTCTCTCTCTGTCCCCCCTCTCTCTCTTCCCCCTCTCTCTCTGTCGCCCCCTCTCTGTCCCCCTCTCTCTCTGTCCCCCTCTCTCTGTCCCCCCCCTCTCTGTCCCCCTCTCTCTCTGTCCCCCCTCTCTCTGTCCCCCTCTCTCTCTGTCCCCCCTCTCTCTGTCCCCCCCTCTCTCTGTCCCCCTCTCTCTGTCCCCCTCTCTCTGTCCGCCTCTCTCTCTTCCCCCTCTCTCTCTGTCCCCCTCTCTCTGTCGCCCTCTGCTCGCTCTGTCCCCCTCTCTCTCTGTCCCCCCCTCTCTCTCTCTTCCCCCCCCTCTCTCTGTCCCCCCTCTCTGACCCCCTCTCTCTGTCCCCCCCTCTCTCTGTCCCCCTCTCTCTGTCCCCCTCTTTCTGTGCCCCTCTCTCTGTCCCCCTCTCTCTCTGCCCCCCCTCTCTCTCTCTTCCCAATCTCTCTCTGTCCCCCCACTCTCTGTCCCCCCTCTCTCTGTCCCCCTCTCTCTGTCCCCCCTCTCTCTGCCCCACTCTCTCTCTCTCCCCCCCCTCTCTGTCCCCCTCTCTCTCTGTCCCCCCTCTCTCTGTCCCCCTCTCTCTGTCCGCCTCTCTCTCTTCCCCCTCTCTCTCTGTCCCCCTCTCTCTGTCCCCCCTCTCTCTGTCCCCCCACTCTCTGTCCCCCTCTCTCTGTCCGCCTCTCTCTCTTCCCCCTCTCTCTCTGTCACCACCTCTCTCTGTCCCCCCCCGCTCTGTCCCCCCTCTCTCTGTCCCCCTCTCTCTGTCCCCCCTCTCTCTGTCCCCCTCTCTCTGTCCTCCTCTCTCTGCCCCCTCTCTCGCTGTCCCCCCTCTCTGTCCCCCCTCTCTCTGTTCCCCCTCTCTCTGTCCCCCCTCTCTCTGTCCCCCCTCTCTCTGTCCCCACTCTCTCTGTCCCCCTCTCTCTGTCCCCCCCTCTCTGTCCACCCTCTCTCTGTCCCCACCTCTCTCAGTCCCCCTCTCTCTCTGTCCCCCCTCTCTCTGTCCCCCTCTCTCTCTGTCCCCCCTCTCTCTGTCCCCCCTCTCTCTGTCCCCCTCTCTCTGTCCCCCTCTCTCTGTCCGCCTCTCTCTCTTCCCCCTCTCTCTCTGTCCCCCTCTCTCTGTCCCCCCCTCGCTCTGTCCCCCTCTCTCTCTGTCCCCCTCTCGCTCTGTCCCCCTCTCTCTGTCCCCCCCCTCTCTCTGTCTCCCCTCTCTCTGTCCCCCTCTCTCTGTCCCCCCTCTCTCTGTCCCCCTCTCTCTCTGTCCCCCCCTCTCTGTCCCCCTCTCTCTCTGTCCCCCCCTCTCTCTGTCCCCATCTCTCTGTCCGCCTCTCTCTCTTCCCCACTCTCTCTCTGTCCCCCTCTCTCTGTCCCCCCTCTCTCTGTCCCCCCTCTCTCTGTCCCCCTCTCTCTGTCCCCCTCTCTCTCTGTCCCCCCTCTCTCTGTTCCCCCTCTATCTCTGTCCCCCCCTCTCTCTGTCCCCCTCTCTCTCTGTCCCCCCCTCTCTGTCCCCCCTCTCTCTCTGTCCGCCCTCTCTCTGTCCTCATCTCTCTGTCCGCCTCTCTCTCTTCCCCCTCTCTCTCTGTCCCCACTCTCTCTGTCCCCCCTCTCTCTGTCCCCCCTCTCTCTGTCCCCCCTCTCTCTGTCCCCCTCTCTCTGTCCCCCCTCTCTCTGTCCCCCTCTCTCTCTGTCCCCCCCTCTCTCTGTCCCCATCTCTCTGTCCGCCTCTCTCTCTTCCCCCTCTCTCTCTGTCCCCCCTCTCTCTCTGTCCCCACTCTCTCTGTCCCCCCTCTCTCTGTCCCCCCTCTCTCTGTCCCCCCCTCTCTCTCGTCCCCCCTCTCTCTGTCCCCCCCCCTCTCTGTCCCCCTCTCTCTCTGTCCCCCCCTCTCTCTGTCCCCATCTCTCTGTCCGCCTCTCTCTCTTCCCCCTCTCTCTCTGTCCCCCTCTCTCTCTGTTCCCCCTCTCTCTCTGTCCCCCCTCTCTCTGTCCCCCCTCTCTCTCTGTCCCCCCTCTCTCTGTCCCCCCGTCTCTCTCTCTTCCCCCCCCTCTCTCTGTCCCCCCCTCTCTCTGTCCCCCCTCTCTCTGTCCCCCCCTCTCTCTCTCTTCCCCCCCTCTCTCTGTCCCCCCTCTCTCTGTCCCCCCTCTCTCTGTCCCCCCCATCTCTGTCCCCCTCTCTCTGTCCCCCCTCTCTCTGTCCCCCCTCTCTCTGTCCCCCTCTCTCTTTCCCCTCTCTCTCTGCCCCCCCTCTCTCTCTCTTCCCAATCTCTCTCTGTCCCCCCTCTCTCTGTCCCGCCTCTCTCTGTCCCCCTCTCTCTCTGTCCCCCCTCTCTCTGTCCCCCCCTCTCTCTCTCTTCCCCCTCTCTCTCTGTCCCCCCTCTCTCTGTCCCCCCTCTCTCTGTCCCCCCCTCTCTCTGTGCCCCCTCTCTCTGTCCCCCTCTCTCTGTCCCCCCTCTCTCTGTCCCCCTCTCTCTCTGTCCCCCTCTCTCTCTGTCCACCTCTCTCTCTGTTCTCCCTCTCTCTCTATCAGCCCCCTCTCTCTCTTCCCCCTCCCTCTCTGTCCCCCCTCTCTCTGTCCCCCCCTCTCTCTGTCCCCCTCTCTCTCTGTCCCCCCTCTCTCTGTACCCCCTCTCTCTCTCTTCCCCCTCTCTCTCTCCCCCTCTCTCTCTGTCCCCTCTCTCTCTGTCCCCCTCTCTCTCTTCCCCCCTCTCTCTCTGTCCCCCCCTCTCTGTCCCCCTCTCTCTGTCCCCCTCTCTCGCTGTTCCCTTCTCTCTCTGTACCCCTCTCTATCTGTCCCCCTCTCTATCTGACCCCCTCTCTCTGTCCCTCCTCTCTCTGTCCCCCCCTCTCTCTCTGTCCCCCCTCTCTCTGTCCCCCTCTCTCTGTCCCCCTCTCTCTCTGTCCCCCCTCTCTCTCTGTCCTCCTCTCTCTGTCCCCCCCTCTCTCTGTCCCCCCTCTCTCTCTGTCCCTCTCTCTCTGTCCCCCTCTCTCTGTCCCCCCTCTCTCTGTCCCTCTCTCTCTCTGTCCCCCCCCTCTCTGTCCCCCCCCTCTCTCTGTCCCCCCTCTCTCTCTGTCCCCCTCTCTCTGTCCCCCTCTCTCTGTCACCCCTCTCTCTGTCCCCCTCTCTCTGTCCCCCTCTCTCTGTCCCCCTCTCTCTCTGTCCACCTCTCTCTGTCCCCCTCTCTCTCTGTCCCCCCTCTCTCTGTCCCCCTCTCTCTCTGACCCCCTCTCTCTGTCCCCCTCTCTCTCTGTCCCCCCCTCTCTCTATCCCCTCTCTCTCTGTCCCCTCTCTCTCTGTCCCCCCTCTCTCTGTCCCCCCCTCTCTCTGTCCCCCCTCTCTCTGTCCCCCTCTCTCTGTCCCCCTCTCTGTGTCCCCCTTTCTCTCTGTCCCCCTCTCTCTCTGTCCCCCCTCTCTCTCTGTCCCCCTCTCTCTCTGTCCCCCCTCTCTCTGTCCCCCTCTCTCTGTCCCCCTCTCTGTGTCCCCCTCTCTCTCTGTCCCCCCTCTCTCTCTGTCCCCCCTCTCTCTGTCCCCCCCTCTCTCTGTCCCCCCTCTCTCTGTCCCCCTCTCTCTGTCCCCCTCTCTCTGTCCCCCTCTCTCTCTGTTCCCTTCTCTCTCTGTACCCCTCTCTATCTGTCCCCCTCTCTATCTGACCCCCTCTCTCTGTCCCCCCTCTCACTGTCCCCCCCTCTCTCTCTGTCCCCCCTCTCTCTGTCCCCCTCTCTCTGTCCCCCCTCTCTCTCTGTCCCCCTCTCTCTCTGTCCTCCTCTCTCTGTCCCCCCCTCTCTCTGTCCCCCCTCTCTCTCTGTCCCCCTCTCTCTGTCCACCTCTCTCTGTCCCCCCTCTCTCTCTGTCCCACTCTCTCTGCCCCCCCTCTCTCTGTCCCCCTCTCTCTGTCCCTCTCTCTCTCTGTCCCCCCCTCTCTGTCCCCCCCTCTCTCTGTCCCCCCCTCTCTCTCTGTCCCCCTCTCTCTGTCCCCCTCTCTCTGTCACCCCTCTCTCTGTCCCGCTCTCTCTGTCCCCCTCTCTCTGTCCCCCTCTCTCTCTGTCCACCTCTCTCTGTCCCCCTCTCTCTCTGTCCCCCCTCTCTCTGTCCCCCTCTCTCTCTGACCCCCTCTCTCTGTCCCCCTCTCTCTCTGTCCCCCCTCTCTCTATCCCCTCTCTCTCTGTCCCCCTCTCTCTCTGTCCCCCCCTCTCTCTGTCCCCCCTCTCTCTGTCCCCCCCTCTCTCTGTCCCCCTCTCTCTGTCCCCCTCTCTGTGTCCCCCTCTCTCTCTGTCCCCCTCTCTCTCTGTCCCCCTCTCTCTCTGTCCCCCTCTCTCTCTGTCCCCCCTCTCTCTGTCCCCCCTCTCTCTGTCCCCCTCTCTCTGTCCCCCTCTCTGTGTCCCCCTCTCTCTCTGTCCCCCTCTCTCTCTGTCCCCCCTCTCTCTGTCCCCCCTCTCTCTGTCCCCCCTCTCTCTGTCCTCCTCTCTCTGTCCCCCTCTCTCTGTCCCCCTCTCTCTCTGTCTCCCCTCTCTCTGTCCCCCTCTCTCTGTCCCCCCTCTCTCTGTCCCCCTCTCTCTCTGTCCCCCCCTCTCTGTCCCCCTCTCTCTCTGTCCCCCCTCTCTCTGTCCCCATCTCTCTGTCCGCCTCTCTCTCTTCCCCTCTCTCTCTGTCTTCCTCTCTCTGTCCCCCCTCTCTCTGTCCCCCCTCTCTCTGTCCCCCTCTCTCTGTCCCCTCTCTCTCTGTCCCCCCCTCTCTGTTCCCCCTCTATCTCTGTCCCCCCTCTCTCTGTCCCCCCTCTCTCTCTGTCCCCCCCTCTCTGTCCCCCTCTCTCTCTGTCCCCCCTCTCTCTGTCCCCATCTCTCTGTCCGCCCCTCTCTCTTCCCCCTCTCTCTCTGTCCCCACTCTCTCTGTCCCCCCTCTCTCTGTCCCCCCCTCTCTCTGTCCCCCCTCTCTCTGTCCCCCTCTCTCTGTCCCCCCCTCTCTCTGTCCCCCTCTCTCTCTGTCCCCCCCTCTCTGTCCCCCTCTCTCTCTGTCCCCCCTCTCTCTGTCCCCATCTCTCTGTCCGCCTCTCTCTCTTCCCCCTCTCTCTCTGTCCCCCTCTCTCTCTGTTCCCCCTCTCTCTCTGTCCCCCCTCTCTCTGTCCCCCCTCTCTCTCTGTCCCCCCTCTCTCTGTCCCCCCGTCTCTCTCTCTTCCCCCCCTCTCTCTGTCCCCCCTCTCTCTGTCCCCCCTCTCTCTGTCCCCCCCTCTCTCTGTCCCCCTCTCTCTGTCCCCCTCTCTCTGTCCCCCTCTCTCTTTCCCCTCTCTCTCTGCCCCCCTCTCTCTCTTCCCAATCTCTCTCTGTACCCCCTCTCTCTGTCCCGCCTCTCTCTGTCCCCCTCTCTCTCTGTCCCCCCTCTCTCTGTCCCCCCTCTCTCTCTCTTCCCCCTCTCTCTCTGTCCCCCCTCTCTCTGTCCCCCCTCTCTCTGTCCCCCCCTCTCTCTGTGCCCCCTCTCTCTGTCCCTCTCTCTCTGTCCCCCCTCTCTCTGTCCCCCTCTCTCTCTGTCCCCCTCTCTCTCTGTCCACCTCTCTCTCTGTTCTCCCTCTCTCTCTATCACCCCCCTCTCTCTCTTCCCCCTCCCTCTCTGTCCCCCCTCTCTCTGTCCCCCCTCTCTCTGTCCCCCTCTCTCTCTGTCCCCCCTCTCTCTGTCCCCCCTCTCTCTCTCTTCCCCCTCTCTCTCTCCCCTCTCTCTCTGTCCCCTCTCTCTCTGTCCCCCCTCTCTCTCTTCCCCCTCTCTCTCTGTCCCCCCCTCTCTGTCCCCCTCTCTCTGTCCCCCTCTCTCGCTGTTCCCTTCTCTCTCTGTACCCCTCTCTATCTGTCCCCCTCTCTATCTGACCCCCTCTCTCTGTCCCCCCCTCTCTCTGTCCCCCCCTCTCTCTCTGTCCCCCCTCTCTCTGTCCCCCTCTCTCTGTCCCCCTCTCTCTCTGTCCCCCCTCTCTCTCTGTCCTCCTCTCTCTGTCCTCCTCTCTCTGTCCCCCCCTCTCTCTGTCCCCCCTCTCTCTCTGTCCCCCTCTCTCTGTCCCCCCTCTCTCTCTGTCCCCCCTCTCTCTCTGTCCCCCTCTCTCTGTCCCCCTCTCTCTGTCCCCCTCTCTCTGTCCCTCTCTCTCTCTGTCCCCCCCTCTCTGTCCCCCCTCTCTCTGTCCCCCCTCTCTCTCTGTCCCTCTCTCTCTGTCCCCCTCTCTCTGTCACCCCTCTCTCTGTCCCCCTCTCTCTGTCCCCCTCTCTCTGTCCCCCCTCTCTCTCTGTCCACCTCTCTCTGTCCCCCTCTCTCTCTGTCCCCCCTCTCTCTGTCCCCCCTCTCTCTCTGACCCCCTCTCTCTGTCCCCCTCTCTCTCTGTCCCCCCTCTCTCTATCCCCTCTCTCTCTGTCCCCTCTCTCTCTGACCCCCCTCTCTCTGTCCCCCCTCTCTCTGTCCCCCTCTCTCTGTCCCTCTCTCTCTGTCCCCCTCTCTGTGTCCCCCTCTCTCTCTGTCCCCCTCTCTCTCTGTCCCCCTCTCTCTCTGTCCCCCTCTCTCTCTGTCCCCCCTCTCTCTGTCCCCCCTCTCTCTGTCCCCCTCTCTCTGTCCCCCTCTCTGTGTCCCCCTCTCTCTCTGTCCCCCTCTCTCTCTGTCCCCCCTCTCTCTGTCCCCCCTCTCTCTGTCCCCCTCTCTCTGTCCCCCTCTCTCTGTCCCCCTCTCTCTCTGTCCCCCCCTCTCTCTGTCACCCCTCTCTCTGTCCCCCCTCTCTCTGTCCTTCTCTCTCTGTCCCCCTCTCTCTCTGTCCCCCTCTCTCTGTCCCCCCCTCTCTCTGTCCCCCTCTCTCTCTGTCCCCCCTCTGTCTGTCCTCCTCTCTCTGACCCCCTTTCTCTCTGTCCCCCCTCTCTCTGTCCCCCCTCTCTCTGTCCCCCTCTCTCTCTGTCCCCCTCTCTCTCTGTCCCCCTCTCTCTGTCCCCCTCTCTCTCTGTCCCCCTCTCTCTCTGTCCCCCCTCTGTCTGTCCTCCTCTCTCTGACCCCCTTTCTCTCTGTCCCCCTCTCTCTGTCCCCCCTCTCTCTGTCCCCCTCTCTCTGTCACCCTCTCTCTCTGTCCCCCTCTCTCTCTGTCCCCCCCTCTCTCTGTCCCCCTCTCTCTCTGTCCCCCCTCTCTCTCTTCCCCCCTCTCTCTCTGTCCCCCCCTCTCTGTCCCCCTCTCTCTGTCCCCCTCTCTCGCTGTCCCCCCTCTCTCTGTCCCCCCGTCTCTCTCTCTTCCCCCCCTCTCTCTGTCCCCCCTCTCTCTGTCCCCCCTCTCTCTGTCCCCCCCTCTCTCTGTCCCCCTCTCTCTGTCCCCCTCTCTCTGTCCCCCTCTCTCTTTCCCCTCTCTCTCTGCCCCCCTCTCTCTCTCTTCCCAATCTCTCTCTGTACCCCCTCTCTCTGTCCCGCCTCTCTCTGTCCCCCTCTCTCTCTGTCCCCCCTCTCTCTGTCCCCCCTCTCTCTCTCTTCCCCCTCTCTCTCTGTCCCCCCTCTCTCTGTCCCCCCTCTCTCTGTCCCCCCCTCTCTCTGTGCCCCCTCTCTCTGTCCCCCTCTCTCTGTCCCCCCCTCTCTCTGTCCCCCTCTCT